>NC_064428.1:28941654-29576654 GCF_023375975.1 Astyanax mexicanus
TTCAGGACTGCTGCTTTAAGGCAGTAGAAGACCTTCTCTCTCCCAGGATAAGACCTGGGCCCTCTCTAATCTCAAGACACCAGCACCATCATCAATAAACCATCCCTTATCATCTAAGATGACTCACTGTTCTCTCTTATGGCTGCAGAATTAAAAAAATTACATCATCTCAAATGACATCGTGATATATTAGTTTCATAATAATTACTGAATAATTCATTGTGGATACCAGGTTTAGGTCTTACAGTTTGGCACGGCATGTTCAGTATGACAGGAAAAAAACAAGCTAAGGAAAACAGAGCATTGCCCAGATTTCTGTTATATATATATATATATATATATATATATATATATATATATATATATATATATATATATATATATATATATATATATATATATATATATATATATAAGAATATAAGTTACTTTATTTCAGTAAAGTATCAATGTAAATATTATATAAGACCAATTGGTACTTTTTGGCAGTGTGGGCAGTGTGCCAAGTCCTGCTGGAAAATGAAATCCACATCTCCATAAAAGTTGTCAGTAGCAGAGGGAAGCATGAAGTGCTGTAAGATTTTGTGGGAAAACAAAACTGCACTGACTTTAGACTTGATAATAAAACACAGTGGATCAACACCAGCAGATCACATGTCTCTCCAAACCATAATTCATAGTAGATACTGAAAAATGCATAGTTGGCATTAAATAAGTCATCGTAGACACGTACTAATTCATAGCAGTAACTCACTTATTCCTATTGTTCAATCAATGATTAATAGTGGATACTGAACAGTTCAAAGTAGATAATCAGTAATTCATAGTGGATACCGAATAATCTAGCATTTACTGAATAGTTTATAGTGGATGCTGAATAATTCATAAAGTTCATAGTATATATATAAAATATATATGTAGACACTAAATAATTTGTAGTAGACACTGAATAATACATATCAGTTTACTTAATTATTACTTAATTATAGTCAAATGTTCATTGTTCAATGAAGGATTCATAATGGGCAGAGAATAATTCAAAGGAGATACTCAATAATCAAGAGTGGATACTGAATAATTCATAGTGGATACTAAATAATTCATAGTGGATACTGAATAATCTATCCTTTGCTGAATAGTTTATTGTAGATGCTAAATAATTTAAAGTGGATACTAAATAATTAATAGTAGATACATATATAGTAGTGTATACATATATAGTAGTAATGTATAGTAGATGCTGAACAATTCATAGTGGATACAAAAAAATAGTAGATACAGAATAATGTATAGTAGATGCCGAATAATTCATAGTAGATACAGAATAATGTATAGTAGATGCTGAATAATTCATAGTGGATACAAAATAGTTAATAGTAGATACAGAGTAATGTATAGTAGATGCTGAATAATTCATAGTGGATACAAAATAATAATAATAGATACAGGGTAATGTATAGTAGATGCTGAATAATTCATAGTGGATACAACATAATTAATAGTAGATACAGAATAATGTATAGTAGATGCTGAATAATTCATAGTGCATACAAAATAATTAATAGTAGATACAGAGTAATGTATAGTAGATGCTGAATTATTCATAGTGGATACAAAATAATAATAATAATAGATACAAGGTAATGTATAGTAGATCCTGAATAATTCATAGTGGATACAAAATAGTTAATAGTAGATACAGAGTAATGTATAGTAGATGCTGAATTATTCATAGTGGATACAAAATAATAATAATAATAGATACAGGGTAATGTATAGTAGATGCTGAATAATTCATAGTGGATACAAAATAATTAATAGAAGATACATAGTAATGTATAGTAGATGTTGAATATTCATAGTGGATACTAAATAGTTAGTAGTAGATACAGAGTAATGTATAGTAGATGCTGAATAATTCATAGTGGATACTAAATAGTTAATAGTAGATACAGAGTAATGTATAGTAGATGTTGAATAATTCATAGTGGATACTAAATAGTTAATAGTAGATACAGAGTAATGTATAGTAGATGTTGAATAATTCATAGTGGATACTAAATAGTTAATAGTAGATACAGAGTAATGTATAGTAGATGTTGAATAATTCATAGTGGATACTAAATAGTTAATAGTAGATAGAGAATAATGTATAGTAGACGCTGAATAATTCATAGTTGATACTAAATAGTTAGTAGTAGATACATAGTAATGTATAGTAGATGTTGAATAATTCATAGTGGATACTAAATAGTTAGTAGTAGATACATAGTAATGTATAGTAGATGTTGAATAATTCATAGTGGATACTAAATAGTTAGTAGTAGATACATAGTAATGTATAGTAGATGCTGAATAATTCAATAGAGATGAGAAGTAGTCTACAGTGGTCACATAATAATTGATATAGATACTAAATAATTCAGTAGGGATACTAAATAATTCATAATGGACACTGGGCTGTAAATGAAGGACTGGGCAGTGGTCATGATGTTTTGAACGATTATCAGTGTTTGTGTACTAGATGAAACTCCTTTACTTTATTATAAGTGATTTTTTTCTAATTCTAGATTTTTCATTATACTCTTTGGTGCAGTAATAACAGAGCTGCTCATGCCAGGATGATATTACCTGTAATTAGTAGAGATTTACCTATTAAACGTTGAGCAGAAGTGTAAACTTAAGTGCTTCTCATAAATTTAACACCAGTCTCGGCCTCCTCGGCTGCTCTGTGAGTAATGCTGAGCGGTGATTATAATGCAGAGCGTGTAATGAAACGACACACACATTATTATTAATGTTTGACAGTGATGCCCCGGTAGCACACTCTTCAGTGCTGTAATCATCCTGCTTCTCCCTGAGCTCTGGCCTGCGCAGGCTTTTCTGTTCGGGTCGTATAAACTGAACTTATATACTTGATACTGAATAATTTAAGTTGTATTTCCAGGCTAGATTAAATTGAGCCCTGGGCTAAATTAAACCATTAAAATCATTACAGACATGATACATTTCTTACACGATCAAGTTTACAGTTCGCTCTTGGCAAATAAACAGTAGTGACAGCTTTAAAGAGTGTAAAATCGGGCGAAATCGGCAGAAAACTGCAGGAAAGAAAGCCTCCGGGCAGAGTTTGATTTAAAAAAAATGTTTGTTTTTATAATTCTAATTCATTTCTACGAAGAAACCGTTGCTTCACAACTGCAAGAGGCGGGACTTCTGGGATGACATCAACATAAAGTCTTGTTAAAGAGTCTTCTTAGGACAGTCCTATGAACCAATAACCCGCCCTACCACGAAAGAAGCCTAGGCTTTGGAGAGCAGAAAACTAATTTAACAGATTTTTAGGATTCTAAGGCGCACTATCAATAAATGGCTATTTCTTGGTCTATTTTCATTCATAAAGTGCTCTGGATTATAAGGTGCATTAAGCAATACTAGTAAGGATGCCTATATCGAAGTGAACAAGGGTGTCGCCATGTTTCACTTCTAATGGGGAAGTTGGTAGAAGTGCCTAAGAGAACAAACAAGCACTGGATTTTAATCTACACAGATTTCTCTCCTGAAAACTGTTTATTTAGGTGAGTAAAGCGCTTCTGTTTACTTACAGTAAGCCTAGATTTCCAATATTTTTGTCTCTTTTTGAAATGCTGCTGACTCGGTTCCGATACATCAGCTCACAGACGCCTTTTGCTGATCGACATCACCCTTTGGAGTGATGAGGGAAAAGAGCGCCATCTACTGTACCCACCCAGAGAGAGCAAGACCAATTGTGCTCTCTCAGGGCTCCGGCAGCTGATGGCAAGCTGCATGACCAGGATTCGAACCAGCGATCTCTAAATCATAGTGGCAACGCTTTAGACCGCTGGACCACTTGGTTCCCCTTCGCATTCAACATCTTCCTAAGAATTTTCTTTTTTGAGAATTTTCTTTTTTTAGAAAAAAATAAGCATCACAGCTTCAGATCATTTATATGCGTACGATGTTAGGAGCCGAATCAAGCATTCAAGAGTCCAGACATATTAAAACAAGACCGTCCAGACATCAGAAACGCCTGTACCACTGACACAATACTCATCAATCGACTCTTGTTTACTTTTTATAGTCTGGAGGTTTTAATGATGAGCACTGAAGCCTGAAGACTGATGTCTCTCTTCAATTCATTAAAGTTAAAGCATGTGTAGCTTTTGATATATTTTTTTCAGGGGCTGAAAATGAGTGGGTTATTCTTTTAATATACTGAGGACATTTATACAATACATTTAAGAAATGGGCACCTTGAAATGTAAACTTTTTTTTGTTGTTGTTCCCCTACATTTTGAATGAATACTAAAGTCATCCAGACTTTGAAGGAACACATGAGAAATCATGTAGTAACTTAAAAGTGTCATGATGGGGCACAGGATATAGACACTCGTGGAACCAGTCAAGGATTTTATTAAAAACCCACAGGGTACAGAGAATGAGATTAGCAGTAGAAACAAAACACCAGTAAAGGTATACCTGGGAGCGGAGAGCTTAACAGGATAGTGAGGCAGTCCAGTGGTCATACACGAAGTACACAGTATCAGAGGCAATCCAAAAACAGAAACGATAAACAGTCCAATGGTCATATACAAGGCAGGCAGTATCAAAGGTGATCCAAAAAACATAAACGATAAACAGTCCAGGGTAATACACGAAAAAATCCACAACGAAGGCAAAGGCAAAAATCGGTAGTCAAAAAGCAAAAAGCAAGGTCATACACAGAAAATAATCACAGAAATAACGCTTTGTAATGTCGGACGAAACCTAGGCAATACGCGGCGCAGATGAGCGTCTGAGCAGTGCTTTTATACTAATGCTAATACTCAGGGCTTCCTGGCCGGAGCAGGTGAGGTGTCACGTGATCAGCAGTGTGTGTGTTGTCAGCGGGTGGTGCATTCTGGGTATTGTAGTTGTTAGGCTGACAACCTCCGTTGGAGACCAGTGTGGAAGGACAGGAAGTGCCTACAGCACCAGACATGACAAAAAGTGTTAAATAAATCAAAATACTGCACTTATCTGGGGTTCTGTTAACTTTTAGCAGTTTCTGAGGCTGGGAACTAATATGAACTCATTCTGTGCAATAGAGGTAACTCTTGCTCTTCCTTTCCTGAAGCTTTCTTTCCTGATGAGTGCCAGTTTCATCCTTTCAACTTTTTTGAGGATACGTTCAAATTTCTAAAAATGTTTGGATTGACTGACCTTCATTTCTTAAGTATTTTTTTTCTTAACAATGTTAACATTCTTAATACTATATGGATCAGAACATTACTCTTGATTACCATATTTTCTGCACTATAAATGCACGTGAAAAATCCTTTAATTTGCCCAAAAATCGCCAATGCACTTATAATCTGGTGCACCTTGTGTATAAATTTTACCAGTCAGGTATTAAGGAGCAGAAAAGCCGCTCCGCTAAAGTACAGCGTTACACAGGAGTTTCAGTCTCTCCAGCACCGAGGCTGGAGCAGTATTAGCATTAGCTGCTAACCGTGCTAAGCGCTAGATCTTCTGCCATTCAGAGGTGAGTTTTATCTACCTGTAGCCTGCTGCTAACTTTGGCTAGCACTGTTGCACTGCAAAAAAATCCATTGGCAAAAACTAGACAAAATATATGCAAATTAATACAAATATATGTAAATTAAGAAAAAAAATCTGCCAATGGGGTAAGCAAAATTTTCTTAGTAAGATTTCTTACAAAAAGCAATGGCAAAGTCTCAAAATGAGGGAAGTAACACCTAAATCAAGCAAAAAAGTCACTGTTTTTGAACACAAGAATCAGAATAACTTGATTGCTGCTTGATTTTGCTTATTTTGAGTTCAAATTACTGAAAATAAGTTACAAATTCTAAGTAAGAATGATTAAGATAATTATTCCTAAAATAAGCAAAATAATCGAACACTTACACACAATGCTAGTAAGACAAAAAGTATTAACAGAGAAGAAAATAAGATTTGTTGCCTTAAATGTAGAAAATTTCACTTTCTAAGATTTAGTTTTTTGCAGTGTGGAGCAGAATTAGCCACTAACTGCTCTAAGCGTAAGTTCTTTTATCATTTAGAGGGGAACATACGGGACTGCAGTCTGCGCATTTACCATGTTAAAACAAGCTACGTGGGACAAACCACTACCTTATATCGCCCTGGCTTAGCAAAACAAACAAGGTTCCTCAGTGTAGTGCTGTCGGGTGGCATTAGCGGTTAGCAGCTAATGCTAATGCTCCAGCATTAGTGTTGGAGAAATTTGAGAATCTAAGCTCACTGTAGATAAACACAAGTGCTTTACTCACCCAAATCTTCGGAACTTGAAGGAAAATCAGCAACTATTATATAATTGTTCAGCACCTCCAGGAACTCCTTCCTTCAAGAGGCTGAGAAAACTGTATCAGGTGAATCTCCCTCATGAAGACTGTGCAGATTTTTCCTTTAAGCTTCACAAAATAAAAAGAAATCTGCATGTGTTTCTGTATAGCTTTAATACAGTCTTCAGATATTAACTTTACAATGTAAAAAAAATCATAAAAAGAAAGAAAAAACACTGAATGAGAAAAAAAGGTGTCCAAACTTTTGACCGATACAGAGTTTTCCAGTGTAATGAATGTGCTTGATGTCTGTAATTCCCTTTTTATGGCTGGAATAAGCTGCATTCACCGCAGTAAAGGCGTTTATGTGTCTGTAAAGGAGGGTAAATGTTGTTTGTAAAGTGTAATCTCTGGAACAGCGATTCTATTGTAAAGCTTCCTGACAGTTGTAGTAAATGCCATCAGAAGGCCAAATCTGTTCTGACACAGAAAGACACTCAAACTAGATGGAAGTGTGTGTGTGTTTGAGTGTGTGTTGAGTGTGTAGTACCGTGACAAAGCCCTCCTGAAATGTAGCACAGTGAGCGTTTTCCAAGGTCACCCCACGCCATGCTTCCCATCACGCTGTAGCTGTGGCCGGAAGCCGACGGGCAGCATGAGGATCTAGTGCCTCGTAAAGTGAAGTTATATAAAGTCAGGCAGCGTGGAAGATGCCGGGCCTTGGCGTTGATGAAGTGGTGGACCAGACGAGCAGGTTCTCACTCTCAGACGAGGCCTACAGATCTGAGGGAAGATTGTAACCAATGCCGGTGCTGTGCTAATGAACATTTATTAGCTATTTTAAGATTATAAGGCACATTATCAATAAACATAGTATATTTTGGTCTATCTGGTCTATTTTCATACATAAGGTGCACCAGATTATAAGGCACATTTAGCAACACTATTAAGGATGCCTACATCGAAGTGAGCAAGGGTGTCACCATGTTTCCCTTCTAATAAAAAAAGCTTAAGATTTCTATTACAGCTCTGGAAACAATTAAGAGACCACTTCAGTTTCTGAATCAGTTTCTCTGATTTTGCTATTTATAGGTTTATGTTTCAGTAAAATAAACATTGTTTTTTTATTCTATAAACTACAGACAACATTTCTCCCAAATTCCAAAACAATATATTGCGTTTATTTGCAGAAAATGAGAAATGGCTGAAATAACAAAACAAAATGTAGAGCTTTGATGCCTCAAATAATGCAAAGAAAACAAGTTCATATTCATAAAGTTTTAAGAGTTCAGAAATCAATATTTGGTGGAATAACCCTGTTTTTTAATCACAGTTTTCATGCATCTTGGCATGTTCTCCTCCACCAGTCTTACACACTGCTTTTGGATACCTTTATGCCTTTACTCCTGGTGCAAAAATTCAGGCAGTTCAGTTTGGAGTTCAAGACGCATTAAAAAAAACGGTGATTTAACCAGGGTTATTCCACCAAATATTGATTTCTGAACTCTTAAACTTTATGAATATGAACTTGTTTTCTTTGCATTATTTGAGGTCTGAAAGCTCTGCAACTTTTCTTTTTTGTTATTTCAGCCATTTCTCATTTTCTGCAAATAAATGCTCTAAATGACAATATTTTTATTTGGAAGTTGGGAGAAATGTTGTCTGTAGTTTATAGAATAAAACAACAATGTTCATTTTACTCAAACATAAACCTATAAATAGCAAAATCAGAGAAACTGATTTAGAAACTGAAGTGGTCTTTTATTTTTTTTCCAGAGCTGTTTATATATAAAGGGTTTTATTTGATTCCAAGAAGAACAAAATGCTAAATAACATTTATAGGTCCTCTTAAAGAATATCTCTTCAGTAATATTTCTTTTTAAAGAATCTCCCGAGGTCCTAAACAGTTTATGCCGCATGGGCGAATCCATCTCACCTTAAAATTGATCTTAAAAAAGAGCAGAAAAAAAGCCTGAAGCTGACATTTTGACAACCACCTACTTCCTCCACACTCTCGTGCCTTTCTTATCTTAATTCTTGGAGGGCTATCTGTCAATCATGTGTGCTTATGGGTGTTCCAGGTTGGCTCAGGCTCTGCTGTATTGGCTGAAAATCTTTATTTTTTTGCATTCCGTTTGGTGCCTGAAGACACAGCTGACCTCTAGTTTGTGTTCTCGCGGTAACACGCCTCCCTGGAGTTTATATCAGGAGATATGGTTCAATCCCCCTGTGTGGTGAGCGATCTTGGCATGTTACCTGTGTGATGCTGTTATTTTAATTTCCCGCTAATGTCAGCTGGTCCCAGGTGACGGTGGTCTTTAAGGGGCTGCCAGGCATTGTTGGGCTGCTTTGATTTAACAACTTAATGTGAGGTGATTTCTTTATTTCATCTATTTTTCTTGTTTTTGGCTTTCTTGCAAAAGCTAATAACTATAAAAGGATCAAAATCAGCAGAATATTTCTGTTTATTTACAGTGAGCTTAAATGTCCAATATTTTGCCTAAGGGTGAGTTTCAGTGAAGTTTCTCCAGCACTAAGGCTGGGGGCAGCAGCATAAGCATTAGCCGCTAACCACAGCGCTAGCAGGAGTGTCTCTGAATGTCAAAATGGCTAGCGCTGCAGTTTGCAGCTAATGCTAATGCTGCTGCACCTAGCCTTAGTGCTGGAGAAACTCTGCTCTTACTGAAAACTCACCCTTATTAATTTGTACTTCAGTGAAGTGGCTTTACTGATCATTAATACTTGACTAGTAGAATTTATACATAATTCATACATAAGACTATACATTTTTGTGAAAATTAAATGATTTTTTAGTGCACCTTACAGTCTGAAAAATACAATAAGTATAATATTAGGAGACGTGTAAATTTTGAGAGGAGGAACCTGTAGGAAGCAAAAGCTAAAAAGAGACAAGGTACAACTGTAGAAGGATCAATATCAGCAGAACATTTCCGTTTATTTTCAAGTAAGCTTAATTTTCTAATATTTTGTCAGAGTTTTTTGTTAAGTTTTTTTCCAGCACTAAGGCTGTTCTAGTAACAGGAATGAGTGCCATTAACAGAAGTGATTTTTTTGTCAAAAATATCAATTATTTGAACATGCAGTCAACAATTTCTTTAAAATAAAGACTTTCTTTTAAGACAATCAAATGAATTAGTGGACTTGGTTTTAAACATGCTTTTTAAATGTCCCATGAGTTTTCTAAACCATTTTTGGATTAAAAACTAAAATTAAATTATGCTGCCTGGGTTTGACCAGTACATGTTTTAAATAGTTAAATATGTGTTATTAGATTCAGAGATATAAAAATATATAATAACATTTTAATAATAATAAGTTTGATTTGGAAGAGTTACAACAAGCAAATGGCACCAATTCGGTGGAATTGCCCAATTGATTAAAAGCAATTAGAAAATCTTACAGCACTTCATGCTTCCCTCTGCTGACAACTTTTATGTAGATGTGGATTTCATTTTCCAGCAGGACTTGTCACACTGCCCACACTGCCGCCAAAAGTACCAATTGGTCTTATATAATATTCTAATTTTCTGAGACACTGTTTTTTAGGGGATTTAATTGGCTGTAAAAGCCATAATCATCAACAATAAAAATGCTTTAAATAGATCACTCTGTGTGTAATACATCTATATAATATATTTGAGTTTCACATTTTGAACTGAATTGGCTGTAGAAACCTGGCTTTGGTCACAATCCATGTTCTGCTTGATCTACTGTTCATATTTTGAGTTGCTGAGTCCACATATCAGTAGAAACCATTGGGTTGAAAGAGAAGGTGGTGCTGGGATTGGACCATGCCCATATGTGCCCAGACCCTGACAGAAGGTCTCCTCATTAGGGGGACTGTGCAGGACCTCTAGTCGTCCAATAGGAGGCCTCTCGCTCTGAAACCATCTGGAGGCTGGATGCCTGTCACTGGCTGAACCCCAGTAGAAGATCAGCACTGAATCAGATCAGACGGCTTCAGGCTTGAGAGGGTTAGGAAGTTTGTATGAGTTTTTTTTTTTTTTTATAGTGGTTCACGTTTGATGGGGTGAAACGTGGGCTACGTAGCAATCTCCAAAGCAGGGAACCTCCCCATGCAGAGAAGGCCAAGGCAGGTTTCTGACTGAAGCTTTGCATCATCTCTGAGGTGCACAGAAACATGGCGTGATAGCAGAAAAGATCGACATATTCCTTTTTTGGCAAATTGATTTTTTTGGTGCTCAGTAGGCAGCTTTGAAAATGGACTTTGTGATGGAGGATCAGATATTAGGGCTTAAACTGTTTTAGCCATTTTTGCGATAACGGAAAATACGACCTTGATGCTCTTTTTTTTAGTTTGGATATGATGAGTTAACGCTACTGGTCTGGTTCTGTCAGATTGGCCTATTACTGCCAGTTTCAGTCCTTTCAGAATGAGCCATTTAGGGGCTCTGTCACTTTAATGCAAATAATAATATGCTGTTGCTGGCCACGCCCCCCAAGTGTTTACCACTTGTAAGTGTTAGCTTGTGTTAAATGGTAAAACACTAACAAGCTAGTTTATGCTTAACTGTGATGGAAGATCTCTGTCGAATTGCCATGGACAGTAGGTACAGATCCCACCTTCAGAAGAAGTCTGCTGGCTAATCCTGCTGTGTACTGTATACTGAAGTTCTCAACCAAAAGTGTGGACCTCGAAGAAGCATATGATTTCTGACAACAAACTCTTTCACCTGAGATATCGACTCTCAGTTCCAATGCAAAAACGTGCGTCTTTGTCTGAAATGTTGGGTTTGTATACATCTTTTCGATCAGGCATATGGTGATAATAGCAACACCTTAGCAACCACCTAGCAACCTCTTAGCAACAGCTTAGCATCCAGCACAGACACACCACAGCAACCAACCTCGAATTATCACTGCAATCACAGGAACTGCAACCTAGTTACAACTAATACTAATGCAAAAAACATCAATTACAAATGTTTGCACTTAGCAACACCATAGCAACCACTATGGACATCATAGGAACACCTTAGCAGCCACCTAGCAACAGCTTAGCCACTAACTAAATGTGTGAAAGCAGTATAATGTGTTTGTGTTGGGGGAGTGAGATGTTGGAGCAGAAAGACAGTAGCAGTAGCAGTGTTTGTGGATAAGAAGAAAGCTGGTGTGATGGCGCTGTGTGATAGACGAATAAGCAGAGAGAAATCCCGGGCGCGAGTCAGTCGCATCCATCCACCGCCGAGATAAACACGGCGTAAGAAGCCTCTTTCTGTGTTTTTCTCTGTCTGAAATGATAGATCTGTTGGTTTCAAATGGGCTGCGCTTTATCTCGGGGTTGAAGAATACGGTTTATTGGTAGTTTTAAGCTCGGGGTGGGTTCCGGGGGGCTTGCTGCGGTGGCCAGCGGAGCTTAAAGGCTACGCTTGCTTCTTTTTAAATGACCCATCCACTTCACTCCACTCCCCCCCCCCCCCCCCAAACTCTATTCAGTTTCCACATGAACAGGCCTGTGAAAGAACAGTACTTAAAACAAATGGCACAATAACCTCAGCCCAGGCCTGTAATTACTCCCACACTGAAAAAAATGTGGAGTAGGATTTACTTAAAAAAACCTTGTACACGTTTTACACACAGAAATACTAAGTAAATTTAACATAGCATTTTTTTAAGTAAAATTTACTTGCATCTCCTTACAGTTTTTATTAGTAATACCAAAGTAAAATTTACTACTGAAAGCAAGTATTTTTTACTTAGTTATATTTTGATTAAAAATTACTAGTAAAAACCTTGTACACGTTTTACACACAGAAATACTAAGTAAATTTAACATAGCATTTTTTTAAGTAAAATTTACTTGCATCTCCTTACAGTTTTTATTAGTAATACCAAAGTAATATTTACCACTGAAAGCAAGTATTTTTTTACTTAGTTACATTTTGATTAAAATTTCTGGTAAAAAACTAGTACACATATTACACTAAAAACTCCAAGTATTTTGTTAATAATGGGCACTGCTTAAAACACCTCCCTGAAAAATGAAGACACACAATATCCACAAAATATAATTTTATTTTTAAACACAAAACACACAGAAAAATTATGGGCATTTTGTAAGAGTACTGCTTAACTGGTTAACTGCTTAACAAATGTCCACTTGACCTGTCTTAGTTTTATCTTCTATCCCAATTTAGCTTAGCTCTTGCTCTATACAATTAAGAGAAGTAATCCAGAAACAATTGATCACAGAATGATATAAAATGAACTCAAACATCTCACGAGACAATATTCAACCACATATGAGGAACACTGCTTTCTTCAGACCAGAGATTCAGAATCATTTTTTGGGTCAATTTATGTCAAAGAATCTGCTCGTGTGTGCGCTGGCCAAGGGCATAGTTACTGAGGCAAGTAGCTAATGCTAGTGAGGGCCATATACTACACAGTAAGCTCGGCTAGCCTCGTGGTAACTGAGCCAAGTAGCTAATTCTAGTGAGGGCCATAGACTACACAGTAAGCTCGGCTAGCCTCGTGGTAACTGAGGCAAGCAGTTAATGCTAGTGAGGGCCATATACTACACAGTAAGCTCGGCTAGCCTCGTGGTAACTGAGGCAAGCAGTTAATGCTAGTGAGGGCCATATACTACACAGTAAGCTCGGCTAGCCTCGTGGTAACTGAGGCAAGCAGTTAATGCTAGTGAGGGCCATATACTACACAGTAAGCTCGGCTAGCCTCGTGGTAACTGAGCCAAGTAGCTAATGCTAGTGAGGGCCATATACTAGCTCGGCTAGCCTCGTGGTAACTGAGCCAAGTAGCTAATTCTAGTGAGGGCCATAGACTACACAGTAAGCTCGGCTAGCCTCGTGGTAACTGAGGCAAGCAGTTAATGCTAGTGAGGGCTATAGACTACACAGTAAGCTCGGCTAGCCTCGTGGTAACTGAGGAGTTAGCAAATGCTAACGGGAGTCATATAATACACAGTAAACATGGCTAGCCTCATGGTAACTGAGAGGAGGTAGCTAATGCTAGCGGGAGAATAGACTAGGGCACTTTGTCATAAAGCTGGGGGGTTAGCTAAATGCTATCCGGAGAAATTAGCAAACAATAGCGGTGGCCAGGCGCCGAGTTAATTAGCCGCGGTAGCTAACGCTAACACGATACCGGGGCGGCTCATATTACACACAACACACTTATACCCATATCAACACTCTTATACCCATATCACATTATACACTTCAACATTTACTTATTTCCCACCTGGATAAAAGGATGAAGAAAGACGCGTTCAGCAATCATCTGACAGGCAGTACCTGTTATCCCAGAGCCACACTCTAGCGCCCCGCATTAAGTTGGGGCGTGTCTAACGTCTGACGTCACACGAGCGTTCTTTTGGCAACATTTTACTTGAATTTCTTTAGTTAATGTAATGATGACAACATTTCAGTAATTTTTACTACAGTTACTACAGTTAAATTTACTGAATGTATTTAACTAAATGGGAAGACACACAATTACGCAGAAACTCCAAGTATTACACTGAATTATACATTACATTTTTGAGTAATTCTCAGAATTGATGTTTTCATGTAGAAATTACTTTAATTGTCCTTGTTGTATTTACAAAGTCAAAAAATCATTTTTTACAGTGCAGTGTGAACGCTAAAACATTTGGACGCTTGCTGCGCACGCCTGTCTGCGCTCTCGGAAGCCTACGCAAAATTTCCCCGCCTTCCGCTCGTTCGCTAATTCGTTTATTTGCTTATTTATCTCCCTCCGCCTGAGTGAAGACCTGTCAAAGCCTTCATTACCTCGAATTACCTCCAAATTATCCCGATTCTGCCGAAACGCTGCTTAAAACTTGCTGTGGAAAGATTATAAAGCGATTCAAAAACTGCCGTCATTTCCGTGCCCTTGCTCATTGGTTAAACACCGAACAGAACAGTGAACTTGAACACTTGAACACTTGAAACTGCTCACAACTGCTGACAAAGTTGAAGTCCCTTCTCGTCACTTCTCCTTCTTTTCCCCCCCAAAGGTATTGAAACCGTATTGACTCTAATGTAATTCTGAGCGTATATATCTCAAACGTTCATCCTTAGGGTCATTAGGGACGATAATTGTTAAATCTCTTAAGTCTCCCAGCTGGTTCAGAGAACAACAAACCTCTACGATAATCTTATCCCACACGTGTAACCACATTACGCGTTCCATGTAGACACAATAATATTAATTAAACATCCTCGCTGAAGCTCTAGAGCAAAGCACGACAAGGTCACGACTTGTTGACTGCAACGTGTAGAAGAAGTTGTAGAAGAAAGCATCACAAGCAAAAAAAAAGTAACAGGAGTGAGTTCCAGTAATAGGAATGAGTGCCAGTAACAGGAGTGAGTTCCAGTAACAGAAATGAGTGCCAGTAACAGGAGTGAGTTCCAGTAACAGGAATGAGTGCCAGTAACAGGAGTGAGTTCCAGTAACAGGAATGAGTGCCAGTAACAGGAGTGAGTTCCAGTAACAGGAATGAGTGCCAGTAACAGGAGTGAGTTCCAGTAGAAGGAATGAGTGCCAGTAACAGGAGTGAGTTCCAGCAATAGGAATGAGTGCCAGTAACAGGAGTAAGTTCCAGTAATAGGAATGAGTGCCAGTAACAGGAGTGAGTTCCAGTAATAGGAATGAGTGCCAGTAACAGGAGTGAGTTTCAGTAACAGGAGTGAGTTCCAGTAATAGGAATGAGTGCCAGTAACAGGAATGAGTGCCAGTAACAGGAGTGAGTTCCAGTAATAGGAATGAGTGCCAGTAACAGGAATGAGTGCCAGTAACAGGAGTGAGTTCCAGTAACAGGAATGAGTGCCAGTAACAGGAGTGAGTTCCAGTAACAGGAATGAGTGCCAGTAACAGGAGTGAGTTCCAGTAACAGGAATGAGTGCCAGTAACAGGAGTGATTTCCAGTAGAAGGAATGAGTGCCAGTAACAGGAGTGAGTTTCAGTAACAGGAGTGAGTTCCAGTAACAGGAATGAGTGCCAGTAACAGGAGTGAGTTCCAGTAACAGGAATGAGTGCCAGTAACAGGAGTGATTTCCAGTAGAAGGAATGAGTGCCAGTAACAGGAGTGAGTTCCAGTAACAGGAATGAGTGCCAGTAACAGGAGTAAGTTCCAGTAATAGGAATGAGTGCCAGTAACAGGAGTGAGTTCCAGTAATAGGAATGAGTGCCAGTAACAGGAGTGAGTTTCAGTAATAGGAATGAGTGCCAGTAACAGCAATGAGTGCCAGTAACAGGAGTGAGTTCCAGTAATAGGAATGAGTGCCAGTAACAGGAGTGAGTTTCAGTAACAGGAGTGAGTTCCAGTAATAGGAATGAGTGCCAGTAACAGGAATGAGTGCCAGTAACAGGAGTGAGTTCCAGCAATAGGAATAAGTGCCAGTAACAGGAGTGAGTTTCAGTAACAGGAGTGAGTTCCAGTAACAGGAATGAGTGCCAGTAACAGGAGTGAGTTCCAGTAACAGGAGTGAGCTCCAGTAACAGGAATGAGTGCCAGTAACAGGAGTGAGTTCCAGTAACAGGAGTGAGTTCCAGTAACAGGAGTGAGTTCCAATAACAGCAATGAATGCCATTAACAGGAGTGATTTATTTTTTATCATAAATATCAATATTATTTGAACATGCAGTCAACCATTTTATTTAAATAAAGACTATCTTGAGAGAGAAAATGAAAGAAATTAGTAGACTTGCTTTTAAACATATTTTTAACAGTTTTGTAACGATCTTCAGCATAGAAACTTGAATGTAAAAAAAATAGTAAAAAAAAAAGTAAAGCTGCCTGAGATCAGTAAATGTTTTGAGTAGTTAAATGTATGTGTTATTAGATTTGATAAAAGATAAAAGTTAATAAAAGATAAAAAAAATAATACATTTAATTTGGAAGAGTTACAACAAGCAAATGGCATCTAATTTTGTATTGGATTAATATTTTATAACTATATCTATACAGTGCAACATTTTTTTTTTACCTTATTAATAATGTCAGTTTCAAATCATTTATAAATATGACCAAATAAGTTTCATGGGCTATATTTAAAAACAAGGTAGCATAAAGGCTTCTCTATGCTTTTAAGTAAAACTAGAACATTGTTTAGTTTTTTTAAAGTGTAAAATGTTTCACTTTTAACATCTTATATTTGTTGTATACTCTATTCTAAATTAAATGTGGGTTTTTGTAGAAGAAAGCATCCAAGCAAAAAAAAAATAATAATAATTGGTGCTTTAACCAACTATTTGGACGAGGTGCAACCAAACATCTAACTGATTGGCTTTTTATCAAAAAATTTAATCAAGAGGAAGATGGATGATATCAAGCCATCAAACCAAGATGAACTGCTTGATTTTCTGCACCAGGAGTAAAGACATAAAGTTATCCAAAAGCAGTGTGTAAGACTGGTGGAGGAGAACATGATGCCAAGATGCATGAAAACTGTGATTAAAAACCAGGGTTATTCCACCAAATATTGATTTCTGAACTCTTAAAACCTTATCAACATGAACTTGTTTGCTTTGTTTTCTTTCTGTATCTCGGAATGCTGGTTCATCAAAGGTATGTACTTTTTATCATGTTTTACTACATCAAAAGATCATTTTACACCAGAGTTCTCTTTCAAACCGATGCTTATTGGATTATTTTATGTTTTCGAGCCTCACAAGGCAAGTTGCTTTTCCCGTCGTTACGATAGCAAAGCACACTAATACACCTTAAATCAAGCTGTACAGTGCACAGTTGATGGCTTGCTTATATATCGCTAATATACGTCAGGCCCATTGTCTTACTTTTTCCTAAACACTTTTAAACCCATACTCTGGTAAGCTCTGGGTCCAAGCCCAGGTTCCGGCCTGTACTCTGGTCTCCTCACACACTATAAGCGAGGGCTGCAAATGAAGCAGGTTCCCTGTAAACAAGAGGTCACTTCGTGAAGGTGACAGCTAATTGGGATGATTTATCAACAGGCTCAGGCCCACTCTGACAAGTACATGCTTTTTCCCTGGCTTTCATTACAGCTATCTGTAATGAGGCAACAAAGTAGGCTATCTAGTGATTTTCTCAGCGAACGCCGAGAGAATGGAGTACAAGGTCCCCTCTCGCGCCTGACTTTCATGCCTCCAAACTCACAGAAGTCCTCAGAAAGCAGCAGATGTGGCTTTTTTAGACTGAGGAGAATATAAACATCGATTTCCTGCCAAGGCCAACTAATTTTGTTTTTTGGGTTATATTTACAGGGGTTGGACAAAGAAACTAAAACACCTGTTTTTAGACCACAATAACGGAATTCTGCCGTGATTTAATCAGCCGTGGTTTTATGTTTTTTGGATACAATCCGGGTTAGCACCCGAACATCCCTTTCAGACAGCTTCCTCTTACAGCGTCCACAGTTAATCCTGTTGGATGTGGTTGGTCCTTCTTGGTGGTATCTCGCTGACATTACCCTGGATACCGTGGCTCTTGATTCATTACAAAGACTTGCTGTCTTGGTCACAGACGCTCCAGCAAGACGTGCACCAACAATTTGTCCTCTTTTGAACTCTGGTATGTCACCCATAATGTTGTGTGCATTGCAATATTTTGAGCAAAACTGTTCTCTTACCCTGATAATTGAACCTTCACACTCTTACTGCTCTTGCTGGTGCAATAATGTGCAATTAATGAAGATTGGCCACCAGGCTGCTCCAATTTAGCCATGAAACCTCCCACACTAAAATGACAGGTGTTTCAGTTTCATTGTCCAACCCCTGTAACTATATAGTGCAACATTTTTGCAACCTTATTATTGTTATTAATTGTTTAAAAATTGTTGCAAATATGACCAAAGAAGTGTTGTGAGTTATACTTAAAAAAGGTAGCATAATGGTCAATTTTATCAAATTGAAAACCTCTGGAATATAATCAAGAGGAAGATGGATGATCACAAGCCATCAAACCAAACCGAACTGCTTGAATTTTTGTACGAGTTGCATCCAAAAGTTATCCAAAAGCAGTATGTAAGACTGGTGGAGGAGAACATGCTGAAATACATAAAATACACCAAATACTGATTTCTGAACTCTCTTATTTTTCTTTACACAGCATCCCATTGTCTTTTTTTTGGAATTGAAGGGTTGAAATTATGTATGATTACTGATATGAATTTAGGGTTGAGTTGTGGGCAGACAGATATGTTGTTAACACTGCATTGCTTGCCTTGTAATCGAAAATCTTTTTTTTTTGTTGCATGTAAAAGCATGCATGTATACATATCTGCAAACATCTCCGGCATCTAGCTGTTTTGGTAAAACATGACATCTTAACCACCACTTTAATGACAACATCATGGCATTTCATAAAGAGAGAGAGAGAGACAGAAGAATAAAACAGAAAGAAAGAAAAAAAGAGGACCACGGACCGCAAAAAAACACCCACTCCGAGAAGCCTGATAAAATGGAAGTGCTCAGGCCATTACGTTCCTGGGGAGAACAGCTGTAATGAAAAGGCTATTGAGGTATCAAGGCTCTGAAAGCTTTTAATGTCAGTCATTCAGCCCATTACCGAGCATTTAATGCGGTTTGACTGGTGCCGGGGGTTGGCATGGCGAGGAGTGGCTGTAGTCCAATAACAAGGTTAGTTTACACAGTGCGCTTTATCCCGCGATAAGCCCGCGATATGCTGACATGCTGTGTACACTGTGATTTGTCAGCGAATAAACAGACAGATACTCGCCGAGAGCGTTAGGGAAAGGGGACAAATCTCTGATCCATGGAATGCATATCGTTTTTCTGTGGTTTTCGTACATAAATACAAATATATAAAGAGAATTCTTTGTTTTTGTTCTTTATAATAGCTAAATTATGGTGCTTTTACACCTAACTTGTTTGGTCTGAATCCAAAAAGTAGGTGTAAAATGAGCTGTAAACCCCTATCCAGACTAAAGAGAGATCAAAAGTAGTTTGTTTGCAGAGTAAAAAAAAAGCTTTTGGTACCACTTTAAAATAAGATTACCTTTATAAAGGGTTTATAAATGCTTTACAATTTGTTTATTAATGTCACTAATTAGGTTGATTCATTAATAATCAGTTATAACACATACGTAGAAAGGGCAACAATATAGATGGCTGTGGGTTCACTATTTGACAAACAACAGGTCACTGTTGCCCTTTCTACGCATGTGTTATAACTGATTATTAATGATTTTTTAAGGCATATACAACCGTATTAATAATCATTAATAAACTAATTGTAAACCATTTATAAACCCTTTATAAAGCCTTTATAAAAAAACATTTTAAAGTGGTACCAAGGTTTTATTGGTTGGCTCAGGTTGTTGGACTGTAGGAATTTTGAATATAATGAAGTTGAGGTAGGCTGTTTACAACAATTCGCTTTGTTAGCGTATATTAAGAGATTTCTTTTGTTTTTGTTTCTATAAAATCTCAGTTTTCCTTATAATAGCTAAATTCTGGTGCTTTTACACCTACCTAGTTTGGTCTGAATCTAAATAGTAGGCGTAAAATGGGCTGTAAATCACTATCCAGACCAATGGCCCAACATTTTGTCCAATCAAAAGAGGTGGTTTCAATTAGCCTAATGTGTAATGGTAGGTTGTTCCATAACTTGGGAGCAGCAATCGAAAAAGCTAACATAGCAAAAGTTAAAAGACGAACACTACTGTCCTACTGTCCTGTGACTTTTCTCATGTCGAATTGAAAAGCTAAAGAATGCTGCTTTAATATGCAGGAGCACCTTTTCTGTGTTAAATTAAGAGTCACATGTGTGTTCACACGGACTATACCAGCCAGATTACGCTGGTCATGATCATTACCACAGATTTCACTGTCCTCTGTGGGAGGTTATGCCTTTCTAAAGTAGTCCCTGGATTAGATAGATAGATAGATAGATAGATAGATAGATAGATAGATAGATAGATAGATAGATAGATAGATAGATAGGTAGATAGATAGATAGATAGATAGATAGATAGATAGATAGATAGATAGATAGATAGATAGATAGATAGATACTTTATTTATCCCGAAGGTAATTTAGGTTATTTAGGTTTAGATTATGTGCAACAAGGAATGTTAAAGACCCATACAATGTTCACAGTGTTTAACAAGATAACACCTCATAGCTTAAACTGTCCCATGCCTTCCCATGGCAGGTCAGTGTATATTGAGCCCTCATTATTCATACTGTACGTGCCAACAAAGACATAGTTTGACATTTTAAAGCAATTTTTTTCGTAACACAGGTGTGCAAATATGATATGCCAAGAATCAAAATCAAGGACAATTAGGATCATGTTTCTTGTGTTTTTTATTTAAAAAATGTATATTGGACACGAGTTCAAAAGTTTAAATTCAGCATATTAAGCTGTGCTAACTGTTGCACCAGTTCTGACAGGAGATTATATATATAAAAAAATTGACTTTATTCAGCATTTATACTGAAGTTCAAACTCTTTTCACCACCTTCTACCATGAAAGCTTCCCCGACTCGGTTAGAAAAAGATAAGAGGACCTGCGGAAGCCTTCAGAAGCGATGTCCTCATTGATAGCCTAAAAGTCAGGGTAGTTTCAGCTGAAGAACAAGTGATCTTGCATTTGAATTGCTAATGCAGAAGATACCATTTCAGTAAACATCACAGAATCTTCTGCTGTTTTCTTACTCAGGGTACAAAACTTGGAAAAATGAAGATACTCTGGCAAAACTCAGGTACTGGAGAAAACTTTAAAGTTTTGTGGTATTTTTATATAATATAGTGTAATTGTATTAAATGTAATGCACACAACATTATGGGTGACATAGCAGAGTACAAAAGAGGACAAATTGTTGGTGCACGTCTTGCTGGTGCGTCTGTGACCGAGACAGCAAGTCTTTGTGATGTATCAAGAGCCATGGTATCCAGGGTAATGTCAGCAAGATACCACCAAGAAGGACCAACCACATCCAACAGGATTAACTGTGGATGCTGTAAGACAAAGCTATCTGAAAGGGATGTTCGGGTGCTAACCCGGATTGTATCCATAAAAAAAGCATAAAACCACGGCTGAACAAATCACGGCAGAATTCAATGTGCACCTCAACTCTCCTGTTTCCACCAGAACTGTCCATCACCACAATAAATTATTGTGCTCTAAAACCAGGTGTTTCAGTTTCATAATCGGAAAAATGTAAGTAGCACAAAAAAAGCAAAAACATAAGAAACCAGTAGGAGGCAAATACTTTTTCACACCTGAATCCATGTCTTCAGTTTTGAATCCGTTGTCCAGCTGGATCTAAATGACCGCTGTAGGTGGCGTAGGTGTTAATTCAGCTCTGGGAATTTTTTGCTGTGTGTTTTGTTTGTTGGATTATAAATAGGCCGCTGGCAACCCGCTCGTGTCAGCCTCTGCTAATTTCCACCGTGTTCCTGAAGCTCCAGGTGTGAGCCGCTCGCACCTGCACGCATTCAGAGCCTCTCTCCGTGGTGGCAGGTGTGTGCCGCGTCTTGGCAAACGCCACGCCGACGCCGAACCCCTTCCACCACCTGCTTATTATTATTATTACTGCGTGTGGAAGGAATGGTATTGCCGAGCGAGGGGCTCGCTTCATTTGTGTTTGAAGATCTGAAGAGCTGATGCCAGGGCGTCTTCAAAAGGCATCATAAATCACGTTTCCTCCGCGCCGTGAACCGGGTCACCTTTTCAAGAACGGTTATCAGGACTCTCTCGTGGTCCGCCGTGTCAAAGACAAGTTTATTAATGTGTGTTTACGCTTTACGCGGCTAAATCGAACCGTGAAGGTCAAATCGTGGAAGAGGCTTTAGAATATTAGGTGTTTGGTGTTTATGACATGCAAATCAACACTGAGATTCCCATTAATATGAAAGATTATAAAGAAGATACGTGGGTAAAACTTTACCTGGATGGTCCATTTGATGGTCTTTTTGATGCTCAACTGACATTCAACTAACATTCAACTACATCTCTATTAAATGCAAATTAACTGAAAGGTGAAAGTAAATGATTTTCTATTGAATAAAACCCTACATTCAACTCTAATCCAAACGCTTATCTTATTATTTTAGGATTGGGTTTAAGGTTAGGTTAGGTTTAGGGTTAGGTGTAGGATTAGATTTTAGGGTTGATTAAGGGTTAAGGTTAGGGTTAGGTGTAGGGTTAGATTTTAGGGTTGATTAAGGGCAAAGGTTAGGGTTAGGTGTAGGGTCAGATTTTAGGGTAGATTAAGGGTTAAGGTTAGGGTTAGGTGTAGGGTCAGATTTTAGGGTAGATTAAGGGTTAAGGTTAGGGTAAGGGTTAGGTGTAGGGTTAGATTTTAGGGTTGATTAAGGGTTAAGGTTAGGGTTAGGTGTAGGGTCAGATTTTAGGGTAGATTAAGGGTTAAGGTTAGGGTTAGGTGTAGGGTTAGATTTTAGGGTTGATTAAGGGTTAAGGTTAGGGTTAGGTGTAGGGTTTGATTTTAGGGTTGATTAAGGGTTAAGGTTAGGGTTAGGTGTAGGGTTAGATTTTAGGGTTGATTAAGGGTAAAGGTTAGGGTAAGGGTTAGGTGTAGGGTTAGATTTTAGGGTTGATTAAGGGTTAAGATTAGGGTTAGGTGTAGGGTTAGATTTTAGGGTTGATTAAGGGTTAAGGTTAGGGTTAGGTGTAGGGTTAGATTTTAGGGTTGATTAAGGGTTAAGGTTAGGGTTAGGTGTAGGGTTTGATTTTAGGGTTGATTAAGGGTTAAGGTTAGGGTTAGGTGTAGGGTTAGATTTTAGGGTTGATTAAGGGTTAAGGTTAGGGTTAGGTGTAGGGTTTGATTTTAGGGTTGATTAAGGTTTAAGGTTAGGGTTAGGTGTAGGGTTAGATTTTAGGGTTGATTAATGATTAAGGTTAGGGTTAGGTGTAGGGTTAGATTTTAGGGTTGATTAAGGTTTAAGGTTAGGGTTAGGTGCAGGGTTAGATTTTAGGGTTGATTAAGGGTTAAGGTTAGGGTTAGGTGTAGGGTTAGATTTTAGGGTTGATTAAGGGTTAAGGTTAGGGTTAGGTGTAGGGTTAGATTTTAGGGTTGATTAAGGGTTAAGGTTAGGGTTAGGTGTAGGGTTAGATTTTAGGGTTGATTAAGGGTTAAGGTTAGGGTTAGGTGTAGGGTTTGATTTTAGGGTTGATTAAGGGTTAAGGTTAGGGTTAGGTGTAGGGTTAGATTTTATGGTTGATTAAGGGGTAAGGTTAGGGATTCAACATAGGGTTAAGTTAATTTTAATGGAAATTCTATTCAGTGTTAGTTGAATGTCAGTTGAGCATCAACAAGGCCATAAAATGGACCATCCAAGTAAAGTGTTACTGATACGTGATGTCTCACCGGTAAATTGCGTATTACACCTCTGTAGATAGATAAAATCCCTTGTTTTCAATTTCATTCACAAAAAGGACTAATGTCATATATGTTAAATGATTGGCTAGTGTGTTTTGTTGGCCCTGGAGCATCATGAAAGCTGTTGCCCTCAGGATAGACTTTCTTGTAAAGATCTAAATACAGTCTATGATGATTGAAAACTGTCTTACTGACTTATCATTTTAATCAGCCAGAGGGAGAGCGTATACAGACCGCGGGATCACCCGACACATTTCCAATTATCACCAAAAGAGAAATGATCTGTGAAAAATATACCCGTGGAAATGACTTGACTTCATGTGATTGCCATTCAGCATTCATAACTCCTGTCCCAATAGAAATGCATGGCCACGTTTGCCACATTCCGTTCTGCTACCTGCAGAAATGGCCTGGCTCATTCACGGGATGTCCGTCCAATAGATTATTGGTGGCGCTCTTGAACCCACTTGCCTCGCATTATCTGGGCTAATTACGATTGCTAGGTGCCCCGTCGCCCGGAGACCTTGGAATAGAATTACCTTGAGAAGTTATTTATCCCGGAGCATTGGTATTCCGGGGAGATCCCCGCGAGCTTCGGAACGCCTGACAACCTCTTATCTCTCCCCGCTCGTCAACAGGTGTTCCCTGTCAGCTCGGCGTGATCAAAATGCGGCACGCACCGAGCCCTGTTTACTCAGACAGATTAGAGAGGGGTGTGTGCCGGGCCAGCAAAGTACACCAAAGTGCAAACTCCTAAAAACTCCTCCTAGTTTCTTCCAGCTCAGACTGCGGGACCTCAATCTGAGGGCTTGGAGATAAAAGCCAAAGATGTCAGAGTCTCCACCTAAAGCCTCGAGGGTGCTACACGACTTTGGAAGCTGTAAACAGAATGGGAACCTCATGTATCACAATTTATAAATGAGTTTTCCAGATCTTTTTTTTTTATGGTTAATTAATAAATTTTATATTCTGCACACTAAACAACTAGGGATATTCACCATACACTAAACAACAAGACAATGCAAAACCACATGCTGCATACATTACATTATAGCAAGACTATGCTATAGAATAAAATAGTACAGGTACTGAACTGGCCTAAGGATCATAGCATCACTCGCCAATTAAAAAAAAAAAAAAAAAAAAAAAAACAAGTATCTTCAGTTTTGTCGATTTTTAGTTTACTACACAATTTAAACAGACAAACCGTCCCTTACACTCTGCCAAAATTTCTTGATGAATGGACCAATAGAAATCCTTCAAAATTACTTTTACATCGACTTCCATTGAAAGTTTAGAAGGTTTTTTCTCTCTCCTGTAACGTTGCTGTTTTGGAGATACTTGTATTTCCGGACGAGCAGGTGTTGTGCCTGACTGCAGTGGACGTGAGGAACACTCTGCGCAGAGTCAACCCACGGAAAGCTGCAGGACCAGACAACATGCCCGGCAGAGTGCTCAGGGAATGCGCAGACCAGCTGACAGATGTTCTCACGGACATCTTCAACATCTCCCTGTGCAGCGCCACTGTCCCAACGTGCCTCAAGTCCACCACCATCGTCCCCGTGCCGAAGAAGTCCACAGTGTCCTGCCTCAATGACTACCGTCCCGTTGCACTTACACCCATCATCATGAAGTGCTTCGAAAGGCTAGTCATGAGGAACATCAAGACACAACTGCCCTCTTCACTGGACCCCCTGCAGTTTGCGTATCGTCCCAATCGCTCCACGGACAATGCCATCACCACTACTCTTCATCTCTCCCTCATCCACCTGGAGAAGAAGGACACTTACGTCAGAATGCTGTTCATAGACTTCAGTTCAGCATTCAACACCATCATCCCACAGAACCTCATCAGGAAGCTAAGCTCGCTCGGCCTCAACACCCCCCTCTGCAACTGGATCCTGGACTTTCTGACAGGGAGAACCCAGTCAGTCCGGTTCGGGGGCAGCACCTCCAGCTCCATCACACTGAACACTGGGGCCCCCCAGGGCAGTGTCCTGAGTCCTCTGCTGTTCACCCTGCTGACTCATGACTGTGCTGCAAAACACAGTTCTATCAGCTTTATCAAGTTCGCCGATGATACAACCGTGCTGGGTCTCATCACCAAAGACGACGAGTCAGCATACAGAGAGGAGGTGCAGCGGCAGACTGACTGGTGTACAGTCAACAACCTTCACCTCAATGTGGACAAGACAAAGGAAATGGTTGTTGACTTCAGGAGAGCACAACACACCCACTCTCCACTCAACATCGACGGGTCCTCTGTGGAGATTGTTAAGAGCACCAAGTTCCTTGGCGTCCACTTAGCAGATAACCTCACCTGGACCCTGAACACCAGCTCTACAGCCAAGAAAACCCAGCAGCGTCTCTACTTCCTCCGGAAGCTGAGAAAGGCCTGTCTCCCTCCACCCATCCTCACACTCTTCTATAGAGGGACCATTGAGAGCATCCTGAGCAGCTGCATCACTGCCTGGTTTGGGACCTGCCCCGTCTCTGACTGCAAGACCCTCCAGCGTATTGTGAGGACAGCTGAGAGGATCATCTGCGTCTCTCTCCCCTCCATCACGAACATTTACACCACCCGCAGCATCCGCAAAGCAACCAGCATTGTGAATGACCCCACCCATCCCTCACACGAACTGTTCTCCCTCCTGCCTTTGGGAAGAAGGTACCGCAGCATCCGGTTCAGCACGACCAGATTCTGCAACAGCTTCTACCCCCAAGCCATCAGACTCCTCAACTGCAGAGACTGAACTGATGGTTTTCTGTACATGCGCACACACTCTTCCCCCACTTACCCCAGAAAATGGAAGCACCAAAAACCCTACTACCTCACTGGACTCTATTGCACACTGTGTAATAGAGGTAATTACTACCTCACCTGGTCTTTTTTGCACACTGCATAATTTGCACACTGTCTTGTTATTTATTATTCTTTGTCTGTATTGTGTTGTATTGTCTGTCTGCACTTTTGTACTGTTGCACTTATTGTTCTGTCTACACTGTGTTTATGTGCACCATGGTCACTGGAGGAATGTTGTTTCGTTTCACTGTGTACTCTGTATATAGCTGAAATGACAATAAAAAACACTTTGACTTTGACTTTCATTGGATGGTGACACTATAAGGCGCACTTAATCCTATTTTCATTTCCCCAACAATTTACATTGCGCCTTATAATCCAGTGCACAGCAGCTGGAGCAGCATTAGCATTAGCTGCTAACCGCACTAAGCGCTAGCTCTTTCGCTGTTCAAGCTACGCATACAAACTGCTAGCTAATATCGCCCTGGTTTACAGGAACACTCAGGGTTCCTCAGTGTAGCATCGTCGAGCAGCATTAACCTGCGCTAAAGATGGCTAGCGCTAGCAGTATGCTAGCAATGCTGCTGCACCCAGCCTTAGTGGAAATCTGGAAATCTAAGCTCACTGTAAATAAACGGAAATGCTTTATTCACCCAAATAAACAGTTTTCAGCAGAAATCCATGTAGATCAACATCTAGTGCTTGTTTGACTTTAAAAAATGTCAAGCAATGTACAAAATCTTATCTCTTTAAGTCTTATCTTAAAAGGTTAGAAAGATCTAAACAGTCCTAACTAATCTCTAAGGATCACAGAATCCAGGTTTTATCCATATTTAGTAACATAGACAACAAGATAAATATGACATTATGAGCTATTGCTATTCAATTTTTATTATTTTTTTTAAGAATTACAGTTTTGTTTACTTAGCTTAGCTTTACTTAACTTAGTTACCCACCACCACCCAGCAGTGAGACCTGCTGAATTAAAAAGAAAACATGGCGACACCCCTGTTCCTTACTAGTGTCACATAATGCACCTTTTAATCCGGTGTGCCTTATAGTGTGAAAAATACCTGTGTTCACTTTTCACACTCAAATAAGAGTTCAACTACCACTACCACTTCACTAACGCTTCTTATTAGCCAGCTTCTTATTTACAATTTTACTGTTTCAGAGATACTTGTTTTTCATGGGATGGTGACACTATAAGGCACACTTAAAATCCCCAAAAAGTTCCCCAAAAATCGATAGTGCTCCTTATAATCCGGTGTGCAGCTGCAGGAGCAGCATTAGCATTAGCCACTAACTGCGCTAAGCTAAGCGCTAGCTCTTTCGCCATTCAAGCTACATGGATGAACCTCTGGCTAATTTCTTCCTGGTTTTTCACTCCAGGAACACTCAGGGTAGAGCAGAATTGAAGCAGAATTTATGAGCGCTAACCAAGTCTAGTTCTAGCAGTTAGCCATTATTTCTTAAAAAGTTAGCCAGCTTCTGATTTAAAGTTTGCATTCCACCTAAAATGATGCAGCAGCTAAATTTAAAAGTGTAAAAAAAATCAATAAACACATTTGATAAGCTCTGATTGGAGGCCAAAATTTGGAGTCAACCAGCACAGATTCAGAGAAAATCTAGGTTAAAAATTGGGGCAAAAATGATGTAATGTAAGCTAGACAAAGCTTTAATGTTCAAGATGAGGGCTGAAAGAAGAAAATAGAAAGTTCTCATTCATGCTCCTTGTTTGAAAGCCTGAAATCCAAGAAGTCGAATTACCCGCAAAGACCACGCAAGCGCGATCCTGCTTCATCTTCGCTTCAAAAGATTAATTATGTGGGATATCACTTCTCACCAGCCAGCAATTTTGTTTTATTTGGAGAAGAAGGGGAGAAACTCTCAAGGCAAAGCCTCCTGTGGTTCGGCTGCCGTGAGCCTTCAAAACCCATTTTCATACCCACTAACTCCTGAAACGAGAAGTAAAAAAATCACACTGGGTTGCAGATAATTTGTCGGAGCTGTTTTGATAGCATTACAGAGTTCCGTCTGTGTACTTTATATTCCTCTTTTTATAATGTCTGCCTCGATACCGTATCGCACCGAGAGTACTGCCGCAAGGTGGTTTGGAGTCATGTAATCTTCTTTTTTTTATATTCTTCTTTTTTTATATTCTCTCATTTGTTTTGTAGTGTAGTGTGATGGGAAGATTACATGAACATGTAATGATGTTATGGCAATATTGGGCTGCTTTCAGTGATTTTTTTAAACTGTTTTGAACATTTTCTGGGGCAGTATGACAATATCCAGCTTTAAGACAAATAAACAAAAAAATGTGGTGCAGAGATTTGACATTTTTGGATCCACTGTTGCTGACCAATGAAAAACAAGCATCTCTATTCATCATTTTGGTCGATTTTTAGGTTACTACATAATTTGAACAGACCTATTGTGCCGTGATCTGTGTCAAAATGAACCAATAAAAAGTCTCCAACATGACCTGAAATAAACTCTTTTTCATTGACTTTCAAAGAATATTAACAATGTTTTATGTCTCTCCTGTAAAGTTGCTATTTTCATTGGACAGCGACGATACACTCATTGGATTACTTCAAATCCTGACATACAGATATTATAATTAATTGCAGGTGGCCTGTAGTCTCATTAAACACTGGACCTTTCTATAAAATGAGCAACAATTTGCTACTTTTGGGTAGTGTTCCTCCTGGTGAGAGATCCTCGACTTCTAGACATGCCTCTATAATGTACTCAAAGACATTTCGCCCAGTTGACAGACTTTGAGAGGCGGCACATTATTGGATTGAGAATCTAGGCCATCCATTGGCCAGCCACCGATGTCTTCGTTTGCCGTTGTTTCGTAAAAGAGAAGCATGAACTGCATTTAGTCTGCAACTTAGGGCATTTTTACACCTGTAATTCGTTTCTAGGGTCCGAATTTAGTTGATTAGTTCATTTACTTGGAGCGTTTCCTTTGTTTTCTTTGTTTGCTTTGGTTTCACACAGTTTGGCACAAACCTAAACAAAACCAAAATGCGCACCAATAAACCATGCGAGCACATTGTCTCCTCTGATTGGTCAGAGCTGCCTGATGTGGGAGCAAGTAAATAACTATAGCAAGAAGATTCTGCATTCCAGTGGGTATATTTGTGCAGTTTAAAGCTGCTTTAACACTAAATGCTAAAAAAAAAAAGGCACACATTTTAAACACATTGTTTTTAATAGAACAGAATAGTTTTTTGGGTATAGCTGTGGTAATTAGTATCTGGCTTATATATCATTTATTAAACTGTGCCTTACTAGCAGTTTAGCTTAAATAAAAGGAGTATATTTGATAGCTGGGTTCAATCGAGACCGGATCATGTTCTCATCACAAGCAAACCGCTCCAGAGTTCGTTTGGGGACTAAATCTACCTCATCTAGCTGGTCTCAATCCGGTTGTTTTGATTAGTGTTTTCACACCTGCTCAATCGAACCGCACTAAAGTTACAAACAAACCAGATTCTGTTTAAACCAGACCAAATATTGCTGGTGTGAAAACGCCCTAAGTCCTCAATCAAGGCTCTGTTTAGGATCCAACAATTGTTGAACAAAGGTTCAAGTATGGAGTCCACACAGTAAGTCCGCCCGTTCTTGTTTTTATACGCCCATTCTTGGGCTCCCTTATCTCCTTATAAGGGCGTTTTTTTCCCCCGGCTGTGTCCCAATTCGCCAGCCAGGGGCAGCAGTAGTGTATTGGACCGTGACCCTGACAACATAGGTTTGTTTTTTCCTTTCTTTTCGGGTTTATCTGCTTTGAGATCAACTGTTCTGCAATTGGGTTCAACAACCCTCTGGGCTGGAGAGCTCCTAGCCTGTAGCACTCCATCCCATTACATTTATCACCTTCATTTTCCAAAACAGAATTTATTTTTTTGTGGCCCACCACATAATGGCTTGCAAAATAGTTGGCCAGAGGCCAAACTAATTGCCGGCCCCTGCTGTAGAGCAACACTCTGGTTCAACTGCTGGTGTGATGATCTGAGGAAGCACATTTATTGTCTCTTATTACATTTATTTCACCATTTCAACAGGACATTTTCAGAAGGACAATGCTCATCCACACACAGCAAGAGTTTCCCAGGAAATTGCAACACTTTCTTGCCCTGCTTGGTTGCCAGATTCATCAACAATCAAGCATTTACGTCCGGGACCAACCAGGATTCCCCCTGTTCAGTTCCACAAACTCTCAGCTATCGCCTTCCTAAATTGCAAGTGGGTGAACAGTAAGTTTGTCAACTCTGCTGCAACAACACAACTCAAACGTAGCTGGAGGGATCTTATTTTCAAGCAGTTTCTCCACGAGAGGTGATTTACCACCCCAGCCCTTCTCATATTGTATCCTGTCCTCAGCTCCCGCCTCAGGCTCCCAGGGAAGGGCTCGGGGTGTGAGCTATCTATTTTCATTATTCATAAGATTTATTGGAACTGGGATGTTAATAGTTCACATATGGCACTGTGGGGTCCTACGAGTCCCCTGACGGCTCAGAGCCGTGATCATGTTGATGGCTCATTCTGTCTAATGGATTGCGGTCTCCAGATCCTCGCAGGGGTGCGAAACAGGTAACTGGAAGATTTACGACGCTCCTCAATCGCAGCTTGTTTGAAGATTCGTCTCTCAAGACCCACTTAAAGTGAAAGATCAGCGGAAAATGAGAATTTACCTCATAACTCCAAGTAAAGTTCTGTAATCAAGGCATGTTTGGTATCTGAAGTTTTGCTACTTTAGTTCTGAGCTGGAGCTGTAAAACTAATATTGTAAAAAAAAAAAAAACTGAAGCCTTAGTCTAGTCTCCAGTCAATAGAACTTACTTAACAAAAAAATACATATATGGCTTATAATGGCTTGCAAAAAAATATTTACCCCCTGAACATTTTTTACTTTTTGCCACTTTACATCCACAAACTTGAAAAATATGTATTTTATTGAGATTTTGAGTGATAGATCAACACAAATTAGTGAAAATTATCCATCAAACTACAAAATTCCACCCTATATCAAAACTTATTAGAGCTATCTTTCAATGCAATTAAAGCTCCAAGTCCTTTGGGGTACGTCTCTACCATATTTGCGCCTCTAGAGACTGGATCTAGAGATTTTTGCTCATTCTTCTTTGCAAAACAGCTCAAGCTCAGCCAGGTTGGATGAACAATGTCTGTGAACATTAATTTTCATATCCTGCCACAGAAGCTGAATTGAATTTAGGTCAGATCAAACAGATGTTCTCTGATCTGGACCATTCCACTGTAGCTCTGGCTGTAACCTATGTTTAGGGTCATTCATTGTCTTGTTGGAAGGTCAATCTTCTTCCCAGTCTCAAGTCTTTTGCAGCCTCCAACAGGTTTTCTTATCAAAGATTGCAGCTTTCCATCAACTCCGACCAGCTTCCTAACTCTGTCCCTCCTGAAAAAGAAAAGAGTTCATACATCATGATGCTGCCACCACCATGTTTTACAGGCCATGCTACTTTTCCACCATACATAGCGCTTTGCATTTAGGCCAAACAGCTCAACTTTGGTCTCAAATGACCACAGAACCTTCTTCCACATGGAATTTGAAAGAGACTCATCAAAAGGCCTCCATACTTGCACTCAACCATCATCAAATCCCAAACCTGGAGAACCTGGATTATTTATTGCTTAAAACGATACGGTTCAAGTCCATGCTAGTCCAGGTTTTGGGATTATGACACCACTGCAGAGAAAGGCAACAGTGGCTGGCTGATAGGTGGCCTAGATGATGGGGAAATTGATTATTTGACTTTTCAAAGCCATCAGTTGCTTTAAAAAAAAGTCAAATAATCAATTTCCCCATCCCCAAATGAAGCCAAAATCTTCCGGCATATTGGCAATCCTGAAACCCAAGTCTGCGCAGTAGAGACCAGAGGAGGGAGAAAGACTGTGGAGAGACAGTCTACTCATCTGAATAACCCCGCACCTGAGGGCTGCCTCGAGGTCACAGGCTGCAGAGCGGAGCGGAGACGAGCTGACGGTCTGTTATTGGTCCCGCCCATAACCAGCCCTTTTACAATAACCACACCTTTTTGAATAGAGCTGAATAACGTTTTAAAAACGAATTCTGTGGGGATATAAAAATTTGACAATATAAGCAGAGGTTACACTAGCTGCTGCATTTAAATAAAGGAGGTAGAATTACAGTATATTGGAAAAAAACGTGATTGAAAGTTGTCTGTTTTGCCTTTGAAACCTATGGGGATGGGTGGAGTTACACAGCTTCTGAAACCGAACAGCAGGGGGCGCCCGACCTGTGGTGGCTTCACTTTTAAGAGACGATGCTCCGTCCAGCTATACACAGTCTATGGTGTATGCCTAACGTTAGTGTTCTAGGGTTAATGTGAGCAGCAACCGGTAGCCAGTGGAGCTCAGTGAGTAGTGGGGTAGTGTACAGACGATCTCTCATCAAGAGGTACACTACCCAAAAGAAGTAGTCGAGTTTAACAGCTATCCGTGGTGCTTTTTAATGTGACTTAACTCTAAATCTACTACAGTTGAATAGAGAAACTGTGTAGACTGTATTTACAGTTTATTTAGTATCTGTAAATCCTGGATTTCCTCAATTCACATACCTAATATTTTTATAATAGATTCAATCCAGATGAAACTCTTTAAGGTATAAATACAGCCTGTGTTTTTTTCTAAAGTAAAGAAGAAAGCAAGACTAATGCATTAGTTTTTTTTTTTTTTTTTGTGGAACAACACCAGTAACAGAGGAGCTGCAGTCTGATGATTAAATTAATTTATCTACATCACTATTCATTAAGGTTTCCCCCTCATTGCAGCATAAAACAGCTTTTAGTTTTTATTCATTTGCTGCAGTCATAAAAGCGCTATTGCCACGAGGCGCCAGAGAATACTTTCATTAATTTGGAAATACAATAATTCTAAAGGACAAGGGAGTGAATGTGTAGGCTTTTTTTTTCTCTTTCTTTTCTTCTCTTCTCTCCTTTCTTTTCTTCTTTCTTGTTCTTCTCCGGCATTACGCCGCTTGTGGATTTGCCAAATAAAGCTTAAAGTAATCTGACTCGCGAGAGTTAAGGCAGCAATTACAAAACCTATTCTGAGACTGTAGCAGGAGAGAATGAAAAACAAACTGATTGAACAGTCAATATGTATGTTTTAGGATAAAGCGCTTATTTCTCTGCCAGGAAATAATTGCTTATTGCATTACTTTATTCATTCTCAGGGAAAAACTGCTACTTTAGAGTGAGATATAAGGTAATGGGAAGGTTGCTGGATGCTGAATAGGTAGTAAATGATCAGAGGTGGCTTCATTGGTATGTTCAAGACAGCTCTATGACTCTGCTGTGAATGTAATTGCTGTTAATGTTAATGCAAAGCTATTTATAGGTTTATGTTTGAGTAAAATGAACATTGTTCTTTTATTCTATAAACTACAGACAACATTTCTCCCAAATTCCAATTAAAAATATTGTAATTTAGAGCATTTATTTGCAGAAAATTAGAAATGGCTGAAATAACAAAAATATTGCAAAGAGAACAAGTTAATATTCATAAAGATTTAAGAGTTCAGAAATAAAAAAAAAAAAGTAAAATAACCCTGGTTGGTTTTTAATCACAGTTTTCATGCATCTTGGCATCATGTTCTCCTCCACCAGTCTTACACACTGCTTTTGGATAACTTTATGCTGCTTTACTCCTGGTGCAAAAATTCAAGCAGTTCAGTTTGGTTTGATGGTTTGGTGATCATCCATCTTCCTCTTGATTATATTCCAGAGGTTTTCAATTTGGTAAAATCTAATAAACTCATCTTTTTAAAGTGATCTCTTATTTTGTTTTGTTTTCCCCAGAGCTGTATAATGCAGTCACTTTTTGAAATAATGTAAATTGTGTTTTATATGGTGTCACACTTGTAATTGGAATTGGAATGGACCAATAGAAATACTTCAAAAAATGACTTGGAATTAAATATATTTTTTCTGTTTCCTTTTACTACCAAGACTTCTATTGTAAGTTTGGATATTTAGCCAAGCCTCCCTTCTCCTATTGGTCTTCTCCAACCTTGCCCAGCTGCCGTGTCTGTTAGCGTCTTGGCTCTAACTCTGCGAAGGCCAACTTTTAGCATCATGGCTAACCTATTCCAAACTTAAAAATAATGAAAAAAAAAAACACTGAATTTCTGTAATACTGTAATTCTTACCGAAACATCAAAGCTGGACACCTCCACTATTGTCCTCATTCTGCACGGACATTAGGCTGTGTTCCAGTATTCCTGCACCGGCCTCGCTCCAAGCCGCGGCTTTGAAGCAACCTTAAAAAACGCAGGCGGAATTAGACGGAACTAATAAAGGGAATGAAGTCAGGCGAGGAGAAGCCCTTCGCCGGCTATGCTAAAGCCGAGGACTGATCTTGGTAATTATAAATCTTGTGTTGGAGCTGTTAGAGTATTGTTTTACGCTCAGCTTGAGTAGTTGGCACGGTTTCCGCCCCGCTGCATCACTCCGCTATCATCCCGCACTGCTGCCAGAAGCATTTTAATGAGCTCTCTCTTTCCAGCCATCAGCAGCAGATCGGTCACGCTGCCTGGATTTATTCCTCCAAAACGCCAAAGGTTAAAGCTTAGATTATCCTTCATTTGGAAGACAATGTTAGAACACTTTAACTGTAATAAATCTACATATTAGGCTTCGATCTAGAACACTAGAACACTGTCAGGTGAGTAAAAACCCTGTATTTTTTACCCTTTACACTTTTAAGGGATCTGTATTCAGGGGCCAAACTTCTGTCCACGTTTTAGACTCTAAAACCTAAACAGGAACCAGAAGCCAATTGGCTTCTCCTGTAAATCTGAGTCTACTGAGTCATTGGTTAAAAAAGAAACCCGCTTACTTTTCACTGTAGCTTCACTTTTGAGAGCCTGTTCCCAACTACATCTGTAAAGTGGGAAGTGTATCATTACCTATAGCTACCTAAGAACGGCTGCATTGTATATTAATACTAAACTCATCCAAACTATATGAAGAAAAACATGTGGAATTCTCTCAGTTAACAGCTGTGCTTTACCTTTTAAGAGTTATTTACTTGCACTCTTAATTTGTTGAGTTATAAAGAGGTTGTAAAGAGGTTGAGTTGGTAAATACAGTGTATAGCCCTATTTGAGGCAAATAGGCCTATCTGGGCCAAACAAATCCAAGTCCCAGAATCCCCAGCAGTAATCAGCGCAGACTAGGCTCAGCTGCGAAACAAACCTCAGTTCCCTGTCGCACCTTTGTAGAGGGGTAACCGGTAACAGTGGGTAAAAACAGAAAAGAAAAGAGAAAAAAAGAGAAAAAAGAGGTCTTAAAAGAAAGCCACAAAAAAGAAGAGGAAATATCTAAAAAAAAAAAAGATGTCAAGAGAAAGCAAAAGGCTCACAACAGAGAGAAAAGATATCATACAAGAAAGTCACACAAAAGAACAGACAGATATAAGAGTCTTTCCTAAGTTTCTTTAACAAAAACTCTTTCCAAAGTTTCCAAGGTTGGGAGTTCAAATCACACCAGTTGGGCAGTACTTGATAGTTCAATCACTCAATTCCCAACACAACAAACTACCAATAACTACAGACACACAGATATATAAATGAATAATAACAAATGTACTAATAAACAAAGATAACAAAAAAAACACAACTCTGCATTTGAGTCCATCTCCCCCACAACACCATGATGGCAAGCACTACTCAACTCAAGAAAAAAAAAATACTTTAGAAAACAAACGGTCTATCAATCAGAAACCTTTTAAGAACTTTGAAACAAAAAAGGGATCCTCGAGTGCAGTCCCAAAGACCATCAAACATGCTCTGATGAAACTGGCACTCATCAGGAAAGGAAGAGCAAGAGTTGCATCTGTTGTACAGGATAAGTTCATCAGAATTACCAACCTCAGAAACCTCAAGTAAACAGCTCCCCAGGTAAGAGCTAAACGGTTTGTTTAACAGTTTTAAGTTACTACAGGATTCCTTATTTGTTCCTTTATAATCCATATATATCATTTACAACGATTCACACCAACCATCTGTAGTGATAATCAACTGTATGCTACAAATATACTTATTTAAATTAATTAATTAATGAATGGCTAAATCTGTAGTTTAAGCAGCTAATCCACAGATTAATTCATGAGTGAATGGATGTGAGTGACTGGTACATTTGTCTTATTTAAGTTAATGACATTTTATTAATTAATACCAGAGGTTGGCATGTTCTGGGTAACACCTCTGCACTTCATAGACTCTCACACACTACACCAAGAACAGTCCAAGAACAGTTCACTACCTCTGTACTGTAATTAAAATTAATGTAAAGTCACTCTGATTAACCTGGTGAACCACAGGTTGATTATTGTTATTAATCTTAATATATATGACAGTAAAGACTGGGAATTATTAATTTCTATACACTTTTAATACCAGTATATTTAATACTTCTAATATCTTACACCCTGCGAACAGTCTTTTTTTATATAGTGTCTATATTTAATAGCGGCAAAGCTTTTAAGTTTAGCTACACTGATGGACGTGCTGGTCTGGAAGTGAGGTAAGTTCAGGTTTATTTCTGGTGTATTGCTATCTTGGCAGTAAGAAACACAGGTGCGCCACTGACTGATTAAAACCCTGACGATTAAAACAGTCAACAGTCATACGTTCATCACTATCTTGGCTACGCTGGTGTGCCACAAATACACCCGTGCTCCAAATCCAAACACCCAACATCTACAATAAACAGAATACTGAATAAAAAAACAACATTGCTGTTCCTGTAAATGACCATAAATGGTCAACTTCCTCTGTTGAGAAGCGCTGTTAAAAAAGCAATCTGCCAAATTCAGAGCACACCTGGCTTTCAAAGAGAACAACAAGTGATACAATGACTGGTTTATTTCACGTTCAAGAAAATGAGTTAATGCCTAATTAGTTTGTACGTTTTGAGCCGCGCAAGGCAAGGCATACTTTTCCTGTAGTTACGATAGCAAAGACACACATACACACCCTAAATCAAGTTGTACATACAGTACACTGTTGACGGCTCGCTTATAGATAGCTAAAATACAAACCATATACAGAATGTAAGTCCTTAAGCGTATTTGCTAAAGACAATAATGTAAAGAAATAAAAAAAGAATCGATTGATTGATAGATTTTGTAAGCATGCTGTAGATTTCCAAGCTTTCCAAGATAAATTAAACCTGTAGAGGTAACTCTTGCTTTTCCTTTCCTGAGGCTTTCTTTCCTGATGAGTGCCAGTTCCATCATATCATTTTTGATTGATTTGCGACTGCACTTGAGGATGCTTCATTTTTTTTTTCCAGATTGACTGACCTTCATATCTTAAAGTATTTCTATAAGAACCAAGGTGCTTTTCAGAGAACCAGCCTGCATTTCCTCCAGTTTTAGCGAAACCGTTAAAACGTAACGTATCCAAACATCCTGCTTCTGGAACCTGCTTCTGTTAGTGGAAATGCGATGAACCATTCAAAATTAGGTTTGTAAACCAGAACGGTGCTGGTTTTACATTGCTGGAAAAGCGTTAATGTTCTTCCTTTTCCTGGGGCTTTGTTTCCTGATGAGTGCCAGTTCCATCCCAACATTTTTTGGTAACGCTTTCTTTTACAGTACCCTAAGTTCTAGGTATTAACCAGGTAATAGTGAGGTACAAACTCTAAAGTACTAAGTAATTATTTTTGGTAACGAGATGGTAAGTACCAGGAAAGTCTTGCCTAATTACACTGAAATATCTAGGTATTAACCAGGTAATAGTGAGGTACAAACTCGGAAGTACTAAGTCATTATTTTTGGTAACAAGATGGTAAGTACCAGGAAAGTCTTGCCTAATTACACTGAAATATCTAGGTATTAACCAGGTAATAGTGAGGTACAAACTCGGAAGTACTAAGTAATTATTTTGGGTAACGAGATGGTAAGTACCAGGAAAGTCTTGCCTAATTACACTGAAATGTCTAGGTATTAACCAGGTAATAGTGAGGTACAAACTCGGAAGTACTAAGTAATTATTTTGGGTAACAAGATGGTAAGCACCAGGACAGTCTTGCCTAATTACACTGAAATGGAACTAGGTAATAAACAGGTACATGGGTGGTACAAACTCTAAAGTACTAGGTAATTATGTTGGTTAACAAGATGGTAAGAACAAGGCCAGTTCAATTTAATTACACTGAAATGTCTCACAGGTTCTAGGTAATAACCAGGTAAGTGTGAGGTACTAACCCCAGTAACATGATGATAAGTACCAATACAGTCTCCTTACACTGAAATATCTCGCAGGTTCTAGGTAATAACCAGGTAAGTGTGAGGTACTAACCCCAGTAACATGATGATAAGTACCAATACTGTTCATTTTAATCAGTCTCTATTTATTTGATTTAAAAATAAAAGGTCAATACCTGATAACAGAGAAGAAATAGCTTATTTCTCTGAGTTCTTACCATTTAGTTCAACAAATAACCCTCTGTAGAACATCCTTCTGTAAGTACCATATAAAACACTGTGTAACTAACAGAACTTTCTGCTTAATAAAGGAGTAAAAGGACTGTAAAAGAAAGCAGAGCTTATTTTTCTGGTTTTACTCAGTTCTTACCATGTAGTTCAACAAATAACCCTCTGTAGAACATCCTACTGTAAGTACCATATAAAACACTGTGTAACTAACAGAACTTTCTGCTTAATAAAGGAGTAAAAGGACTGTAAAAGAAAGCAGAGCTTATTTCTCTGGTTTTACTCAGTTCTTACCGTGTAGTTCAACAAATAACCCTCTGTAGAACATCCTACTGTAAGTACCATGTAAAAACACTAACTGTTACACTCCCCAGGCGTGGTTTAGGCTATAACAGTTTGCGACCCCGGGTGAGCAGGGCCTAGATCAGCTGAATACAGGATACAGAGAAGACACAGTGAGACAGTGTTTCCAGTGAGTTCTCAGCTTAATCTCTTTATTTAACAACATACACAAACTAAACCACTTTTACTTTGGTCTCTTTTCTCTTTCTTTTGCAGTTTCACATACACATTGCATCTCATCTGCATTTTACATACATTCACAGAGAATCCTTTTTTTTTTTTTACTTTTTTTCAGTTAACAAAACTCTGTATATCACAGTACATATTACCTTTACTTTTTAATCAGCAAACCCTCTTAATACTGTTTCTACACAAAAATATATATATATATATATATATATATATATATATGAATATAAAAATACTACTCTATATTAATACATTTACATATGCATACATATACCAATACTCAAACTTCTGGTAACACTTTCTATGAATCAGGTATCTATAAAGCATTATAAATGCATTCATAAAACTTTATAAACCATTCATAATGCTCTATAACACTTGACATAAGCCTTTCTAACTATACATAAATGTTTATAAACTCAAACATAAAACGTTATAACACCACAGTATAAAGCTTTATACCACTAAGCGTTATAATGCATTATAATATATGTGTATTTGCTGTTCTTAGCATTATTAATGAGACCTGTTTCATAAAGCTTAATAGACGTTGAGTTAATTCACATAATGCTTTATAAAGATCCACAGCGATGCCTTCCCTCTAACTGCTATATGCTATAAAGAAAATTGTTCTGTAAATGCACATAACATCTAATGAACACTTATAAGCACTTTTCACAGACTTTAAGTAAAGTGATGAGTTATTCCACATTAACAAAGGCATATGCCAAATTATAAAGCTTCATAAGCACTTTTTACAGACTTTAAGTAAAGTGATGAGTTATTCCACATTAACAAAGGCATATGACAAATTATAAAGCTTCATAAGCACTTTTTACAGACTTTAAGTAAAGTGATGAGTTCTTCCACATTACCAAAGGTATATAACAAATTATAAAGCTTCATAAATGTTCCTTACAGCACGATAATGATTAATGTCTAAACAGAAAAACACAATTACTAGTTTGTACTTTAAACAGGGTAGCATTTATTAACAATGCATACATTTTACATCAAATCTACTTAATGGATGTATACAAAAAAGATGCGAGTTTACAAACATATAACCCAAAACCATTAATATTTTACATTTTCTGTTTTTATCAGTAATTGATTTAGAGTCAGAAAAGTGTAAATCTGAATTTCAGTACTATTTTTATATTGCAAAAACCATAACGAACGTGGCCAAAATATTAAATTACATGGATGGAAATTAGCTGGACATATTTGCCTCTATTATTAAAAATATCCTTGAACACACTGTCAAACTATGTGCCAATATTAAAACATATTAATACAGATTATGTATTTTTGCATTTAATGACTGCAGATGCTAAGATCCACTATTCTGAATGCTCCTCTGGACTATTTAATTAAGAATGGCTTTTATACATTTTTCTAATGTCATGGAGCAGTCTTCCCAGTATACCCCATTTGTGCTTCTTGGCGAGCCAGTGTTCCCATTCTATAATCTTCAGGTACTGTTTCAGGAGTTTTGTGTTTCGGTTTGCTCTGTGTCGCCACACATCAACCTTGAATTTTTGCCAAGCCCTCTCCAGGTGCTGGGTGTGAGCCCTAGTGAGTGGATGTACAAAATGTCTCTTGTGGCAAACAGTATGGTGGTCATATCCAAGATCTGAAAGACCTCTGTACGCTCGCCACTCATCAGTAATGATACTGGTGCCTCTTCTCACATAGTGTCTCACAACAGGTAGCATCTGTGCACTCGACCTCTTGGAGACGATTTTCAGTATGGGCTTCCGGGTGGTAACGCCCACTTCAAGAATTCCTAGTACCCACTTTTTGCTCCGTCGCCAGGTAGAACCTACACGTCCACGATTGTACTGTAAAAACATTTAAGAAAATAAAGAAAGTTATGGACTTCAATTAAACGCTTTGCATTACACAATACATTATTTTAACATATACATGGTCAATAGTTTTTTATGTGCACCTACATTTTTAATTACTGAACATTAGAGGGTGGTTCATTTTATCATACATATGAAATCTCTTTAAAATATGCAACATTGACCAGCTAGAATGGCAGGAAAAATATATATTGTTTATTTATATACATTTTGAAGAATGAATTTCATAATAACATATGCTCTAATATAATAAAAGTAACATAGGTTCTTACATACAGTGAGGAAAATAATTTGATACACTGCAGCTTTTGCAAGTTTTCCCACCTACAAAGAATGTAGAGATCTGTATTTTTTATCATAGGTACACTTCAACAGTGAGAGAAAAAATAAAAAAAAATGTAAAAATCCAGAAAATCACATTGTATGATTTTTAGATAATTAATTTGCATTTTATTGCAACAAAAAAAATAATTTTATCATCTACCAACCAGCAAGAATTCTGGCAATTACAGAGGTCAAGTTTAGACTTCACGCTGTAGAAGGGATTTTGGTTCACTCCTCAATACAGATCTTCTCCAAATCTTTCAGGTTTCAGGGCTGTTGCTGGGTAACATTGAGTTTCACCTGCCGAAGATTTTCTATTGGGTTCAGGTCTAGGTAGGACACTCCAGGACCTTCAAACACAGCCAGAAAAAGTCAGAATAGGAGAAACTTAGTAAAGAAAAGGGTGCAGGTCTGTTAAAGACAGAATTCTTGCTGGTTGGTAGATGATCAAATACTTATTTTATGCAATAAAATGCAAATTAATTATTTAAAAATCATACAATGTGAAATTTCTCTGGTTTTCTACAATAAAAAATGACATATCTCTCCATTCTTTGTAGGTGGGAAAACTTGCAAAATCGTTTGTGTATCAAATACTTATCTTCCATACAGTAGGTGGCTTATTGTGTTATCAATAAATCACAGTTATCATCAATGCCATTCTGGTGTTAAACTATAACTATAAAAAGTATTCATTACTACATGTACTAAGGGCCTTCCCATTGTCACATAACCACATAACTGTAGCTAATAGTTTTAATGTTTGCTGGCGCATAAAATAGTTTACCTGATGCAAAATGTAAGAATCTAAAAACTCTAAAAATTAATGTTTAAAATGAAACAAATTATTTGCAAGAATGCATTCTTATATATATATATATATATATATATATATATATATATATATATATATATATATATATATATATATAAGAATGCATATAATATATAAAATAATATATATATATTAGGGGTGTCACGATCTCAAAATTTTATTGAATCGATCGAAATGAGGTCATGGTCTCGAGCATCGAAGTCAAAAAGACGATCGACGATCCCTCCCTCTAAGCTACGCAAATGACGCAGCGCGCTACGCAAATGGCGCAGCACCAACACAGTGCATCCTGTTCATTTAAATAGAGAGAGACGCTGCATGAGCGCAGCCACGCCCTTCGTTCAGCTGTGTGAGAAAGGCAGAGAACAGCTGCCTTTCAACCACGGAGGAGAAACTAAAAACGGATTTATAGAACTATAGATCACAGTGAGGTTGATTAAAAATCTTAAACTTATGATTGACTACACCTGTTGCTTCATTTGAATAAAAAAAACATCTTTCTCTCAGATAAAGTTAATAATATATCTTTCTTAAAGACTTGTCATTCTCAGTCTTATTTTTCATGTTTAATTGTTATAGTAGGATAGAGTTCAGTTTGTTAAGGCTTTAATTGTTCTGTTATTTTGTACATGACCGTTCCTTTTTTTTTATTATTTTATGTTGCTGTTTTAATAGTGCACACTGTTGCTACCAAAAAAAGCCACTAGATGGCATTACATATATATCTTAATAAATAGTATATTATTTAAATTTAATGAGGCATATGCCTCTCTGCTGTAAAAAAAAATTAAATCGAGAATCGAATCGAATCGTGACCCTCAAATCGGAAATAAAATGGAATCAAGGATTTCGAGAATCGTGACACCCCTAATATATATATATATATATATATATATATATATATATATACATATGTATATATATACATATGTATATATGTATATATATACATATGTATATATATATATATAAATATATATATATATATATATATATATATATATATATATATATATATATATATATATATATATATATATATATATAAAATGTGCATATCAAGCACATCTGGGATTTTTAAGGAACTTTGGCAGCACCTGTCATTTTTTAGGTGAAAATGTACCTAAAAAACTGAAAGGGGTTCTTGAGTTACAAGTGGCTCTGAATTGTATTGGGTTACAAACCAGTTTAGGTACTACGTAACTTACGAAGCAAATGTTTTAGTGAAATGCTTGTACTTGAAGATTCATCTTTATTTTGATGTTCCAAAGTTTTGGGAAAAACACCCCAGGTTAGTCAAACATCTGCACCTTTCTTTTGTGTGAGAATTTACTCTCATCTATCATCACAAAGTGGTGTGGGCCCCCAACACGCATCCCTCCACGCTGTCGAAGTTTTGTCATCGCTGAAATGCAGACCTTGAGCACAGACAAATTACAGGTAAGATTTTCTTATAAAAATATAATTATTATTATTATTATTACATTATTATGTCATGTACTTTGCTTGGTGAAGTGTTTAAATTAGGGTTAACAACTATTTAGGATAATGAAAATGTTCTTACTTTTCTCAAAGCTGATGTCATTTTGGTCAGAGTTCTGCTACTGCCAGCTATCCCATCCTCAATAAGGTCCATCTGTCTCTGTCTCAGGCCCTGAGAAAATCTTAGGATTGGATATTGTGAATATTGTCTGTAGCCATATTGTTACTATAGCTACTGTTAAAAAACATTAATAGTAAAATAATGTCTTGGTGGCATTTAGTTTACTGTAAAGTTTATATATTTTTCACAAACAATACATAATTGCTTACCTATAGATGAACTCTAAGTGTTGTCGCAGAGATAAACGGGAGCGAAAAAACATAGACCCCTTCCGGACAGAAGCCGTAATGTCTGTATGGTGATGTGCATTCCTTGTGCAACACCTGGCAAAATAATTAGGAGTTTACATTAAATACATCTATATTTGATTCGTTAACATACTGCAACAAATGTATATTTTTTACTATTAAGTAAATAGTAATCAAAATCTCACCACTGATATCCATCTCCTTGGAACCGTTTGTGTAACTTCATTTTTTTCTTGCATGAGTTGCATTTCATTGCTCTGGGCAGAATTATTTTTTTCTGCATCCATCGCACAATCTTACATCTGTTTCGAAGATTATCCCTGCCTCTTAATAATCCAAGAATTTCTCTTTGAATTAATGTCATTTTACCCTGCGTACTATTACCACAGCCTCAGTTTGCTTCTGTCCAGAAACGCGTCCCGCGTTTAGCTTGAAAGGAGGAGCTGTAGTCATGTGATGCAGCAAAGAACTGTAAGCAGAGAATCTCTAGAGAGGAGAATACCCACTTGAGAATTTCTTCTCCTCTAATATCTTCTAATTTTCTCAACACAAAACCATATCAGATGTTTTAGTATTGCGGGCATACATTTTTAAAGCTTTTAAACGTTTTAAACATGCTCTAGCTGTAACTCCAGCATCAGCTCACCCACATCATCATACAAAAGCAGTAATGTTAGCGCCTTTACTAACTAAAACCTGTAAATTCTGTACAAAAACTGAAATATATGTTATTTTTTTGCTATTTTATCAAAATATATCATTCTACTTTCCAAAATCCAAGAAATGTCACGAAATTTGAGTTTGTATCCGTTTAACTCCATTCACTTGTATTAATTTTGGACTCCCTCGCGGGCTCCCTCTAGTGGTGGCGGGGATAGGAAGTGATAAACCAACTTTGTTATAGGACCTCATTTCAAGCACTGAGAGTAAAACGGACATTTTCAGACTGCTGCTACAGAAGCAAATCAGCCATACAGCCGTCTTTCTTAAGGTGCGATTCAAAATCTGTAAACTTAAAAATCTTAATTGTAGGTCAGTCAACATAAGCAGCTATAATGTGGTAAACTAGCTAGGTATCTTGCTAATTTACCCAATGTGCTGCTAGTCAACTAATTTAGCAGCATACAGTTACCTGCTGGCTAGCTATTAGCTAAACTCGTTTTTTTCTACAAATAATATAGTTAACGTTATATATGTAATATAGCTGTAGTAAAAGTTAATGTTTTAGACTGTTTTATTGTTGTGTTTGTTAAAATGACCTAATTAATGAGCTAACATTAACTAGCCATGACAACTCCAGACTGCAGTGACTCCTAACTATACAGATTAGCTATAAGTAATTTTGGTCAGATTATCAATAGAAACTAATATAGGACATTCAACTGTATGTAACAGAAAGCAACAAAATGTATATATATATATATATATATATATATATATATATATATATATATATATATATATAAATATATATATATATATATATATATATATATATATATATATATATATATATACATTTTGTTGCTTTCTGTTACATACAGTTGAATGTCCTATATTAGTTTCTATTGATAATCTGACCAAAATTACTTACTTACTAATCTGTTTATATATATAAATGTGAAACCTTTAATAGCAAGGTTAGTTGTTAATAAGTTATTATTTTTCATAGATGGACACGCGTGGACGGAAGAAGGCCGTTTCAAATGAAACATCTGAGGCAAATGTTCTACCACCACAGCAGAGTAAAGCAGGCAAGTATTCAGGTTTAACATGTGCTTGTTATAAGTTTACTCAAAAAAAAAATATTTCTTGTTGGGTAGTACACTATCTGATTTTATATATGTGTAGAATTCAATGTTTCTAAATTCTACCTGATGAGCCACATAACTGAATAGTTTCAGCTATTTCAAAAAATAAAGATGTCAAAAGTATCCACAATTATTACTCAAGTAGAAGTATAGATACTAGGGTGTAAAAAAAAAGTTGAAGTATCAAGTTTATTCTAGTAAAAGTGTAAAAGCACAAGTAATGTAAGAAGAAAAAAAACAATTAAGGACAAAAGCTTAGGCCATACCACAGGGTCCTACAGTACACTAGCCCACTTCCCCCAAAAACATTTTTCTAAAATCCAAAATGACTATTATGTTCAAATATAAATATATATTATATATATATATATATAAAAATTATATATATATATATAGTGGATAGTGGATCATTTTCAGCCTGCAATACAAAATGTGCTTGTCCCACAAGACCCATTAAAATGTGCTCAATGTGATCCATGGCTATTACCCCACCTTGACAAAATCTGTGGTATGCTAGTTTATGTAATATGACTATTTTGAACTTCTGTGTGATATCATTACTCTGAATGTTTTTACAACCCCAATTCCAGTGAAGTTGGGACGTTGTATAGAACATAAATAAAAATAGAATACAATGATTTACAAATCCTTTTCAACCCATATTTAATTGAATACACTACAAAGACAAGATATTTCAAAGTAATAAACTATTATTAAACTATTGTTTTTTGCAAATATTCACTCACTTTAAATTTGATGTCTGCAACACACTGCAAAAAAAGTTTAGTCTAGTACCGACAATCCTTTACTATAAATCCTTGCTGTTGTAACACGTGCAGAATGTGTCTCGACATTGTCCTGCTGAAATAAGTAGGGACATTTCTGAAAAAGACGTTGCTTGGATGGCAGCATATGTTGCTCCTAAACCTGGATGTACCTTCAGCTTGGTGCCTTTACTGATGTGCAAGTTATCTATTTCATGGGCACCAACACAATAACACACCCCCTTACCATCAGAGATGCTGGGTTTGAACTTTGCGCTGAGAACAATCCGGGCATTCCTTTTCCTCTTCAGCCTGAAGGACACGGACGTCCCTGATTTCCAAACACAATTTGAAAAATGGACTTGTCAGAACCTCCCCCTTCCTTGCTTATGATCCCTTATGTCCGTTTATATCCAATCATGATACCTGTTTCCAATTAACCTAAAATGCAAACGCAGTCTTGAACGAACAAACCCTTGACTCTACTCTTTGACATGTACAGCATGTCAAAATGATGTACAGATGTGATACATAAATGTATAAATATAATTATTTAACAATATTTAAAAATGAAATTCTGTTGGTCATCTATTTCAGTATCGCCAACCGTCTTGCAAGACTTGCAGATCATGAAGATGCATCTTGAAACTGAAAAAGAAAAAAATAAATGTCTTCAGGAAACAATAAAACATCTTCAATCTGACAAGGAATTCCTTAAGGAGCAGCTTTCACGAATGACAGGTAGACCATCGTCAAGCCCTTCAGTGTCCAGTGTTTCAGGATCATCTACAGCCACTCCCAAAGTAAAAGGTAATTATCTAAACATAACCATACAAAATCCCTACCTTTTTCCAACATGTGTATAGGCTATAATGTACATGCATATTGACTGACAGCAATTAACCTTTGTTTCACTGAAACATTTCCATTGTGCTAGTTATAGTTTGGGATCCTGAGATAATTTCACTAATTTTACAGTAAAATCACTACATTTGTTTTTACTTGTTGCAGTTAGTATTTGAAATATTATAGTATTGTGACTGTAACAGTTGCTGTCATTACTACATGTTCTGTTTTTGACAAAACTGAAAACTACAACATGCTAATTTTTACAAAAAAATCCACATTGTCACTTATACTTTGGTGTTTAATTATGTCAGCAATTCTTTATATTAAAGCTTACAAACTTACTCTATCCACCAACTAATTTTATTACTTTATGATGAACAGTTATATATTTTTCTTTATTCTTTACATGAAATACACTTCTTGAACTACACATGAAATGTGCATTTTTACTAATCAGGGGTAAAGAGTTAGCAAAAACTTTTTGGTGCTTTATGCATGGCTTGTGCAGATAATGCTGTAGAATTTTTATTACTTAATAGAGCAGTCTATGTTCGAAAATAACAAAAAAAAAATAAGTACAATGTAATTTTTAGTTTAAAAAAAACATGATTTGTACCTGTAATGACACACACTATATCAACACCTGAAGAATCACAATGTACAGATACAAGCTTTGATGCTAAATGCAGCACAGAAGTAACTGATTATGGGTCAATGTACAGTTACCTACACAGATCTGGCACTATATGTTGGTTTCACTTGGAGTTCTTGCAAAAGCAGCAAACTTAAATCTATTAAATTCAAAGAAGCACTTGTAAACTTGACCTATTTGGAATACTTAAATGTGATTTATTCTACTCAGGAAAGAAGGCTATTGGAACAGAGGAAGAGTCAAGTGGTGAGATAGCAGGTAAGTTAAAACTATTATTTACTTCATAAAAACGGTCAAGGGACAATATTTTACATAATTTATTCTTTATTATCCTCCCTTCACTCTGTTCTTACCACAGGGCAGGTATTATTTGAATGTTGGGTTATTCTTAGCAATGCAGTGACAACATCAATTATGTTGTCAATTGTGTGACAATATATGCTTTTGCATCAAATCTGCACTGTACCCCACGCATTTCCTATGCGTACCTTATGCCGTAGCCTGGTGCACAGCATGTTTCGATGGTTGAGAACTGGGCCTACATGTCCTTTAGTGGAAATACGGTCGTCTGGTCCAGATAGCTGGGTTGCAATGTATGGGGCATGGGAAAGCTTGAAGTACATATAGTGGCTTAATAAGTAGGTTTGTAGGTTTTGTAGGTTTGTGGTATTATTATGAAATATTATTCATTACCTTGATATTAAATAATATCCTTATACGTTCATCATTCATATTCCATTTCGTTATAATTATCATACTGGGTTTATGTACTTGCTATTTTATTATTACAGTGGTCTTACATTTGTGTCTGAGTGGTTTTAAAAAAGTCTTAAAGGGGTGGTTTCCCGGACAGGGATTAAGCCTAGTCGTGGACTATATTTGTCTTGCAATGGGAAATCTCCATTCAAAATTTTGTTTAGTCCTAGACAAGGCTTAATCCCTGTCTGCAAAACCGATCCAAAAAGTCCCCACACATGCAGATACCCTGGATTGATCTGTTTAGCCTTATGGTTCTGCTTACACATTCCCTCCGTTGCAGTGAAACAGCAGAGTGACAGAGACACACAAAATGCACATGTATAGAGGCGCACAACAGCATAGTGCATTTTCAGAGGATGCGCCATGCATGGGAAAAAAAGTATTTAGTCAGCCACTGATTGTGCAAGTTCTTCTACTTAGAAAGATGTGAGAGGTCTGTAATTATCATCATAGGTTCACTTCAACTATTAGAGACAAATTGAGAAAAAAATCCAGGAAATCACATTGTAGGATTTTTAAAAAATTTGTTTGTAAATGATGGTCGACAATAAGTATTTCGTCAATAACAAAAGTTCAACGCAATCCTTTTAACATAACATTTGTTGGCAATGACAGAGGCCAAATGTTTTCTTTTAAGTCCTCACCAGGTTTGCACACACCAGGTTTGTAGCTGGTATTTTGACCCATTCCTCCATGCAGATCTTCTCTAGAGCAGTGATGTTTTGGGGCAACATGGACTTTCAACTCCCTCCACAAATTTTCTATGGGGTTGAGGTCTGGAGACTGGCTAGGCTTGACATGCTTTTTACCGAACCACAGTGGTGTGTTTGGGGTCATTGTAATGCTAAAAGACCCAGACACGTTCCATCTTCAGTGCTCTCACTGATGGAAGGAGGTTTTGGCTTAAAATCTCACAATACATGGCCCTGATATAACTTCCCTAAACCCGGATCACTCGTCCTGCCCCTTTTGCAGAAAAACAGCCCCAAAACCTGATGTTTCCACCCCCATGCTTCACAGTAGGTATGGTGCAACTCTGCATTCTTCTTCCTCCAAAAACAACAAGTTTTATTTTGGTTTCATCTGACCACATGATATTCTCCCAATCATCTTCTGGATCATTCCTATGCTCTCTGGCAAACTTCAGACAGGCCTGGACTTAAGCAGGGGAACACACCTGGCACTGCAGGGTTCGAGTCTCTCTCGGCATAGTGTGTTACGGATGGTAGCCTTTGTTAATTTGGTCCCAGCTCTCTTGAGGTCATTCGTCACGTCCCTCTGTGTAGTTCTGGGATTTTTGCTCACCGTTCTTGTGATCTTTTTGACCCCATGGGATGAGATCTTGCATGGGGCCCCAGATCCAGGGAGATTATCACTGGTCTTGTAGGCCTCTATTTTCTTACAGTTGCTCTCACAGTGGATTTATTTACACCTACCTGCTGCCTATTGTAGATTGACTCTTCCCAGCCTGCCCAGCCTGATGCAGGTCTTCAGTTTTCTTCCTAGTGTCCTTCGACAGCTCTTTGGTCTCGGCCATGGTTGAATTTGGAGTCTGACTGTTCAAGGTCAAACAGGTGCCATTAATACAGATAACGAGTGGAGGAAAGAAGAATTTACAGGTCTGTGAGAGAAATCTTGCTTGTTTGTGGGTGACCAAATATTTATTTTCCACCATAATTTACAAATACTTAAAAAATCCTACAATGTGATTTTCTGGGGTTTTTTTTCTCATTTTGTCTCTCATAGTTGAAGTGTACCTATGATGAAAACTACAGACCTCTCTTGACTTTCTCAGTAGGAGCACAATCAGTGGCTGACTAAATACTTTTTTTGCCCCACTGTACAATTCAGCCTTTAGTGTGTGTTGTGCTGGTGCAAGTAAATCAGACACAACAGTACTGTGTTGTATATGCTCAGTGGAGCTGAAAAATAGACAAGGAGTGATCATTGGCACTTGATTGTGTAAATGTACAATATAATAGTGATAGCAATAAAGGGTATTTTTCTGTGAATAATTATTTAGATCTCAAGAATGAAACAAGACAGACATTATGGCATGTATTGTAAAATTAATTTGTTATTTTCTGTCAAAAACAGTTTCAGAATTACTTAAAATGAATGTGGAATATCAAATAGGACAACCATTAAATATAAATTTTTTGTCATGCCAAGTTCTCTCCACAGAATCATCAACTATCGATGAATCATCTGATGAGGAGATGAAGCCTTTTTCGAAGGGGAAGAAACCAAGATCAGCAAAGCAAGATGACCTGAGTCGCACTCGAGGTAACAACTAGTATTGATTTTAGTTTTATTTTGCAGACGTTCTCTGGTTTATGTGTATATTCAGATATTCAGTTTTTTCTTCCATAGCGAAAACTGTTCGTGGAGTAATCCTGCGTTACAAGCGTGCCCTACAAGCCTTTAACCAGGGTGGGTCGATGAAGAAGGCTTTCCAAAAAGTGGGAGTGGACCGCAACACCATATCCAGGTCATCACCGATTGCTGAGCTTGCTCTAGCGGCACCTGGTGTCTTTCAGGCTCTCCCCCCCTGGAATGCCCAAGTGGAGAAGTTGTCAACATTTGTGGACAGGTGTCGAGAGGCAACGACTGATGAAATCAAGGAAAAAATCATGCAAATGAAATCATGTGGAGAACTGTTACCCATGAGCAACTGAGGCATAGTTCAGGATTTAATTTGTTCAGTTAATTAAGTTAAGAAGTATGGGTAACACTTTATAATAACTTTCATTAATAAGCTTTTAACTAATGATAAGTAAATGTGAACAAAGCATTAGTTAATCAGAATTTGAATATCAACAAATGTTTACACATGGCACTTAGTTTTCAGCATGGATATTCATATTTAGAAATGTTAACAAATCATCAGAATTTGAACATTAATAAATCACCTGACAAACCTGACAAATGTTTATCAATTAAAGTTCATGTTTCCAAAGTGTTCATTAATATTTACAAATATGTTAGCCACTTTTTAGTTCCGTAAAATGTGAAAAACAATAGTTATTAATCATTAGTTAATGGTATATTAATTAAAGTTATTATAAAGTGTTGCCTAAATATGTTCTTTTTGAAGGACATATTTTTTCAGCTTCTCCTGAATTCTTGAAAATGTTTTTTCAGGCATAGTTCAGTAGTAAAAATGTTCAGATAAAAATAAGTGTGTTCTTTTTGAAGGAGCAGATTTTTTATATCCTTGTGAGTTCTAGAATATGTTTTGTCATTAATACTTACGCATTGAAAATGTTCAGATAATAAGTGATTTCTTTTTGAAGGAGCAGGTTTTTTTAGATTCTCTTAAAAACAGAAAATGTAAAATATTAATGGTTTTGGGTTATATGTTTGTAAACTCGCATCTTTTTTGTATACATCCATTAAGTAGATTTGATGTAAAATGTATGCATTGTTAATAAATGCTACCCTTGTTTAAAGTACAAACTAGTAATTGTGTTTTTCTGTTTAGACATTAATCATTGTCGTGCTGTAAGGAACATTTATGAAGCTTTATAATTTGTTATATGCCTTTGGTAATGTGGAATAACTCATCACTTTACTTAAAGTCTGTGAAAAGCACTTATGAAGCTTTATAATGTGTTATATGCCTTTGGTAATGTGGAATAACTCATCACTTTACTTAAAGTCTGTAAAAAGCGCTTATGAAGCTTTATAATTTGTCATATGCCTTTGTTAATGTGGAATAACTCATCACTTTACTTAAAGTCTGTGAAAAGCGCTTATAAGTGTTCATTAGATGTTATGTGCATTTACAGAACAATTTTCTTTATAGCATATAGCAGTTAGAGGGAAGGCATCGCTGTGGATCTTTATAAAGCATTATGTGAATTAACTCAACGTCTATTAAGCTTTATGAAACAGGTCTCATTAATAATGCTAAGAACAGCAAATACACATATATTATAATGCATTATAACGCTTAGTGGTATAAAGCTTTATACTGTGGTGTTATAACGTTTTATGTTTGAGTTTATAAACATTTATGTATAGTTAGAAAGGCTTATGTCAAGTGTTATAGAGCATTATGAATGGTTTATAAAGTTTTATGAATGCATTTATAATGCTTTATAGATACCTGATTCATAGAAAGTGTTACCAAACTTCTTTCATATTAACACACTACATTACCAAAAACACCTTTAACTTTTACTGAGCACACTAACTACATCTTAGTGCTTTTAAATCTCATTTTAAGCAGAGTTTCTAATATTTGTATCTGCATAGAGTGTACAGAATTGACCAAAGTATAAAACTTGAACAAAAAATAAAAACATGATTACTTAGAGAAACCTTAAACTGTAGCTTATCTAGCTGTAATAACTCATTATTGTGGTTGGCAGAGGCTCTATATTTACTTTAACAAGGCCAAACTGGCTCTTAAAAAGAGAATAAAATTGACTTGACTTTTAATAAACATGTATTTAACTAACAGCGACTGCTAATGCTAGCCTAAATGTATAGAGAAACAATAGGAATGAAGGCGCGAAATTAGCCCGAGCTACTTTGAGAAACAGCGACACACGGGCACAATTACCGAGCGAAAATAGCTAAAACTAGAGCGCGAACACACGAGAGATAATTACAGGCTTAAACACGGTTATAGAGCGAAGTTAGCGACCGAAAGAGCGAGAGGAATAACAGCGGGGAGCCGGTAAGGAGCGCGGTTAGCGGGGGCAGTGGCTAATGCTAGTGGCAGAGGCAAGAGCGCCGGCCAGGCGCGCGGCTAGCGGGCCGCGGGAGTGAATGCTCCCCGATGCTGAGCGTCCACCAACACACAAGACCATAGCGGCTCATATTACACAGCAAAACCTTTTAACGAACATATACACTCAAATATCCCTCTTATAGTGCTTTGGAAACATTTATACTTGCACAGTTCCACATATTTCCCCACCTGGATACAGAGAAGACACGGTGTTCCCAGTGTGAGTTCTCAGCTGAATCTGAGACCCATCTCCTGTTGCTCACCTAAGCCACAGCCTAGCGCCCGCCCCCTGGCACTGCTCCCCCTACAGGACTGGATGTTTCACGTTTCACATACAAAAACCCATTCAGAAACCCAAAAGAATATATATTACATGGTACTTACAGAAAGTTGTGTCACATTTAAGTAGTTATTATTTTATATATAATAACTACTTAAATGTGACACAACTTTCTGTAAGTACCATATAAAACACTGTGTAACTAACAGAACTTTCTGCTTAATAAAGGAGTAAAAGGACTGTAAAAGAGAGCAGAGCTTATTTCTCTGGTTTTACTCAGTTCTTACCATGTAGTTCAACAAATAAGCACTTCAAAAAGAACAACATACAACTTAAAAACAAAACAGAACTGTTTACTGTTTATTATTTATCTCTTTTTTGACACAACCAAGCATGCATTACTGAACTTATATATATACAATGAAAGCTGAGGACAGCTTTTATTGGGGTAAGCAGCTTGCGGGCAGGAGCTTGCCTTCGCCCCCTTGACCCTTCCAAGCCACTTCAAATTTTGTATTTCTCTGATCTTACTATGTATAGGTACATGTTTGAGTAAAATGAACACTGTTATTTTATTCTATAAACTACTGACAACATTTCTCCCAAATACTAAATAAAAATATTGTAATTTAGAGCAGAAAATGAGAAATGGTCAAAATAATGAAAAAGATGCTTTAGTGCTTTCAGATCTCAAATAATGCAAACAAAAGCAGTTAATATTAATTTAGAAACAACTATAATAATGTTTTAAGATTTCAGAAATCAATATTTGGTAGTTTTAATAACCCTGATTTTTAAGCAGTTTTAATTTATATATATAAGTTAAATATATATATATATATATATATATATATATATATATATATATATATATATATATATTTAACATGTAAGACCTTATTCTACAAATTATGTTTAAAAAGGGGGTAAATACACATATTCAACACTTTATTCTTATGGTATACTTTTTCACCCTTAAACCTTGTAACATGCTCTAATGTCTTTAAACATATGGCCAAGTATTCCATTCCTGTGCTGTCTTCCTAGTGAAGAATTCCACTCTATAAACCTTAAATTCATTTTTAGGGATTTCTCAGTCAAATAAATAGAGACTGATTAAAATGAACAGTATTGGTACTTATCATCATGTTACTGGGGTTAGTACCTCACACTTACCTGGTTATTACCTAGAACCTGCGAGATATTTCAGGGTAAGGAGACTGTATTGGTACTTATCATCATGTTACTGGGGTTAGTACCTCACACTTACCTGGTTATTACCTAGAACCTGTGAGATATTTCAGTGTAATTAAATTGAACTGTCTGGTTCTTACCATCTTGTTAACCAACATAATTACCTAGTACTTTGGACTTTGTACCACCCATGCACCTGTTTATTACCTAGTTCCATTTCAGTGTAATTAGGCAAGACTTTTCTGGTACTTACCATCTTGTTACCCAAAATAATTACTTAGTACTTCCGAGTTTGTACCTCACTATTACCTGGTTAATACCTAGAACTTAGGGTACTGTAAAAGAAAGCGTTACCCATTTTTTTTTATTTCACTTCTTAAAGTGTTTTTTGTTCTTTACTTAGTTGAGTACTTGTTGCCATAGTATGGATTAAGAAGTCAAACACATTAAGAGGACAAGAAATTCAAGTAAATTACACATAATTACACCTAATCATCATATAGGTGCTACTTTGTTTAGAATCTAAAATGTAAAAAATAATGGAAAAACCATTGAAATTAAGGTGTGTCCAAACTTTTACTGGAACTGTATCTTGTTAAATAGTGCGCATAAATATGATGCATTTGATTTAATAGATTAAGAGTGTTGCCAATAAAAAGGATACAGAACATTCAAGGCTCTATATTTGATTTTATTGGTTTTACCACCAGTAAAAAATAAACTCTAGCTAAAAATGAGAAACATGAGACGCGAGAAGAGTTTCTCTTCCTGTTTGTTTTTGCCGATTCCGGTTTGCTTTGCGTTTAAGTGCGAAAATTAACTCTCCGAACGGACGGACGGACGGACAGACAGATGGACGGGCAGACGGGGGGATTAGCCGGGCGCCGTTTCGATGCAGGGCCCCTAATAACGGTTTCGGGGAAACGGTGCAACGGGAGCGGCGCACATCCTTTCCTAAATCATTTCTGTGTATTGGAACTACCAGATGTCGATTGACTCTGAAACCTTTGAGTAGGCTATTTGTTGTAGCGGCTGCAGTAGAGTGGGTGCGCGCGAGAGAGAGAGCGAGAGCGAGCGGGCGAGACTCACTCAGGCATGAGAAGGCATACGATGGCTGGATTACTTCTGACATTTCGAGGCTATTGTTTTTCACAGCTCATAAGGCTGCCGAATCAAGGGAGGCCTACTTTCCACACCTGTAGCCTTAAACAAATGTACAGTTATTATTCTTTGTGTACTGCGGTTTGCGTGTGTGTGTGTGTGATTGTGTGTGTGTAACAGAGTGTGTGTAAGAGACCGAGTGTGAGCATGCATCCTATACTCTTTGACCTCTTCGATACGATACCATATAATGATGCATTCGTTGGCCTATAGAGTGACCTATAGAGTTATGAGACAACCAGGGCTGTTTCAAGCCAACACACCTATGTTCCCTACCGTATACACCCCTCGCATGGCACATCACAATGCTCTTTGCTATCTTGCACCCCATCAACAGTCTAGTTTTACGCCTTTTGCCACGCTGGTAACCCTTTGTACTTTGGTTTGGGGTGATTTTTTTCTCCATTTTTGTCAGTTCAGGTCCTCTTTCAGGTCTTATAACACAGTAATTATATCAGACAGTCACATTAGCCCTGATCTCTTTTACTCCAGAAGACATACGACTGCTCAAAAATATAATCATGTAAAATGTAAAAGGAAGCAGAATTGTTATATTTTCCTGGAACTGATCATGTTTTGGTCAAAATTTTACCAAGCGCCTTTTTTTTTTACTTACTTTTGAATGTATAGACTTTAAATATATTCACACTTAAGATGTTTTTTCAAAAATGGTTAGACTAGAGTGTTTATGAGTTGAAAGCATAAGAATATTGTTGATTTTACTGCTCATACACACGCACTGGATTATAAGGCTCACTGCGGATTTTTGGAGAAAATTAAAGGATTTTAAGTGCACCTTATACTCTAAAAAATATATGTTACTGCAAATGAAGGCACAGTGGCTGGCAGACAGACAGCGTAGCTTGTGGGCAACAGAATGCTGCAGCTGTATCTGTTTGTCAGGCTGCTCTGGCTGGTAGGAGGACAGCATGTCAGGAGAACGTTCCACCACACCTCTGCTATTTCAACTTGTCTTCTCTTCACCGATGGATGTCCACTTTGCAATATATATATATATAAATATCTATATATACACCTGTATATATAATACATACACCTGACATACATGTGAAGCCTGGTTGTAGGTCTACTTCATCATTTAAAGCCTAATGGAATGCAGTAAATGGAGTAAATGGTGAAATGTAGAGTAATCCGCTGGCATTTTGTCTCAGGACCAAAATGTCCCCGTTTTTTCAACACTTTACCTTATTTTTCTTACAGTTTCTCTCACACTTCCGCCTCCATCATGTCCTTGTCTCACTCTCCTCACCATTAAATATCTGCTAAACACGCCAGGCTTTCTTCAAAATTGGATGTGGGGCAATTGCGTGTATGTGATTTTTAATTAACAAACTATTAATTGATGTTGATGACAGTTTAATTATAGATAATTGCATTTTTTTCTTTTTTTTTCTTTTTTTTAATACCTGCAAAGCATTCTGCCCTGGAGCATGTCTGCCAGTGTTTGACATGAATAGTAAACAGATGGTGGTGTAAAACAGTGTGATGCATTTTAAATATTGTTAGGATTGTTCTTTGGCAAAATTCACTATGTTTATATTATATACAGCTCTGGAAAAAATAAGAGACTACTTCAGTTTCTGAATCAGTTTCTCTGATTTTGCTATTTATAGGTTTATGTTTGAGTAAAATGAACATTGTTGTTTTATTCTAAAAACTACAGACAACAATTCTCCCAAATTCCAAATAAACATATTGAAATGTTGAGCATTTATTTGCAGAAAATGAGAAATGACTGAAATAACAAAAAGGATGCAGAGCTTTCAATTATGCAAACAAGTTCTTAATTATGAAGTTTTAAGAGTTCAAAAATCAATATTTGGTGCAATAACCCTGTTTTTTAATCACAGTTTTTATGCAATTTTATGTATCTATAATTAAACTTGGCATCATGTTCTCCTCCACCAGTCTTACACACTGCTTTTGAATAACTTTATGCCGCTTTACTCCTGGTGCAAAAATTTAAGCAGTTCAGTTTGGTGTGATAGCTTGTGATCATCCATCTTCCTCTTGATTATATTCCAGAGGTTTTATTTTGGTAAAATTAAAGAAACTCATCATTTTTAAGTTTTTCAGAGCTGTATATATATATATATATATACAGTTCCTGTAAAAAAATGGTTCTGCATTCTAGATTAATACTAAAGTCATCCAAACTATGAACAAAAGAACATATGGACAAAAAAGTGTTAAACAAACCAGAATATGTTGCCTCTTGCTTAGATAGAGAATTTCTCGCCGTCAGCTTTATGAGGTAGAGTCACCTAAAATTCAGGCTTTCAGTTAACAGCTGTGCTGAACTTTTCAAGAGTTATACTAAACGTGTCAGTGCACTTTCTACAGTGATTGTTCATACAGATTTCCCATAAGGCTCCATGCACCATATATTTGCATATTGGGTGTGGCCTCTCCCTTACTTACCATCTTTGTGTTGTCTGTTGCCCAAAGCTACCTTATCGTAGGCATGACTTAATGTAATATATGTATTGGTTGTCAGGGCTCAGTGTTGTAGAGCTGTAAGAGCAAGTTACCTTTATTCTGTGTTTCTGGTGCTTACAGGATGTTTGCATGGAGCTACAGAGTTATACTGTCAGTATTGGCAGATCAATGAAAATATACAAAATGTGTTGCGAATACTAATAAATATGTTTATTTTAAAGAAACTGTTGCTCTGTGAACAAAACAAAAGCTTAACTGGTTCAAGTTGTTATCTAGCTTTGACTTAGTTAAGTCAAATGAATATAAAATGTTATATATTTACAGCCTAACTGAATCTGAGTCAAATCAAAACGATGACTGAGTTAAATTGAGCCAATAAATGCTTTTCCACCAACGTGGAACCAACACTGTTTTGGTTAACGAACCTAATTTTGAACCGGTTCGCCACATTTTTTGCAACAAAAGTAGGTTCCGGAACCAGAAACGTTCGTTCACACTGGAAAACGAAGAATACTCTTCACAGCGAATCGTAACTGCTTCGGTTCAATGGCGTTGTGCAACACCCTCTGTTGATGACGTATGATGTGACGTTTTGATGGTTCCACTACAACTGGTAAAAAACATGGGCTGGTTCACTGAAAAGCACCAAAGTTCTTATGAGCCTGAGTTCTTTTGGTGGAAAAATGCTGCAAGAGTTACCTCTGTTGTACAGATTCATCATAGTTCCCAGCCTCAGGAATGGCTATTATAACAGAGTTATAACTCTGTTATAATAATATAATAATAATGGTTTGTTTAAAGTTAGTTTTAAGTTACTACATGATTCCTTATGTGTTCCTTTATAGTCTGGATGACTTCAGTATTCATTTACAATGTAGGAAAATTAAAATAAAATTAAAATGTGTCCAATCCTTTGACTGGTACTGTATCTACCTGTCGGTGTGATCATCTGGGGAGCCATTGGATTCAACGGTAATAACGGTAGTAATAACTACCCTATTAACAATATGGCAAATAAGACTCAAACATACTGTAGATAACATCTGGCACTAATGCCTGACCTATATATTTCATTAAATTACATCCCACCAGGACATTTTAAATTAGATCTAGTGGTTAAATTGGAGGTTAAGTGATGGGTCAGCTGCAGAAATGGTGGGTCAAAGGTGGCTGAAATGCTGTCCTCTCACAGCTGTAGCTGATCTGCAGTGCATCTCAAAAACAAAATGAATATCATTATATATCATATACATTATATAGATGTATTAAACACAGAGTGATCTATTTTAAGCGTTTTTATTATTTTATTGTTGATGATTATGGCTTACAGCCAATGAAAACTCAAAAAAAAAAAAAAAACAGTGTCTCAGAAAAGTCCTGCTGGAAAATGAAATCCTTATCTCTCAATTAAAATGTTAGCAGTCAGCAGAGGGAAGCATTAAGTGCTTTAAGATTTTCTGGAAAAACTTGATACAACACAGTGGATCAACACCAGCAGATCACATGTCTCTCCAAACCATCACTGATTGGTGGAAACTTCACACTAGACCTCAAGCAGTTTGGACTGTGTGTCTCTCCACTCTTCCTCCAGACTCTGATCCCTTGATTTACAAATGAAATGTAAAATGTACTGATGATCAGTGATGGTTTGGAGAGACATGTCATCTGCTGGTGTTGATCCACTGTGTTTTATTATCAAGTCTAAAGTCAGTGCAGTGTTTTAACAGAAAACCTTACAGCACGTCATGCTTCCCTCTGCACTCTAAAAAAGTGATTTTGTGTTTTAGTCAGAAGAACTAATATTATACAGTTGAGTGAATTTACAAGTCAGAACAACTCAATAAAATGAGTTCAGAAGACTTCAACTGGAAAACTTAAATGTTAAATGTTTGTTGAGCCAATAAAAAATGTGATTTCAACCTTTTTCTACAGTGTTGGTTCATACAGCTTTCCTATAGACTCCTGGCACCGTATATTTGCATATTGGGTGTGGCCTCTACCTTACATACCATCTTTGTGTTGTCTGTTGCCCAAAGCTACCTTATCCTGGTCATTCTTATAATATCCGTATTGGTTGCCAGATTTCAGGCTGTAAGAGCAAGTTACCTTTGAGTTTGCTAATCAAACTAAAAAATATTCTAGCAACTCATTTCAACACATTTTGTTAGTTGGCAAGTGTAGCGTATATTTCTCCATTATCTTGACTAAATATATTAAGTTCAGCCACTTAAAATATTAGATAATGATAAAAAAACTATGATAAATTCTATGTTGAAATGATTCAATAATTTAAGTATAGCTGACATTTAAGACTCGTTAGATAAACTTAATTTTGTAAGTGCAGAAAACAAATTAGCCATAAAGTTGTACTAACTCAAAAAAGGCCATGATTTTAGGTAGATTTTTTACAGTGTGCTGACAACTTTTATGAAGATGTGGATTTCATTTTCCAGCAGGACTTGGCACACTGCCCACACTGCCAAAAGTATCAATTGGTCTTGTTTAATATTTCAAACAAATTTTCTGAGACACTGATTGTGATGATGGCAGAGGCCTGGCCACATCACCAGTGCTGCTGGGGACATTAATTGAACATTTAGCTGTGTAAATATACAAAGGATACTTTTACTTACCTGGTTGTTGTCCTTGGGGGGTCTTCCTGGGAAATGGCGGCCATCTTAGCTCCCCTTCTTGTAGTGTCCTTGGAGCTCCGGATGTGCTACAAGATAGGGGGGGGGGGACTCTTAACTGGAACACCTGGGGGGAGAAAAGGTTAGTACAAAATGTGTAAATACTTACCATCTAGGGACATGTCCAAAGTTATGTATGTAATAATGTCGGCATTAATGTATGTATTTGTGTGTGTTTGTAAATATGTGTGTGTATACCTTTTAAGGTACCTCTACCCTGTAGTAGTGGTATGGCCCAATTGAGGAAGGGGCGGAGCTACACATATAAAAGGGCAGGTAGAGGCGCCTGTGCGGGGAGGTAGAAAGGGAAGTCATTTTGTGTCAGCCATGCTGCTGGGGCTTCAAACGGTCCTGATCTGATGGAAAGACAGGATTATGTGGTGAATGGGACTGCTGGTTAAACAGAATTAGTAATTCTAGTGTCCTGTGTAATGGTCAGATTTGACCCGTTTTATTTCTTTTTTGTACTTTTTTTTTTTTTTTTGTCACTTTCGGGTGTAAATAGAAACCACTTTGGTGTTGAAATAGACCAGGAGGTATTTTGACTCTTCTTCTTGTGGCGAATCCTGCTTTCCACTACCTAATACTCACCTGCACTACCACAAGGGCTACCTTTTTTACACTGATTTTTGGGTTTTCATTGGCTGTAAGCCATAATCATCAACAATAAAAGAAATAAATGCTGAAAATAGATCACTCTGTGTAAAATTCATCTATATAATGAATACATTTATCTTGTAGCCCAAGACTAGCTTAATTAATCCCCCTGTGGAAACCTTTGCCTCTTTTTCATTTGTTTAAATGTTTCTGCACACCGTTTTATTCCGGGCAGAACAAGGTGCACTAGTAGTAAATGCTGGACGTGGTCCAGGTTCTGCCCATATCAACACTGCAATCCAGGACACTATATACCCAAAGTGTATGGATCTTCCGTGAGTGTGTGGAATTTTAATTCTGTTCTAAAAGAGAATTAGCACATAGAGTGCTGCAGAGAATCTCTGCTTTCAGCACCACGGACAGCACCAGAACTGAGGTACTGCATATATTCTGTAAACGTTTTATTTCCAGTTAAGTTTCGCATGTGTAGCTAAAATATATTATCATTAAAGTTAAAAATATATTAGCATTAAAGCTAGCAGTACAGAACGATTTCAGATTTTCCCATTTATTAAGGGAAAAAAATCTAGCGAAACCAACCTGGCCCTGTGCAAAAAAGTATTTCCCACGACACACACCTTCTAAAAAGTTCCATTTTCGTCTCGTCAGTCCACAAAATATTCTCTCAAAGTCTTGGGGATCATCAAGGTCATTGTTGTATACAATGGTTTTCGTTTTGGAACTTAAACAGTCGTTATGTAATTATGTAATTCTTTAAAAAAATGTTGTTCTGTGTTCTTTTGTGACCTCATGGATAGGTTGTCCATGCCCTTTTGGAGTAACTTTGGTAGGTTGTTCCCTCCAGGCTAGAGAAATTAAACTCAGCTTTCCAAAATATGTGGTTGATCACAGTTAACACTTTTATTTTCATTTAAAAACTGCTTTTTATATTTACTCAGGTTATCTTTGTCTGATATTAAAGTTTGGTTGGTAATCTGAAAAATGTAAGGTAGGTAAAGGCTAAAATACACCATCAAAAAAATGTTTGTATGTGTATAGAATGTCAACAAATATCAACAAACTACCACAGACCAACATTTTATTCACAATAAAATATAAAAAACACAGATCAGATGTGTCGTTTTCTATCTCATTTAGAACTTGATGGAAGCTATGAATCTCTAAAAAGTTGAAACAGGCCAACAAAAGCTGGAAAGTAAATCAATCTACAGTTAAAAAGGATGAGTTTCTTTGATTTTACCAAATTAAAAAACCTCTGGAATATAATCAAGAGGAACCAAGCTAAAATTTTTACACCAGGAGTAAAGGCATAAAGTTATCCAAAGCAGTGTGTAAGACTGGTGGAGGAGAACATGATGCCAAAATGCATGAAAACTGATTAAAAGTCAGGGTTATTCCACCAAATTTTGATTTCTGAATTCTTAAAACTTTATGAATAAGAACTTGTTTTCTTTGTATTATTTGAGGACTGAAAGCTCTGCATTTTTTTTGTTATTTCAGACATTTCTCATTTTCTTTAGTTAATAGAATAAAACAATGTTCATTTTACTCAAACATCTATCAATAAATAGCAAAATCAGAGAAACTATTTATCTATCTATCTATTGCTGTGTAATAATTGTGATGAAGACCTTGGCTATCCCACAGTAGATCCCTACAGTAGATACAATAGTATCATCAAAGGATTCAGAGAAAATATGAAGATATCCCTTTCTGCAGGGCACAAGGCTGATGATCAATTTTTGATACTGGTGATCTTCGGGCCCTCAGGCGACACTTTTAAAACAGACTGCACTGATTCTGTACTGGATATCACTGCATGGCCTTAGGAAAACTTCCTGAAATGCGGGATTAGGAAAATGTACAGTATATAGTAATTCTATTCCACCTGCTTTATTTTTCTGAAACAAAAATGTGCGAAAAAACAACAAAATCACTTGACATGGAGACGCCGTGGCTGTTGGTTCTTCTGAAGAAACACACTCCAATGAAGTGTTGTAGCTTTAAGTTGTCTTTCTGTCTTTAACCAAAGAGCATGACCTTTTCTTTCTTTTCCTCACTGTGTGTGTGTGTGTGATTGTGTGTGTGTGTGTACCAGTCCTCTGTTTGATAGGTCTTGGCGTGTCCATGTTTGAGCTCAGAGCTGTAATCTCGTGGCTCGTGGCGTTTAAAGAGCACGGTCAGTCAACTGTGATGACGCCCCCTCCCCTCGGGGTCAGGCGGATAAGGCTGGAGCGCGCCATCGCCAAGTGGACAATGCAGCATGGCCTGCGGTCACCTGTCACATGGTTTAATTGAGTTGCTTTCCACAGCTGTACAAAATGTGGGCAACTTTCAGAGCATTGGGTTTACACTCTGTAAACCTAGGATTGTTTGACTGTAGTTTTTATTTTCATTTAATTGGCTTATAATATAGATGTAAAATATTCAAACAAAAATTGAAACTGCTGTAATATGAACATTGTAGCATACAACCAACAGAACCAGCAGTTTAGTTTGGTTTTACAGCATAAAATCAATCATAACACACAAGCTACAAGTTTACCTCAGATAGCCTTATGGGGATTGACTACACATTGAGGGTGAGTGTCAAAAACTGGGAGCCACACCTATTTATACTCTGCCTTTATTTAGATTTAACTAAACTAAAATATAGCTGTAAAACACTCAAACAAAAAAATTCATTATGAAAGAAAAAGTTATAGCATTAACATTGTAGCATACAGCCATCACAGTGTTAACAGCTTAACTTGGTTTTAAAACCTAAAATGTCAAGATCAGGCAGTTATAATCATGGGTAAACTCTGGGAGGAAAGACTACACATTGATGGTAAGTGACAGAAACTGGAAGACACACCCAGTGTGTAAATTGCTTAGCTTGGTTTTACAGCCCACAACATCAAGCCCAGGCTGTCAATCAAAATATATAACCAATAGTTTTACCTAAGGTAGCCTCTGAGGAGAAAGACTACACATTGAGAGTGAGAGTCAGAAACTGAAAGACACACCCACTATGCAAATCACTTAGCTTGGTTTTACAGCCTACAACATCAAGTCCGGACTGTTATTCAAAACATGCAACCAATGGTTTTGCCTCAGGTAGCCTATGGGGGGGAAAGACTACACATTGAGGATGAGTTTCAGAAACTGGAAGACACACCCAGTATGCAAATCGCTTAGCTTGGTTTTACAGCCTACAACATTGAGAGCGAGCAAGTAATCATAATGTTTGATCTACAGGTTTATCTAAGGTAGTGTGGGGGGGATGTCCTACACAATGAAAGTGAGGGTCAGAAACTGGGAGATACAACCAGTTTGCAAATAGATGGTGCTAAAAACCAAGCAATCAATTAAAATACAGGTTCTATGCTTTAACCAAAGGTAGCCTCAGGGGGGATTGACTGCACATTGAGGGTGAGGGTCGGAAACTGGGAGATACAACCAGTTCGCAAATAGATGGCACCACAAGCCAGGCAGTTAATTGTAACATGTGACGTACATATTTACCTAAGGTAGCTTTGGGGGTGGGATTGACTATACATTGAGACTACACAAAGAATACAATTTCAGACTGCATGTTCACAAGCCTCTATTGCTAATTTTTATAACATTTTAAGAAACAAATGTATATGAACAATGATACACGCATGACGCTAATCTGCAGTCATGACAGTTGTGACAGTTTCCCCCGTTCAGAGCCAGCATCTCTGTATGCGACAGCTGCGCAACCGCAGAGAAATACAAAGCAGGTGGGCAAAAAAATTGAACGTGAATGAACCGTAGAGCCACAGGAGAGACAACCCAGCTTTTACATCTGCCCCTCTGGAAGAGTACACCTACAGCATAATAGGATTTGGTACAGAGTGACAACCTCGGCCAAAGAGGTGCTTCAAACTGGCCTCCGCTTCCAAGCGTTCGGCATCCAAATTCACTTATCAAAGCGAGGGTCCACAGCCCCCGAAGTCATTACCAGCCTGCCTTCTGACTGTTTGTGGAGAGAGTGGCCTCTCTCTGAACGAGCTGGACGGAGCAACCTACCCTAACAGCAGCAGAAACAGAGAGAAAGAGAAAGAGAGAAAGAAAGAGTAGAGGCTGTGGTCGAGCAAAGAAAGGACAGCTAGAGGGTCATTGCAAAGTAGCACGTGTAACTGCAGCCCAGAGAACCAATGGGCATTGCGAATAGGCAGGAATCTTGTCAGTCTTTTCATGCATCAGCCAATCATACAACAGGGACCAACTGTCAATCATTGGCCTGCATTGGCCAATCAAAAGTTTGAAGTACCTGTCTGTCATTTTGTTATTTTGTGCACCAGCCAATGGTTTAAAGTAGGGGTGTCCACATTTTTTTTTGTTGGGGGCCAGAAGGAGACATATATGTGCAGTCAGGGGCCACAGACTCTGTAATAAAACAAACAATGAAATATACTACTTATAATAATACATTTTCTTGATTACTTTCATTCACACACCATTTTACTTGACTTACAACTGCGCACTCTTGCCGCTTTTAGACTCTTTGGCTCATTTTCTGTGCTACAACTGCACACTCTCGCCGCTTTTAGACTCTTTGGCTCATTTTCTGTGCTACAACTGAGCACTCTCGCCGCTTTTAGACTCTTTGGCTCGTTTTCTGAGCTACAACTGTGCTCTTTCACAGCTTTTGGACTCTTTGGCTCTTTTCTGAGCTACAACTGCACACTCTTGCCGTTTTTAGACTCTTTGGCCCGTTTTCTGAGCTACAACTATGCGATCTAACAGCTTTTAGACTCTTTGGCTCGTTTTCTGAGCTACAACTATGCGATCTAACAGCTTTTAGACTCTTTGGCTCGTTTTCTGCACTACAACCGCACACTCTCGCCATTTTTAGACTCTTTGGCTCGTTTTCTGAGCTATAACTAAGCACTCTTGCCGCTTTTAGACTCTTTTTAAGAAATGATTGACAGTTGTTCTCTGTTGTACAATTGGATGATGCACGAAATTATTGGCAGTATCCCCGCCTATTCGCCATGCTTATTGGTTGTCTGGCCTGCAGGTACATGTACTACGAAAGCTCAAATACCTGGTAAAATACAAGTAAGAACCAGGATCAAATTTGGGCGTTAAATAACCTAAAAACTTCTAGATTAGTACTAATAGGAAATTAAAAAATAGAATTGATCTGATAGGATATTACTGTAGCACTGTAGTTTTTTTATTTAAAGGAAGAAAGGAGAGGGGATAATTTCATTGGACAAGATTTGCTTGGCTGTGGATCTAGTACTTGATTCCTGAAAGATACTGAAGAATTTTGAATATATCTCCATTGTATGCATCATAACTTTTTCCATTATCTGAGGGGAGTGACAATGTTTCGAACATTCTTAGTTTATCAGTCACTGCATGTTGTTTTTTTAAAAAGCAGTTTGGACTTTTTTATTTTTTTTTTTTTATATAATTATTTCAATATATGTTACAAACATGCATTATGGTCTGAAGATACTGACCATCGACTGACTGTTGTCCACCCTTCACACATTCTTTGAATATTTAACGTTTTGATATTTAAAGTCTTGACAATTTTAATAATTTCTTATTGCTGAACCATCTTTAGAGGCTCTTTAAATTTTTATTTATATACCCATCATGTGAGTTAAATGTATATTTTTCCTATTGCAGATGTTTGTATTTTTACCTCCTAGTTTTTTCAGCCCTTTGTTTTTTTCAGATTTATTTAGACTTTTTTTGAGTTGCCATCAAGTTTTATGGGGTTTTCATTAAATCGTTAAATGTCTTACTTTTAACATGTGTTTTTTTTCTCTGTTTAAATAATAACAAAGCCATTCCTGATTTCCAATATGTTCTCAGACCTTTAGACCCCACTTGAGTTTGGGTTAGTATGGCCTCTTAGATCTCAGTCCTGGAGAGATCTTTCAGAAGAGATAATGTAAGGGAGAGTGTGAGAAAAATCATGAGAAAAAGAGAAAAAAAGAGAGAGAACCAGAGAGAATGAGCAAGCTGGGAAATGTGTTTTTTTTTCTTCTTCTCTTTTTCCTCCTTTAATCTGCTGTCTGTGATGTATAACACAGAGTGGATGTGTTTTGGCAGGACGATGATGGTGTTTTGAAGTGGAGGCGGTTTGAGTTCACTTCAGCCCTGTAGGGGAGTAATTTGGGGTTATTTTAAATGTACAGCTGTGTGTGAAATTCTGGGCACCTTTGGGGAATTGAGAGTTTTTGACACTAACAGATTAATAATATAAGTTGCTTTTTATGGCATTTTTCAGCAGGATAATGCTCCCCCACACACAGCAAGGGTTTCCCAGGGGTTTCCCACAAATGTCTCTGTCAAATTGGTTGCCAGGTTTATCACCAATTGAGCATTTAAGGCCAACTGTGTTTCTGAGCTTATGCAGTTTTTTCCAGTACAATCTGTTTTTAATGCTGTGCACCTGAGGTCCAGAAGATCACCAGCATTACCAGCCCAAGAGGGTAAAGACCTCTGATACATGTGAAGTCAGCCACCGCTTCTTGTTGAACTGTTGCTGATGCAGTATTGCGCCATCTACCCACCTAGAGAGAGTAAGGCCAATTGTGCTCTCTCAGGGCTCCGGCAGCTGATGTCAATCTATGCCGATCATAGTGCCAGCGCTTTAGACTGCTGGACCACTCGGCACCCCCTAACCACCATACTAAAGTTCTGTCCATCGAATTTTCATTTTCACACATTCTTTAAATCGTTTGATGATATTAGGACAGAAGATGAAGAGATATTTATATTGTCATTGTTGAGCGGTGTTTACTCAGTTTTGTATTTCTGGATTATTTGCTTGGCTTTCTGCCTTGTGATTTAAACAGAGGTGGAAAAAGTACTGAAAAATTGTAATTAAGTAAAAGTACCTTTACTTTGCTAAAATTCGACTCAAGTAAAAGTAAAAGTACCCATCTAAAAATCTACTCGAGTAAAAGTAAAAAAGTGCTCAATTTAAAATGTACTTTGAGTAAAAGTTACATAATTACTTTTATTTAATTGATGTAAAAAAAAAGTACAACAAATCATAAATCAAATAATTATGAAATTAAATCATTTGGACCTTTCAGGCAGTACTTGTTCAGACCACCCCACAAAACATTTTCAAGAACAAGTGGTATAGGTTTCTATGATCCATTTTTTTTCTTTACTGTTAAAAGGTAATGGTCATATAGGTGACTATAAACCGTATTTTTATAGTTTTATAGTTTTATAGTTCATTATATATTTTTTTTACTTTCCATTGCTCTCCATTGCTTTTTACATGTTTTTTTTTAACCTCCAAGCAGATTGTTTAATGTTTCCAATAAAAACTTATGGAAATATCATTAAAAACATGAAAACATACAAAAAACTGTTGGGCGGTGCATGCGCAGTGCCGTAAAGAAGCACATATTGATGGGTAGCATAACTCGACAGAACACCAGTTCCCCAGAGCCGCACACAGACCCCAGGCTACACAGCTGATTTACACAGCGTCTCTCCCGCAAACTGTAATAAACACTGCTGGGAAATGTTCAGCTGCGCTGTCATGGAGAACAAAACTCAATTTTTTTTTTCATTTAGACAATTTGTTTTTTTTTCCCCAGCATTTAATTTTTTACTCGGTAACGGGGAGTTTTCCAATGTAGTGAAGTAAAATACTTGTGTCAAAATGTACTTGAGTGAAAGTAAAATTACCTATTTTAATGACAAATTACTCATAAAATCTACTCAATTACAGTAATGTAAATGTAATTAGTTACTTTCCACCTCAGGATTTAAATATTAAACATTCTCTGCTTTTGCATCCCACTACCTGGTCCGAGTTAAGTTACACTGAAAAATGTTTCGTATTTAATTGGAAACGTTGCTGAAAATCCTAATTGTAATTGTAACAAGAGAACATATTTGTAAAACTTTTGAAGTACATCTGCAACGGTCAAAATATAATGAATAGAAATAATAAAATTGCTGAAATTTCCTGAACTTTTAAAGATTGATTTTGAACACCAAAAATCAATCTTTTCCTGAATTAAAAAGCAACATTTTTCATGTCTCCAAACCTCTCTTTTCATTACAGTTGTCTGGTTGTTATGTCTATTTCCAAACATGCAGAATTTGGGTATGATTCCTGTTACTGATCTGACATTATCTAGTGGAGTAGAGAGTGAACATTCAGCTTCACCAATTGTCCTGTAGAGTCTCCATAGCCCTTAAAGTAAGTTTTCAGAATGTAAATAACATTGCCCCAAGTGGACCAGTTCAAGTGTCTCGGGATATTGTTCAAGAGTGAGGGAAGGATGAAACACAAGATTGACAGCCGAATCGGTGGAGCATCTACCGATTGCGGACTCTGAGCCGGTCCATTGTAGGGCCATTGTTGGCTGTTTCTTTTTTTTTTTTTTTCTATTTTCTCCCAATTTGGTTATCCAATTGTCCCACCCCTTTTGTGCGTCCCCATCACCGGTGGCACCTGCGACCCTTGGAGGATGCGGACGAGCACACGCCTCCTCCGACACGTCAATCACCCCGGAGGAAAGCACAGCGGATTCAGCCGCTCACAGACACCTCGTGCCGCCAGGTGCCACCTTTAAGAGTGATGGGGAGAGAGCGCCATCTACCCACCCGGAGAGAGCAGGGCCAATTGTGCTGCCTCTGAGCGCCGGCAGCTGTATGAGCGGGGGTTCGAACCTGCGACCTCCCGCTCATAGTGGCAGAGCTTTAGACCGCTGGACCACTCTGTGCCCCATTGTTGGCTGTTTACTGGTCAAGCTACGTTCCAAACTTCACCTATGACCATAAAGTTTGGGTAGTGACACAGGATGGAAGAATGGATGGATGGATTAATGGATGGATGGATGGATTAATGGATGGATGAATGGATGAATGGATAGATGTACTAATGGATGGAAGAATGGATGGATGGATGGATGGATGGATGGATGGATGGATAAATAACATATTTTACTGCAGACAAAAATAATTTTGTATGACTTACACTTGAAGTCCATATACAGGCCAATGTGCATACATAAATAGGCTACAGAAATAGTATTTAAGGCTATATTGTGTAATCTAAATGAGAGATGACAGATTTGGCAGATACATTTAGCTGGAGTCTACTATTAACCCAACAAAACACAGACAGACACACACACACACACACACACACACAAAGATACATGCTTCACCCAGTGCCATGTACAGTATCACTCTTTTCTCCCCTCTTCATATTGACGGATACCCACTCTGACACAATCAAAACAATTACCCCCGACGAGACTTAGCGCCACACGCTAAAACAACACCATCTGAAAAGCTGCTGCTCCTCAAAGCCGGGAATAATCCACACCGAGAACAGCCGGCGTTCTGTAAGCCGTCCTGCTACAAAGAGCACGCAGGAGAGAAGCACGAGTTTCCTTCAACTAATCCACTAACCTTTCTCCCTACTCATCTCCCCGTGCACCTTTTATTCATCTTCCACCGCACCCACGCGCACACATCCCAACAAATTAACATCAGATCCCTGTCAGCTCGCCATAAACTCAAGCATTCGATTGAGCCTAAAAAATAAAACACATGCACACATAGGTTTGCTTTTTTTAGTTATTATCCTTGGATGTGTTTTTTTTAATAAATAACAGTCTATAAAAACAGTGTCAGGAGCCATGAAAGCAAAAGCAAGTGCAATTTAAAAAATGACGGTAATTTACAGTCACTTAAGTACGAGCCGTATTTATGAGGCTACAACAAATACAGTGATGTGAAAAATTACAATATTTGCCATACTGATATTGTTCTAGATCAGGGGTATTTAATTAGAATTTAGGGTACCACTTTAAAATAAGACTTCCTTTATAAAGGGTTTATAAATGGTTTACAATAAGTTTATTAATGGTTACTAATTAGGTTGTAAATGCCTTAAAAATTATCATTATTAATCAGTTATGTGGCTGTGGGTTCACTTTTCGGCAAACAACAGGTCTACGTACATTTCTACGTATGTGCTATAACTGATTATTCATGATTTTAAGGCATTTACAAGCTAATTAATAACCATTAATAAATTAAACCTCGTCCCAATTCACTAGCCGGGTCGGCGGTCTGCACAGATCTGATTGGTAGATGAGAGAGTTTGGAGATTTTGCACCACACGTGATTGATCTGTGTTAAATGAACACTGTCAAAATCCTTGTTAGTAGTTTATCGGTTTGGGTCCGCATTGGACAACATCTGGGTCCGGACCACGGCCCACCTATTAGTGACCCCTGTTCTAGATTATTGAACAAACTTTAATAGAAGTTCAAAGAAAGATAACCTGTGTATCTTTAATATAAAAATAACTTTTTAAATTATAATTTTATTTATTATAGTGAGAAAAAAAACCTATCCAAAACGCTCTAGCCCTGTGTGTGTGATAGTATGTGTTTTATTCTCGTCAGTTTAAAGATTTTTTTATTATTTTTTGTCAGCTTTGTTTTTTTGCCTGGAACTCTGCCATGGAGACCGTTTTCAACCAGTTTCTATGTTATTATTTATTGAATCATTAACACTGACCTTGACTGTGGCAAGTGAGACCTGCAGTTTTTTTTTTTTTATGTTGTTCTGGGTTCTTTTGTGACCTCATGGATGAGTTGTCCATGCCCTCTTGGAATAATTTTAAGTCAGCCAGTCACTCCTGGGAAGGTTCACCAGTGTTCCATGTTTTCTCCATTTCCATTTCGCTTGTCTCAAAGTGTGAGCTGATTTCTTAGAGTCGTGACCAGTTTTCCCAAAATTCTTTGCAAATGTGCCCATAAAAAAAGCCTTTCTTGTGGAGTGATGGTTAGCTGCAGACTACAGGCCGATAATTAGTACGGTTAGTGGGTAATGCTAATGCTGCTCCAGCAGTGCTAGCTGGGGTTACCAGCAGACTACAGTTTAATAATACTCATACGCCATATTGTGCAAAAAAAAATAATGCTAGATTGCGTTGGTGCGTTATTTCAATAAGACAATTCTCGTCCACATGCTGCTGCCTTCTCAAGTGTTTGTCCTGAAGACACAGACGTTATGCCATGGCTAATCACATTGCCAGACCAATCCCTGATTAAAAATGTGTGAGATGTTGGTATTGGACATGCTATTAACTCTATAGCCCTACTGCAAAAACTGCACAAACTGTAAATATTCATTTGCATTCAAGATTTTCTTCCAAAAACTATTGGCACCCCCATCTTCTATCATATTTAGACTTCTGTGTATGGAAGGCTGGTACATCTTCATGCCGTAGTCGTTCACTCGCTGCTTTGGCACCCTGTGGGGAGCCCTGACAAAGAAAGCCCCCACCCTGTAGTGCAGAAAGCATCAAAAAGCTTCCACTCCGTTCACTTGATGTACTGATGCTTTCAACATCCCAGCGCTTGGATGGGAATGTGGGTGGTAAGGTTCTCTTATTTTTTATTTATCTTCCTTCTTATTCAACTTGTTTGACTTCCTCAAAGTGCGCTCAACAAGTGGAGCCTTGCCGTTTGGTTGCGACATGAAAGAGCGCAGAGGAAACACAGGGAGGAGACGCCGTGTGGTGGGTTTTTAACCACTCAAGGACACAGGTGACAGAGCAAAGGGTTTCCCAGCATTTCCTCGGCTTATTCAAGTCATTCAAGTCGTCTCTCAAGGCGTGAAAAGAGACAAAAAGGAATCTGGGTGATTTCTAGTCCTCTGATAGTCCTCTGCTCTTACAAAACATTACAAACAAGTGCGATACAGTATCACTGTTACCATATACAGGGGTTGGACAATGAAACTGAAACACCTGTCATCTTAGTGTGGGAGATTTCATCATGGCTAAACTTGAACAACCTGGTGGCCAATCTTCATTAATTGCACATTATTGCACCAGTAAGAGCAGTAAGAGTGTGAAGGTTCAATTAACAGGGTAAGAGCACAGTGTTGCTCAAAATATTGCAATGCACACAACATTATGGGTGACATACCAGAGTTCAAAAGAGGAAAAATTGTTGGTGAACGTCTTGCTGCCGCATCTGTGACCAAGACAGCAAGTCTTTGTGATGTATCAAGAGCCACGGTATCCAGGGTAATGTCAGCATACCACCAAGAAGGAAGAACTACATCCAACAGGATTAACTGTGGACGCAGTAAGAGGAAGCTGTCTGAAAGGGATGTTTGGGTGCTAACCCGGATTGTATCCAAAAAACATAAAACCACGGCTGAACCCAAATCACGACAGAATTCAATGTGCACCTCAACTCTCCTGTTTCCACCAGAACTGTCCGTCGGGACAATAAATAATTGTGGTCTAAAACCAGGTGTTTCAGTTTCATCGTCCAACAATTTTTCTCACAAGTTGGCAATACTCATTTAACGTCACAGGTCTGCGTAAAAAGAGGCATTGTAAAATGTAGAAAATGTGTAGCGAAGTTCATGATGCATTATGGGAGTTTATGATTCAGACACTCAGAGAAAAATGGCCGACATACTCAATAGTGCCTTAAACTGTAAATATGGAGCCATTTTGGCCATTTCCTGAGTGAGCAGTTTAGATGGGAAAATACTTATTGTTGTTTTGTTTTTTTTAATCAGAAAAAGTGCAACATAAATGATATGTGCCTTCTATTTCCCGTTTCTGTGGTTTCTTCTTTACAATAAAACCCTGAAAAAAAATGTTGTTGCTGGATAAATCAATAAAGTGTTCAGGAGTTTTGTTCACCAATGATTTTGTATTTTTGTAATTTTTGTAGAAGCAAAGACGAGTCAATTGCTTGAAATTGTCGCTACTTCTGTGCCAAATGGAGTTCTCTGAAAGCTTCTTAATGGAACCAAAACTGTTTGTTGTTGTGGGATTGCTACAATTTGTCCTTATTTCTGGTCTTTTAATGCTTTTTTACTGTGATGATAATAACGTGAAGAAGCAAACAGATAAAAAAAAACAGAATCTACCGTTCGTAGCATCGTTCTTTCCTTTGTTACAGGATTCTGTAGTAGCCTTGGCTTGTAGGACTTTGGCGCTTGAGCCCCTTGATTGCGATTCGCGAAAATAGAAAGCCGGTGCAATGGGGCTCGCCTGGAACGTGATGCTGTGTTCCAAAATACCCACCGCAGAACAAACAAACCCTGCAAATAAGCAAACAAGCCTTTCCACGAGACATTAACTATTCGCTGCCGCTCGCATGGCAGTGGCGGCCGCACGCGTGCCAAGATGCAGTTGCCGCTCAATGCTAATGAACGCCTGCGGTGAGGGGATAAGACCAGGGTGCTGTTCCCCTTTGAGAGCCTGCCAGCGCTAATATGGATGACTCATTTGCAATGTAGAACAAGATCAATTAGAATTCCTGCGCGGAAGCCGCTAGCACAGAAAACCCCCTGTATAGCATGCTACAAACCCCATTCGCAACAACACGCCAGGGCTCCTTCACAAATGCCTGAGCCCGAGTGTGTGTGTTTGTGTGTGTGCCTTTTCATGGATTCCTTTTTTTTTCCCGTTGAAGATTACGATGCTGAACATCGGTACACGGGATCCCCTGAGAGGCACTCTGGCAGACTCGTCGACTCGTAGCCTTGGGACGATTTGATCACCCTTGTTTTCAGGCTGTTGCCTTGTAAACCTAAAATTGCGTACATTTACGGACATGCTTAGTTCGCAGAGCTTCCACGTCAGCTATCTTGCAATCTTATGAGTGATTATAAGAGATCAAAATGTTGGCATGTTGTCATTTTGGGGAATTGCCTTTCCAGGTGTTGTGCCAGATTCCGCCTCTCTGCCAAATACAGACACCCTTTAAATTCAGCAATTCTGCAAATTTATTGACACGAAGCCTTTGAAAAGATTCTCAAGCCATGGCGTCTGGTTTTCTTCTGAGGTTCTTTTGGTGTTGTGCCGAATTGTGCCTCCCTTCCAAATTTGGTAAATTCCAAACATGGATAATTCGGAAATATTTTTGAATCTTTTTTTTTTTTTTTGCAAACTTCTTGAACCTTGGCACACAGGATCCCCTGAGAGGCACTCTGAAAGACTCGTAGCCTTCTGACGATTTGAACACCCTTGTTTTTTTAGCCTGTTGCCTTGTAAGATTAAAATTACGTACATTTACGGACATGCTCAATTCAGAAAGCTAACACATCTGATATCTTGCAGTGTTGATTACAAGAAATGTGTCAAATGTTGGCATGTTGTCAATTTGGGTAATTGCCTTTCCAGGTGTTGTGCCAGATTCTGCTTCTCTGCCAAATTCACATTTGCTTTGAGTGCAGCAATTCTGTAAATGTACTGACACCGCATCTGGTTTTCTGCAAAGTTCTTCTGGGGTTCTTTTGGTGTTGTGCCGAATTCCGCCTCCCTTCCGCCAAATTTGGTAAATATATGGACATGGATCATTCGGAAACCTTTTTGAAGCCTCTGTATTTGTTTTTGTTTTGGACATCAGTACATGTGATCCCCTGAAAGACTCGTAGACTCGTAGCCTTGGGACCATTTGTTCACCTTGTTTTTGGGCTGTTGCCTTGTAAGACAAAAATTGCGTACATTTACGGACATGTTCAGTTTGGAAAACTAAAACTAAAACTAAAATTTTGGGAATTGCCTTTTCAGATGTTGTGCCAGATTCAAATTCAGACTCCCTTTAAGTGCAGCAATTCTGTAAATTTATTGACAATCAGCCTTTGGAAAGCTTTCCGAAGCCACCGCGTCTGTTTTTCTGCAAAGTTCTTCTGGGGATCTTTTGGTGTTGTGCCGAATTCTGCCTCCCTGCCAAATTAAGACTCCCTTTAAGCGCATGTGCAGCATGCAGAAACATAAGAGTAAATTATCTGCCTTGATTATCCTTGTTTTCAGACTGCTGCCTTGTAAGACAAAAATCCAGTAAATTTACGGACATGGATCATTGGGAAAATTTTTTGAAGCCGTCGTATTTGTTATTTTACTTTGTAAACTTCTTGCTGGCAGACTCGTGGACTTTACAGACATGCTCAATTCGGAAAGCTACTACATCTGGTATCTTGCAATGTAATGGGGTCCTATGAGTGATTACAAGAGATGTATCAAATGTTGGCATGTTTTCAATTTAGTGAATTGCCTTTTCAGGATCTTCGCCTCCCTGCCAAATTCAGACTGGTTTAAGTTCAGCAATTCTGTAAATTTGTTGACATGCAGCCACCGCATCTGAATTTTTTGCAAAGTTCTTCTGGGGTTCTTTTGGTGTTATGCCAAATTCCGCCTCCCTGCCAAATGAAGACTCCCTTCAAGTGAGTATGTGATATGTAGAAGAATAAACTTAACTTAACTTAATCCTTGTTTTCAGAGTGCTGCCTTGTAATACCAAAATTCGGTAAATTTACAGATATGGATGATACAGAAATATTTTTGAAACCACCGTATTTGTTTTTTTGCAAACTTCTTGAACATCGGTACACGGGACCCCTGAGAGGCACTCTGGCAGACTTGTTGACTCATAACCTTAAGACGATTTGATCACCCTTGTTTTTTGAGCTGCCTTTCCAGGTGTTGTGCCAGATTCCACCTCTCTGCCAAATTCAGACATGCAGGCTTTGGAAAGGTTTCCAGAGCCACTGCATCTGGTTTTCTGCAAAGTTCTTCCGGGGTTCTTTTGGTGTTGTGCTGAATTCTGCCTCCCTGCTAATTTTAGAAAAAAATGAGAAAAAATGTTACATTTTATATAGCAGGTTTAAGAACTTTGCTACATGCTGACATCACATACACCATGTCGGCCGCATCTTAATATACTTGTGTCAGATGTTGGCAATGTATCAATACAGCAAGCTGCCTTTCCAGGTGTTGTGCTGAATTCTGCCCTGCTGCCAACTTTCCACCTTCCAGGTGCATGTGTGCTTGTTTTCAACCTTATGAAACGAAACAATTCCTAAATGCCAAAGCCACCATATTTGGTAGCTTGCAACATTTGTTGTTGAGTTTTGTTTAGGGGGGTTCAAGAAATTTTATAGAACAAACCATCCAAACTGATTAGCATCATTTCATCTTGTTCCTGGCTGTTTCCTTGTAATGCAACAAAATCGTGAGCTTACAGAAGATCCATTGAAAGCACTCTTGTGCCTTTATACTCATTGGGCATGCTTTTTTCAGGTTGGTGCCTTGTAAGACAAAAGTTCAATAAATTTGCGAACAAGCTCTATTCAGAAAGCTTTCCAAAGAAACCACATCTAGTATCTTGCAATGGTTAGAAGGGATGTGCCAGATGTTGGCATGTTTTCAATTCGGCAAGTTCAGCAATTTTTCAGGTGTTTTGCCATCACCCAGTAGAATGAACGTATCTTGTCGATTCTTTGCTTTGGGTCAATTTAATCACCTGAGTTTTTAAACATTTTGTACATTTATTTACATACAGTTTTTTGAAAGATTTCCAAAGCCACTGCATCTGGATTTTCACGAAATACTTCTGGAATTCCTATGGATGGAATGGGTGGAAAACAAAACCCTGAAGGGGTGCACAAAAAAGGCGGGAAACAGAAGAAAGGAAATGCCACAGAATGGCGCGTACAAAACAAAGACAGCTTCTAGCTTCTAATAAAAACCAAACTAAAACACAATCAAGCTCAACATTCTCCTTTTTGCTTTCTTTTAAGATCCATTGTTTGCCATGGGTCAATTTAATCACCCGTGTTTTAAGGCATTTTGTACATTTATTTACATACAGTTTTTAGAAAGATTTCCAAAGCCACTGCATCTGGATTTTTTTACAAAATACTTCCGGGATTCCTATGGATGGTTACAAGAGATTTGCAAGAACAAATTCCCTAAATGGCTAGTGGCTATATGACTAATGCCATTCCATCTTCCTTTTCCTATCGTAATCACAGCTCCCTATTTTACGAAGCCCCCCGTCTTACTAAGACCTTTAACGTCACGTTAAGTGAGAATCACCAACGTGAGAATCACCAATGTGAGAATCACCAACGTGAGAATCACCAACGGCATGCGAGAAAACGTGTGCTTGTGGAACTTGGTTTGGTTCTCCACAGAGGAGACTGGAAAATGGGTGGAAAACAAAACCCTGAAGAGGTGCACAAAAAAAGGCGGGAAACAAAAGAAAGGAAATGCCACAGAAAGGCACGTACAAACCAAAGACAGCTTCTAGCTTCAAATAAATAAAAAAAACAAACTAAAACACAATCAAATTCAAAACTCAAAACTCAGAATCACAGCTCCCTATTTCACGAAGCCCCCCGTCTTACTAAGACCTTTAACGTCACGTTAACTGAGAATCACCAACGTGAGAATCACCAACGGCATGCGAGAAAACGTGTCCCGCAAACGCACCTACTTCTCTTTCAAAGCAATAACCAGGAGCTGTCATTCTTTTCCGTTTGCAGGTCTGTTTCAGACGCTGTTTACCTCTGAGAATTCTCTATATTTTCAAGCAACTCTTGCAAAGAACTTGCGTGTAATGATACAACTCGGTGAAATGTGTGGAAAGAAACAGTAATTCTTATGAAGAAAATGGCATAAACACAGAGTCTGCCTGAACAAATATCTCCCTGCACCTGAGGTACATTTAATCTGAAGTTTCTGACGTTTCCATCTTTAAATTTGCTCTAAAACTACATTAACCAGTAATGTAACCAATAAAACCGATTAGTAAATCATCACACTCTTGGCCCAAACCACAATTAGATGTTCTGTAATCTCTTTTAGACTTGATTTGATGAGATTTTGTACACTGTGTGCATTAGTGTTATCTACTGTACAACATGCACATAATTGTATCATTTTAAACTGGCTAAATCCACAAAACCAGCATGTTTCTGTTATGGGAGAGGAAAGTGTTGGATCCAAGTGCAAAGCAAACATTGTGTTTATTAATTTATTTATTTTTAATTATATATGTTTACTCAGGGATATGTATAAGCAGTTGTTTATTTGATTATTTGAGTTATTTATAAATATGTTTTAATGGCGATTATATTAAAAAGGGTGTGCTTGTGGAACTTGGTTTGGTTCTCCACAGAAGAGACTGGAAAATGGGTGGAAAACAAAACCCTGAAGAGGTGCACAAAAAAGGCGGGAAACAGAAGAAAGGAAATGCCACAGAATGGCACGTACAAACCAAAGACAGCTTCTAGCTTCAAATATAAACCAAACTAAAACACAATCAAACTCAAAATTCTCCTTTTTGCTTTCTTTTAATATCTTTTTATATCTTTCATATCTTTTTATCTTTCAAATCTCTTTGCTTCTTTTGAGATCTTTTTCTTTTTTGTGACTTTTCTTTTCTTTTCTTTTCTTTTCTCCTCTGTCACTAGTCACCCCTCTTTAAAGGTGCGATGAGAACGAGTGGTTTGACTGGGGTTTATATACAGCGCTGCACAGGTGTAGCTGGTTGCCACTGATCACCGCTGGGGATTCTGGGAATTGGAGTTTTGGGACTTAACTCCACTTATTTTTCACCTCTGTTGCCCAGCTCCCCTGCTGGTGGGCAGTGGTGTAGCACTGCCCATCACAGTTTTTAGATTTGCTTGTAATAGTTCATAACTTTTAACCCACAAGAGCCTGGAACCATTTCTAAATATTGATACCAAGTTAACAATTGAAGCAGCCTAAGCAAAGAGTCCCAGATCTCCCTTTCGCCAGCTACCTTTTCCATCTCTTATGGGGGGATACCAACCAAGGTGTTCCCAGGACAGCCGAGAGATATAATCTCTCCATTTTGTCCTGGGTCTTCCTTGGGGTCTCCTCCCAGTCAGACATGCCCAAAACACCTCACTAGGTGTCATTTCCAAAGATTGAACGATCGACCAGCAAACAGAGAGCTTTGCCTTCTGGCTCTATAAACATTTTAAGATTAAAATCTTGACGTAACATCAGATCAGAACTAGTTATATGGAATGTAATGCATTTAATTAAAGCATTTTAATGGTTAAATGGTTGAATTAGACCTGCATACTCAATAAATGCACTTTAAAAGAAGTTAGTTTAGTTTTATCTCCAGAACTAATCCAGCTAATCCGGACTGTAGTCTGAGTGTTTACTCTATTTAAAACAAGCTACGTGGGATGAACCCTTATCTAATATCGCCCTGGCTTACCAGAACACTCAGGGTTCCTCAGAGTAATGCTGTCAAGCAGCATTTACTGTTAGCCCCTAATGCTAATGCTGCTGCACCAAGCCATAGTGGAAATCTGGAAATCTAAGCTTAAATCTAGTCCTTTACTTATCCAAATAAACAGTTTTCAGGATAGAAATCTGTGTAGATTAACACATCCAGCGCTTGTTTGACTTTAAAAGAAAACGTTTTTTTTTTTTTTTTTTTTAAGAATGACTTAACTTAGCTTTACTTAACTTACATACTCCCGGTGAGACCTGCCGAATTAGAAGGAAAACATGGCGACACCCCTGTCCCTTACTAGTGTCGCATAAATGTGCCTTATAATCCGGTGCGCCTTATAGTGCAAAACATACAGTAACTTGGGAAATATAATTTAAACGTGATAATCCAAAAATGTCTCAAAATGGTCTCAAAGTGAGATAGAATGAGTGTGTTTGAATGCACTATACACTATACAGAGTCTGGGAGTCTTGCAGCACAATTTCAACGATGTGTGGAGGACAGCGAGTGTTTAAAACACAGTGTTTAAAAACTCCAGCAGCACTGCTGCATCTGATCCACTCACACGGCTAAAAAAGCATGCGGAGAAACCGTAGTGCTCCTCTATCCCCTGTAGAGAAATGCAAAATGGATTAAAAAGTGTGTAGAATCAAGTACTTGGTATCTGTGGTTGTTATAAACATGTGATAATAGGGCATAATAGTGCAAATTAGCGTGACGCTAAACGATGCCAGTGCAAAACTCCAAACACTTTATAAAATAGTGGGCAGTCAGATCGTGTTTAATCATCTGTTACTCTGCAGGCTTCTTGGTCATGCTTGGCTTTGCAGACTTCGCAATAATATTTCGCAGGGCTCGGTCTCCGGCTGCTGCGGAAAAGTGAAAATGTGTTGGATAATGATAATAGCAGCTGTAAACTTTCCTCCTGCCTGCTGTCACAGCAAGAAGAAGAAGAAGAAGAAGAAGAAGAAGAGGCAGGCAATTGTTACAGTATTTCCAGTATTACAGCCTGTGTTCTCCATCCCTCGCTGTAGACATGGTGATTTAGCATGCTATTTTCTGCTCGCACTTTTGCAACCGTGACTGAAAGTAGCTTTTGCCAGGCTGCCACGGAAAAATGCAGACACCGCTTGGGCCCGGCGCTGCCTGTACCAGGTCCAAAACCATGCAGGGAAAATAATCTGTTGCAAAAATATATACATTTTCCATTAGTTCTATTATTTTATAATAGCAAAAGTATTCGCTCACCCATACAGCCATAAGTGATATATAAAACCAAGCATACAGTCATTCTGAAAAAATGCTTCTACAAACAACAGTTCTCAAAAGCTCAGTGAATTCCAGTGGTTTACCATATTTGGAAGTCCAGTCGCGAAATTTCACTACTCACTACTAAATATTCCACAGCCAACTGTCAGTGATATTATAACAAAGTGGAAGCAAGTGTAGATGACAGTAACTCTAGTTAGTAATTCTGTCAGTGTAAAATAACAGAGGTCAGTATTATCAGCCTGTAGCCTGCTGCTAACCCTGGCTAGCGCTGCTGGAGTAGTATTAGCATCAGCCGCTAGCCATGCTAAGCAATAGCTCTTTCAACAGTCAGAGGTGAGTATTATCAGCCTTTATCCTGCTGCTAACCCTGGCTAGCACTGCTGGAGCAGTATTAGCATCAGCCGCTAATCATGCTAAGCGCTAGCTCCTTTGCTGTTCAGAGCAGAGTATTATTGGACTGTAGACTGTGTATTTACTGTGTTTAAACAAGCTACGTGTGACGAACCACTAGCTAATATCGCTCTGTCTTACCGGAACACGTAGGAAAGCTTATTTTATATAAATGGAAGCATTTTACAGCATTATTCACCCAAATAAACATTTTTAGGAGAGAAATTTGTAACATACAGCTTGTTTGTTTGACTCGAAAAAAAAGAAAGTGTTTTTTTTTTGTTAAGAATCACAGTTTTGTTTACTTAACTTAGCTTAGCTTTACAAGTCTCCCCATCCAGAGGTAAGACCTTCTGAATTAGAAGGAAAACATGGCGACACCACTGTTCCTTACCAGTGTTGCATAATGCGCCTTATAATCCAGTGCATTTTCCCATGCATTATATACAGGGGTTGGCAATGAAACTGAAACTCCTGGTTTTAGACCACAATAATTTATTGTGGTGACGGACAGTTCTGGAGGAAACAGGAGAGTTGAGGTGCACATTGAATTCTGCCGTGATTTGATCAGCCGTGGTTTTATGTTTTTTTTTGGATACAATCTGGTTCAGCACCCGAACATCCCTTTCAGACAGCTTCCTCTTACAGCGTCCACAGTTAATCCTGTTGGATGTGGTTGGTCCTTCTTGGTGGTATCTCGCTGACATTACCCTGGATACCGTGGCTCTTGATGCATCACAAAGACTTGCTGTTTTGGCCACAGATGCTCCAGCAAGACGTGCACCGAGAATTTGTCCTCTTTTGAACTCTGGTATGTTACCCATAATGTTGTGTGCATTGCAATATTTTGAGCAGAACTGTGCTCTTACCCTGTTAATTGAACCTTCACACTCTTACTGCTCTTACTGGTGCAATAATGTGGAATTAATGAAGATTGGACACCAGGTTGGTCTAATTTAGCCATGATGAAACCTCCCACACTAAAATGACAGGTGTTTCAGTTTCATTGTGACCTTTATCAACCTTTATGCACTTGTTTTTTGCACCCATTTCTTTGATCATAAGTGTATTTATTTATTTGTTTGGATGCACTAAGTGAAAATGCACTATTAGCCCAATGCAAATTCCACGGCCAAAGGATTAACAACATCCCACCATCCCTTTTGGGCAGAGCTCCCACTCAGCGGCTTAATGCTCCTCGTTATATAAACACCGCTACAGCTTGATTCCCTGCACTGCAGACGCTGATTCTGTTGTTCAGCCCCTGATAGGTTTAATGGCCTTGTTTGGCTGGTGTCTCGGGTCTGCTGACCTCTTTCAGATGAAAGCCTGGTTTAAAAAAACATGGCTGTCAGGATGGTTTAAGTGTCTTGTTAGAGAGCCCAGGCTTCAAAGAGGCCTTGATTGTGACCATTAGCAGGCTAGGCACACGAGCATCCTTTCTGATGCACCTATTGTTATTGTATAGGAGCCTGTGACAGAGTTCTTAAATGTCAACGTGCACCAGAATGTGGTGCTTTAGTTGACATAATATTTCTACAATCTACAACTCTGGAAAAAAATAAGAGACCACTTAAAAAAGATGAATTTCTTTTTTATATTTTTCCAAATTGAAAACCTCTGGAATATAATCAAGAGGAAGATGGATGATCACAAGCCATCAAACCAAACTGAACTGCTTGAATTTTTGCACCAGGAGTAAAGCAGCATAAAGTTATCCAAAAGCAGTGTGTAAGACTGGTGGAGGAGAACATAATGCCAAGCATAAAAACTGTGATTAAAAACCAGGTTTATGAGTGCCAGTAACAGCATAATAATATCAATTACTTGAACATGCAGTCATTTCTTTAAAATAAAGACTTTCTTAGAAGAAAATCTAAAAGGAATTAGTGGATTTGCTTTTAAACATGCTTTTATAGAAGTCACAGGAGTTTTATAGCTATCTTCAGCTTAGAAAACTTGTAAAAAATGAACTAAAGCTGCCTGAGTTTGCTAAGTTTGACCAGTACATGTTTTGAATAGTTAAATACATGTGTTATTTGATTCAGAGCTGAAAAAACATCAAAAAATAAGTTTAATTTAAAAGAGTTACAACAAGCAAATGACACCTATTTAGTGGAAAGGCCCATGAATGTTGTATATCAAATATTTATGTTTCCAAGAATCAAATATCCAAGCCAAGAAACGTGAAGGAACCCTGCTAAAACCAGTGACTAGCTAAAATCTTACATTTAAATAAAACCCCTAATAAAGTCCCTGATCTTGGTGGGCTACTCTTGGTGGCCCACAGTTCCTCATTAGCATGCTGAGCTAGATAATGTGATGGGAGCTCGTGGGACAGTCAGTTAGTCAGTTACCTTCCTGAAACTGAAGGATCTGGGATGAAAGCTCTAGTCATAATCGGCTCTCCTGACAGCCTGTCAGATTTCACCTATCACCGACTCCCCTCGGTGCCCATCAAAGCTACGAGTAAAAGCTCCCCATCATCATCCATTACGTCTCAAAACCCAGAGAATAACCGTAAACGATGAGCCGTTAAAAACATGTTCAGTTATCTCCACTGTTTTCATCAGCAGACCTTCGCTCTTCAGTCCGAAACACAATCTAAAAGTTCTTCGCGGAGCACAAACTTGATTTGGAGCGCGCGGAACATCGGAAATAACTTCAGAAGCAGAAGTGTCAGTATGATAGAAGATTCCGGGGGCTCTCCAGGCTTTGGAAAGGAGCGCGAATGCCTGCAGCATCTTCCACTCAGACCAGAAAACAGGCGAGTTGGGGGAAAAGATGATAAGGCTGCCTCGGCCAAAGTGAATTATTCCGTAAATCTCGCCCTTCGGCTACTAGCGGATAAAAGTGCTGACTTAACTCCATTTGGTCAACGGAGAAGCGAGGCTTCCGTACTCGTTCCACTTTGTTTTGCTCGCTGTTCGTGCCAGATCAGATCCAGCCAACCGACAAATCAACTCGGATCAAATCAACTTCATATGTAAGCTGGTGTTGATCCATGTTTTACTTCTCTGTGTCTACTACAGATGAGTTGTAGGCTGGAAAAAAATAAGAGAGCACTTGAAAGTAATTAGTTTCTTTGATTCAAGAGGAAGATGGATGATCACAAGCCATCAAACCAAGCTGAACTGCTTGAATTTTTGCATCAGGAGTAAAGGCATAAAGTTATCCAAAAGCAGTGTGTAAGACTGGTGGAGGAGAACATGTATGAAAACTGTGATCAAAAACCAGGGTTATTCCACTAAATATTGATTTCTGAACTCTTAAAACTTAATGACAATAAACTCGAGTGTATGAGTACCATTAACAAGAATGTTTTTTTTTAGTATTTCTTTTAAATATCAATTATTTGAACATGCAGTCAACCATTTCTTTAAAATAAAGACTTTCTTAAGAGAAAATCAGAGGAAAGGAAAAAGTGGACTTGCTTTTAAACTTGCTTTTAAACATGCTTTTATATGTCAGCTCACAATTTGAGCCAATATGTTGTGAAATATTTTTTTTGTTATGAAATTTGGTCTCTGGAATGATGAAGGTCCATCCAGTAGTTTTAGGATGAGAATTGATAAGTTGGGTATGATGAATATGATGGTCTGAAAATGGGCGGAAACTACATATAAAAGGTGGGAACCATTTAAAGAAAGAAGGAGACAGAAAAGTGGTGTAGGCATTTCGGAAAAAAATTAAAGACCACTTCAGTTTCTGAATCAGTTTCTCTGATTTTGCTATTTATAGGTTTATGTTTGAGTAAATGAACATTGTTTGTTTTATTCTATAAACTACAGACAACATTTCTAATAAATAAATAAATAAATTGGAATAAATTCCAAATTCCTAATAAAAATATTGTCATTTAGAGCATTTTTTGCAGAAAATAAAAAATGCAGAGCTTTTAAACCTCAAGTAATGCAAAGAAAACCAAAAGTTTTTAGAGTTCAGAAATCAATATTTGGTGGAATAACCCTAATTTGTTTTAATCACAGTTTTCGTGCATGTTCTCCTCCACCAGTCTTACACACTGCTTTTGGATAACTTTATGCCTCTCCTGGTGCAAAAATTCAAGCCGTTCAGGTTTTCAATTTTTCTAAAAATCAAGTAAAAACATCATCAATATGTGGTCTCTTATTTTTTCCTGAGCTTTATGCTGTATTTACAGTATGCTGAAGCCTTGTTTTTATCAGAGACTAGTACACTCTGCTGTATCTTCTAGTTCCACTTTCTAATTGTTCTCAATTCCCGAAATTTGCACTCCGAATCAGCACAACATGTTTTCTGCTTCCTCTTCATATTTCCAGTGCAATTACACAGCACTCATAACACTATAATTCCCTGCATCTGCCACAAGCTTCATTACTAAAGCCATGCGTGCAAATGAAAAGGAACGTGTCAAGTTTAATTACTCATTGACTGCAATCATTTTTACATGTGTAGGCACTAATTGCATAGTTGCTTCAATTCCATTGAGAGACTGCATGCGGAAAAAGCGCTTTGTTTAGTGGACAACAGTGGAAGCAATCATTATCCACAGTGTCAGAATTACAATGAGAGGTGTGATCTTCGATAGAATTGCAGAAGATTCACTCATGTGAGTCACCAAAAATTATTTGAGCACTAATGACGCCCACCTTGTGGAGAATTTTCATCCCGCTAAATAGTGGGAAGAGAATCCGAAAGCAGAACTTAATAAAAGTATTCTTACTTTAAAATAATACTTAAACCCTATCCAGGCAGGACTAGTTTCTCAGGACTGCAATTGAAAAAAACAGGAGGACCAGTGATGTTTTAAGCTTTCTCAGTCACATGACATCACGTTCAGTAGCTCCTCCATTTCCACTCACTGTTGTGATTACGTGGATCTCCATGGAAACACATGACTAAAAGTTTGATTACGGTGCGTGGCAGTGGACATATAGCTATTATACCATTTTATTAAATGCGAGGAGATGAAACTCCGTTTGTCTGTCCAAGTGGACGGGACTAAAATTACCGGAGGACCATGGAGTTTAGCGAAAAACAGTAGATAAGTCAGCCTGTAATTTAGTCAGAGGATGTCTGAGAAAAACACATACATTGCCGTTCTGGATAGGAATAAAATCACACCCTCTCCCATAACAGAGAAAATTACCCCATAACCCCATTACTCCAACATATACCCATAAATAGCAAAATCAGAGAAACTGATTTAGAAACTGAAGTCGTCGCTTATTTTTTCTTTTTTTTCCAGAGATGTAAGTGTTATCAAAGAAATCCACAAGCAATGCTTTTTAGAAGAAGTTAAAAGCTACAGAGTTTGCAGTAGTGGAGTTTTGGTTTTGGAGTATTGGTAGCTTTTTTAAAATAAAATATCACACATTTTCAGTCAGGGATAGGATTTCCGTACATAAACTTAAATATATAGGAATGCTTCCTTTGTTTTTTTCTACTACTTTCTAAAAATAAAGAATGACTCAGAACAAGTAGATTAATATTATTTTTAATGAGCTTTAAAAAGTTTTGAGCTTTTAGCTCCATTCACCCAATTCAAATAGAGGACTCAATTGCAAGCTTCCTTTAGAGTTTAACACTCATTTCATGATATAACAGGGTAAACAGATAGTGCTCAGACTCTTAATAATTGGCTCTAGTAATGCCAGGGTTGAGTTTTGGACCTGTGGTTTTCTCTTTCTCCGTAATTCCATTGGCAGCATGTAGCCGCTGCTCCTGACTCCCAGTCGCCGACTGGGTCAGATATCTAGCATACCAAATATTTGCCAAGCTTCTGCGGCTGATCGGAGATCAGTCAGCGATGGCTCAGCGAGTGTCTTTTTTAGTAGTTCACACTATGCCACTGCTAGAAGCTGAGAGATCCCTGCTTTGCCTGCAAACTTAGTTTTATTTTTTGTCACCAAGCAACATGAAAAAAAAGTTTGTCGACTGAAAACCTGGGCTAAAATCATGTAGTGTGAATATGGCATAACAGCGCTGTTAAAGTTCCTTTAATGAAGACTAAAGGTGATTTGACATTATATAAAATTGCACCCCATGATACCATGATACCATGATCTTATGAGTGAGTCACTCCATGACAGTCTTGTTCCATTACCCACCAAGTTTCATTCCTGTCAGCTGATTCCTTCTGGGTTAACTTACCACTCCATGTACTGTGCTTTCCACTGGGGTTGGTTTTCCTGTCTTCTATGATGTATTCCACACATCTAAGTCCTTACTCAAGCTCATTCTCACAAGATAACACCTCACAACTTATACGTAAGTGTGGGAATTCCCAGTCAGTCAACTGAGGTAACACTTGATCAGCTTTCATGCTGTTATTTACTGCTTAGACTTTTGGTATGCCAAAGTCTTAGTTTTCTGCATGCATAATACATGTTTTAGTGTTTTAAACCTAAAGTCAAACCCAATATCATATAAAACATTGTATAAAATGAGTCATAACCTCTCGATATTGTATTGTTTTTCAGTAAATTCAGCAGGGAAACAGTAATTATGCATGATAATGTGTTCTTATAAACATATTTCCGTTTAGAGAATCAACAATATGTAGAATTTGACCAGAGGGGCACCAGCATTTGCATTCGCATGCAACTGTATATTATGTATTTAGTACACAGTATATCTATAAATACTGTACATTATGAATAATTTATGTTGGCAGCACATATTATGGGTCCTCCTACGCAATGCAAAGTTACAAACATATCTATGGTTGAAAACTACAGCTCAATAATATATAATAATATGAGGGTTCATTCGCTATTCTTTCTTTGATTTTGAGTGTCCAGGATGCAGAACTGCAGAAGCTGTACATTTACATTGTTAACCCTTTGAATTCTAGGCTGTTTCGGTGTGTTTTCAGGTGTTATAACACAGTAATTATATCAGACAGCTTCATGCCCTGATCTCTTTTACTCCAGAAGACATACGGCTGCTCAAAACTCATTAAAATCATTTAAAATATCATTTTATATTTTCCTGGAACTGATCATGTTTGAGTCAAAATTTTACCAATTAAGCGGCTGTTTATTTTTTACTTACTTTTTTTTATGTATAGACTTTAAATATATTCACACCCAAGATATGATTAGACAAGAGTGTATATGAGGTAAAAGCATAAGAATATTGATGATTTGAGTTCATTACATGGATTATTAATTGTTACTTTGATAAAATACATGGAGAAACAGCATCAGGCAGATTTATTTTTCTTGATAATCAAAAATCACACCTCTAGGATACATGTAGATTAATAAAAACCACCTGACACTGAGCAGCCTATACCTTTCAGTATTTTAATCAGGACCAATATGGCCAATAATATTACAATTAATAACAAAACTGATTTACTATATTAGATATTTACTTTCATCTGCTTATAATTACAACAACAAATATTATAATAAAGAGTTTTTCAACCAAATGATAAAAAGAAAAACACTTTTATTTAGGAGACACAAACAAAAATGTAAACTTTTTATTGGTTTAGTGCAAAATAACTACTTAGTAAAAATGTGCAAGTAAAATAAAAACTATAATATAAAGTAGTGCACACACCATACCTAGCTTTAGTTTGAGTAAAGCAGGTAGTTTCATACTTTTTCTGTGGACACTTTTGAGTCATTTACTGATATTATTTGAATATTGTTTGAAATAGCATATAAAAATTAATAATAATGTTTGGGAAGAAGTAAATTGCACATATATATATATATATATATTTTTTTTTTTTTTTTCAAAACTATATGTGAGGAATCAGTGGCGATGATGACGTCATGTCATTTACTCGGAGACCTGAGAGTGAATGCACTGTAAATACAACTGATTATGTGTTTTGAGCAAATAAATAGTATATAGGTGTAATAGAAGAACTTTGAAGGAGATCTTATATTTTTAGGTGTTTTTCTCAATGGGTTTCTTGTAGATTTAGCTTTACCGCACTGGGATTTCATCACTATTTTTAGAAAGAGTAAGTTCCACCCTTTTTAAACCTTACACTGAAAAAAAAATTGGGGTATGATTTACTTAAAAAAATTTAGGAAAACTTTTTCACATAAAAACAGCACGTAAATTTAAGAGCATATATTCAAGTAATATTCACTCTTAATTCTAAATAAGTGTATTTAACTACAAATTCTTCAGTAAATTTTACTTTGCAACAGTTCAATATTCAATTAGATTTTACTCAGGGTATCTTAGGATATTTTACTACAACAATGCAGTGCCACATTCTCCCATGGCTTTTATTAAGTTAATAAAACTTAACTTAAGTGTTCAATTTCTTCTTTTTAAAAAATTATCTTTTTATTCAAATAAACTCACAATTCATCTTTATTTTAACACACACTTTCAAGTTAATAAAACTTCAGTAATATTCACATAACTTATCATTTTAAGTTAACCATGGGTATTCTCTACATATTTAGTATATTATTATTATTATTTAACTGCCGATACAGACAGTACAATACTGGAGCAACACAGAAGTAAACTCAGTAAAGAGTGAACTCTGTAGCTCAAAGTCAGCATACTGTGATCACTACAAACACAGAATAAAGATAATGTGCTCTTACAGCTCTCCAGCACTGAGACCTGCCAATCAACACATATATTATAATACTGAATGCCCAGGATAAGGTAGCTTTGGGCAACAGACAACACAAAGATGGTAAGTGAGGGAGAGGCCACACCCACTATGCAAATATATGGTTTTCAGTTTTGCTTCTCACAAAAAGAAAGAATTTAAAAAAACGTTGCACATTTTACTTTGGCATTTAGACTGAAATTTACAAATGTATTTGACGACAAACTATTACTAAGAAACACCCAGTAGTGCATAAAATTTAAATATATGAAATTCTTAAGGAACTAGACTGTACTAGATTATTCTTACTATAGATAGTAATTAAATACATTTAATTAAATTTAAAAAGTCAAAAAATCGTTTTTTACAGTGTATATGGATTATGTTCATGTGTGAAGGGTAATTCCTGAGTAATTCAACTGAGAACACAAGGGGTTAACCTCAGATAACACCTTGCGATGTCCTTTCATCCCAGAGCATGCTCCTTGTTCCGTGTTCTTAACCCCACACTTAAGATCTATGGAATAAAATAACCCTGAAGGCAAGAGTCAAGAAAACGAGTGTGAAGGAAAGAGACTGGAGGGCATGTTGGAAACAAAAAAGAAAAGGATGGCAATGTTGTTGTTGTGCTACCTGGGGCGCAGGCGCTAAGCGTGCACCCGAGTCCTCCAATAACACATCTCGTTTAGCCGGGCTCAGGGTCGCCTGGTGGAAAGCCAAAGAGGCACAGCGAGCATGTGATGGGTTTGCAATGTTCTGTAACGGTTTTGTCACCGCCCGCCACACACTCCTACACGCTTCAGGACATCCGATGTGGGTTTTAGACCTGCCATGCACACTATAATGGGCCTAAGACTTGCCGGTGGGGAAGTACATTACATTCTGTTGTGTGCTTAGCGCACCGCTGGATTTTGTTAACCGCTATCAGAGGAAACTCGTTTCTTTTTTTTTCCCCTTTTTTTCTGCAGAAAAAGAGAGAAAGAGAGAGAGATGGCTGGAAATCATTCAGCCACAGAATGAAATGGGATCTTGAGTGCTTGGGCCCTTTTTCTTTCTCTCGTTTACAGCTGGAAGATATGGCCCTAAAGTAATATCATGATATTTTTTTGTATTTTTACGATAACGATATTCTTGGATATACAGAAATGTCCCCTTTACTTTGGGTCTTTTGGCTTAAGGCAGCCACAACTTAGTAAACTCAATGAAAGTAAACCTCAGCAGAGCAATTTTAGTTACATATTTACCTCAACAGTGCTGCAGCAGCATGTCTGGTCTTCAACCAGCCAAAATGGGCACATGTCCCTCCACTGCTCATTGAGCTCCATTGGCTACCAGTTGATGCTCGTATCAAATTCAAAACTCTTTCAATCGCCTACAAGGTGATGACAGAACAGCTCCTTCCTACCTGCACTCACTCCTGAAGGCTTACGCTACCTCCCGGCCGCTGCGCTCCTCAAATGAACGTCGCCTCGCTTTACCAAACAAACATTCACACAAAGCAATCCAGACTGTTCTCATACAGAGTTCCCCAATGGTGGAACAATTAAACTACCGTCTACTACCAGATCAGGAGAATCTCTCACTATCTTTAATAAACTCCTGAAGACAGAGCTCTTCAAAGAGCACTTACTCTCCTAACACCTCTAACTAACTACCTTCTACTACCAGATCAGGAGAATCTCTCACTATCTTTAATAAACTCCTGAAGACAGAGCTCATCAAAGAGCACTTACTCTCCTAACACCTCTAACAAACTAACTACTTCTAACCTCATTTCCTTCTTCCCCTCTTTCACTCCTCTATCCTATTATTCCCCTTTGTCCTCCTTTAAACCCTATCTAAAGATGTTTTTTTACCTTTAAATCATGAATTTACCTCAGCAGTGCTATTATAATCATAAATTTACTTCAGGAGTGCTATTCTAATCATGATTTTACATCAGCAGGGCTATTCATGAATTATCATGTCTTAGTGAAAATGTTTACAGGGAAAGGCAACCAGTCGTGTATCAATTAAGTAGGCTAGTCTGGTTTTTACTCCTGCCACTACTGCACTGGCTTTGGTTGCAAGTTGAGCAACTTTTCAACATTTTGGCTTTATTTTTATAGAAGAGAATCTACTAGAATGAAATAAAACCATGGCATCCAGGCTTCTCTACAGTCGTTGGGTTTAAACACATTTGTATGTTATGCTTCACTGGCTACTAATCATATCTAGGAGTGAAAAACGCCAAAAAATAATAATTAATCACGTCTGAAGGGCTTTTATTTATCTCCAAACCCTCAACATGAGCTAATCCCTATCAACAGCGAACACAAAGGCCTGTCCCAGACTTCAACACTCTTGAAACGTACCTCTGAGGGTTTCATGGTTTCATACTGTTCTGTCATTTGCAACACTTCTCTTTCTTTCTGGGCCTCTGGGTGTTGGTCCCACGTTGTGAGGTTAATGGCTAAAATTGTCCGTACGGAAGCTACCTGAAGTTACAGGAGCTTTGAGAATGAAGAGCCGTGTCGTTTCTTGAAGTGGATGAAGATGGGGAAAAGGGGGGAGGGTCCTGGTGGGGACGGTTTAGGATTTCTTTTTATGATGCAAGACTCTTTTAAGGGTTTGATGAGCGCTGGGTGGTCCAGTCATGGTCCGGCAAAGCCCAAAACCATTTGGGAGAGAGTGATAGCTGCCCAAATGCCTTCATCTTCATCCCCCCATTTCCATGTTAATGGATTTGTAGGCTGGGGAGGTGCAGTGTTGAGAAACATGCGATAAATGCTCTGAGAAATCTTGAATTATGTTTTTACAGTGTGATTTTGGGTGGGAATACATTAGTCCAGCATACTGTGCTAAGCTAACTATGTTTGTATGTTTGTATGTATGGTATGTTTGTGATGTTTTGACCTAATATCTGAACAAAAAGACCTAATAACTCACATACCAGTTATTGGTTTGGCCTTGAAAACTTTGGGAAAACGACCTAAGACTTTTAATTCCTTTGATTATCACATTGATACACAATTTTCTCAAGAGTTATTCGAATTTCCAGCTTAATAACTTTATTTTAACTTTTTTTTTTGTTTCCTGTCATTCATTTGTCCAACCAGTCATGGCAATTTGGTGAAGGTGGACAACTTAAGCGGAAACTTGACATTAAATAAAAGACGGTTGACCTACAAAACATTTGGATTTTCCATGGTGACCATGGTCTGTTTCAAAGAAACACTTTGATTTCCTAAAATTTTCAATTTAAATTTCCATGAATTAATTTTACCATGACAGCTTAGGTAGATTAAACTTTACCTAAGGTAAGTATTAAGACAATATGAGAAAGATTAAATAAAAAAAAAGGTTATAACACGTCTATGGGCTATTTTAAAACATGTTCATAAAGTTCTTTGCACCAAATCACTGTTACATAAAGAGATCTCAGCAGCTCTGTTCTTGCCAGTTTCAGTCCCTTTAAGAATGAGCCATTTAAGGGCCCTGTCACTTTTGCGCAAACAAAAGGCTGTTCCTGGCCACGCCCCATGTATACACTGTATACATCCCATGTATACAGCTTAACTAAGATATTAAAACCCATTATTTGAAAGTATTTACATTACACCCTCATCTGCTGCCTTACAACGGAGAGTAGGTACAGATTCCTCCTTCAGAAGAGGTCTGCTGGCTTATCCTGCTGTATACAGTCTGAGGATCTCAGCCAGTAGGGCTTGAAAGGCGAGAGGTCACTATGAAGAAGCCATTCAAACACCTCATAGAAGCATATCATTTGTGATAACTCTTTCAATTGACTCACATAATTGTTTTTAGCAATGCTGAATCATTTTTTGAAAATGTGTGTTATTTAGAACTGCAGACATAACAAAAACCCCACCCCTACATTTAAAAGAAAACTGAATATAACGTACAAAAAGTACTTTAAAGTGAAGGTCAACATTCCTCTATATGTGTAATAGTGTGTTCATTCAAAGTAAATGTTTTCAAAAGGCGCTTTATCTACAGATTGATCCATACAAAACTATTACACCAAGTTCATTAATTAGCAAAATTTGTTGCAGCAATTATTTCCCAAACCCTGAAAAAAAGCAGTCCCACATTTCTATATATAAAACATATATATAGATCCCTCCCTCAAACAAAGTCTGCTGGCTAATCCTGCTCTGTACAGTCTGAGGATCTAGTTGGGGTTAAAAGGTAAGGGGTGGTGACTTGGTGGTTCTATGTAGGTTTACTTATTGTGACATGTGACACTTTGTTACACCAAACTTTTCATTTTTCAACAACTGATCATTTTTACAAATGTGCATTATATAACCATTTGAAAGATTCATTTAAATTAACCCAGAAAAACTGAGGACAAGGCATTAACCCAGTCTTACTTTTAAAAGAAAACATATATAACGTAAAAAGTACTTTAAAGTTGATTTAAATTCCTCTATATGTGTAATAGTGTGTTAATTCAGAGAAAAAAATAATAATTTTTATATTTTTTTGCTACACAGTGTTTGTTAGAAATTGACACTTGAAAACTATCCTACAGAAACATAAGGAACTTTATATAGCAATTGACCTATACAAAACTATTATACCAAGACCATTGATTAGCGAAATCTGTTGCAAAAATTATTTTCCATTCTGTGAAAGCAGTCCCACATTTACTACTGACATTTTTTCCTACTGTGGTGATTTTTTATTTTTTTTCCAAGCGGAAATGTGCTCAGTGTAAGCCTTTCATTTTACCATGTTCCTCTGACCCCTCTGTTTTAGTAAGATCTTCTTTTAAATACATTTTTGACATTCAGGACGAGGAATGGAACGGGCATCATGCTGTGCATAAATGGCTAGTTATCAGTGGAAAGTGTTGAGGCGTAGCAGTAGCAGACGCAGACGCAGGGGTCCCAAATATAAGATACCATCTGCACGAGTTAGCGCCCTGGCGCTAGCCCTCCCGTTCCCTTTCCGCTTTTCTTCCACCAGAAGTTTTCTGTTGTTTATGAAAAAGGAAAATGTCTCACTGACAGCTAACAACCCGCGCCTCCCTTAGACTATACCCACATGTTTATGTCTTGGCTCATTGGGCCACTGTGACGATTGCAGAGCATCCCAATAAATTAAGGGACAGCGAGACGCTACATCGCTATATTAGCCACAACAACATATCGACAGACTCCGCAGGTGGCTTAGAACAAGTCGCTGGTCCAGATTGTCTGTTGCATTCTCCAGATTCACGGCTACTTTCCTGGCCAAGAATTAGCATGTCTAGACAACAAAAGGAATCCCTGCTAGTCCTGATAGTTGATTTCGTGGGACTTGCTGCTACAAGTGACCTAATTAGTTAAGACTGAAACGTGGGGATATTCGGGCTAGGAAGGCGAAAGGGAATGGCAGGCGTATTATCTTGGTTCTAAATGGTTTGGCCAGCAGACCAGCACGACCTGTAAACTAGCAAACCTTCTTTTGTTGTCTAGACGTGCTAAGTCTTGTTCAAGTGAGTCACAATGAAATGGAAGAAATGCTTCCTTTAAAATATCCCCACATTTCTGTCGTGGCTCATTGGGTCAGTGCGAAATTTGCAGAGAACTTGGCCAAATCAACAGAAAACAAGATGCCATAATGCTACTATATACTGCCCATCACAACATATCAATCCTGCTAGCCTGAAAACCAAGGACAAGTTAATTTAGCGCCTACTTATTGCCACTTGTTCATGCCTACATGTTTCTGTCTTGTCCCATTTTGTCGGAACTTGCCTGAAGTAGAAGAAGTAGCACATTTAAACAACTAACAGAAGTTCTGCTAATCTTCTACAGAGTCTAGGTTTGTGCTTACTTGCCTCCCCTAGAGAATATCTCCACATCTTTTTAGATTTAACTCATTGGATTACTATGTATTGCTATATTAAGTACTACAACAAACTAACAAACATTGTAGATGGCTTGGAAAAAACAAGCCATAGTCCAGCATTGGACCAGATTGCCTGTTGCATTCTTCCAATTCATGACAACTTGCTTAAAAAGATTTAGCACACTTAGACAAACAAAAGGAATCCCTGCTAGTTGATTTGGTGGCCCAATGAGCCAATCCTAAAACGTGGCGATACGTGGGAAAAGAGTGTGAAAGGGAATGGCAGGGCTATAGTCTGGGTTCTAACTTGTTTCGATAGTATTTGTACACTTTTCAGCTGTTTTAGCCTGAAGACCAGCATCACCTGCAGACTAGCTGGACCTCTTTTTGTTGTCTAGACGTGCTAAGTCTTGGCCAAGTGAGTCACCACGAAACAGAAAAAGACTCTCTTTAAAATACCCCTACATTTCAGTCTTGGCTCATTGGGTCACTGCGAAAGTTGAGGAGAATTTGGCCAAATCAACAGAAAACAAGATGCTATAATGCTACTGTATATTAGCCACCACAACACATCGGTCCTGTTAGTCTGATTACCCAGGACAAGTCCATTTAGCACCTACTTAGTACCTCTTATAATATCTCTACATGTTTCTGTCTTGTCCCATTTTGTGGCAACATGCCTGGCCAAGAATGTCAATGTCTAGACAACAAAAGGAAGTTCTACTAGTCTACTACAGAGTCTAAAGCCCTATTCGGATGGGATTAGTTTCTCAGGGGATCCTGGGGTAATTTTCTCTTTCATGGGGGGTCCTCTGTGATTTTATTCCTGTCCAGAATGACCATATATGTGTTTTTCTCAGACATCCTCTGAGAGAAAATTACAGGCTGAATTACCTACAGTTTTCCTACTCTTCTTCGGTAATTTTAGTCCCGTCTCGATCCACAGTAATTACACTCTGGGCGCGCATTTCCACAGAGATCCACGTAAAAACACAACAGCGAGTGGAAATGAAGGAGCTACTGGACGAGATGTCACGTGCCCGAGAAAGCCAAAAAAACTCGCTGGTCCTCATGTTTTAAGACTTTTAAACTTTATGTATGAAACATTTTTCCCTCTGAGAAACTAATCCTGTCCGGATAGGGCTTAAGTTACTATCTACTTGCCTCCCGTGAGAATATATCTCCACATGTTTCAGTTTTGGCTCATTGGCTCACACTATATCAGTATATTAACTGCTACAAACAAACAAACTAACAGACTCCACAGGTGGCTTGGAAAAACGAGTTGTTGTCAGTGTTGGTCCAGAATTGGACGAGATTGCCTGATGCATTGTTCCGATTCACTGCGACTTTTCTGAACAAGAATTATCACGTCTAGACAACAAAAGGAATCCCTGCTAGCCTGCAATTAGCGTTATTAGCATAACCAACTCTTGGAACAGTGGGCGGATTGCGAGTGGGACGAGCACCGAGTTCATGCACTGATTATGGTTATCTTGTCTCTTTTATTTGTCTTCACCTATTAAGTTTCCCATTACTCTTCAGACCAGCTGCCTCCACACGTCTCATCTATAATTCACAGAGTGCGCACTTCACGTCCTCCAAGACAAGATGGCAATTAATTAGTCTTTTTGTTCATTAAGAGGCCGCACTCTTAAAAAGACCATCATGTTTTATTTTTGCTTTAATTACTACGCCTGTTGGCAGGCCGTATGATTTTCCAAATGCCTCAGAAAGGAGCCCCCGATCGGCATCCAATTAGCCGGAGATATGCGCATTGATTTTTTATTTGTTTATTTGCTTGTTCAGAGATGAATGCCGAACCTCCACCGATACTTCTTCAAAGAGAGCGGAGAAGGAACGAGGAGAAACAAGCCTGGGTTTAGTTTGTAATATGTGAAATAAATCCTGAGTGCAAAGCCTTTGATAACAATATGCCTCGGCTTGTAAGGAAACCAATCGACCTTGAGACGTGCTGAAAGTCATGGGACAGAACGGATTCTTGAGAACATCCACACCTGCTAAAGATGAGTATTGGTGAGGTGTTATCTTTGTATTTAACTTGATAAGTGAGGTTAAATACTGGCCAGTGGGCTCAAGGCAGGGCAATGGGAATTATTAGAGTTTGAGATATGTCTCAAGCACCTCTAAAACCTCTAAAAAGTTCCAGCATCCATAAAATGAATGCATATGCATAAGCCTGATAATGTTTAAAGGTTCAAATCCCAGAAAGAAGATCATTAAACTGAATTTTAAGAATGAAATCAATCGCGGCACAAATGGTACCATTCACTATCTCTCGGTTTTGTGTGTTTATATTAAAGATAAAGTGCTAGAATAGTACTGTCTGTACACTGTAAACCCAAACGTTGTTTGAACTCAAATGATTTGAGTCTGTTTTACATAAAATTGGATATTTCTAAACAATACTCAACTATTTTGAGTTAGTTGAACATTTGTGGGCACATATTATACACTCAAACTGAGATCTTTGAGTTGAACCAACTTATAATAACTGAGTTTAGTCTTCTTTTCCATTGGCTTCTGTCACAATCTATTTGCATATTGGGTGTGTCCAACGGTTTCTGACTAACACTCACCATCAATGTGTAGTGATTCACCCTGGGTTACCTTAGAAATAGAAAAGAAAAGAAAATAGATATGATGAGACTGGAAATGCCCCACTCTTGATGGACCTCCATTGACCAGAGGACGATAATTAGTGTGAACAAATGCCCTGTAAAATCAATAATTAGTTTTGTGGAGCTTCCTCAAAATAGCTTTTAGCTATTTAAATTAGAGCAGATGATGGAGAATAATACAGCTGTGATCATTTGGATTTAAATCAAATATATTTCTAATATTTCTTCTTTAATGACCCACTCACCCCTCCTGGGGAACCTCTTTAAATCCATTTACAGATGGAAATGATGGGACATTTTTAACATTGCAACAAGTTGTGAAGGCATTTAACATTCCTCAATTCACAATGTCTCAGTGGTCAGCACAGAAGTAGGTGGTAGCTGTGATCGTGACCGGTGGTGTCTGGCTAAAATTGTCTATGCGAACTTACGAGTTCAACAAGTGACTCAATTCAATGCACTCAAGGCTCCAAGGCACTTACAGTATGTTATGGGACATGGTACAAAGGTCATGGTTCACGATTTAAAAAAGAAAATATGAAAAATGTTTTGTTAGCCTCACTGACACGGACTCACAAGATATCACCTCAACAATTATACATTTATACCGTGAGCATTTCCCAAGATGTTGTCCCCCCAACTGAGATGAGATTTGGCGATGGTTTTGTCAACATACTTCAAGAGTGTTTAAAAAAAAAAGCATAAAATGACGACGTTTGGCTAAATACAAATATCTGCATGCTTCCCTCATTGCCGCGTCTGTCCGTCCGTCCACGCTGTGTCATTTTATTTATTTTTAGTAGTTTCCCGGCGGCGATGCTTCACGGAAAGATTGCCGCTAATATTAAGCTCATCCGCCAAGCCTGCCTGTTCCACCTATTAATTTTATCTTAATTATCATTAAACCCAAGCACTGGAATGACTCAGGTGGCTTTCTCCGTCGCCGCATTACTTGCTTCATGGTTTCCGGTTTTAATTATTTGTTCATTCGCTGAGTGTTGATTAACCTTTTGGACCGTCACTGCGAGACATCTGAGTTGGCGATCATCAAACCTCGACGGAGCAGCTTGCCCGGAATTTGGCAGCTGTTGAGGAAGTCGCAAAAAGTAAAAAGCAAATAAATGCAAAATGCCGGAGGAACTTCGAGGAAGTCGCACCTCGCTTTCGTAAAACAAGTCATAAAAGCTTAGTGTTTAAACACAGCACTGTGTTGGGCTTTGGCAGAGAACGTTTTAACCCTTTCAACCCTAGGCCTGTTTTGGTGTGTTTTTTTTCTTCGTTTTTGTCAGTTCCTCTTTCAGGTGTTATAACACAGTAATTATGTCAGACAGTCACATGCCCTGATCTCTTTTACTCCAGAAGACATACAGCTGCTCAAAAAAAAAAAAAAAAAAAAAACAAATTTAGGACTCTTATATTATATTTTATAATAAATATTGTTAGCTCTGTTAAACTGCTTGTGCCCTGGGTCACAGGTCATCAAAGAATAAGCATCTCAAGGCATGAGAAGGTGAGTCCATACTTTTTATTCATTTTATTTGATTTGATTAATTTGATGACAATTCTCTTTATCAGGTAGCACATAACTTCTTTGTGTCATTGGTGTTATATGCTTTAATTGTTTTTTTTTTTCGTCTTTTATTTCATTGATTTTAAGTTGATTTTAAATTATTAACTATTATTGTTTTTGTTTTGTTTTTTAAATAGTATAGGAAGATGCCTTTAAGTATAAAGAAATTTAGCTTCTTTATTTAGCTTTATTTTTGTATATATATATTTTTTCAGTGCTTGTGTCACATCCTGGTCCACAATATTGGTTTATTATCTTTGTTACGCATTTTCTTGTTTCTTTGTTTATTTGTTATTTATTTAATAAATTATTTATTTATTTCGCCCTTACCTGCACTTGTGTCCGCTTTCCTCGTCACCCTGCTTGGGTCATTCCTGACAGAAAGACCGACATAACATGGACACAGCAGGTTCTGCGTGGACTGGCACCAGGATGGCAATTCGCCATGCTCCTTGCGGGACCCCGGCGCAGGACACCTCGAGGCCTCAAGGACGCCGCAGGCCTCGGGGTAGGCGTTCTAAGGGGTTCCGCCAGCCGGAAGAAGACCCCTTTTCCGGGGAGGATTTTCTTGGGGGGGGCGATGAGGGTTGGTGTTATGAGCCTCGGTGCCTCCGAGTACCCGAGGCTCAAGGAGTGGGATCCGTGGGACTTTCTCGGGTGCGCTCCCAGCAGCTCCGAGGACGAAGAGGAGCTCTACCCTGCACCAGCCCGCACTCCATTGCCGTTCCCCCCAGGGGCGGTGCTCTACCCGGCTCTCGGCCGCACAGCTCCTAAAGCCATCCCAAGTCCCGTGACTCTCGCGGCCGAGCCGCCGCGCTCCGTGACTCTCGCGGCCAAGCTGCCGCGCTACGTGAAGCCCGCGGCCGAGCCGCGCTCCGTGACTCTCGCGGCTGAGACGGCGCACTCCGTGAAGCCCGCGGATGAGACGCCACGCTCTGGGACTGCTGCGGTGGACGAGCCGCTCTCCAGGATTACAAATCCAGTCCGGGATTTTGCGGCAACCGCACTCTCAAGCCCTGCAGCTGCAGCGCCAGCACCTCAGGCTGAGGAGCTGGCTTTCATGGCGGCTGCAGAGCTGGATTCCGCCGCTGCAATCCAGCCTCTCTCCGAGACTATCTCCGCGGCCACTCAGCCGCACTCTGGACTCCTGCCGTGTCTGCAGAAGCTGCTCAAGCCTCCGTGTCTGCAGAAGCTGCTCCAGCCTCCGTGTCTGCAGAAGCTGTTCAAGCCTCCGTGTCTGCAGAAGCTGCTCCAGCCTCCGTGTCTGCAGAAGCTGCTGAAGCCTCCGCGCTAGCACCAGCTCCCGCTCCCGCTGCCCGAGTCGCCGCGCCGCCAGCACCAGCTCCCGCTGCCCGAGTCGCCGTGCTGCCAGCACCAGCTCCCGCTGTCCGAGTCGCCGCGCCGCCAGCACCAGCTCCCGCTGCCCGAGTCGCCGCGCCGCCAGCACCAGCTCCCGCTGCCCGGGTCGCCGCGCCGCCAGCACCAGCTCCCGCTGCCCGGGTCGCCGCCAGCACCAGCTCCCGCTGCCCGAGTCGCCGCACTGCCAGCACCAGCTCCCGCTGCCCGAGTCGCCACCCCACCGGTTCCTGCTCCCAGAACTTTGTTTGGCTCCAGGGCCCCAGGACCCAGGCAGGCACAGAGGCCCCCGGACTTTCACTCCAGAACTGTGCCCAGGCTGGCTCCTTGGACTTCCCCACAGACTTTTGCCAGTCCTGGGCACCCACCCATGTTTTTGGTCCCTGTGTCTCTCCCTGTCTTGGTCCCCGTGTCTGTGTTTGTTCCGGTTCCTGTCCCTGGTAGTTTCTCCGTTCCTGTCCCAGTCACCGTGTTTGTTTCTGTCCCTGTTAATGTCCTCGTCCTTGTTCCCATGTCTAGTCCCGTCCAGTCTCCGTCTCCTGTCCAGTTCCCCGTCCAGTCTCCGTCTCCTGTCCAGTTCCCCGTCCAGTCTCCCGTTCTGTCTCCTGTCCAGTCTCTGTCCAACATCCAGTTTCCCGTCCAGTCTCCGTCTCCTGTCCAGTTCCCCGTCCAGTCTCCGTCTCCCGTTCAGTCTCCCGTCCAGTCTCTGACCTCTGTCTTGTCTCCGTTTCAGTCCCCGGTCTCGACTCCTGTTTTCCCTGGCCTCTCCCTGCCGCCAGCCCCCGGGGTCCGTTTTTACGCGCCTCGGGAGCTGCGCGTTTAGGGGGAGGCTTCTGTCACATCCTGGTCTCATCTCGTGTCTGTGTGTCTGCCCCACGTGACCTGTGCTCCCCTGTGTCTCCTGTCTCAGTACCTTTCCACCTGTGTCTCATTTGTAGCTCCGCCCCTTCCCCAGGTGTTTCTAATTATAGTGTTTCCTGTTTCTTTAAATAGCCCTCATCTACCACTTTGTCTCCGTCGGTCTTTGCACCTTCCCCTGTTGTTTCGTCTCTCTCTGTGTTTCATAGTTTCTCAGTGTTTCATAGCCTCTGTTCTTCACGTCGTAGTTTCTATGTTTATCACTTGTTCATGTTTCTAGTTTCTTGTTTATTTCCGTCTTCCTTGGCTCCTTGTAGATACACCTGCTTTGTGTTTATTAGTTTATTCCCTTGTATATATTTCCCTAGCCCTGTTAGTTTATTTCTAGTATATCTTGTTTGTTTAGGTTTATGTTATTTTGTTTCACTGTTTATTTTGGTTATTGGTTTATTATCTTTGTTACGCATTTTCTTGTTTCTTTGTTTATTTGTTATTTATTTAATAAATTATTTATTTATTTCGCCCTTACCTGCACTTGTGTCCGCTTTCCTCGTCACCCTGCTTGGGTCATTCCTGACAGCTTGTGTATAAACATACTTTGGTAACTTTTGTTAAAGTAAATGGATTTTTTTTTATCACATTCAGTCACATTATAATTTTAAATAAAAAATAAACAAATTGATGAGAATATAAATTCTTCAAGATGGCATAACACCAGTGACAAACTGACCAAAACTTTGCATTTTATGTTAAAATATGTTAAAATCTATTTGGAATCAAGCTCTCCATTTTGCATATCGTCACTGTCCAATGAAAAACAAGTATCTCCATTTTTGTCGATTTTTAATTTACTACACAATTTGAACAGACAATCTGTCCCTTACACTGTGCCAAAATTTCTTGATGAACGGACCAACAGAAATACTTAAAAATGACCTAAAATAAACTCTTTTTGCATCAACATCCATTGAAAGTTTACAAGGTTTTTTCTCTCTCCTTTAAAGTTGCTGTTTTGGAGATTGCGACGATATTTGGTAAGTGGAGCTGTTTGTTTCTGGGACAAATTAAATAGATTTTTTAAAAATGTATCCACTTGAATTCCCACTCCAAATGGAGAATGACCCATGTATGGATTATGTTTATGTGTGAAGGCATTCCTGAGTAATTAAGCTGAGAACACAAGGTGCGATTTTTGACGTAAAATCTGTCCGTAGGGTTCAAATGCTACATATACTATCTAATGCTACGTTTTAATGCTACGTATGCTTCGTCAGCCGGTGGATTGTGAGTGGCTTCTTCTCTGGAACTAATCAGAAAACGTCCAGCCGGGACAGGCTTTGATATTGTGAAAAACGCAATATACGAGACCAAGGTCGTATTCTGATTGAAGGAACAAGAGCTTGTTGACTCTAGGGTGTTCGGCGGACTCGCGGCTCGCTCACTCGCACACAAAACAGCATACGCTTCTCCCATTCCATCAGATATAGCGGCCAACTCCAAGTCTATTCCACTGAAGTGAACTCGAATCATAGAAAGAGGAGAGAGCGAGAGCGAGATCAAAGGAAGCCCCACCACTCTTTCTCCTTTTGAAGCCTTGGAAGAGGAGGATGCAATTAAAACCAAGTGTAGGCTTTTGTTCATGTTTACGCACTAATTTCGCGTTTGTTCGCGTAAGGCCTACGTCTTTTCTTCCGGTGCCTTGTTTATTCTAATGAACTGAAGGTGAAGGCACTCACACGACATTGAGATATGCGTACGTCATTCCTTACGATAAAAGAAAAAAAAGACCCAACATAAGCGATGAAAGTGGCGGACACATCTGGCCAGCATCTCGCATGCAAATGCATGTAAATGCACGCTAGTACGTTAGACGCTTGTCTCTATCCATTTTTAATTAGCCCTCCCTTTAATTAGACCTCCTCTCCAGGAAACAGCCGTGCCTGGGTTCTGAAATTGTTCCGAATGTTTGATCCACAACTCGACGATGTTTGATCCTGAACGAGCTGGATGGGTTTTTTTAAGATTGCCAAGCATGCAAAAAAAAGAGGTTCTGCGCAGAAGAATTTTTTTTCCGTAGAAAGTTTAAAATAACCCTGCTGGAGGTGTTCTAATTTTTTAACAAGATGGATTGTTCCACTTTTTGAAGAGCACAGCATGACATACTGTAGGTCTCATTAACTTTAAGCTTAGCTAGGGATGCACTAGGGAATATTTGGCAACCAAAAAAAAAAAAACTTTTGGTGTTTGCCCAAATAAGTAAAAAAAGGGGGATAAAAAGAAAAAGAGTTTCCTCTAATGTTAGGATTGTTTTAAGCGGTGATGGCACTTTACTGGAATCCAAAAAACAAAAAGTAGCCAAAAAAAAAACAGATTTAGGGTTAATGTAGCTACCTTTAGCCAAAGAGCAATGTGAGCAATGTGAAGACCTCAGTCTGTCATCAACTATGAGTGAGTAATCCAGCTCAAAAAGAAAAAAACAATTGGCACTGCAGCTAAACCAATGTTTGGTTTTAAACATTTTTGTAATTGTATTTCCTATAAAAAAAAATCAAGGGACAACTTAATTTAAACTATTCAATGTATTTTCCAGTTTCAGACCATTTCAGACCAGACATTAACATTTTGGGACATGCAAGACCAGAACATTGGAAGGACCTTGACGTACATTAACAAATCATCTACATTTGGAGGCTGCCATTGGTTCTATGCATCACCTTAGCGCTACTTTTGTCGAAAATGAAGAAACGAGGGCGACTACTGAGGAGGAACCCACCCATTCAGAAAAAAGAGACCCAACTCAGCATGTGACACACCTTTGGTGGCCTCATCAAAAAGGGGTCTTATGGTCATTCAGTCACAGACATTGCCACCGGGAAGGAGAAGGAGGCATCAAGAGAGACGATGACGGCTCTTGACTTCCCCCAAACAAATATCCAACCCTTGACAACAACTTTGGCAAAGTCCAAACAAACTCCACTACTGCTCTGGAAACTTTGGAGTCTCAAAGTTCGTCAGACTCCTAAGCGATTTAGACGAATGTTTCAAAAAAATTAAATGAAGGTTCTCAGCCAGGAGAACCTGGAAAGGCTCCTGACATACATTAATGAATCATCTACATTGTCAGGCTTCCATAGAATCTCTACATCATCTTCTGTTTCAACCCACAAAGAAATTAAGGTGACTTGTCGAGAGGAACCTACATGTTCAGCACAAGAAGCCAACTCAGTTTGTGACACATCTTTGTTGACCTCATCAAAAAGGGGTCATACAGTCATTTAGTCACAGACATGCCCACTGGGAAGGAGAAGAAGGATGATGATGTCTCTTGACTTCCCTTGGAGCCCAAACAAATATCCAACCCCTGACAAATGACTTTGGAAAAGTCCAAACAAACTCCACGAGTGCTCTGTAAACTTCAATGTATTAAGTGCACCAGATTCCTGAGCGATTTAGTGGTATGTTTCAAATGTTAGATGCGCAACCCAGTGATGTTTTAATTTGAATGAGCTGGACTGGTTTCAGAATGCTAAAATTGGCAAAAATAAGTGAAGTTTCTCAGCCAGTAGAACCTGGAAAGGATCTTGACTGACTTTAATAAATCGTCTACATTGGCAAGCTTACATAGGCTTCTCTACATCATCATCAGTTTCAACCCACAAAGAAATGAGGGTGCCTACTCAAGAGGAACCTACACATTCAGCAAATGTGACACACCTTTGATGACCTCATCAAAAAGTGGTCTTATGGTCATTCAGTCACAGACATACCCACTGGGAAGGAGAAGTAAGATGATGATCATTATGATGGCTCCTGACTTCCCCTGGAGCCCAAACAAATATCCAACCGCTGCCAAACTACTTTAGCAAAGTCCGAACAAACTCCACGAGTGCTCTGGAAACTTCGGGGTCTCAAAGTTCACCAGGCTCCTGAGCGTTTTAGTGGTATGTTTCAAATGTTTGATACACAATTTAGCGATGTTTCATCTTGAACCAGCTGGAATGGTTTCAGACTGTTGAAAATGCTCAAAGCGAGTAAAGATTCTCAACCAGGAAAACATGAAAAGGATCTTGACTTACTTTAACAAATCGTCTACACTGGCAGGCTTCCATAGGATTCTGTACATCATCTTCAGTTTTTACCCACAAAGAAATGAAGGTGCCTAGTCAAGAGGAACCACACCTTTGGTGACCTCATCAAAAAGGGGTCTTATGGTCATTCAGTCACAGACATTCCCACCGGGAAGGAGAAGTAAGATGATGATGATCTCGGCTCTTGACTTCCCCTGGAGCCCAAACAAATATCCGACCGCTGCCAAACGCCTTTGGAAAAGTCCAAACAAAAACTCCATGAGTGCTCTGGAAACTTCGATGTCTCATAGTTTACCAGAATTTTGAGCGATGTTCAAAATGCCCAAAGTGAAGTGAAGGTTCATAAGAAGAAGATACAAAATAATCAACTTCTCATCCAGGAGTACCAGACATTGACTTACCTACTCAAGAGGAGAACAACTCAGTATGTGACACACCTTTGTTGACCTCATCAAAAAGGGGTCTTACGGTCATTCAGTCACAGGCGTGCCCACCAGGAAGGAGAAGTAAGATGATGATGATGATGACGGCTCTTGACTTCCCCTGAAGCCCAAACAAATATCCAACCGCTGCCAAACGACTTTAGCAAAGTCCAAAAAACTCCACGAGTGCTCTGGAAACTTCGGTGTCTCAAAGTTCGCCAGACTCCTGAGCGTTTTAGTGGAAAGTGTCAGGCTCCAAGAGGGGAAGAGAGACAAATAGCCACTTAACTGGATCTTTCCCTTGCTCCTGTGCTGATTGTGTTCAATCAATCAACTTTTGTCTTTGCCTGTGTTGCCCAGGCCCATGGGTGGAGAGGTTTATTTCTAATTTGGGAAAGCCAAGAATGCTATATTAAGATAAAGCCCGGGCAAATTGAAGTTAGCTGCAGGACAATGCCGCACTCTCTCAGCCTTGATTGCCTCCTGACTGTCCTTCATTAGGGAGCACTTCACCCATGACAGGCAATAGAATTCTGTTTAGCCCACTGACTCGGTGGAGAGCTGAAGACATTGACAGACTGGAGAGACACTACACTCCTTATTGCCGGTGTACTGTGTGCAGGGTCTTTTAAAGTCATTAGGCCTTTGTGCCAAGTTGGATACCATTGAGCTGCTGTAACCTAGACTACCCGTAAAAGGTAAAAGGCTGCCCTCAGTGATGATTGTGGAGTCCGTGTGGAAAACCCTGGATGGGATTCAATTTCATGGAGCTTTTTGATTTGGGTTAGATATTTAATTTAGGATTTCAAAATGAGAGAAGCCTAATCAAAGTACTGCTTTTTTCATGTCTGCAAATATACTGTCCAAAGCCTACATAATGTTCTGACTTCATGCTATTAAACATAAGCATTTCCTTTGTCTTTTCGTTTCATTTTAGAGCCTGAACAGTCAAGGTTTTAATTCTTTAGAACTGTCAATTCAAACTTCTGTAAGTATCTTTATTTTGCATGCGATAATCTTTGATTCTCATTCATCAAACAAATTTGTTTATTTATTACACTCCTGTTAAAATGTAGATATTATGAAGAAAACAGAATATGTTTAATACTGTATTTTAGATTCTTTAAAGTAGACACATATCCTGGCTGGATCTTCTCAGTCAACTTTATGAGGTCAAATGGAATTCAGGCTTTCAGTTAACAGCTGCGCTGAACCCAGCAAGAGTCAATTACTCAAATTTAGCACTATAAAATAAGACTACCTTTATGGGTTACAATTAATTTATTAATGGTTACTAGTTATGTTGTAAATGCCATAGAAAAATCATAAATAATCAGTTATAACACATACATAGAAAGGGCAACAATATAGATGGCTGTGGGTTCACTATTTGGCAAACAACAGGTTGTCCCTGTTGCCCTTTCTAATATGTGTTATAACTAATTATGAATGATTTTTAAGGCATTTACAACTTAATTTGTAACCATTAATAAACTAATTGTAAACCATTTATAAACCCTTTATAAAGGTGGTCTTATTTTAAAGTGCTACCAAATATAGATATTATGAATAAAACAGAATATGTGTTATACAGTATTTTAGATTCTTCAAATTAGAGTAGACACTTATCTTGGTTGCATTTTCTCATTCAGCTTTATGAGGTAGAGTCACCTGGAATTCAGGCTTTCAGTTAACAGCTGTGCTGAACTTATCAAGAGTTAATTACTTAAATTTGTTTCCTCTTAATGTGTTTGAAAGCATCAGTTGTAAAGTTGTGAAGAGGTGGAGTGGGCGGTTTATACTGAAGAGTCATATTTGAGTAATGTTCTAATCCATATTATGGCAATAACTACACTGTAAAAAATAAAACCGTAAAAAAACGGTCAAATTACTGGCAGCAGCGGCTGCCAAACAAAAACCCTAAAATTAAAGTAAAATACTTTCATTCATATGAAGTGCAAAACCAGTAGATTCACATGCATTTTCATTAAAGGTTTCACATACATACACCAGTATTTTACAATTAAATTTCTTCAATAAAGTGATTTTGATCAACGTTCTGCAGGGAAAAAAATGTTATTTTACAGTTTTTCAGAGCATATTTACAATTAAATTTCTTCAATAAAGTGATTTCAATCAATGTTCTGCAGGGAAAAACTGTTATTTTATCTTTTTTTAACTAACTTTATTGTCTTTCAAGTTGTGAGCTTTATGATTCACAAATTAATGTGTATTTGACTCATTCAGTGACATTCAGTGACAAACTGTATGATCTTTTCAGAATTTCTTTATTAACAGGCTCTCTGCTCATCTAAAGCAATAAAAAGTGCTCATAGAGTGAAACCACTTATATTAGTACAGTCTAAAACCCAGCCAGGTGGATAAAACTGCTATGAAACTACATCATGGTGAGCCCTCTAAACTGAACATCTAATTAACATAGCCACGCCCCACAGACAGTTGTTTTTTTTTTAGGTATATTTTCTTTTACGTAAAAGAAAGAAAAAAACGTTTTATTTCTATGGTTATTTTCTGTATTTTTTTTTTTTAACAATGAATAAAAAATGAATAAATAAATAAATAAACCTTACAATTATGAAGAAAAACACTGAGTTGTTGGGAAAGAAATAAACCTTTAAATAATAACACACACATATAATTACATATAATAATAAGTAATTTTACATACATATCTATATAACCTAAGAACATGGAAAAATACCATAAAAATAATATAGCAATATAGCCCTAAAAATAAGAGTTTTAACCGTAATCTCTCATTAATGTCATAATATGTAAAATTAGAACAGGGGCTTGTAATTAACAGAAAATGTCTGTAATTTGACAGAATTAGACTGTAGTAAAAGAAAAGGGATAAATAGTGTAAACATTTAGAGTTATTTTCTGTAAAAATAGGATTTTTTTTTACAGTGTACTCAAATAAGTAAAGAGGTTACTTTAGGAACTTTGAAATTATCCTAAAGTATAGTTGCGAAGACTATTAAAAACATCAATGATGAAACTGGCTCTCATCAGGAACTGCTAAAAGTTAAAAGAAAACCCATATAAAAGCACCTAAATGCTTTTTTACAGAGTATTTTGGTTTGTTTGTTTGATGCTTTTTTAAATTTACTACATGATTCCTTATGTGTTCCTTCATAGTCTGGATAATTTTAGTATTTAATAATTTAATTAATTATTATATATTTTAAATAAGCAGGTGTGTCTAACTTTTAACTGCTGCTATATATTAGTTATATATATTAGTTTGGTTTTGAGATGCATCCAAAGAAATAGTACGGGAAAACTCAAGTTTCCAGGGCAACTTTCTGCACTAGATGTTTGAGTTTTGAGGCCAACTCAAAGTCAAACTGAGCATGTGCAGTAGGGCAAAGTCATTGGCTTGGCCTCAATTAGGGTTCAACTACAACTGGTAAATTTTGCCAACACTGATTATTTAGTCTAACCAGCATTTAACAAGAAATGTAATAACGTTAGTTGAGGCTAAAAGGTTGCTAAAGTGTATGGTGCAGTTTAATATTTATTTTGTTCAGCTGACATAAAAATCACATTAAGAAGAGAAATTTTAAGTTCAGTGTTGTTTATAGTGTAGCCATTCACACCTGACTGCCAAAAGCCTGAAGTGTAAAAAAAACAAGGAAGTTGAGAAAACTCACATTTTTTAAGGCCAACTTACTACATTAGATTTTTGAATTTTGAGGCCAACTCAAATTTTTACCTCAACTAAAGAGTCAAACTGACAATGAGGGAAGTCACTGGCTTGGCCTCAACTAGGGTTCATTTGTATATTTGCAATTGTTGCTACATAACAGTGGATCGTTTACACACAGTTTCTGAAAACATGTCGCATATTCTCAGAACTCTACACACAAATCCAACAAACACATGCACACAATGGGCAAAACCCTTTAATTCTCCTGCAAAATGAAACTTTACTTTCAAATCAATGTTATCTCTTCAACAAAAGGTCTTTTGTGTTCAGATGACACACAGAAACCATCATATGAACAGACAATCAAAAGAAGCAGTTGAACACTGATGTGCTCAGTGTAAAACACCATTCTCCTCCAGTTATCATAATGATTTAGTCATTTTTTGCTCAGCGTTACACTTACTACAGACAGTAAATACATAAGTGTGTTGTAAAATATTTAATAATATTGTTTTTACACTCAGAACACACGAATACACAGTAAAAATACATTTTATTTTTCCAACAAAAACAATGTACACAGTGAACAATGCAACCAACTCAAAGATGCAGTGATTTACACACAAAATAAAAAGAAGAAGCTTTGATTTGATTGCTGATTGTAGACCTGTGTGAAGGGTGTTTGCCCGTGTGACCATTCTGTGTGCATAGTAGGGTAATTCAGAACTTTCTTGTGAAAACAAGATATTTTATTTATGAAAATTGTGCCAAATGCAGAAAATTGTAGAAATTGTGTATGTAGTGTTTTGAAAAAGTGTGTTTTAGAACTGCAGTTTGAGTGTAAAGCAGGAATTGTGCTCGTAGTTTAGCGGAACTGGTTTGTAACTGGTGAGTAAGTTACAGGTTGTGGTCATTGTGTCTCAAGTACCAGAAATTGTGTGTAAACAGAATCCAGAAAAACTGTAAAAAAAATGGATAGTTTGATAGACTGGCTTTGCACCAAAGCAAAGCACGAGAGGTTTTATGGTTGTGAACACAAACAGATCACAAGCAAATAATTACAGTAGATTTTATGCTCCGTTATGTTGGTTGTTTACCAGCACAACCTTTGGTTGGATGCACTGATTGATTGAGCAAAACACAGAACGCATTAAAGCCAAGTGAGATGATTGATAAGATAAAGATACAACTGACAATTTGGCGAATTGACATTTACGCACAGCATAACACAAACAATCCTGTACCTAAATTTAAGCGATCACCTGTTTTAGCTCCCCTGAGGGAGATTGCACATTGCACAAATTGCAGGGATTTGCTTTTGAGATTGGCTTTTTATTTTGGTTTCTAGATTTTTATATCTATTGTAATAATCAGAAGAATAAGAATAAGCTCAGTAGCAGTGATATTATTACTCAGGTTGGCGCCTCTCCTTTGGTGCATCTGTGTTCCTCCAGGCTTTCTTTCCCCACTAATAGCCTTTGTTCCCTTTGTCTCACCTTATCGGGGCTGTGAGTTTCAGAGGTTTCTGAAAGTTCTTCCAGAAAGTAGGACGTGGGTTTGAGTTATGCAGCTCAGTACAGTACAGCAGAACATACATACTGTATACATATAAATACAGATAGCAGAATACAGATAAGGTTGCAGCAAGCTCCCTGCGTGACCTTACGTCCTTGACTGCAACATACTGTAGATCCCATTCACACTTGAGTTTAAGATGCACCTGGGTGTTCTGATACAGTACAGTGACCAGCAAGAACAAGTACAGGTGTGAATAGGAATAGACCTGGCATTAACTTCCTGGCATCCGAAGTAATCTAATCACAATCAGGTGATCTGATTGCCAAATGTCTGCAGTGTAAAAATTAAAGTTGAGTTGAGAAAACTCAAATTGTCAGGGCAACTTACTTGATGTTTCAGTTTTGAAACTTTTACGTCAACTAAAGAGTCAAACTAAGCACGCGCAAAGTCTTGGTCTCAACTAGGTTTCAACTACAATTGGTACATTTTGTTAACACAGATCTTTTAGTCTGAACAACTTTTAATAAGAAACTAAATAATATTAGCTAAGGCAATTGGTATGCAATGGCAAAATCAATTGAATTTTTTTTGTTCAGCTTCCATTAAAAACACATTAAGGAGAACAGTTTTAAGGATTTCTGTCATTATTTTGCCTGTAGGAGGGATCAGTTAGAGTAAGAGTCGTAGTAGTTTCATTTGTGCACCAGCCATTAGTATTGTATCCATCGTAGCATCATGCTTAGCTAACCTGTGCAGATGGTGGATGGTGTGGTATCACAGGTGTTATGTATAATGTTCCAGAATGGATGGTAAGGTGATTAACGTGGGCGGTGCTTTGCTGTTGGGGATGTATTGAGAAAATAACAATAATAACTAGAAAAGTGCATTTCCTAAAGGAAACGCAGGATGGTTGCGCAACTAAAAGGGCTCCCACCGTTCACTATGGTTGTTGCTATGATGTTGCTAGGCGCTTGCTATGGTGTCTGGGGTGGTTGCTAAGGTGGTTACTAGATGTTGCTAAGTGGTTGCTATGGTGTTGCTATTGTGTCTGGGGTGGTTGCTAACGTGTTGCTAGGTGGTTGGTAGATGTTGCTAAGCGGTTGCTAAGGTGTTGCTAGGTGGTTATTAGATGTTGCTAAGTGGTTGCTAGATGGTTGCTAAGGTGTTGCTATGGTGGTTGCTAAGGTGTTGCTAGGTGCTTCCTAGATGTTGCTAAGCGGTTGCTATGGTGTCTGTGGTTGTTGCTTTGATGTTGCTAGGCGCTTGCTAGGGTGTCTGTGGTGGTTGCTAAGGTGTTGCTAGGTGGTTGCTATGGTGTTGCTAGGCGCTTGCTAGGGTGTCTGTGGTGGTTGCTAACGTGTTGCTAGGTGGTTGGTAGATGTTGCTAAGCGGTTGCTAAGGTGTTGCTAGGTGGTTATTAGATGTTGCTAAGTGGTTGCTAGATGGTTGCTAAGGTGTTGCTATGGTGGTTGCTAAGGTGTTGCTAGGTGCTTCCTAGATGTTGCTAAGCGGTTGCTATGGTGTCTGTGGTTGTTGCTTTGATGTTGCTAGGCGCTTGCTAGGGTGTCTGTGGTGGTTGCTAAGGTGTTGCTAGGTGGTTGCTATGGTGTTGCTAGGCGCTTGCTAGGGTGTTTGTGGTGGTTGCTAAGGTGTTGCTAGGTGGTTGCTATGGTGTTGCTAGCTGGTTGCTATGGTGTTGCTATGATATCTGTGGTTGCTAAAGCAATGCGCAACTATAACAATAATAATAATAATAATAATAATAATAATAATAATAATAATAATAATATACCAATGCTGAGTTTTGGGGGTGGGGCTTAGGAGCATGCTCAAAAGGTGACTTGATTCTGTCTGTTGGAAGCCAATGAGCTGCAAGTTTAGTATAAAATGTCTGTTTCTCTCCTGGTTAAAGTTTTTAAAAGTTGTTGAATGTGGAACATGGTTTGGCTGAACAGTTATGATCAGGTAATCCAGCACAAATGTTAATGCTAGCAGGTCTTGACGGGGTCTTACCCCAAAACAGACCACTTGTACAGCAGCCTGGATCAGTCAGACAGCAGTCGCTCTCATCAGCTGCACTGTTACCAGATGAAAACTCGGAACGCTTATCCTCCAAAGGGAAATTGCTCTGTACAGTTTTCTGACATCCGGCAGATTCCTTTTTTCCCCCCAGTGGACGTGAAGCAGCAGCAGCAGCAGCAGCAGCAGACGTGCTTCAAGAACAAAAAACATGACGGCTCTGCGAACAGACCATCAAACGCTGGCTGTTGTAATCATGAGCACTTAGTGCAGTGCGGACGGGGGCCGTTACTCAGGGGAGTGCATTTTCATATGTGGAATTAAACTGTAGCATGTTTAATAGCGAGTGGCATTATCCAGCATGTGATAAAAACATACTGTAGATACTGCCACCATCACGTAAGAACCTCGTATCTGCAAAAAGTCCTTTTTAAATGGTATAGTCATCACGTAAAGCATCCTTTACCCACACATGGATGGCAAAAAATACTAAATCTTAGCAAGTGAAATTATCTCATTTCAAGGCAATACATCTGAGCTTCCCCTTCTGAAGTCTCCATTGCTCCACCAGCCAGTTGTGTTCAGTAAAACTGAGCCGGATCCTCTTTTAGAGGCTGTATGTGTGACGTAAGTACAGAAAGACGCGTGATGTAGCCAGAAGAACTCTTGTGAAAAGCGACCCAACATCCCAGTTTTTAGAATTAACATATTAGGCTTAGCAGGGATGGTCATTCCAGCACACTGGTACCATTAAACACTATATTTTATCCCTTCACCACTTCACTTCTGCATTTAGGACTCAATATTCATACGTTTTCTCTAGTTGTTGCCAATGGATTTTTTGCAGTGTGGATGTTAAATAATAACTCCACTATAGATGGCCATTTAGAACAAAAATAAAAAATCTGTTGCCAGTAACAAAAAACATGGCTTTGTTGGAGGAGGCTATAACAATGTTATTAATTACTACAGAAAAGATGAAGAGGGTAAATTTTTAAGCTAAATGGTTTAAAAATTTAAGAAGTTCAGTTTGGTTTGATGGCTTGTGATCATCCAACTTCCTTGTGATTATATTCCAGATGTTATTTTTCAATTTGGTAAAATCAAAGAAATTGATAATTTTTTAAGTGGTTTCTTTTTTTTTTAGAGCTGTAAACTGGCCTATCAGCTAGAACCAATTCAGCTAGATCGAATTTAAAGGCCCAATCCCATTTCACCCATACCACTTACCCCAAAACCCCTCTGTTTTGCATGTGCTTGGCTAGTGGTAGGATGTCCCGATTCTTATTAGGCTGGAGGGGTAGGTTAGGGGGAAGGATAAATTGAGATTTTTCAGACACACACTTAAAACAGAGAATGAGAATATGAGAATATGAGAATCCCTGGATGGCAGCGGTACAAGCAACCAAAGAAACCCATAAATTTGAGTATTTTCATGGTTAAAAATGATGATAACACTATATTACTATAGTTTCTTGTGTAGTTTCAATGTTTTATGGCCATTTTCTTCAAAACAACAAAACCGCTCATCCTTTAATAATGCAACATACAGCAGAGGCTGCATCATTTAAGGTGGAATGGACAAATTAATTCAAATAAAAGTTAATTCATCTCCCCTTCATAAAGGAATTAAGGAATGGACAATAATAATGAATGGCTGCAACGCCTGCCACCTTTCTGAAGACATACGATAAAGCCTTAGAATTAGCCTGGTTGGGTCGCCTACAGGTTCACACTCGAAAAAACAAGGGTTAAGGGGCCAAAGTCACCATTCTCTAATCAATATGATCCAATACAAGCTCCAAATAGTTTGATTTTGAACTTGCAGATCGAGTTTAATTAGAAAATCTTGTAAAGTTATCTTCATTGGCCTTTATTTTCCAATGGAAAATGGGGAAATTTCTCAGCGTAATTCCTTGCTGACTAGCATTTAGCGGCGTCCCCTCGAGGCGGGAAAAAGTTCCCGGAGCTTCGGCAGCAGTTTGTCACAAGGTCAGTTCATCGTATCTCCTGATAAAGAGCCCAGGCACCCTAACACAACACGGGGGTCTCGGAAGCCACTTGATAAAGTTTGCTGCAGTGCTATCTCTATGTTAAACTCCCCTGCCTAGTTAGCATGTGCGATGATGGATGGCGCTGCGCTCGTTGCACCTATATTCTTCCCCCTTGCCGAAGATCTCGGAGCCCGGGAGTGATGATAGATCACTCCGCCTTATCTTGTAGCGATTATTCTCGCCTGAACGAGACTGAGAAGAGTGATTGGGTAAGTGGTGCGCTGGTATGATAGTGGAAAGTGGACCGGTTGTTTGTCATTATTGGGTTTTTATTGTAATTATTCTGAGAGGTGAGCGTAACTTTGAGTAAAATGAAGTGGTTTGGATTAAGAATAAAGATTGGGCTTTAAAAAAGGACCGAAATCTTCTATTTTCCAGTAGCAAAAGTGTAAGTAACTAACTAGGGTAAGTAGAAAAATGGGTTCGGCTACTATTGGGAAAGGCTACTATTAGCAGAACTTTATTACTGTAATACAATAAAGCTAGCTAGCTAGCTACTGAGACAAACTACTAGTAAACTAATATTGTTGTAAAATATGATACCATATTTCTATTTTCATAGCCTACTTTAAGTGTTAAAATATTTATTTTTATAAAAATAAAAAAAAATGTATGAATGGAATTGTAGCTTGTGTGTGTTTACAAACCTTCTGACAAATAAGTACAATAAACACACTTTTTAAATGATGATTTCATTCATTAAAGAAAAAAAAAACAATTTTGGAAAGCTGAGTTAAATTTAACTACTAACCACAACCAGGTCTAATTACTGCCAGACCTGTAGAATCAAGAAATCACTTAAATAGAACCTGTCTGACAACATGGTGAACCTTCCCAGGAGTGACCAGCCTACCAAAGTTACTCCAAAAGGGCATGAACAACTCATCCAGGTGGTCACAAAAGAACCCAGAACAGCATTGTTAATTATTTAATAATAAGTAACAGACTGGTCGAAAAGGGTCAAAAATAACAAATTGTCTATAATTCTAACACATCATTTTAGAAAAAGAGCATCTTACTGAACGTAAAACATGGTGGTGGTAGTGTAATGGTCTGAAACTGCTTTGCTCCTTCAGGGCCTCAACAAATTGCTGTAATATCTGGTACCAGGAATTCTGCTCTTTACCACACAATCCTATAAAAGAATATTTGACCATCTGTTTGACCTCAAGCTCAGACGTACTTGGGTTCTGCAGCAGGACAATGACCCAAAGTAAAGGGAAAAAAAATGAAGGTTTTAGAGTGATCTAGTCAAAGTCACAATGATTAAGATGCTGTGGATGATCTTAAACAGGAGGTTCATGCTGGAAAACCCTCTAATGTGTCTGAATTAAAACAATTCTGTAAAGAAGAGTGGAACAAAATTCCTCCACAGAGATTAGAAACACTCGTTGCCAGTTATCAGTAAAGCTTGATTGCAGTTGTTGACGCCAAGGGTTGAACAACCAAGTTTTTGAGATTAGGGGCAAATACTTTTTAACACAGGTCTAGATTGGTTTCTTTTAATAAATAAAATCATTATTTAAAAAGTGTTTTTATGTATATTTACTCAGGTTATCTTTGTCTAATATTAAAGTTTGTTTGATAGTTGGAATAAAAGTGAGTATCACCAAAAAAAAGCTATACCTTTTCATGCCACTGTATATACAAAGCCAAAGCCACAGAAACACGAGTAGTTTGGTTTCTACATCAATTATTCAGCTGATTCTAGCATGTAATTCAAGTCCAGACACTATTGACCAAAAGCTCTTTGTTTGTGCTTTGAAACCGTGTTGGACGTTTGTTTAACAGGTGTATTATAGGTTTGTCTTCGCTCTCCGAACCAAATCACACTCATCTACTGGGAGTAAAGTCTGATGGTCACAGTGCTCAGAGCTCCACTGTAGCTCCCGGCGGCCATCTTCCATTTTCTGTCTCTACGAATCAAATCCCAAACAGGAAGCTCTCAGAAAGATTGCCATTGACATACGGCATCATCTGGAATCAATGCTGTTTGCCGACTGTGGAGATATCACCATATTCCTCTCAGAAAAATGCAATCTGAAGTGTCACAACACCGCGGCGTCTCCCCAGCAGCCCGAGCGGGAGGAAATCGTCCGGTCCTAAAAATTGCGAGATGAAATTTGTGAAACGGGGGAAAAAACGAATGGTGTTAATAAGCAGTCTGAGATGTAGAGGAAGTGACATTTGCCCCTGGCCTTTGATTGACAGTTCAGCTAATGTGATGTCATGCTTTCCGGCGAGACGCCGGGGCGACGGCACTGCCGCTGCCACTGTTTGTGCCAAACAGCTGAGCACTTGCCTTTGGTCACGAGGTCATGTGACCAGTACTTTCAGTGCTGGTGCAGATGTGGCATCTGTGGGCAATGGTTTCAGCCCAGTCCAAAAGTCGTACTACTGTAGAGGCCCTATCGTACACCCGACAAACAAGGTTCATTGCTACCTTACACCCCGTCAACAGTCTATTTTCACTCCTTGAGCCCACACTGTTTAAACGGCATCAGAGTTTAGGAATAAAGCTACGCTGATGGGCGTAGTGGTCTGGAAGTGAGGTGTGTTCAGGTAAATATCTGGCATGTTTTTATCTCCGCAGTGTAAAATACAGGTGCGCCACTGACCGATTAAAACCCTGACTACAGTCAACAGTTAGTGCAGTGTTTTCACGAAAAATCTTACAGCACTTCATGCTTCACTCTGCTGACAACTTTTATGAAGATTCAGATTTCATTTGTCAGCAGGACTTGGCACACTGCCCACACTGCTGCTAAAAGTACCAAATGGTTTTATATAATATTCTAGATTTCTGAGACACTGATTTTTGGGTTTTCATTGGCTGTAAGCCATAATCATAATCAACAATAAAATAATCAAATGCTTAAAGCTGATGTCTGTCATTTTTGGGATTTAAGGGATTTAGAGCCCTCTCTGGTGAGAACAGTTAATTGTGCCAAGCATGCAGAAGAATAATTTTAAACTGGGCGGGGCAGGTGTGGTGCGGTCTCCTTTCAGAGCAGATAAATCCGATTCCAGGTTATGTTCAATCAGCGAGAGAGAGAGTTCTCAGTCAGAAACTTCACTCCTTCGTTTCTTTGGTTTTACTATGAGTGAATGAGCTACTGAGCTCTGAGTTTCCTCTTCTGAAGTCCCCATTACTCCACCAGCCGCTCGCATTCAGTAAAACTGAGCTGGATCCTCTTTTAGAGGCTGTACGTGTGACGCAAATGCGTAAAGACACGTGACCTGGCCAGAAAAACTCCAGCAAAAAAAAACAGTTTTTAGAATGAATATATTATTAGGCTTAGCAGGGATGGTTGTTCCAGCACACTGGTATCAATTAAACACCACAATATTTTATTCCTTATCAATTAAGAAATGCTTCTGCTTTTAGTTTAGAAACAAAATAATACAGACTGCCACTTTAAATTAGATAGCTCTGTGTGTTTAATACATCTATATAATATATGAGTTTTACATTTTGAACCGGATTACTGAAATAAAGTCGTTTTCAATGATTTTCTAATTTTCTAAATAATGTAACTTTTATTAATTTGTTCATTTGAGGTTTTGGATTCCACAAGGTTCCTGGTTTATAACTTCCACAAACCAAACTCATCAAACCGAATCTCATCTCATCTCATCTCATTATTCAACTGTACTAATATCCCTTCGATTTAATATTCTCGGTTTTCGAAAAAACAGATATAGCCGAAGCTTTTAACTTGAGTTATTTTTGTTCTTTGCACACTTTGGTAAAGCAAGCTCCGAGCTGGACCCATTTTTACGAAGCTCTCTCCTGTAATCCAAAACTTTCTGAAGTGTTTACAGGAATAAACGTACCTGTGCTAGCGTCACGTTTACACTTCCTCAGCCTTTTATGAAGACGCTGTGTCATTTGCACATCCCTGTGAAGTGGCTCCGGCTCACGCGGCTTCAATGTAAATGGGACATCTGCTTCTGCGGCGGCGGTGGCGGGGAAAAAAAAAACAACAGCGTTTATTTAGGAATCAGTGTATATCTGTGATTGCCATCCTGCAGTCCCTCATGAAATATGCATGCCGTTCCCCAAATCCAAAAATATCATTTGTATCTGTTTATTCCGGTGTTGCTTTCCCCCAGATAGCGAATAGTGAATATTTCAGTGAATGTACAAATCCCATCAGCTAAAACCAGGGCTCTTTTCTGTAGTCAGGATACTCACAATTGTTTACCATCTTATTAAAGATTAGTTACCTTTTATACACACTTACAGTCATGTACAAAAATTAGGAAAACTACATATTATACCTCTTTTTACAAAAGTCAAAATAGGTCTATGTGCTCTACAAAACATGTTCATAAAGTTCTTTACACATAAAGAGATCTCACTAGCTCTATCCCTGGCAGTTTTTGTCCCTTTCAGAATGAGCCATTTAAGGGCTCTGTCACTTTTATGCAAATAAGCTGTTGCTAGCCAAACCCCCATGTTTATGCATTAGCATTAGCTTGTGCTAAATGGCAAAACACAAACACAAACCCCTTTAAAATGATTTGGAAGTACTTACTTATCTCCCTCATCTGCAGCCTTGCCACAGACAGTAGGTATAGATCCCTCCCTCAGACAAAGTCTATTGGCTAATCCTGCTGTGTACTGTGAGCGGTGGTGCCAGAAAGGTTCTATGCAGGTTTCCTTATTGTGAGGTCATGATAAGGGATCCATCCAAATGGAAGCATACAATTCCTGACACTTTTAAACTCTTTCAGATCAAAATTAATTGATACATTTTTTTCACACTTTGAGTGTTTAAAGGGGCAGTTGAGACCCAAGTGCCTGATTCTTGCCTCAAAACGCGCAAAATGCATAAACTAATTCTCTTAATTATTCACGGGTGTGTTTTGGGTGTAACATGAAACAAACCAATCAGTGTTTCACTTGTTACGCTCTTTAAGAGCCAGGTGAGCTCTGACTTTGGCATGTTCGTATCTTAACAGCGCAGCACTTTCGTGTGTCTCAGCAGAGGATACTGACCTGTGCGTTCACGCTGTGAAGGTACACCAGCAGCTCATTTAAGGGAACAGTAGTGTTATTTTATTCTTTATTCTGTTTATTGTTGAGTTAAAATAGTTAAATGCATCTGCAGGAATGTACTCTGATGATTGCATGTTGTCAGGGTTTTAATCAGTCAGTGACGCACCTGTGTTTTCCACCATCAAAGCAGCAACATGCCAGAAATTTAGCTAAATACGCTTCACTTCCAGACCACCATGCCAATCAGTGTAGATTTATTCGATTTCACTCTGATGCTTATTTTAATAGACTGTTGATGGGGGGTGTAAGATAGGAATGAGCATCACGACGCGCCTTGCGCAGGGTGTACGATAGGCCCCCATTACGTCATGCAGGCCATTAAAAGTCAGTAGAAATTATCATACAAATACGGTAAGTCTGAATATCCCCCGACAAGCCAAGAGTTCAGCACCTTGTTTAGATTACATCAGGAATGAAATGGGACAATTTTCATATCGGTGCATCTAGCCACAAAACTCGATGTATTTATTAAACTCCACACCTCCGCCGTGGGCGAGACAGCAAGCGACAGACACAGACAGAAAGAGAGAGAGAGAAAAATAGAGAGAAATATACAGGAGCAGGCGGAAAAGTTTATTTGCAGTAGTAATTTAGCTGTGATTGGTATGGTATTGTTTCGGTTCACGGCTGCAGTATTTCCCTACGGAGTCACCGGCTCTGAGCAGAGGACAAACTGTCCCAGTCGCGCTCATCCTTCATAAAAGCAAGCCTGCAAAACTCCTACATAACTTTAATGAGAACACACGCTGCGACCTGCGGTGTATACAAACAATTTCCCATCTCATCCTGACCTGCTTACTTCAGTTTAACAGAGGACGATACTGTAAAATTACTAAAACAACAGTATTTCATTAGTATTTCTTTAGTAATTGTTGTGTAATTTGTGCTTTGAGACACTCCGAAGGGACGAGCTTTACACATGCATTTCTGGACAAGCTGAGAGATGGACAAACAGAACCGTCGCTTTTGTGCGTCTCAGCAGAGGATACTGACCTGCACGTTCACACTGTGAAGATACGCCAGCAGCTCATTTAAGGGAACAACAATGTTATTTTATTCTTTATTCTGTTTCTTGTTGAGTTAAAAGTCGAGTTTGTGCTCTGCAGTGTGTCCGTGTGTGTGTGTGTTTAACAAGTAGGAGTGTAATCGCATGGCGCACCTATAGGAATAGACTCTCACTGTTGACTGTTGTCAGGGTTTTAATCAGTTAGTGGCGCACCTGTATTTTCCACCACCAAAATATAAAGCAACACACCAGAAATTCACCTGAACACACCTCACTTACAGACCACCATGCCCATCAGTGTAGATTTATTCCTAAACGGCCACGCAAGGCATTAAATAGACTGTTGACAGGGTGTAAGATTGCAAAGAGCATCATGACGCGTCTCGCATAGGGTGTACGATAGAGCCCTATTTATTAAAAAAATCTACAGAAATTATACTTCAGTTTAATGGAGAATGATACTCCAAAATTTAAAATGACTAAAACAACTTGTTCTTGTATCGCAATAGTATTTAAAACAGCATTTTGTGAGAATTTATACAGTAATTCTTTAGTATTCCTTTACTAATTTCTCTTGTGTAGTAATTTGTGCTGTAAGACACCACTAAGGGACAAGCTTTACACGTGCATTTCTGGACAAGCTAAAAAGAGATTGACAAACAGAATCTTCACTATAGAAAAGAAAAGAAGAAAAGAACATGTGGACATGTTGAGATGGTACAGTAAGGTTTTTACACAAAACATGACTCGAGTTATGCAGTATGTATTATTAATATAGTTCCTGTGAGCTCCACCAATGTTATAGTACATAGTGTAACTAGCAATAAGAGTGTCAAACCCAGAATAGCAGTAACAGTGGTGCTACTCTCAGTGAAAAATCTATATTTGTGTTGAGTTTGTGGCTGTTATTTTAGAAAAGGTTGAGGAATACTACATAATACTGCTTTATTTATTAGTTATTTATTTATTCTTGAGGTCATGTTTAAAAGAACAAAATGCACTGACAAAATAGTTAGCACCTTAAAAAAAACAATGACAAAAGTATTCATTCATTAAATATTACTATATATATATATATTTATTATATATTTTGCTGTATCTTTCTCAGTTATGCTAAATTCAGTTTTTATGTGCTTTTGTATTTCCTCTTAAGGTCTTGACTCAAAAACATCATTCCATCTGTTTGAATACATTCAATGTCAGGAATCATATCATGCTTCTATTAGCTGTTTTTTGATTGGCTTATCCCTTGTTGTGACATCACAATAAGGAAACGTGCATAGAACTACCCTGGCACCACCCCTCACCTGTCAACCCACACCAGAGCCCCACCCTCTAGATCAGTTGAATATACTCTATTTTGGTCTACTGGTTAAGAACCTTAGACAGTACATAGCAGGGTTAGGCAACAGACTTCTTCTGAAGGAGGAATCTGTGCCTACTGTCTGTGGAAAGTCAGCAGACGAGGAAGATGTACAGCCACTAATGTTTGGTAAACATTCAGCGAAAACATGAGGTGTGGCCAGAAACAGCATATTTGCATAAAAGTGACAGAGCCCTTAAATGGACTGAAATTCTTTACGTAAAAGTGATTTTGTGCAAAAAAAAACTTGATTAACATGTTTTGTAAAGGTTGATTTTTGAGGATTGATTGACTTGTGGTGAAAATTCAAATTGTCTCCTGTCTCTTTTAGAGGTTTTTCATTGGACAGACCTCATATAACAATAAAAAAGGAGCTCATACTGTCTGTTAAACGATTAATCTAATTATCTTTGCTTATTTTAAGAACAATGGCCTCTTTTATTAGACATTGTACCCTTTTAAAGTAATTTATGACAGTAAACGAGAACAAAGAGTCGCTCATCAAGTCCCTCAAGGCCTTTTCTCTTCTTCTCAGAGGTGCTCTAATGTTTCATTGTCTTACTTCAAACAGTGTGAGATGATATCTAATGTTATTTGAAAAACTGCGCGCTAGTGAAATTAGGAGTTGTTAACAGATGTAATGATATAAATACTGTCAAATGTGTGCTTTAAATCAAACCAAGAAAAACAAAGATGGTCATTTAAAATTGTGAACCTGAGCAATGTTCTTTATGAATGCTGCTACTAGAATGAACAAGCTGTCACACCTTATCCTGTGTCTGTCTTGTGTTTTTCTTTTTTGTTCCTTCCTGCTTCTGTCCTCTTGTTTTGTTTTTGGTAATGCCTCTGCCTTAACCCCGCCCTCTCATCAGTAATGACTCCTGTCTAATTTGTAACTCTGCCCCCATGTTACTTCCCCAGGTGTCCCTTGTCTGTCTGTGCATAAATACCCTATGTGTTCCTTTGTTCTCTGTTGTGCTTTTTGTTTGAGATTGTCATGTTCTACCCTGCTTTATAGTGTGATTTCTGTTTGAGCCTCAGTTCTGCCTTATTGTGTAGGTATCTTGTTTGGTTTCTTTAGATATGTAGTAGTGTGGTCGGGTGTGGAGGCTCCTCCCTTACAAGCATCAGATGGACTCCAGAAGTAGGTTGCACCCGAGCACTTTTTTTTTTTTTTTTTTTTTGAGTTCACACGACAAAAATACAAAAGAAAAACTGAGAAAAACTAAAAAGAAAATAGAAGAAATAAAGTAAACAAAACTGGAATTATTAAGCTGAACCTTCTTCAAGCAACTCCAAATGGTCTCCTCTGGCAATTCAGTGGTCAGCTAGTATCGGTGACCGCATGGCCACATGGACACGAACTTTCTCAATACAATGGGAAAAAAGAAAAAACCTCCTGACTCCTGAGCCTACCCTCTATTTAAATAACTAGCCCCGCCCCTTGGCTATACCACTAATGGGCTAGTGGAGGTTACAATTTAACAAAACACATAAACACACATATAACCCAATACAGTGATCAGCCATCCTACAACTAACACACACCTAACTATACACCATACACATTCCACCACCTCACCCATAACCTTACGTATTCCTCCCTCCCCTTACAGGTACACGGACTACGCCTCCCCCCCTTCTATATAGAATGCCTGTGGGCTTTGCCAGCCAGTATAAGGGTAGACCTGGAAGGCCGCCATGCTTCCCTAAAGACCAGGACAGAAGAAAAGATTCAGGTAAGTATAAAATGCATACACAATTATATAACCTTACAACCAAGTGAGCTCAATGTCTCTGTGCAGTACTAGTGATAGGGTATTGTCACTGACCCTGTCACAAGATTGTTTGTTTGTTTTGGCTTCTTTGTTTGATAGACCTTTAAAATTTTGATCTACTTTGTGTTGGTCTATCACCATCAATAAAACTCTCAATACAGACATAACACATGTAAGTTGTAAGGTGGCTGTAAGGTGACGAAATACCAAAAAGTCCAAGGGATATGAATACTTTTGCAAGCCAAATGAATCATGTGGAGTAATATTACAGGATTTTACATTAATATGAGCAGTGTTATGCTACGTTAAGCAGCTCCACCAAAGTTACATAGTGCAGTGTCCGCGTTCCATTGCAGAGCTGCTGTTCCCCATACAGACCTACAGGCTTTTCTGCAGCCGCTATAAACACTAAAGCCTCATCTGTATCTGCCGTGAGCCTGAACTGATCCTGAAACAGCAGCTCTGCTCTGAAAGGAGAACACACACTGCACACAGAGAGTGATTTTACTGTAATTATCAAGCGGCAGAGCATACGCTACCATTAGTTACAGAGGGCCTCTCTACTGGAAGCTCAGGCTTGGCTAAATGTCAGCAGCTGCTCACTGACACAGCGTTCACTGCTCCATCTTTCAAAGAAAAAGCTGGGGGGAGGTGGGGGAAGGAACGGGTTACGCTGGAAAAGTCCACCACCCTGGCAAACCTCAATTTTCTCAGCGTTTTGCATAACTAATTTAACTTAATTAGGCCCGGCTCATGGCAGAGGCATAAATCGATTGTTAATTAGGGCTGGAATTGGACGGGGTGGCAGAGAGAGGGAGGGGGGGAGGGGGGTATCTATAGACGAGGGAATAGCTACTGCATGGTCTACTGCAGCGGGAGAAGCATGTGGCATTATCCCCGACTTTATAATGCTTTAAAGCAGCAGTCCCTGAGGTTTCTGTTCTTTTAAATTGAAAAGCAAATTGAAATTTCTTTGATTTTACCAAATTGAAAAACTCTGGAATATAAACAAGAGGAAGATGGATGATCACAAGCCATCAAACCAAGCTGAACTGCTTGAATTTTTGCACCAGGAATAAAGGCATACAATTATCCAAAAGCAGTGTGTAAGACTGGTGGAGGAGAACATGTCAACATGCCAAGATGCATGAAAACTGTGATTAAAAATCAGGGTTATTCCACCAAATATTCATTTCTGAACTCTTAAAACTTTATGCATTTGAACCTATGAACATTATTTGAGGTGTGAAAGCTTTTCATCTTTTTTGTTATTTTAGCCATTTCTTATTTCTCATTTTCTGCAAGTAAATGCTGGAAAAGACAATATATTTATTTGGAATTTGGGAGAAATGTTGTCTGTAGTTTATAGAATAAAACAACAATGTTCATTTTACTCAAACATATACCTATAAAAAGCAAAATCAGAGAAACTGATTCAGAAACTGAAGTGGCTTTATTTTTTCCAGAGCGGTTTATATAAAGGAAAGAATTAATGAAACAATATACCTGAACACATAGAATATGACACAGCAATTTATTTGCATTAACCTAGATTAAAAGTAATCTTCCCCATTCCACCTAAAATCCTCAAAACATACATTACCATTTAAACATTTTAGAAAAAAAAACCCTATTTATCTCACTTTATTTTTGCTCCCTGTAGCTATTTAAGCTCGTCAAGTTCAGTCAATAACCATAAATGGTGCAAAACCCAGTGTATAAAAAAGTTTGGAGTGTACTGCCAGGGCCTAAGAACTCAACGAAAAAAAACAACATAATTTTAATATTGTAAAAAGAAATTTACTATATATACTGTAAAAATATATAAATAAAAAATAAATAAATAAATACATAAACTGCCAGAACATTTAAGGGAAACAAAATAACTAAAAACTGAAAAAATATTTTAAAAAAATAATAAAAAAAAATTGTACATTTTTTCTGTTGTAAAAAACTGAAAAAAAAACATATATTGTTTAAAAATAAGTACAATGGAAATAAACTGCCAGAGCCTTTAAGAAAAGCAAATGACCTAAAATCTGGACAATTTTTTTTAGCATTGTAAAAAAAAAGTTAGTATATTGTAAAAGTATATTGTAAAAAGAAAACGTTTGCAAACGTTTGCAAATAAAGTGAGCTTTGAAAATGTCAATTTACAAAGCCTTTGTATGTAGTGAATCAGTGCTGGAACTGTCACAGGGCCTGCAGGAGGGAGACGAGGAAGCAGACATAACACATAACACATCAACAAGTGATAGATTTAATTAACAGTGAAAAAACAATAAATATACCAAAAACTTAACAAGAGAGAAACATGGAATAATGCTGAGACAGAAAACAAAGAAAAAACAACAACCCAACAGACGTGAAACACTTACAAGAACAGACAACTACAAACACAGAGGTTATAAATACACATGGAACAGGAAACAGGAAACAAGAAACACGTGGGGGGGGTAACAAGGGGGCGGAGTTACAAATAAACAGGTGGGAACACTAAGGCAGAGATAATAAGCAGTTAATAAAGTCATTGTTAAGACGAGAACATATAAAAGCATCTTGTCTGGGTCACACAGCACTGATACTGGCCTAGTAAACAATAGGGCTGTTCTAAAAATGCTGACCAGTATTTTACCTATTGTCACTTTTGTTTTAACATTCATTCTGTCATTGTTTGTGTGTGTGTGACCTTGCTGTGGACTGAAAGTCTATGAGTGTGTGTGTGTGTGTGTAGGTGGGTGGACTGGTGTAATAATGTGATATAAGTCAATCCTATTGGTGCATATTGCCTCATCGTTAGTATCATGTACATTTGGAAAGCTGTACATGATATATGTGTGTGTGTGTGTGTGTGTGTGTCATTGTGTGTGAGACACTGATCCTGTTCTGACATTTTGATTTGCAAAGCTCAGAGAGGAGTTGATAGCTATGCTGTGTTTGTTCGTCTCTGGCTTAAATCCCCCAGCCAGTGAGCTAGTGTTGGATGAAGACACACACATACACACACAGACACACACACACTGCACACTGACCTAACAGTGTATATACACTGTGTATATACACAAAAAAAAACCTGTTCAGTGTTTTCATCAAAACCAAAAACGTCTGGGAGCACAGACACAACAGAAGCAAAAGAAAAGTGACAGATAGAAAGAAACACACAAAGAGAGGCCAATAAAATAATAACAAATAATAATAATAATAATTTTACATTTATAACGGTTCAAATTGCACAATTTAGCCGTACTTCCACACTGTAAGTTAATTAATTTCAGCAAGAACTGTGATCGTTTAACACATTTTATTCATTTGCAGCCACTCACCACTTTAAAACATGCAAACTCCAATTGCCACTTTTTTTTAGTTCAAAATGTGTAGCGGAGAAGCTTGTGCTGCCAGCTTCCAAAAGAGAGTGATGGCAATGAGACACTGTTGTCCTGAGGGACTTAAGATTCTAGGGGGAAGTAAGTGTCAACCAATCACATCTGTTGAGAATTTGGAGTCTAGAGTCAAGAGTTAAGTGTCTTTAATATCTGGAGTCTGGAGTGTAGAATCTAGAGTCTAGAAATTTATAGTCAAGAACAGAATCTGGAAGTCAAAAGTCTAGGGCCTTGAGGTCTAGAATGATAAGCTAAGAGTTGAGTGTCAAGAGTTGAGAATCTGAAGTTGAGAGTCAAGGGTAGAGGGTCTGGAGTCTAGAAGTCAAGAGTTAAGAATCTAAAGGACAGAAGTCTATAAGTCAAGAGTGTAGAAAACTAGAGTTGGGAGGTAAGAATATAAAGTTGAGAATCTGGAGTTGAGATTCAAGAGTAGAGGGCCTGGAGTCAAGACTTAATTGTCTTTAGCGTAGAGTTTAGAGTGTAGAATCTAGAGTCAATAAGTCTATAGTCAAGAACATAGGATATAACAGTCAAACGTCTAGGGTCTTGAGGTCTAGAATTAAAAGTTAAGAAGTGTTGAGGGTTGAGAATCAAGAAATTTGAGAGTCAAGAGTAGAGGGTCTGGAGCCTAGAAGTCAAGAGTTGAGAATCTAGAGTACAGAAGTCTAGAAGAGTCTAGAAAAGTAGAGTTGAGAGGTAAGAATCTAGAGTTAAGAATCTGGAGTTGAGAGTCAAGAGTAAAGGGCCTGGAGTAAATAGTTGAGTGTCTGAACCATAGAATCTGTAGTCTAGAACTCTATAGTCAAGAGTATAGGATCTAGAACTCAAAAGTCTAGGCTTTAGAGGTCTAGAGTCAAAGGTTGAGTGTCAAAAGTTGAGAATCTGGAGTCAAGAGTAGAGGGTCTGGAGTCTGGAAGAACTTGAGAGAATTAGAAGACTTAAGAATCTAGAGTTGAGAATCTGGGGTTGAGAGTCAAGAGTAGGGGGCCTGGAGTCAAGAGTTATTTGTCTTCAGCGTAGAGTCTAGAGTGTAGAATCTAGAGTCAAGAAGTCTATAGTCAAGAACATAGGATATAAAAGTCAAAAGTCTAGGGTCTTGAGGTCTAGAATTAAAAGTTAAGAGTTGAGTGTAGAGGGTTGAGAATCTGAAGTTGAGAGTCAAGAGTAGAGGGTTTGGAGTCTAGAAGTCAAGAGTTGAGAATCTACAGTAGTCATACAAGACAAGAGTCTAAAAGTCTAGACTTGAGAGTTAAGAATATAGAGTTGAGAATCTGGGGTTGAGAGACAAGATTAGGGGGCCTGGGGCCAAAAGTCTAGGGTCTTGAGGTATAGAATTAAAAGTTAAGAGTTGAGTGTTGAGAGTTGAGGATCTAGAGTTGATTCTAGAGTTGAGAGTCAAGAGTAGAGGGTTTGGAGTCTTGAAGTCTAGAACTCTATAGTAAAGAGTATGATCTAGAAGTCAAAAGTCTAGGTTTTAGAGGTCTAGAGTCAAAGGTTGAGTGTCAAAATTTGAGAATCTGGAGTCGAGAGTAGAGAATCTAAAGTACAGAAGTCTACAAGTCAAGAGTCTAAAAGTCTAGACTTGAGAGTTAAGAATCTAGAGTTGAGAATCTGGCATTGAGAGTCAAGAGTAGAGGTTCTGGAGCATAGAGTCTAGAGTCAAGAATCTAGAGTCTAGAAGTCTATAGTCCAGAGTCTAGAGTCTAGAAGTCTATAGTCCAGAGTCTAGAACCTAGAAGTCTATAGTGGATAGTCTATAATTCAGGAGTCTAGAGTCAAATGTCTAGAGTCGATAATCTCAAATTGACAATCTAAAGGTCAAGGGTAGAAAAGGTAGTGAGTCTTGATCTAGAAGTCTAGAGTTGCTCTTTGGAATATAATTGAAACAAGCCCAAAATCAGTCAAACAGATATGTTCTAAAAATAAAAATGCATCTAATAATTATGCAATCCTTTAATAATCTCCAAATTACACACACGCTCAAATTACACAATCTCAGTCTCTATGATCATCTTGTGACAAAATTATATAAGAGAAAGAAGGAAAGAAAATAATATTATAATATTCAGTTTAGTTATATTTAATACACAGTGGATGTACAGTGTATAGTATGTTCTGTTATTAAATCTTCCTCTCAGCCAGTAGGAAAGCTGAAAGCTGCTCTGTTATGCGCTGAAGACTTGATTTCCAGCCGACTCGCTATCTGACATCAGCTGTCTGCTTTTTTCATGGATAAGAAAGTGGATATTTCAAGTGCTCTGTCACTTTATTTACACTTCCCATCTGCACAGGCCAAAAACCATCGGATAGACACCACAGCACAGTGAACGCTGTCACTCAAACCCTCTGCTTCCAGCGGTCCCAGAATTCCCCCAAGTTCAGTTCCACTCCAGCACACTGATGTATACACACACTGTGACTGCCGATTGTTTTCTCTGCTACTGTATATGGAATATTTAGACCAATGAAAGAACTTTGTAGTTCTATAAATACATACTGTAGTCCTGTATCTGTTTCTCTACTTTATTATTATCCTCCTTTTAGCCTGTTCTTTAATAGTCACCACCACAGAGCAGCTAATATGAAGGTGGGGTCACTTATTCTCAGCACTGCATTGCCTGTACTGACACGGAGGTGGTGTATGAGGTGATATTGTGTGTTGTGTTGGTACACTGAGTGGATCAGATGCAGCAGTGCTGCTGGAGTTTTTAAACGTTTTGATCACTCACTGCCCTCCACTATTAAACACTACAACCCACCTTGTTGATAAAGTAAACTCAGAGACAGAAGCTCTGAATCTGTTGCTGCACAGTTTGTGTTGGTAATCATCTAGTCTAGAATCTAGAATATAGAGTCTAGAATCTAGAAGTCAAGGGTTGGAAATATGGAGATGCAAAAGTCTAGAGTAAAGTAAAGCAAAGTCAGAGAAAGAAGCTCTGAATCTGTTGCTGCACAGTTTGTGTTGGTAATCCTCTAGTCTTTTATCAGTGGTTACAGGACACTGCCCACAGGATGATGCCCACAGGATGCTGAGAGTCAAGAGTCTAGATGTCTGGAGTCTAGAAATCAAGAGTCTAGAAGTCAAGAATTGAGAATCTCTGGACGAGTTGCTGCATAGATTTTGTTGGTCATCTTCCTGTCTTTTTTCAGTGAGTACAGGACACTGCCCACAGAACACTGCCCACAGGATGCTGCCTACAGGATGCTGTCTACAGGATGCTGAGAGTCTAGTCTAGAAGTCAAGAGTTAGTGGGTAGTTAGGGGGTAGTGTCTAGAGTCAAGAGTTGAGAATCTCTAAACCCGAAACAGAACCTCTGAACCAGTTGCTGCAGTTTGTGTTGGTCATCGTCTAGTTCCTCATCAATGGTTACAAGACAGTGCCCACAGGATGTTGCCCATGGGATTCTGAGAGTTGAGAGTCTAGAGCCTAGAAGTCAAAGGGGTAGTGTCTATAGTCAAAAGTTGAGAATCTTTGAACCAGAGACAGAAGCTCTGAACCAGTTGCTGCACAGTTTGTGTTGGTCATCTTCTAGTCGTTTATCAGTAGTTACAGGACACTTCCTACAGGATGCTTTCCACAGGACACTGCTCACAGGTTGCTGCCCACAGGATGCTGAGAGTCAAGAGTCTAGAGGTCAAGGGTGTAGGCTCTAGTGTAAAGAGTTGAGGATCTCTGAACCAGAGACAGAAGCTTTGAACCTGGTGCTGCACAGTTTGTGTTGGTCATCGTCTAGTTCTTCATCGATGGTTACAAGACACTGCCCACAGGGTGCTGTGGCTACGCACCAGAATCTGAGTCCATTCCATTTGTCACATGGCCGTAGAATGTTCAGTAGAATCTTGAATTGTAAGTGTAATCTGTTGTGCTCAAGATTACGATATTTAGCTGACACTCTTATCCAGAGTGACTTACAAGGTTATTCCTATTACAGAGTTGGGGCAATGTAGTGTTAGGAGTCTTGCCTAAGGACTCTTATTGGTGTAGAACAGTATAGTCACCCAGACCTGGAATTGAACCCCAGTCTCCCAAATGGTAGCTCACTGGCAGGCAGTGATGTTATCCACTGCACCACACCAACCACATACTGATGCACGGATACATATGAGTTGTATATTAGCACAACACCAGTTCTTTTAAAAATCCTATTGTTTAATATACTATAGGAGATTAATGTGTATCTTAATTTCTTGTATCTGTTTCAAAAGTCTGAACCATTCAAGCTCTAATCAAACAAAATCAGGCTTCAGTTGATCCAGACCATGAGCACCTCTTTTGGTTGGACCAAACTATTTTTTTTTTTTACCTCAATACTACAAAACTGGCACAGAGCTCGCTCATTTCCCAAACTTCATGCGTTGTCCTCGTTGCATCTGCACTTATAAACAGGCGCTCATGCTTTGCTAGCACAGTATCTTTCTAGCTGTCAGCTCAGGAGGGTGTCACATCCTGGATTGGTGCTTTGAAACCAGCGCGGTAAAGAGTGTGACAGTTCAGGGGCTCGGCGTGACGTTGCTGGCGCTGCTGGCGCTATGCCTGGAAAGGGAAACATAACAGCTGATCAAATATTTAGACTGCATTTTAAATGCATATGTGAAAACAGCCCTATCTTTGCTCCAATTTCACTCCGTCTACGCCATCGAGGGCATGCAGATCTTGGTAAAACAAATGATCTCTGTGTCGTGGGTTGGCCTGTCCTAGAATCTGTGGTTAGGGGAGATCAGTCCCAGAGACCCAGATCAGGGCAAAAGGGCAAGTTCCACCTGGAGCTGCAGAAGCACTGGCATGACTAGCCTCTCCGTACGGAGGCTTATCACTTGTCATTTTTTCATCTGACTTCGAATTCTCCACCTGTGGCAATTCTTCAACAGAGGGGTAGAAACATCTCTCTCACTCTATATCTATCTCCATCTCTCTCACTCTCCTTGCTCTGAAATCTCCTGAAGCACAGGACTGGAGGTTCCTGTCAATTAGAATTGGCTTCCATGACAGAAAAAAATGTCCAACCACAAACTACCGTATTTTTCACATTATAAGGATCACTGGATTATACGGTGCATTATGCAACACTTGTAAGGAACAGGGGTTTCACCATGTTTTCCTTTTAATCTAGCAGGTCTCACTACTGGATGGCTGTTGGTCTAAATCTACCCAGGTTTCTCTCTTCCAAACTGTTTATTTGGGTGAATAAATAAAGCTTAGATTTTCAGATTTCCACCTAACAGAGCTACACTGAGAAACCCTGAGTGTTCCGGTAAGCCAGGGCTGTACTAGCTAGCGGTCCGTCAAACGTAGCTTGTGTTGACACGGTAAACACTCAGGCTATGGGCGAGTTAGTGCTTAATGCTAATGCTGCTCCAGCAGTGCTAGCCAGGGTTGGCAGCAGTCTATAGGCCAAAAATACATACCTCTGAATGGCAAAAGAGCTAGAATGTCTCAGAGTCTCTGTTTGCATGGACAATTCTAGCCAGACATCGCTGGTCATGATCTTTACCACCTGCAGACATAAGGCATTACCACCCACAGTGGACAGTGTAGTGAGAATTAATGCCAAGAAGAACGGTCTTGATTTGTTGTCAGATCACGTTTGGTCTTAATTACTTGAGGTTAATGAGGTCTTACAATCAATGGTCCCACCTTTTCTGAACACTGAACCCCCAGTGAGCTTTTCCAACAGGACAATGCTCGTCCACATTCTGCTCTCATCTCAATAGCTTGCCTTGAAGACACAGATACTATGACATAGTCTTAAAGGTCCCGGCCAAAGTCTTGATAGACCACGTGATAATGCTTTCCCATCTTACACTGCCGTATATTAGGCCCAAAGGATGTAGTTTTCTAAAGCTTCCTGTCGATTATACAGTAGAATAAAATGAAAATTCTTACCCTTTCTGTCAAATTGAGTGTGAAGATCAGGAGATCCAGATATAGCTGAAAGAAGAATGCCTTTAAAAATCCTTAACATCACTTAAAATGAAATCAGCTTCAAGTTTTTTGTTCTCTTAGCTCGGCACAGCGGTCGTCCGTTTTTGTACATTTGGCCAAAACATAGCGGAAAACTGTCAAACGCCAAGTAACAAGGTCTTTCTAAGGAGAGCATCCAGGCACATTTGTGGACACCTGATCCAAAGCCAGACTAAAATAGCAGCGCTCTCCAACACGGATCACTCCGGTCTTGGACTTTGGTCTCGGTGGTCAATAACTTTCAGCGGAGTTCTGTATTTCTTGTCAATACGTTTGCCAAAGCATTTGGTTACACCAGTGTTACATCATCGCTGGATCCGTGGGTGCATTGAGACGGACGCTACAAAGCCCGTCTCCTCGCCATTTATAGCCCCCTCACAAGGTCACGCCTTCTCGAGTGGCCTTTTTGATATCCTCGCTTATCTAAAATGGATCAAAGCGCTGCAGGATGTTCCAGAAATAATGCTGTTTCACTGCGCAAAAGACAAAAGAAGCTCTGCCTTTTCTCCACGGATCATTTTATTTACTTTCATCGCTCACCGTCACTCTGACGCATTTAATGTTGTTAGAGACTTTATTCATACAAACATACTATAGATACATACTGAATACTTAATAGGCAAAGTCCACATTCCAAAGAAGAAGGTTTTCTACTCAATGTCACAGAATTGCTGTGAGGATTTGACTGCATTCAGCAACAAGAGAAGCATTAGTGAAGTCAGGATTTTGGATGATCACTACCCACCTCATTCATCCCCAACCTCATCCCCAACTCCCCAAACAATTCTTAACAAAAGTATTAGATGGAGTGGCATCATTAGTCCAGCAGTTTCACTGTTTCAAAGTTCAGTTCTAGGGGGTTCTAGTGTAGGGTGTCTGCTCCAGAGAGTCTTATTCAATTAGCAGTATATACAATTCTGGAAAACTTAAGAGACCACTTCAGTTTCTGAATCAGTTTCTCTGATTTTGCTATTTACAGGTTTATGTTTGAGTAAAATGAACTACAGACAACATTTCTCCCAATATTGTCATTTAGAGCATTTATTTGCAGAAAATGAGAAATGGCTGAAATAATAATAATAAAAAAAGATGCAGAGCTTTCAGACCTCAAATGCATCTTGGCATGTTCTCCTCCACCAGTCTTACACACTGCTTTTGGATAACTTTATGCCTTTACTCCTGGTGCAAAAATTCAAGCAGTTCAGTTTGGTTTGATGGCTTGTGATCATCCATCTTCCTCTTGTTTATATTCCAGACGTTTTCAATTTGGTAAAATCAAAGAAACTCATCATTCATTTATTATGGATGATCACAAGCCATTAAACCAAGCTGAACTGCTTGATGTTTTGCACCAGGAGTAAAGGCATAAAGTTATCCAAAAGCAGTGTGTAAGATTGGTGGAGGAGAACATGCCAAGATGCATGAAAACTGTGATTAAAAACCAGGGTTATTTCAGCCATTTCTCATTTTCTGCAAATAAATGCTCTAAATTACAATGTTTTATTTGGAATTTATTTGGAAACTTTATAAAGAGCCAAATCAGAGCAACTGATTTAGAAACTGAAGTGGTCTCTTTTTTTATTTTTTTTTACAGAGCTGTCTAAAAATGTAATGTATATAGGAAAGACATCCTTCAATGACCTTCAAAGTCATTGAGAGTTTTTTTTTTTTTTTTCAGAAAGTGTCAGAACGGTTGATGTAGAGATGGATTCAGACAGCGATTCAGCTAAAAGTGTCTGTAGCAATGAGAGAATGGAAAAGAGGGGGAAAAAAACGGAAGATGGAAAAAATACGAGGGCAGGAGAGGGAACTGTGTGAAGAGGCAGAAAATAAGAACGCTCGGAAAAAAAGGAAGCCTCCACCGGCTGTGAAAAGACCTGGCAATATATCCGCAGCAATTTCTCCGGCGCTCCCGGGGAGAAAAGCCTGCTGCTGATTTTGTAGACGACATATAGAGCAAGTCAGGGACTGCACCAAATAAATATATAAACAAATAAATGCAGAAATACCAAAATCAGCAGAATATAAACACAAAAAAATGGACAATAGGAGAGGCAGAGTAATGGAAGTACAGATTGTAAGCAAATCTCTTGCACTTAAGCAGCGTTTTGGCCGTTTCTGAAAAGCGCGGCGCTCCCAGACGGCCGTACCGATACCGAGCTTCGAGCTGTCTCAACACATCAGAGTGATTGATCAGTGAGAGCGCAGTCAATATCATCTGCCACACACAGCACTCAGACGTGACATTGTCGTAGGTCAAACTGCACGTCAGGTGGCTATACCCAAACCCTCGATGTCAACAGGCAGACTGGAGATCTGGAGGCTCTAATCTTTTCTAATATACACCATATTTTGTGTACAAGTTTGTTGGACAAGCCTTCTAAAATTTTAAATGAATGAAACTCTACTTTAAACTACTTTAAACGCACTGCAACCATTGCAGCCACACAAAAGTATCATATTTGCTTGAGAAAAAGATGAATGTCATGTATGAACGTAAGTTGGATTGTGCACACTGTGTATTACGGTAGCCGCATGCACAGCGGAGCTGGGGGAGAAGCTGCTCACGCTGTGCTAACCTGTTTTACAGCTCGAAAAACACATTTTAACCAGGTCTAATAAACAAGTTTACACTGGAAAGACCACAACCACCTTTTTGTAGAACAGTTTAACATTCTAGAAATGCACTGTCCAAAAAAGAAGGTTTTCTACTAGATGTCTAGATGTTCTACAGTTAAAAAACAGATTTTAACCAGGTCTAATCAACAAATATACATCAGAAAGACCACAACCACCTATTTGAAAAACAGTGGACATTCTGGAAATGCACTGTCCAAAAAAAAGAAGGTTTTCTACTCTGTATAGCTGGACAGAGCATCGTCTCTCAAAAGTGAAGCCACCACAGGTCGGGCGCCCCCTGCTGTTCGGTTTCAGAAAGCTGTATAACCCCACCCATCCCCATAGGTTTCAATGGCAAAACAGACAACTTTCAATCACGTTTTTTTCTAATATACTGTAATTCTACCTCCATTATTTAAATGCAACAGCTAGTGTAACCTCTGCTTATATTGTCAAATTTTTATATCCCACAGAATTTGTTTTTAAAACATTATTCTGCTTTATTCAAAAAAGGTGTGGTTATTGTAAAAGGGCTAGTTATGGGCGGGACCAATAACAGACCGTCAGCTCTGCTCCGTTCTGCAGCTTGTGACCGCGAGGCAGCCCTCAGGGGCGGGGTTATTTAAATGAGTAGGCTGTCTCTCCACAGTCTTTCTCCCTCCTCTGGTCTCTACTGCGCAGACTCGGATTTCAGGATCGCCAACATGGCGGAAGATTTTGGCTTCATTTTCATTGAATGAATGGGAACGGAGACACGGCGTCCATCTTTTTTCCAGTCTCTGGTTTAGATGTTCTACAGTTAAAAACAGATTTAACCAGGTCTAATCAACAAATATACACCAGAAAGTCCACAAACACTTTTTTTCAAAAGAGTGTTACATTCTAGAAATGCACTTTCCAAAAAAGAAGGTTTTTTTTAACCACGTCTAATCAACAAATATACAACAAAAAAAACAAAACCACCTGCTTGTTAAACAGTGGAACATTGGAAATGCACTGTCTAAATAAGAAGTTTTTTTCTACTAGACGTCTAGATGTTCTACAGCTCAAAAAATACATTTTAACCAGGTCTTATCAACAAATATACACACAGCACTCAGCCGTGACATTGTTGTAGGTCAAACTGCACAAAAAAATAATAATTCTGAAATATTTCAAGAACTTTGAAAGTATCCTCAAGCTCAGTCGTAAAAAAAGGCCATCAAAAATGTTATGATGAAACTGGCACTCATCAAGAAAGAAAGCCCCAGGAGGGGAAGAGCAAGCATTTCCTCTGTTGCACAGGATAAACAGCACCCCAGATCTATCTAAATGCTTCACATTTAGTATTTTGGTTGGTTTAATGCTTTTAAGTTATTACATGATTCCTTATGTGTTCCTTCATAGTCTTTGAGCTTTTAATATGCTTCAAAGTTCAGTTCTAGGGGGTTCTAGTGTATCTGCTCCAGAGAGTCTTATTCAATTGGCAGTGCACACAGCTCTGGATAAAATGAAGAGACCACTTCAGTTTCTGAATCAGTTTCTCTGATTTTGCTATTTATAGATATCTTTGGTATAACAATTTTGTTTATCCCAATATTGTCATTTAGAGCATTTATTTGCAGAAAATGAGAAATGGCTGAAATAATAAAAAAAAATTATGCAGAGCTTTCAGACCTCAAATAATGCAAAGAAAAAAAGTTCATATTCATAAAGAGTATTAAGAGGTCAGAAATCAATATTTGGTGAAATAACCCTGTTTTTTAATCACACTTTTTTAATGCATCTTGGCATCATGTTCTCCTCCACCAGTCTTACACACTGCTTTTGGATAACTTTATGCCACTCCTGGTGCAAAAATTCAAGCAGTTCAGTTTGGTTTGATGGCTTGTGATCATCCATCTTCCTCATGATTATATTCCAGAGGATTTCAAAATCAAAGAAACTCATCATTCATTTATTATGGATGATCACAGCCATCAAACCAAGCTGAACTGCTTGATGTTTTGCACCAGGAGTAAAGCAGCATAAAGTTATCCAAAAGCAGTGTGTAAGACTGGTGGAGGACAACATGCCAAGATGCATGAAAACTGTGATTAAAAACCAGGGTTATTCCAGCCATTTGTCATTTTCTGCAAATAAATGCTCTAAATTACAATATTTTATTTGGAATTTGGAAATGCTTCACATTTAGTATTTTGGTTGGTTTAACGCTTTTAAGTTATTAAATTATTCCTTATGTGTTCCTTCATAGTCTTTGATCTTTTAATATGCTACAATGCTTGTATGTATTTGTGTGTGTGTGTGTGTGTGTGTGTGTGTGTGTGTGTGTGTGTGTGTGAAAGCTGTTTGTATTCCAGCCGGCGCTGCTGTTTTCGTATTCTTTCTAAATAAAGATCAGGTGGATTTCACAGCCCCTGATCTCAGCCAGATCAAATTCAAATGGCAAACAGTGTTAGTCGTTGTCGAGAAGGATAGATTAAGATCAAAACACTCGGCACGCTTAAATATTAATGCGATGCAATTGCACCCAACTTTCCCCACAAGAATATAAAGCACTTGGATTAACATTTGCTTTCTATTTCATTTAATCGTCTCTATAAAATGAAAGCCTGCAAAGCAAACGTCTCTTGTTATGTCAGATTGCAGATTAGACTAATGGCTAAAAGAGCAAATTGATTCTGCACGTAAATGTATGTGCATAATGAGGGTTGAGTGTGTGTGTGTGTGTGTGTTCTGCACATTTTTAGGACAGAAAACCAAGGAAAGCACAGATAAGCTTAATAAAGTGTTATTAACATTTTTAATCTGTTAATGTAAAAAGGTTTAAGGTCAGACAATTATATGATTTTTGTTAAATATACTGTATATAGGTCTGGAAAGAATTAAAAGACCACTTCAAAATAATATTTTTTTTGTATTTAACTATTTATAGGTAAAGGTTTGAGTAAAATGAACATTGTGGTTTTATTCGATAAACTACTGACGACATTTCACGCAAATTCCAAATAAAAAATATTGTAATTTAGAGCATTTATCTACAGAAAATGACGAATGGTCAAATTAACGAAAAAGATGCAGAGCTTTCAGACCTCAAATAATGCAAATAAAACAAGTTCATATTAATTAAGAAATAACAACAATACTAAAGTTTCATCTAAGGAAGAGTTTAGAATCAACAATTGGTGGAATAGCCCAGATTTTAGATTACAGCTTTCATGTGTCTCGGCATACTCTCCACCAGTCTTTCACACTGCTTTTGGGTAACTTCATGCTACTCACTCCTGGTGCAAAAATTCAAGTAGTTCAGTTTGGGTTGAGGGCTTGTGACCATCTGTCTTTCTCTTGATTATGTTCCAGAGGTTTTTAATGGGGTTCAGTGCTGGCCATGACACTGTCTTGATCTGGTGGTCCTTCGTCCACACCTTAATTAATCTAGCTGTGTGGAATTGAGCATTGTCCTGCTGGACAAAAACAGTCCCCAGAGCTGAAGGAAACAAGTTTTCTTGATTCATGCGTAATTTTTGCAAACTTCAGCCTGGCTCTTCTTTGCTTCTCATTGAAGAAGGTCATTTTTTCTAGCTTGAGTCCTGCTTTTAAGAGATTTTTTTCATACACTTCACCCCAGCTGCCATTTGCCATTCTTTTTATAGGTCACTTTTTCAAGTCATCCTGCGGTTGCTGACTGACATTCAAATAAGTCGTCGGTCGATCTTTAGACCTGAACCCCTTTTAAAAACCTCTTAATGTAATCATGTAAGATGTAAGCTGCTCACAAGCCATCAACCAAAGCTAAACCGCTTATATATGCAGTTTAGCCTATATACTGTATATCAGTGGCGTGCAGTGAATATAGTGGGTACCCCTTCTGCAAACCATCTGCCCCCCAACACTATCCCAACCCCCAAGCAACACATAGATAAAAATTACAATAACTACATAGTCTCTGTCTTGACTGAGTTATATGGACTTACCAAACATTAACAGCCCACAAATACAACAGCTACAAACTACAAAAGTGTACAATAGACCCAACAATAAATGCTTAATTTTCCTACAAGTACAACCGTTCAACAAATATCACTCATGTGTATGTCTACAGTACACCAGAGCAGCCAAAACATTAAGTACACACAAACACTCACCAGTCAGGCGGCCTATTATTGTGAATTAGTTTCACATTGAAGGACAGCCTTAAAAAGGCTTTTTAATATGATGTGACTCAATGTCTTTCTCATTTGCAGCCGCAATTCAGCACAGCACTGAGTAGGGGTTAGACAGCCATGGCCCCGCCCCCGGAGTGAAAATCATGAATCTGATTGGTTAGATTGTCCTACGACTTTGCTAACAGACTCATTACTACACCCTTTAAAAAATCAGGAGAAGGGTCCATGATGAGACTCAAGGGGGCAGAAGCCATTTTAAAAAGGCTTTGATTGGTTAGAACAGCTGTCAGTCAGATAAGAGTCCTGTAGCAACTGAAAAACACAGACTAATGCTTTGAATTAGTTGCTTTTTTTATTTTAGTTAATTTATAAAATAAATTCTTACACTTACAATAACTATGATATATATTTCCTGATTAAAAATTAGGTAATTATTCACATGCATGTATTATCACCCCTTCTCTGAAGGGTTAGAAGGACCTCACTGCACACCACTGCTGTATATAGACCTCAACTACCACTTCATCTTGTCGCTGTACGCAATCAAATCTTCACAGCAAGGCTCTGAAATCGAGCAAAAAAGTCTTCTTCTCTGGGAAGTAGAGACAGTTACTCCAACAGAAGCAGGTTAAACTCTTTCTAATACATTTAATACACTTGTATCCATATAGTATACTGTAGTAAACAGCTAAAAATAAGTGATATAGGTCTGAATAAGTAATAAATCCAGCTGCAGTGTGTATTTCCGCGTGTCCGTACGTCTAAACAAAGAAATTGGCCTTTACAATTTCCAATAAACGTGCACTTTTCAAAAGTGCAAATGCTTAAATTAAATGATTTACCATGCTGGAGCTATTATTTAGCCCTGAACGCATTACATGGCCTTGTTAATTAACACAGGTAGCCCTGTCATAACTGTGCAGTATACACAACCTTTGCCTCCGAGTTGTTTTTCTCCAATTAAAAGCCTGCACCTCTATAGACTAATGAATGATTCAGCCACTGCTAAACCACCTTAGCACTTTTTCTTCACTTCATTTTCCTATTTTTGTGATTCTAATAAGGAAATCGCGAAACTGTAAACACAGTAAATGCTAGCAGTCCAGTAGAATATCAGCAGAGTTTAAGATTGAGCAGCACTTTCACTTTTTAATTAGTCTTTTAGCTATTTTCATTAAGACATCAAGCTATTTAAACATCCCAGGAAAACCATGTCCCTTCAAGAAAGTCATCTTTGTCATCAGTGACATCACAACTTTCACACTGTTTATTTTAAAAGGAAATGAAGACACTTGACACTTGCATGTTTGCAGGGTGGACAAATGCATGACAGTCTGCAACTGTAGGTCAACCAGGTTTTCACCAAACACCATATTTCCCTAAAATTGTCCACCCTGTATTTACCCACCCTGAAAATAACAAAAAAGATGCAGAGCAAACAAGTTCATATTCATAAAGTTTTAAGAGTTCAGAAATCAATATTTGGTGGAATAACCTTGGTTGGTTTTTAACCACTGTTTTCATGCATCTTGCCATGTTCTCCTCCACCAGTCTTACACACTGCTTTTGGATAACTTTTATAGCTCTAGCCGAAAGGTAAGGTGATAAAGGTGATAAAACTCTTTTGTCCGGACTGCAATTAAAAAAACAGGAGGACCAGTGAGGTTTTTTTTTGGGCTTTCTTGGCCACATGACAAGACGTGTTCAGTAGCTCCTCCATTTCCACTCGCAGTTGTGTTTTACGTGGATCTCCGTGGAAATAGGCGCGTCCAAAGTGTGATTATGGTGCGTGGCAGTGGACAAATAGCTATTTTATTAAAACCGAGGTGATGAAACTCAGAGATGTGCTTTCAGACGGGACTAAAATTACTGGAGGACCACGGAGTTCAGCGAAAAACAGTAGATAATTCATGGTCATTCCGAATGGGAATAAAAACAGAGAGGACCCTCTCCCATAAAAGAGAAAATTACACCAGGACCCCCTGAGAAACTAATCCTGTCCTGATATGGCTTATGTCACTCCTGGTGCAAAAATTCAAGCAGTTCAGTTTGGTTTGATGGCTTGTGATCATCCATCTTACTCTTGATTGTATTCCAGAGGTTTTCAATTCGGTAAAAATCAAAGAAACTCATCATTTTTAAGTGGTCTCTTATTTTTTTCCAGAGCTGTATATACTTGTTTTTTTCTGAAAGGTGCACAGACACACATGAACAAACTGGAAAACTCTGGAAATCTTTCTGGTGCACAGACCCCATGTATACATATACCACCCCCCCCCCCCCACACCCCCTCCAGCTGCTTCCCATTATCCCCTCTGTCTCTCTCAGTGAGAGTCTCTCTGTAATGGTACTGAACTGGAGCTGCTGTTGAAGGTGTACAATCAGAATTTTTTATGACACTCTGTAAATCCCACGCAGTGGAGGAGGAGACTGACAATTTAAATAAGAGCGAGCGCTAATCAACACACTGCGGCGGGGGAATCGCAAACTGGAGCGAGGCCTTCATTTCACTCTAACCATCCAGGACTGAACAGCGGAGGAAAAGAGCTTTAATAACAAAAGAAGAACAATACAATAAACGCCTTTCAACGTCTGTGTTTACTGCAGCCGAGGGCTTCCTCCAGAGACAGCTTTAAACAACGTGTACTGCCTGTCTCAAAGCTGTTAACTCAGAAAAATCAAGTAATCAGGTGAACCAGGATGGATGATGGATGATCACAAGCCATCAAACCAAGCTGAACTGCTTGAATTTCTGCACCAGGAGTGGAATAAAGTTATCCAAAAGCAGTGTGTAAGACTGGTGGAGGAGAACATGCCAAGATGCTTGAAAACTGTGATTAAAAAAACAGGATTATTCCACCAATTAAATGCTCTAAACGGCAATATTTTGTTTGTAATTTGGGAAAAATGTCTGTAGTTTCTAGAATAAAACAACTATTTTATATAGATAGATAGATAGATAGATAGATAGATAGATAGATAGATAGATAGATAGATTGGATTGATATTGCATTACTGTTGTGATGAAATTACCATGTTATTTTTAAACATGTTGTCAAAATTGCATTATTACCATGTTATTACTATTGTGTAATTACCTTTTTATTATTCTGTTATTACTATTATATAACAACCAAATTATTACATTGCTATTACTATTACATTAATGCTGTGGTGAAATTCCTATGTTATTACACATGCATTGTTTTATCATGTCATTTCTATTGTATAATTATTATGTAACTACACAACTGTATTGTGTTATTTCCATGTTATTACTAATATGTAATTACTGTTATTATCGTGTTGTTACTATTGTGTCATTTCCATGTTATTAATAGTGTAGTATTACTTTTGTATAATTACTGTGTTATTACTATTGCATAATTAGCATGTAATTACTGTAATGTTTTATTTCTGCGTTATTACTAACATATAATTACTGTTATTACCATTTTTACATGTTATTAATGTTATTTATATGGTTATTATTACTATTTAATTTGCAACAGTGTTATTGGTATTGTGTTAATTCCATGTTATCAATATTGTGCTATTACTTTCATATAATTAATGTGTTATTACTATTGTGTTATTACCAAGCTATTGCTGTTATTTGTATTGTTTTATTGCTGTGTACTTATGTTATTCATATTCTGGTATTACTTTTGTATAATTACTGTTATTTATATTCTGTAATTAGCATGTTACTGCTATTGTGTTAATGCAATGTTATTCATTTTCTTATTTTATTTATTTTCTGTAAACTTTGTTTATTATCAGTTTAAGATCCGGATAAAAAGTCCCAGGACACCCTGTTATTTCAGAAATGAAAGGGAAACGAATGAGAAAACAACATATCTGAATATCTTAGCAGATAATGGGTGAGGTTATTACTATTCTGTAATAAGCATGTTATTACTATTGTGTTAATGCAATGTTATTTTTTAAAGGTTTACTTTTGTTATTTGTTTTAACAAATTCCATATTTAACAGACTGTAAACTTTGTTTATGATCAGTTTAAAATCCTGACACAATTTTTTAAAAATATTATTATTAATGATTAGATTTCTTTTGGTAAATATTTTTAGTAAACCTTTGCTCACATTCATTAAACAGTACATTATAGTTTTAGCCACAGTTTTAACAATCATATTAACCTACCAAGACTGTTGAAACTAAACTGCAATCATAAACAAGTCCCAGGACACTGTTTTATTTCAAAAACAAATGGGAAATAAAAGAGAAAATGACATATCTGAATATCTCAGGAATACGTATTTTATTACTATCGTGTTAATGCAATGTTATTCATTTTGGAAAGGTTTATTTTTTAGATTTAACAGACTGTAATTTCAGAAATGAATGGGAAACGAATGAGAAAATGACATATCTGAATATCTCAGGAGGTAAAGGGTGAGGGGGGCCTATCTTGTAGGCTATGTTCGGAACATGGCAGACATCTTGAAGGTTGCCAGATTTAGTTTCTGAAACAAACCCTATAAACCCTATAAAATAGGATAAAACAGTATTATACAGTCTAGCTCTACCTACAAGGTAGTTTTACCTAATAAACTGGGAACTTCTTGGCGCTGAAGCTGTGAAAAACAATTGTCTGCTGGAGAAATCCCACGTGCCCCAGTGCTCCTTGTGCGAGAGTGGGTTGGTGTAGTGACCCGTGCGAGATGAAAAGGGGGCCATTTAGCTTTTCGGTACAGTCCGAGTCGTGTCCTATACAGCTAAAAGCCTGTTCCCAACCTCAAGCTATTAACCTATCTGAAGGAGGTCTAGTCTGAGCCGTACTACCATAATAACATCTGCTCACTCTCTCTCTCTCTCTCTCTCTCTCTCTCTCTGTCATCTGCACAGCAGTCTTCCCTCACTTTCAACAGTTGCCTCCAATTGACCAGCGGGTGCACCACCATCCGTCTCTGTCCCCGGGGAGAAAGGATGGATTCCTCAGTCGCTAGCGTTAGCATAGACAGAATCCCTGATGGCGTCGCCCTGAGGGAAAAGGAAGCTAACTGTCCTGCTGAGAAATCCAGCTCACCACCAGCTTCTGCTGCTAGCTGCATATAAAAATATAAAAATATAAAAATAAAAATGCTAGTCCATAAGCTGGTCTTCAATGGTCAAGCTGGTTGACAGTTTGGTTAGCTAGTAATTTGGTGAGCCAACTTGTTAAAACCATCTCTTAACTAGCATGGTGTATGTAGCATATTCCATTTCCAAGAAATTACATGTATACATGTGCATAAATGTGCACACTAGGGGTGGGCCATATGGCTCTAAAATAATATCACGATATATCATGGTATTTTCATGATAACAGTACTTTTGGCGATACGCCAAAACACTGAATTAGAAACATTATTTAGAATTTTATTATTACATGCAATAGGATATGGCTAATTGAGATATTTAAAAATAATAATTTTATCAGATTTGTAACAAAAGTCAATGATCCAGAATGTCATCATACTAAAAATGCACTCCAAATATCTCCATATATCCAGGATTAAAGTAAAATAAATGATACTGGACAGATATAAACTGTCTCTAGTAGATATAAAATGGGAAATGAGAACAGTGTGAATTTTTCTTTTGCTTTTGATGTGATAATTAGGGGTGGGTGATATGGCACGATATTTCAGGGTATAATATCGTTCATGATATTCAAAATTGTTTGAGATATTATCACGTACAGTACGATATGGCACACCCCTAGTGCACATAAAATACGTGTGTATTTAAAAAATAAATGAAACTACTTAGGACACTGAAAAAACAGCATTTGTTACCTCTCCCCACTCTCTAACTATAATAACTATACATTTTACCATGAAATATAATATATATAAATTATATATAGAATAAAATTATTCAGAAATGTATTTTTTTTGCATTGTTGTCTGACTTCGAATCCTGTCTATGCTTTAAAAATATTGGATTAAAATATAAAAAAATCCATAATATTCAAAAAAGTTAAAATACCCATTTTACACATTGTGTCCCTGGGTTTCACTCAGTCCTGTTACTGTAAAACATTACATTACCCCATCTGAAACAATTCTACAAATCTGGAACATTCTACAAGTCACATCTACAACAGGAAGTGACATCAGCTGGTTCTTCTCAAGATCACAGGAAGACCAAAATTAAGTTCCCTCATTTGTTTTTCTGTATATTTGATCAATGGCTGAGGAGCTCAATCTCAACACTCTGTCCTGTTACCTAAATTAATTCTTAGATCTTATTTGTTTAATTTTAAATATAAATTTTGGGAAAACCACTAGAATGTGCTCAGTGTCCTCATGCTATTAGCATAGCTGCCATTTAGCTATTTGTCAGGTTTTTGCTAATTCTGTACTAAAAACTCATTCCTGTTACTTTTGATTCCTGTTACTCAAAACTTAAAAAGTAACAGGAATGAGTGCCATTAACAGTAGTATTTTTTCATTTGTCATTAATATCAATTATTTGAACATGCAGTCAACCATTTCTTTAACATAAAGACTTTCTTGAGAGAAAATCTAAGTTTTTTTTAAATGTCACATAAGTTTTATAACCATCTTCAGCTTAGGCCCCGTCCACACGAAACCGGGTATTTTTAAAAACTGAGGTTTTTGTCTCCGTTTTGGCCTTCCGTCCACACGAAAATGGCATTTTTAGTCACTGAAAACAGAGGTTTTCGAAAACGCCTTCCAAGGTGGAGATTGTGTGGACGGGGAGAAACTGAGGTTTTTGAAAACGCTGATGTCACACAGCGAGTTTGCGCATGTCTGCTTTTCATTTACGAGCTGGAGGGGACTCTTTTTCGGCGCAACAACAGCGAACTGTCCGTTCATGCTTGTCCACATGTTGCTGCCACCTCAATTAATTTATTATTTCAATGCATTATTTTAATGCGTTAATAATTAATGCATTAAGTACAGTCTAAGCATTGGTCACTCATGCTCATGTATAGTCCAGTACACACTAGAACTGTCTCAGATTCTACACCAAGACCCTGGAGAAGCAGTATATTTATTTATACATGAATAGCATGACAATGAGGTTCCTCTCTTGATACTCCTGATATTGAAACACCATGAAGGGTCTATCCCTGTCATTGCTTCATATCAGAGCAGATGAATGAATTGAAGAGCAGACCTGAACCGAGCATCCGGTCCATGCAGAATGTAAAATAAAAATGCAAAAAGAAGCAGAGAAATGAAGAGAAATCCAATGTTCTGAGAACTAAAGTGAAATCCACTGATCTAAATTTTAGGCAAGTCCAGACCTGGAGGAAAGAGATGGAGATAAGAGGTTGTGCTTCCTGCTCCTCCTGGCTGCCAGCTGTCGAACGCAGGCCGTAGTAATCAGGTTAAGCCATGTAAAAATATTATTAAAAGCTGCTAATGTGCAGCTAAACAGGTGTTGGGTCGTCCTCCAGGGTCGAATTTACAATGCAAATGTGGACAAAAACAAGCCGTCTGCATGATCTTACTCACAGCCTGTATCTCACCTCATCAGCACCACTGACACTCATCTACAGCTGTGATAACTTACATCTCTTTCTTTCTCTCTCTCTCTTTCATTTTCTGTTCTTCTCTCATTCTGTCAATCTATCCTCTCTCCTCTCTGTTTCAGTTTCTTTCAAATTCTCTTTTCTTCATTTCTTCATCTTCATCTCTTACTTTCTTCACTCTTTCTCTCTCTTGTTTCCTTTCTCTCTCTCTTTCTCCTTCCCTTTCTCTCTATCTCTCTCTGTCTCTCTCTTTTATTCTCTATCATTTTCAGTTTTTTCTCTAATTCTGTCAATCTTTTCTCTCTCCTCTCTCTCCATTTCATTTTCTTTCACATTCCCCTGTCGATCCATATCTCTTTTCCTTCCTCTCTGTCCTCATTCTCTCTCTCTTCACTTCCGTCACTCTTGTCTTTCACTCTCCTCTTTCTTCATTTCTTTATTCATTTCTTATTTTCTGTTTTTCCCTTGTTCTGTCAATCCATCCTCTCTCTCTATTTCAATTTCTTTTACATTCTCTTTTCTTAATTTCTTCATTTATCTCTTACTTTGTTCACTCGTTCTGTCTTTCTTGCTCCCTCTCTCTCTCTCTCTCTCTCTCGCTTTCTCTCTATCTCTCTTTTTCATTCTCTATCATTTCTGCTTTTCTCTCGTTCTGTCAATCTTTTCTTCTCTCTCAGTTTTTTTCAAATCCCCTTTTCTTCATTTGTCTCTTACTTTCTTCCCTCTATCTCTCTCCTGCTTCCTTTCTCTCTCTATTCCTCCCTCATTTTCTCTCTCTCTCTCTCTCTCTCTTTCATTTGCTATCATTTTCAGTTCTCTTTTGTTGTGTCAGTCTATCCTCTCTTTACTCTCTCTCCATTTCAGTTTCTTTCAAATTCTCTTTTCTTCATTTCTTCATTTATATCTTACTTTCTTCACTCCTTCTCTCTCTCTTTCTTCCTTTCTCTCTCTTTCTTGCTTCCTCCCTCTTTCTCTCTCTCTTTTTCATTCTCTATCACTTTCTGTTTTTCTCTTCTTCTGTCAATCTATCCTCTCTCTACTCTCTATTTCAATTTCAGTCCACTATTTCTTATTCTCTTTTTCTTTTGATAACACTCATCCTTTACATTTTCGTCTATTAATTTCTCTGTTATTTTCTACATATGTGTTGGGTCTGTAATGTGTTTGGGGTGAGTGGTGGGCGTGGGGGATGACGCGGGGTTGCTTAGTGGTGCCCGTGTAATTAATCTCTGCTACAGCGGGCAGAAGACTGATAAAGACTGATGGCTTCACTGAGTCTGAACATCAAACTTTATGGAGTGGATACACCACTGAACTCACCCAGGCCAGCAGAGCAGGGCGAGAGACATCCGTCAGCAATTTATATACTGCCTCTCTCTCTCTCTTTATTTCACTCTGAGAAAATACTCTGGAAATACTACGCTTTATGCTTTTTCGTTTATACAGTAGAGAATTGCCACAGTATTGCCAATAGAATAGGATTCCCTGCAGCAGATGATAAGCAAGAACCTATTGGCACCATGACTAATGCCAATTAGGCCAATATGTGTGGGCTAGAATAGAGGATATTAAGACCTCATCATTGGGATGTAGATCAATGGAACAGTATTCCCTGGAACAATGGTGCTCCATCCAATACTAAGACTGTTACCCTAATACTTTTGGGATTAGTTGGTTGGTTGGAGAGTTGAGGATGAGGTGAGGTGTTGACTATCCAAAACCAGCTTGTCAAGAAATGCATGTGTAAAACAGGTTCTTTATTAGCTCAAAGTGTACATTCAATTTTTCAATGGGGAGAGCTACATAGGACTGAGTGTATTGTCCAAATAGAGTGTCACCAAAAAGAGGGATAATATAATGAAGACTTTATACTGTTACCCTGCATATCACTCCATATCTCTCAACTTGTCCAGAAATGCATGTATGTGTAAAGCATGTTATTTAATTTTTCTAACTTATGGAACCTAGAAAGAACCTGGAAGCTAAAAAATGGCTCAAAGGCTTAGTTTACTGTCCAAATAAATTTACCCAAAATTTGTCTTTTCTAGACTAGGACAGGATTAGGAAATGAAGGAAGAAATTAGTGGCATCATCATTAGGCTTTAGCGTGAAGCTCATCCCAAAAGTATTGGATGGAGCACCAACATTCTATAGAACTTCCAGTCATACTTCTCGCCAGCGAACAATTTTTGGTTGGCAGAGAACTTAAAACAAAGGTATATGGACACAAAGAGACAGAAAACTAAAAAACATAAGCAACCTGACTGATGTGAAAACATACAAGCACCAACAACCATACACTGAAACAAAGGGGCTCTATATACACAGGGAAACAGGAAACATCTGGGACAGTTAACAAAGGGGCGGAGCTACGAATGGCACAAGTGAAAGCACTAAAGACAAAGGTTGAGAGAAGGTGAACAACACAGAGAGCCATGTGCAGATTATTGCTGTGATTAATCAGATTAAATTTCTAATAAGAACCTTAAGAAAAACTTGACAGACTGAATGTTCTAAGAAGGTTAATTTTAGAAACATTCAGAAAATGTTTTACTAATTAAAAACCACTGTTAGCTGGGTGCGTTAGCTAAGCATGCTAACAACAATAAGCTCTGGATAAATGTGATACTTATACACTACAATGCGAAAAAAAAAGCATCCACTCAACCATCCAAAACCAAATTCTTATCAGATGTTTTTTTAAGTGGATGGATGGATGGCCAACTTTGCACTCAACCACCTTGACCATCAAAGACCATCTGTTTAAATCATGCTTAACACAGTAAATTTCCACAATGTTTGGTTAGTAGAACATTTCCTGAACATCTTTGCTTAGTTAGTGTGCCCTCATGTGGAAATCCTTCATAACCATTTGGTTCTAACGTGAAAAAGAAGCCTAACCGTGGTTCCGTGCCGAAATGCGCCAATGTGGAAAAGCCACCGGCCCCCATGTATGACGGAATTACCCAGAATGCACGTTAATGGCAGGTGTGAACAAGGCCTGTGTTTATACTCACATTAAGTGTTGTATAGACTGCCCTCCTTCTGAGAGCCTGGCAGAAACCAATAGATCATTTCTGTACACATCATAAGCCATTAGTGTCACGCCGAGAACAGCGCTGCTGCCCTGGCCTCAGAGAGAATGTACATTTACAGAGGCTTTTAATCGAGACTGAGGGGGGTGGGGGTGGCTGTGGAGGGGGATATTGACTTGCAGTTTTGCAAATGAGTGAACAGAGGGAGCAGAAACAGGACGAGGAAGGACTCATTCACTCATTCACTCACTGACTCACTCTGAAACTATGACTTTGCCTTTTGAGACAGACCTTATATTGTATGATGTATGACTTATTTGACCTTGGACGGTCTTTTTTCTCCTTTCTGCAGTCTTTTTTTTCTTTCTCTCCTGTCTTAACTCGTCCGTTATGCAAGAGCCGAGTCTCAGGGGCGACTGAATAGATCCTGTTGTAAAATAATGACAGTACAAGCCTGAGTCTGCTTAAATTTACAGGGGATCCTGGGGTGATTTCCTCTTTTACAGGACTTTTACTACTCTCTGATTTTTATCTCCATCTGGATTAGACATTTTAGGCATTTTCTCCATTTTTCAGGCAGACCTTGGGCTCTATTTTAATGATGTAAGGTGAGCATGTGTGTGTCTTTGCTGTCATAACGACGGGAAAAGTGCACTTAATCTCTTAATTACTGTCTAGGTTATATTCAGTCAGTGGCGCACCTGTGTTTTCTTTTACCAAGATAGCAATCCACCAGAAATGTAACTAAACACCCCACTTCTAGACCACCACACCCATCAGCATTAATAGTAATTACAGTACAAGCCTGAATCTGATTAAATTTACAGGGAATCCTTTTGCAGTTTCTACTCTCTGATTTTTATTATCATCAGGATTGGCTATTTCAGTTATTTTTTCCATTTTCCTCCTTCTTCACTATTTTCCAAGCAGACCTTGGACTCTATTTTAATGATTATAGGTGAGCATGTGTGTATCTTTGCTGTCATAACGACGGGAAAAGTGCACAATCTCTTAATTAATCATGTAGCAAAGAACGTCAGACTGTTGACTGTACTGTCTAGGTTATATGCAATCAGTGGCGCACCTGTGTTTTTTTTTTTTTTTACCAAGATAGCAATTCACCAGAAATTTAACTAAACACACCCCACTTCCAGACCACCACACCCATCAGCGTTAATAGTAATGACAGTACAAGCCTGAATCTGATTAGATTTACAGGGAATCATTTTACAGCTGCTACTCTCTGATTTTTATCTCCATCAGGATTGGCTCTATCAGTGATTTTGTCCATTTTAAATTTCTTTATGATTTTCCAGGCAGACCTTGGGCTCTATTTTAACGATCTTAGGTGAGCCTGTGTGTGTGTGTTTGCTGTCATAACGATGGGAAAAGTTAATTAATCATGTAGCAAAGAACGTCTGACCATTGACTGTACTGTCTAGGTTGTATGCAGTCAGTGGTGCACCTGTGTTTTCTTTTACCAAGATAGCAATCCACCAGAAATGTAACTAAACACACCCCACTTCCTTAACACTGTTATGTGAGAAACATTCTAATAATGTTGTGATACAAACCATTATTATGTCACATGTTTTCATGTCAGAGCGTTCCTGGAAAATGACTTCTGTAATGTTATAAGCTAACCTCTCTGGAACCCTGTTTGAATGATATTGCATGCGCAATACATGAAGATTGAGTTGTCTTGTCTAGTTCCTATACAAAAGCATTTCCAATAAATTAGGACCCTGTGGAGCAGATAAACATTAATATAAAAAAAAAATTAATAAAAAAAAAAAAAAAAGAATATTCCAGGAACGCTCTGACATGAAAACTTAATATAACACAGAACTGTTTATTTGGGCGGCTCATCTGCGCAGGTTAGCTTAGGATGCTACAACAACAAGCTCTGGTTGATACTCATCCACTCATCCAAATCCTTATAGGATATTCCTAGAGTGGATGGATGGCCAATTTTTAACCACCAACCACTAAAACCATCCAAAACCAATTGGAATTAGCTGGAATTTCAATCCGGTCAGTTTAAACCAATGCTTAACACACTAAAAGTCCAAGAACTGTTTCTGCCTTGTGACCATTGATTCCAGGTAGACTCTGGCCCCAACACAACCCTGATCCAACATTTATTTACTTAATATTTTATTTATTACTGTGTGACCCGGCCTCAGGACAGCTCCAGAACATCTTCTCCCATTTGCAGCTACTATTCCAACATCTCTATACCCCCCTGCGTAGCAGCCTCGCTGTGATTACGACCAAAATAGCTATGCTAATTGTTTAATAAGCTCCATTTGTGCTACTTCAAAGAGGATTCTTCTTTTTGCATAATATTTCCCATAAGATCAAAGCTTATTTTTTGCCATGCTGAACAAATGGTCTTGGCTGCCGAGTCAGAGCTTTAAATACACTTAAACACAGTAAAGTGAAGTGGAGTGGAGTGAAGAGTCGATATACTGTAATAAATGAAGCCTGGCTCGCTGGAAGCTTAGCGTGGAAGGCGTGACCATAATGTGCTTTGACATGCGAGTGACACGAACATTGTTAAATTAGTTACGGTGTAACATTGATACGCTGTTATGAGCCTTCCTCGCGGTGGATGAGATCACTTTACACCACATCACGACTGGGCGGCGGTCTCTGAGGAGCGTAATGTATATTCTATTGTGAGGGAATCAAAGGAATCCTCTTTCATGAATGATCCAATAACAAGTGCACACTGTGAGCGCTGAATGCCGCTATGATCGAGAGATTGCTGGTTCTAATCCTGGTCATGCAGCTTGCCATCAGCTTCCAGAGCCTTGGCCTTGCTCTCTCTGGGTGGGTGGAAGGCACTCTTTCCTCTTATCACTCTTAAGGTGATGTCAATCAACACAAGGCATCTGTGAGCTGATGTATCGGAACCCAGTTGCTGCATTTTCCTCTGAGTGCACTGTATCAGGGAGTGGCCAATCCACTGCCAATCACCAAGGTCTACCTGACCACACAGTGAAGCTCCTTGTTTGCTGGTCATCCCGAGACTACCAGGGGTACATTCGAACCCAAACACAAGACGTTGTAAGGAGTTGGAGGCAGCATGAAAGTGCAAGTTGGTTTTATTAGCATCCATAATCCATAGGATTAGCAATAGTGATGGGTCGTACTGTACCAATGCTTCAGAGCATGTGTCAAGAATTCCAGGAACTTAATGCTTAATAAAGCGCGTATCAAGGCTTGTGTTTTTAGGAGTTGTGTCAAAAATGATGACTTCTGAAGCCTCGCTGGTTCAGGAAGTGTTTCTTTAACCAGTACTGGACCAGTCTTAGCACTTTTCCACGGATGTGGAACTAGCACCCCTCTGGTTTGAGAAACCTAATTATGAACTGGTTCATTGCGTTTCCACCAACAACAGTAGGTTCCAGAACCAGGAACTTTTGTTTGGAATAGGAACCAAAGAATAGTAGGTTCTTTAGTGTGAACCACCCGGATGGAAATCTTTAAAGCTTCATAAGGCTTCATAACAGATGATCACAGGTCACAGGTAAAGACAAGACAATAACAAAACAGGGCCATGCTTAAAGAATAGATGGCTGGAAACACAAGCAGACTAGGGAACAGAAAGAAGACAAGACAAGAAGAAACAAGGCAAACATAGACTAAGAAGTAACAGAACAGACCTCCTCGCAGCCCACAAACGCTTGGCAACCATCTAATTTTGGGGCTTTGGCTTCAAGTACCCAACTAAGAAGCCGCCCTGAACTCCAGCCCAACCACCCCTGAGTTCGCCTCCCTGCTCCAGTCTCCAAGGCTTAAAAATACTAGCAAAATTTAGCTGAGGACTGTAAAAAAAAAAGTGATTTTTAACCAAACCACAGCAGTAGGAATCCAGGAATTCAGGTTGGGTCAGGCTAAAGAAGCGGGAAGTCCTCAGAGAGCGAAGCCGAGGAGCCGTTGAATCGACAAGGTCGCTGTAAGGAAAAGACGGACGTTTGCCTCCAAGCGCAACATTAATCCACTCCATCAAAAGCACTCCTGACGCCGGTCCCAGAGAGCCGCGCACAGATCGGATACTTGTCACCTAGCTGGCGAAAAAACGGCTCCTTTCAAACAGGTATATTTAGGTACAGCCTGTAAGTAGCCAAGGGCATGATTTTCATTAAAATGACTGATTGGCCAGAGAGAAATTTCCCCTTTCAGGGAGTCGCTTCAAGGCAACTTCTGATAAGTGTGACCTCTAACAGCTTGTGTGTGGATGTTCTAACCACAGAAACAGAAGCAGTTACTGCTGACAATGACCTAAAGCATGCAGTGATAGTGATATGATAGTGATATGAATTATTTCTTACTTACAGTTCACTTATTACTGTATAATATAATGTTAATTAAAATTATTTGGTCATTTCAGCCATTTCTGCAGCACCCTCACTGGTTTAACTGTGCTATACACATAGATGATGTTTCTGTGTACTCTGGTACACCGCCCCCTCCCCTGCTGATGTCCAATCATCTGCTTTCACTGTTGTCAGAGGCACACTGCTGCTACTGCTGCAGCTCAGCCAATCAGCTTTTCTTCCTGCTCTGCCTCTAAACCCATACATCACCCAGTACCCCTTCCAAACTACTACTCGCATTTAGCCTTTTTCAAATTTGAGCTCAGGGTGAAGTCAGCAAAAATCAAGGGGTTATTGGCCTTTTAAAACCTGTGCAAGACCCGATGCAATGCTTATTGCTATCTCACACCCAACCAACAGTCTATTTTTACATCTTGTGCATGCATTGATTAAATAGCAACAGTGCTTATATATATATATATATATATATATATATATATATATATATGCCACTATATGCCACTATGATCGGTGATTTAAATCCCAGTTATGCAGCTTGCCATCAGCTGCCAGAGCCCAGAAAGAGGACAAAGATCCTTGTTCTCTCTGGGTGGGTAGATGGCACTCTATCCCCTCATCCCTCCAAAGGGGGATGTAGATCAGCACAAGGTGTCTATAAGCTGATATATCTGAACCGAGTCGCTGCTATGTTTTTTTTTTTTAAACAATTACCTAATATCCAAACATACCAAAACATGTGCAAATCTAAACATGTCAATACAAAATGTTATAAAATAGATGTGAACTTGAAATTCAATGTGTTATGTACTTACTGATTAAGCATTTACTTATACAGCTCTGGAAAAAAAATGAGAGACCACCTAAAAATGATGAGTTTCTTTAATTTTACCAAATTGAAAACCTTAATTTGATCACAAAAATGGAACACAAGCCATCAAACCAAGCTGAACTGCTTGAATTTCTGCACCAGGAGTAAAGGCATAAAGTTATCCAAAAGCAGTGTGTAAGACTGGTGGAGGAGAAAATGCCAAGATGCAGGAAAATTGTGATAAAAAAACAGGGTTATTCCACCAAATATTGATTTCTGAACTCTTAAGACTTTTGAATATGAACTTGTTTTCTTTGCATTATTTGAGGTCTGCATCTTTTTTTTTTTATTTATTTGGGAGAAATGTTGTCTGTAGTTTATAGAATAAAACAATGTTCATTTTACTCAAACATAAACCTATAAATAGCAAAATAAGAGAAACTGATTCAGAAACTGAACCACTGAAGTGGTCTCTTCATTTTTTTTTTTTTTTTCCAGAGCTCTATATTGACTTTTACGTTAAAATTTTAAATACAACAGTATTATCTCTTTAAATAAATCACCCTGGAGCTCGATGGTGTCTGCGGTTTAGTTTCTCTTCACCTAATTTTAGGCACTTTAAGTGACGTCCTGAATGATTCAGCGCTAGTTTGAGTTAGTAAAGTCACCCACACAGACTGAGTCAGACACCTGCAGTGTTCCAATACGACAGGCTTCATTCTTTATTAGCTGTTTGTCTGTTATCGTCTCAGTGTCCGTTCTCTTCTCCCTCTCCCTCTCTCTCTCTTCTTTTTATCCCTCTCTTTCTCTCCTGACTCCATGTTTAAGTGATCACTGCAGAGACAAGCCAATGGGGCCTATACTGAATCCCCGCTCTTATCACAGCAGAGCCACAGCGCCCTCATCTGGCAGCAGAAGCAAGTTCCTGTAACTGTCATAGGGGAGTGCTGTATGCTGCAAACAGCTGTAGTTTATTTATATACAGTAGGAATGCATATAGACTCCAATATATGGTTGCCTTTTGCAAAGTCAAGCATTTACTTAAGATAAGATAAGATACATATATATAAAGATACTTAAAAAATTATATATAGTAAAGGAAAAAATATATACATCATACAATTTTTACATAAGACCACCCTATAGTGAATTTGAACAACATTTGTGTAATTACTTTTAATCATATAAAAAAACTAAATACATTTTTTTCTGTACTTCTGTTTATTATTAGTTAAATCCAACCAAAGGAGACTTGTTACAAACATTTAACAAACATGTTACTTCACATTACATTTACTGTTTTTAGAAAAAAAATTATGCAGGCAATGTTTGAATTATATACATATACGACAAAAACTGATCAGTTATTATTATTATTATTATTACTATTTTTTTTTTATTATTTATTGTGTCAGTTCTGTTTTATATTTACATTTTCTCCACTCTTTAAAAAAAGAGGGTCCTGTGTTTTTAATTTCGTCTGCTGAAAGCCCTTCTTATGATCGTGTCCTTTTATTAAAAGTATGTATTAAATGTAACTTTATGTTTTATATATATTTTTGGCAGCAGTTAATATAAACGTTAGATAACCCAAACCCTCCAAGTCTGTTAGCAGAAAAAGACATTATCCAGTCGTTTTTATTTCAGTATATTGTTACTGTTGCGATTCATTGCTTTCATCACTGACCTCGCGTGTAAAGCCGCTGTTGTGCCGAATTCAGCACCCCCACCAGGAAAAGCACCCCCTCTCGGGAGCGTGTACGCATCCACATCTTCTTGGCTTTAACTTTACTTAGAAAAAAAAAAAAAGATACTTTTCTAAGCTACACTGACTCATAGGAAATAAAGAAAAAGAATCATGTCACCTGCAGTCTCTCCTGAGAGGGGGTGCTTTTCCTGGCGGGGTTGCTGAATTCAGCACCATAGTAGTGCCTAAATGTGCACCCCCGCCATGCAAAGCACCCCCTCTCTCGGGATCACACACGCTTTTCACCGTCTTGCTTTAGCTATAACTGTAATTAGAAAGACGCTTCTGAGAGAGGGTACTTTTCATGGCGGGGGTGCAGATTTCAGTGCACTTTCAAAATAAAGGTTTATTTTTAAATAATTTCTCCTTTTTCTACAGTATCATTTTTTGGGGGGACACGTCACAAGTTTTTTTTTATGTCCACTGCATTGGAAATCTGTGTGTAATATATTTAAAGTAATTTTTTAATATATATTTGAATAATTCTGAGTCACTTGTTTGTTTGCATGGACAATTCTAGGATTCCCGAGTGGTCCAGCAGACTAAGGTGCTGGACTAAGATTGATGGTTCGAATCCTGGTTATGCAGCTTGCCATCAGCTGCCAGAGCCCTGAGAGAGCACACACAATTGGTCTTGCTCTCTCTGGGAGGGTACAGTAGATGGCAATCTTTCCCCTCATCACTCCTAGGGTGATGTCGATCGGCACAAGGCTGCATCTGTGAGCTGATGTATCAGAACCAATAAATCAGACGCTGTGCCTCATAGTGTGCTGTGATGCTACTCGCAAATTCTACATCATCAGTAGCAGTTGGAAAAGAGGCGGTGGCTGACTTCACATCTATCGGAGGAGGCATGTGCTAGTCTTCTTGACCCTCCTTGTGTTGTGACATCACTAGTGATTGGGGAACTCCAGATGAGTAGAAGTGGAATGGTTAGGACAATTGGCCACTATCAGGCCTTGCCATGGGCACCTCGGCAAGTGTTCAGTGGTTCTCTCTCACAAGATCAAACCTTAAAACTTTCTGTATGCAAGTGCAGGAGTTCTCAAGCCATTCCTTGAGGTAACAATTCACAATAAAATTACGTACTGCTGGTTGTTCCATGACTTATTTGCACGTAACGCAAAAAGCACTATCATTAGGAGACTACACAAACAGGAAACTCACAAAATCAGAATTTTACGATGTCTCCAGTAGAGATCAGGTTTGGATCATCATTTGGACCGAATTTAGTCAAACTACAGTCTGGTTCGGATTCAAAACTTGGCTCGGGCGCAGTGTTCTCAGGCTATATTGAAGTTGGGACCAAAACATTTCAGGCCCAATTAAAGCTCTAATGGAGCGAATGCACACTTTCAGAAGGAGCTGAGAGACAGCGAGCGAGAAAGACAGAGACGGATGAAAGTGATATATTCGCCGAGAAGGTCGGAGAGGGTGGCTGGCCAGAGTAAGAGAACGTGAGTAAGAGAGAGTGTGTCTGAGGGAGACAGACAGACTGGCAGGCAGGAAAAAGAACAAGAAACTAAAGAGAAGTGAGCACAGTCTGTGCCAAAGAAAGAGTCCAGGAATACAGACACTATCCTTCAAATTGTCAGGCTCCTGAAACAGCAGTAAAAGCAGTGATCCAGAAGAAATGGTGCAGAGGTGAAGCTGCGCTGACTTTCACTCCTTTCACTCTTTACCCTTGAACCCAAAGTCCATGTCAGTACTCTTCATAACCAGAGCTTAATGCTCTCCTGCAAGCGTATAGAGGTTCAGGAAAACATTGTTAACTTACTCTTACAGCCTTGAACAATCTAAAGGGGCGGGGGGGGGTTGGGGGTGGACATTCCCAGTATGCAAATAAAGGTGAAAATAAAAATCTCAAAAAATTGGAATATCATTGAAAAACTACTTTATTTGAGTAATTCAGTGCAATTCAAAATGTGAAACTCATATATATATATATATAGATGTATTACACACAGAGTGATCTATTTTAAGCATTTATTTCTTCTATTGTTGATGATTATGTCTTATAACCAATGAAATTCCAAAAATCAGTGTCTCAGAAAATTTGTATATTTTATAAGACCAATGGCTACTTTTGGCAGTGAGAGCAGAGTGCCAAGTCCTGCTGGAAAATGAAATTCTGATCCTGATCATTTTAAAACCTAAATTGTACTTAACATTTTTTTTTATCAATGATTACACAAAATTTGTTGTGGAAGATTTAAGGAACTATATAGGGGCTATTTAAGGAACCATATCTCCATTGTTGACACTATTGATAGATATTAGAAAAAATATTAAAATTATAAAATATAAAAAATACAAACCAAACTAGTAATCATGCATTAGACAGCAACCTTACTTAGAAAAGCCTGTGTAACAAAACTACAGCTTAAAGTCCTTTGTTATTAACCAAAACAAATAAATAACAGGCACCACAACGCATTATGGAAGCACTCTATGTTTTAATGAAAAAAAAGTGTTTTTTTCCATAGTTAACTCCATGATGGTAGGGCGCTAAAAAAATAATAAAAGAGCCACTAAACCCTAAACCATATTTTCTCCATTGAAATCTGCGTCTTATCATTATGAGAGGCACACTGCTGCTGCTGCAGCTCAGCCAATCAGCTCTCCCTTCTGTCCCGCCTCTAAACCCATACATCACCCAGAGCTCTGCTCCTAAACAGCTAACATCAAAGGGTTTAGCACTCCTTTAAAAGTCCAAAGAACAAAAACCAAACGCGGTAAAATGTCTATTAGACCACAGCTTAACTTAGAACAGCCTGCTTCACAAAACCACAGCTAAAAGTTTTCATAATATTTTATATACATTAGCTTAATCAATACAATTTTAGTTCAATTATATTTTCCTGTGTAGAATTATGATTAATAGCTATATTATTAAAATGTACAAAAATGTACAAATGCTTCTGGTTAGATTTCAACTGCCATCTACTCAAAGGCAAATCAATGGTGTTGTTTTAGGCTTTTAAAAACTTTAAAAACATACAATGGCTGCTGCTTGAAGATCATAGTCTCTGGTAAATCACGGATCATTACCTGGAGAGTAGGTAAGGTCGGCCGTTTTTACAGAAAGACATCACTCCCCAAGAAGGCTTTCTCAACTCCACATAAAACAAACCTGTTTTTCACAGCAGAAGCCGAGAGAAACAGCCGCTTTCCCTGAGTTCGATTTTGTAATTTTTATTGATCGCTGCTATGAGGACTGAATAAAAAGGCGGCATGCTCCTTTCCAGTGTCTCGGCATTAAATCCTTCCACATAAATCAGATACCTTCACCATACAATATCAGATTATCTTAGCATTTCACAAAATTACTGCTTTTTTTACAGTATAGTATGAAATACTATGAAAAATTAAAATCAATGGATTTTTTTGTGCAACTGTAAAAACTCTACATCTGTTTATTCTACATCTTACTTAATGTGTTTAAAATGAGCCAGGCCATTTATGTTACTGTAACTAAACCCCCTGATTTTAGCTGACTCCAACCTCAGGTCATTTGTGTGAAAAAATGCTAAAAAAAATGTGAGGCATACTTTGGGAGGAGCGCTGGGTGATGTATGGGTTTAGAGACGGGGCAGTATAAAACCACTAGACTATGGCTGCGTCCAGAAACTTTTACTACTTTTCCTTTCCTACTCCTACCCCGGAAGAAGGTGGAGGAATCGAGGAGAGGAGAAGAGGAGGAATGGAGGGAAAGAGCTGTAATTGGGGAAATGGGACAGCTGATCCATTTTAGTTAGGATGTTGACTACCGATGAACTGAGCCAATGACAACGCTCACTTTCAGCACCTTTCAGAACATTACACACAGCTAAAAAATCAGAAATTCCAATAAAATCATGATTACTCGCAACCGCATTTTTGGCCGCATCTCCGGCCAGTGAGATGTAAAAAATAAATAGATAAATTAAAATTATATATATATTATAAATAATATATTTATGTATATGTATAACATGTTACAAATAGGGTCATTAATATAGTTTTACTGAACATACAGCTTATCTAAACTATTTATTATATTACTGCTTTACTGGCTGTATAATTCAATAAGGAACCTGGTTAATTAACACATTTATGACGTATATTTGGGCGTTGCCTTCTCCATTCCCGCGTGCTCTGTGGGCGTGGATGCAGTGATGTCATTCGAAAATCCTTAAAAGTCATCCGGAGTAGGATGCTTTTATGTACCCTCCGTTGGAAGCCTCTTCGAGGCGGATTTTAAGCGGCTTCTTTCGTCTCCTACGGTATTCGGACAGGCGGCAAGATGGCGTCACGAAATCAGTTTCCGGGTCACGGAGGAGAGGAGGAGGATCGGTAGGAAAAAGGAGACACTTTTGAGGTTTCTGGACGCAGCCTAGTAGTTTACTGAGAGTATACTCTGGCGAACGTGAGTGTTCTGTGTATGTATTTGAGGTTTCTATTGGAATTGTGGCCCCTCCCCCAGGCCTAGCTGTGGGAGGGGTTATTCTAATTATATGTTCTGTTGGGATTGCATGCCATTATGTAGGTTAATAGCAGTTTTATCCACCTTGCTGAGGTTGGGGCCTTCCTTTTTCCTTCCTGCTGATGGTTTAGAATAGATTTGGAACCATTCTGGTTTGTGAACCATGGTTTGTATGGTCTTGAAAAACCTGCAAAAGTCTTGAAATAAAACAAAAATAACTATTTATTGGTTTGAATGGGTTTAGAAAAGTAAAAATGCCCAGATAGCTTTGGAAAATTTGTGGAAATTGGTCTACAAATTGTTCTGTCCCTGTTTATTGGTGAAGAAATCAGGTTTTGAGATTAAAAAATACACCAGCTCAGCGTCAAATTAGTAATTTACCCCTACACAATGGAGTTCTCAGGATCTGAGACACATTTAATTGTTAAAAATTGTATGTCAGATTAGTTTTAGCCCTCCTATAATCAATTTCGAATATAGTTTGAGTTTTTGGACTTCTAGATTTTTGGTTTTATTTTCCATGTCTGCACTGATGTTTTAAAAATCCTATGGATATTTTTGGAATATTTGCCTTGAAGGCATAGAAAAGTCGTGAAAAAATCTTGAAAATGTATTGTTTAAAAAGTGTATGAACCTCGGTGAAACTAAATCTGAACTGGTGCGCTGTGTTTCCACCAACAAAAAGGGTTCTGGAACCAGGAACCTTTGTTTAAAAGATTACGAGACTTTCCATGCTAGCTACATCAACCCAGGAAAATCCATTTTTCCTCAATATTGTATCTTTAACGTTACCAGTATTTGTGTATTAATATCCTGGAGACCTCTCAAAAGGAAACCCCTCAGCGACCTTTAACTTTTTGTAGACGTGTAACCTTTTAACATCGCTCTTGTTCACATGTTCACCTGTTCGAAGCTCCATAAATCAATAAGAAGGGTCGAACCTGCCACAAGCTCAGTGGGGACTGTTGACTCTGCTCATGTATTGGACTGTGTATGTGGATCAATGGCTAAGGGCCTGTTAGATTTACAGCAACACATGTAGTAAAAGCAGGGGTCAAAACATGGGCGTGTCCACTGTGAAACCACAGTTACTCTGGGGAAAAATAACCGGAGAGAAGTTTTTCAGACGCTAGTTGAGAATATATTATGTATAGTGTATAAAAAAGATTTATTGGCTTAACTTAAGTCAGTCAAGTTATCATTTTGCTTTGATTCAGTTAAACTGTAAATACATATTAATACATTTAATACATGAATACATTTTAAGTTTGTTCAACTCAACTGAGCCAAAGTAAGAGAATATCTTGAAACAGTTCCTTTTGAGTTCTGTGGGGTAAAACAGTTTACTACATATACATGTGCCAGGAGCATTGTGGGAAAGCTCTATGAACCAACACTGTGGAAAGAGCATTGTCATGTTTAGTAACTAAAAGTTGGTTCAAATGACATCGGTTTTTTTTTATTTTTTTATTGGTCCTACAAGTATTTTTAAGTTTTCAGGTCGAAGTACTCTGAACTCGTTTTATTGAGTTGTTTTGGCCAGTAAGTAACAAAAAAAAAAAACGTTATAAAGTAAGTTGATTAGTAAGGTGATTAGTTATATTTATTAGTTTTATATTTTTGGGTGCAATTCAATATTTCTTATTCAGCTGACTTTAAAAATCACATCACACACCATCAGTGTGTAGTGATTCACCCGGGGCTACCTTAGATAAACTTGTAGATCGTATATTAGGATTAAATACTTGGTCTCTGTGTTGTAGCTGTAGAAAAAGCATAGTTTACTGAGCTGCGGTAACTCTGTGTTCTCACTGTGCTCTCAGTACTTTTAATTCTTTACTCTTTTCTTTCATATAATTTAATATTTAAAAAAAAATAGTTGAATGAGACTAGGAAGAAGACTAAATATAAGTTCTGGAAAATGCACTTTTTAAATATATAAGTATACGTGTTTGTTAAGTTCGTTGTGCTTATAAATGATATTACATGAACTTTAAATGTATTAGGTAATCGGTTACAACAAAAGTTTTGAGTTTAGTCAACTTATCGGGTTTTACAGTGTACTTATATGACTGATAATAAGACAAACAAGTAATAGTCATAAATTCTCAGTTGCTTACTTACATTAAGAGGTTAATGTAAAATGTAGTGCTGTGCTGATAATGCGAGTTTGATATGTTTACATTTAAATATCCGTTGATGGTGACAGTTATTAACTGTTAGTAACTGTCTCTTATTAACTGAATTCACCATATTTAAAAAAACTTTTTTTTTATTAATATAATTCTACAGGAACTTGAAACAACTCAGAAGGTATATTGCAAACTGTTGCATTGATTTTCTTTTGTTGACACAAGGCTTTATTTTATAGTTCCTTTGTTTTTTTAGTCTATAATTGGATGTATAACAGGATGTTGCAGAAATCTCATTGTCTCCAAACAAAGAAGTACAATAAGTGGGCAAAATTCAACTTTGTCTCCAGGTTTTGTTTCCTAAGTGTAAACCTGGCATTAATTGAAATACAAAAGCATGGCTTTAAAGCTGCTCTAAAGCCTGAGCCGCTTTAGAACCGATACTGCAGATCCTACTGATAAAACCAGGCTGGTGAAAACTGACCAAGCTCAGCCTCTAAAGAGATAACATCTCCTCGGAGCGACGCGCCCGCTGTAGGACATTCTCCTGCCCTAAAGCCGGAGCTTCATTAAATCATTAGCACGGTGTCACACACACAGAGGAAGTGTGAACGTGGGATCTGATGAATTCATTTCCTACCTCCCCTTCCCTTATCACACCCCCCACAGGTACAGGAAGCAGCTCTTTAATTGGCTTCAGGAGGCACAAATGCCCCAATGTTTTTCCTCCCTAGAGTGACGGGCCCAGGCTGTGTCCTGAAGTGGACTTTTGTCTTCTATAGAGCAGTGACATTGAGTGCACTTTAGCTCATGATGCATTACGATGTATAACTCTTTAAGCTGCCATATGGAATAAAGGAGTTATAAAGGGCTACAATTCATCCCATTCAGTAAGGGCAATTGCCCTGATTCATCATTTCAATTCATTAAATATTAAGCTATTTAGGATGGGTCATTGATTTTGGCTCGAGCTAAGTGAAGTAGGTTGTTTCGGAACTTAACAGCCAAACAATTACAGCTCATCTATTTTAGAGTTCCCTCTAAAAGTGCTAAAACTAGATCAAAATGTACCATTCAAACGTTTGAGCTTCTTTTTCAATGTTTTTATTTTTTTCCTCTATTACAGTGAATTAATGTTGAATTCATCCAGACTATGAAGATTAACATAAGGAATCATGTTGTAAACCTGTTAAAAAAGGTGGGACTTTGACTTAACTCAGTCAACGCTAGATGAAACTTAAATTGGTTAAGTTTATTCAACCAAGTTTTGCTCACACATCACATCGTTTTTTTCACGTATTGTGGGCTTAAGTTCATATTTATTCATATTCATATTCATATTGAACTTATTATTCTAAGTAACTAAGTTCAAATTTAGTTCACATATATATATATATATATATATATATATATATATGTATGTATATATGTATGTATATGAACAGGCAACAGACAACACCTTACAGGATGTGGCATTGATGTGTATATATATATATATATATATATATATATATATATATATATATATATATATATATATATATATATATATGTATATACATATATATATTTAGATATATATATCGTTGCTGTCCAGTGAAAAACAAGTATCTCCATTTTGGTTTACACAATTTCAATACACCCTTACACTGTGCCAAAATTTCTTGATGAACGGACCAACAAAAACATTTCAAAATTACCTAAAATAATATAACTCTTATTACACTGACCTCCAATGAAAGTTTAGATTTTTTTTTCTCTCTCCTGTAAAATTGCTGTTTTAGAGATAATACTTGTTTTTCTTTTATTGTGATTATATATACATATATTCTCAACATATGTTTTTAAAAAACAACCAATACTGACAATATAACACTGCTACAGCACAAGAGCAAACTCTGCAGCTCTAAACTAACATACTGTGACAACAAAAAACACCAAAGAAAGGTAACTTGCTCTTACAGCCTACAACACTGAAGCCTGGCAACCAACACATCAATTACACGAATGCATGCCTTGGATAAGGTAGCTTTGGGCAACAGACAACACAAAGATGGTAAGTAAGGGAGAGGCCACACCCAAAATCCAAATATATGGTGCCAGGAGGCTATGGGACGTGGCATTGACACCTGTAGTAACTAAAAGCTGGTTAAAATCACATTTTTTTATTGGCTCAACAAACATTTTTAAGTTTTCAGGTTGATGTTCTCTGATCTCATTTTATTGAGTTCTACTGGATGGTAAGTGATTGGTTTACTTCATATTAAACCCCAAAACACGCCCATGATTAATTAAGAAAATTATTACATGCTTTTTGTGCACTTTGAGCTGCGCAAGGCATATTTTTTGCCCCCTCATGATACCAAAGACACACCAACACACCCTAAATCCAGCGGCACAATACACTGTAAAAATAAAAAAGTTGAGAAAACTCAAAATGTCAAGGCAACTTACTGCACTAGATTTTTGAGTTTTGAGACCAACTCAAACTTTTAAGTTTTAAAGAAAACCAAATGCGGTTTGCCAACTAAAAATCTTTAGCCCAGATAAATATTTTTTTATATGTATTGAAACTTCAAATATCAACTCTCATCAATTTAAACATTTAATTTGTGTTTTTAGTTGGCCTGATTTAAGTTTTGCTGACTATCATTTTGGATCAATTAAAAAAAATAAGTTGTGCCAATGAAAAGGTGTACATTAATTAATTCATGTAGTGGGTGCAACACTATATTTTGGCTAATTTAACAACTTTATTAAGTGTATTTCATACCTGCCATACGATCAATCATATAAGACTGCAATTAATTCAAATGTTACCAGTTCAACATATAGCCTTCAACATTAAGACCAGGCTGTTAATTGTATGTAATACATATGCAAATTCCATGAGAAGGCAGTCTGCAGGGATGGTGAGTGAGAGGTGGAAGAACATGCCCAATATGCAAATACCACCATGACCAGCATCAGGTGAAAACCCCTGCTGAATTGCTTCGTAGACCCCGTTCAACTAAAAGGTCAATCTGAGCATGTGCAGTAGAGCAGAGTAGTTGGCTTGGCCTCAACTAGAGTTCAACTACAATTTGTCAATTTTGCAAACACAAATGATTTAGTTTGGCAAATTTTTAACAAGAATTTTAAAAACGTTAGTTATGGCAATTAGTTTGCTATAATTTAGAGTACAATTCAATATTTTTTGTTCAGCTGACTTAAAAATCACCTAAAGGAGAACAATTTTTAACTTTTGTTTTTTACAGTGTACACAAGTGACTGATGCACTGTAGATTACTAAAAAAGGGTCCTAAATGTATATATATATATATATATATATATATATATATATATATACTTTTTTATTGATGAATGATTACATTTCCATCAAACAAAAACATAAAATAAGTATTACAGCTCAGCTCTGTTCACTTCGTTTGCTGCTGAGATACACCAAATTTACTACAATCCAGTTTAACCCCTAGATTGTGAGAGTTAGCATACGCTAGTGAAACTCGGTCCAGACCAGAAAATAAATGTACGTCTACCTTGGATTCACAATTGGATCACATTGGCCATTTTACTCTAACGTCAGACTTTCCGAGACAAAAACTGTAAAATACTTCCAACTTGAGTGTCTGTTAATGAAACCAGAAATCAGTGTGTTGTGGTGCATTTCTTTTCAGACTATTCTTCCAGACAGCAGCAGTAAAGTTGCACGGCTCAGATTCTCTAGAGCCTGGATTTGCAGAATCAGCTCTATTTGGGAGTTTCCTAATGAGCGCTGTGTACACCTGAATGCTAATGCTTACTAACCTGAATCAGTTGTCGCAAACTTTGCCATTTAAAGACGTAAACAGTGCTGCTAATTACCTCGCTAACAAGAGCTAGCTTATGAGCTAACATTAGCCATATTGGACTTAGGCTAAGCTCTGAACCCATTACTTTGGCCTCACAAGTGCTAATAACTGACCTCACTACATCTCTACCTCTTTACCTATGTAATTATCTTTCTAGCAGACTGAAATATAGAAGGCCAAGGTCTCTACATTTACCCTTCAAACTCTATTATTACCATGGAAAGCCACACACTCTAAAAAGCGATTTTGTGTTTAAGTACAACTCAATGAAATGAGTTCAATAAACTTCAACCTGAAATTTTTTTTGAGCCAATGAAAAAAGGTAATTTCAACCAACTTTTAGTTTACTACATGTGTCAAGGCTCTTTTTACAGCTTTTCATAACCAAACCTTTTAACTCTGAACATTTTAATGCAAAATGACAAAACATAACACTCATCACAAGTCAATAGACCTGTATATTTGAAGCTGTCTGGACAGCAAAAATATCTACAGTAAACAGAAAAATGCTTGTTGAGCCAACAGAAAAAGACAGGATTTCAAACAACTTTCACTATAATACACATATTAATGCTCTTTTTACAGTGTTGGTTAATACAGCTTTCCCCTGAGGCTCTTGGCACCATATATTTGCAAAATGGGTGTGGCCTCTCCCTTTCCTACCATCTTTGTGTTGTCTGTTGCCCAAAACTACCCTATCCTAGGTGTGCATGAGTCTAATATATATACTGCCTTCCAGCCCTCAATGGTTTAGGCTGTAATAGCAAGTTACCTATGTTCTATGTTCCTAGTATTCAGGGTAATGTCAGCATATCTCCAAGAGGAACAAACCTCATCCAACAGGATTAACTGTGGACGCTGTAAGAGGAAGCTCTCTGAAAGGGATATTTGGGTGATAAATCGGATTGTATCCAAAAAATATAAAACCACGGCTGTTCAAATCATGGCAGAATTCAATGTGCACCTCAACTCTCCTGTTTCCACCAGAACTGTCCATCACCACAATAAGTTATTGTGGTCTAAAACCAGGTGTTTCATTTTCATCGTCCAACCCCTGTATATACTGTATATATACCAAGTCTACCTCAATGCTTCTGCTTTAATTACTTAAAAATGTTATCACGCAGTTTCAGACATTCCTGATGCTCAACAAAGCCCAGAGAAAACACTCTGCATGCAGCATTTATTCAGATGTCCTTGTCGCAACCTTGATGGTGAATCAGCATGCCAGTTCCCTCACAAACAGCATCGCTCCGAGCTGCCCCCAATTTTAACCAGCTCTGCAGACATCTCGCCTCTTTTTATACTCCTTTATTTTTTTTTCTTCCCTCCATCGCCCTTCTTCTGTTCATCTGGACCGTTCCTCCTTTCTTTTCCCGGGGACACGGATGTCAGCTTCATCAGCTTGCATTGCCTGATCGCTGCTGCTTAATTAGGGTAATTACCACTAAATGAATGAAGGGAAAGATAACGTTTAGGAGGGGATTTTTTTTTTCTTGGGGTGGGCTTGGGAAACTTATCATGCTTCTTAAAGGAGAATGGTGGAAAACGTGTGACAGCTTGGACCTATTGTATGATTAACAGCTAAACAATTACAGCCCAGCCATTCATTCTATTTAAAGGTGATATCAAAAAGGCAATAACTGTGGCATGTAAGTGTATACAAAAAAAATATGACAGCACTTAAAAATTATGAGTTTCTTTGATTTTACCAAATTGAAAACCTCTGGAATCTAATCAAGAGGAAGATGAATGATCACAAGCCATCAAATCAAGCTGAACTGCTTGAATTTTTGCACCAGGAGTGTAAAGCATAAAGTTATCCAAAAGCAGTGAGTAAGACTGGTGGAGGAAAACATGCCAAAAACCAACGTTAATGCTTCAGTATCAAATATACTTATTTTTAACTGAGTTAAACTGCTGTTACGGCTCAGTTTAATCAGATATATTAGCCAGATAATACACTGCTATAAACAAACACTGTCTCTGCTGCTCCATGCTGTTTACACACTGAGCACAGTATGTGTAGCGTTCACTGCTCGCAGCCGAGCGACTCCATTTACTAAATGGACTCTGCTGTTCGCCCCATTGAAAACATTGTGTTTAAAGCAGCTTCACACCAAACCAAATAGAGGGAGAAAATGCTACAAGTCAACAAACTCATCAACTGATCCGGACCAGAGAAACCAACTACAGGTGTGAAAAACACACTTTTAAACTCAGTAGATTAAGTTCTAATTCAGAAATATTTACAACCAAGCTGAGATGTTTATGATACATTTTTTTCTTTATCCAATTTGTCATGCATTCTTTATTCCGTGCAACCTATTTAATTAATGTATAGGTTGCACGAGGATAGGTAGGACCCTTACAACTATTATTTATCTGTGAATTATCATGTGACACCAATGATTGTATAAAACATGGGTGTTGTGATTCCATTTCTATCCCATCCTTAGAAATGAATCCCAAATTGTCTGTGTCCATGTTGTCCAATTTGTGACCAGAGTCTTAAACCAGACACAAACTCCCCAACCAAGAGTCTCAGACTGCCTTTATTGAGTTTACAGTGCTGGCTAAATGATCATATTCAGTTTGTTCAGTAATTGTTATGTTGTTTCCACAGTATAAGTGCAGTTAATGTATTTTATTACATTTATTACCTTGAAGCTAAACACCGCAAGGAATGTGTACTCCAGTTTTCTGCCAGAGTGTAAGAGCTCACCCAGAGAGGGAATTGAACCTCTCATTTAAGGTCTCATTGGTTCAATTCCCCCCAACTGAATGCGAAGTTCTTAATAAGACCCAAGGGAAGAGAATAAAATGTTGGGTGACTAGGGATTTAAACCCAGGCCGCCTTGTTCCCAGACAGGTGCTCTAACACTTTCCTAAATTTTGCCAGGACAGGCTTGAAAGGGGTGGGTCCCAAAAGCAGGTCGAAAATGAAAGTAAAATCCACATCTAATGTTGAGTTTTGGTGGGGAAAAAAACAAAGGGAACACCAGGGAAAACATGGCTTTCCCGGGAGAAAAGGAAAATGGAGAAACAAAATAATAAGAAAACTTAAAAGTGGAAACAGAAAGGGAAAAAGGAAGGAACTGCATTTTTTTCAGAGAAACGTAACTATTCTTTTCTTTCTTCATTGTTTCTCAGGAGACTCAAGAAACTCGAGAAAAGAACAGATAACTGCCACAAACACACAAATGCTGGTCTGTGTTTCTCCAGGTCACAGGTGTTGCTGGTAAGGCTCGATTGCCTTCAGAAGCCCCTTTTCCCCCCACTCTTATTTGTATGTAGGGCACGACTTGTCATGTCAGTCTACTACATATCATTCTATATTTAAAAAAAAATATTTTTTTTCTATTTTAAAGGTCCTTTTATATGGAGCTTAAAAGTTGTTGTGATGAATTGAAATACATTTCAAAATAGCTTTCAAAAATTCATATTCACAGATAAAAAAAATCAGATGCATTTTTTTTGGATACACCAATTCAAATCTATCTACTGGGTGTTTCAACGTTGGACTTTGGAAAATCTTATTTATGAGTTTTAAATCAAGTAGATTTGAATACATGGATCTGATGTTTAAAATCTCAAAATAATTTATTTTTTAACACAACCAACTGCAAGTTCAAAACACACACACAAAAAAGAAAATGTTAAATTATATAAAATTTTAATTTTAACAAAGATTTTTGCACTGTAAAACATTACAGCCACATTAAGTTATGTGAACTTTGTTCTTTTCAATTCCAATTGCCATGACAAGTTTAGTATATTGAACTCAAGTTCCTTCGTTTTACATAAAAATAACTTAAAATAACATATTGTCTTAACTTCCTGTGAGTTATTCAAATTTACCCAAGTTTATTCAACTTACGTTTTTAAGTTATTGGTTAAAAAAAATGAAAGTGTGAAGATTTGAAAATGCAGAGAGGTAGAGTGATAGGCAGCAAGTTAGAAAAGACTGGAGTACTTTTTACAACTTTAAAACCGTGGGCACATTTTTTAACCGATGCATAGCAGTTAATAATAACAAGGAGCAAAAAACTAAAGGGGATTACTTTCAGCTGCGTGAGTCACCAACACTCCAAAAAGTAATTCTGTGTTTTAGTCAGAAGAACTAATGTTATTAAGTTGAGTGAACTCACCGGCCAGTACAACTCCATTGTTTTCAACCGGAAAAAATGTGATTTCAACCAACTTTTAGCTCTTTCTACAGTGTTGGTTCATGCAGCTTTCCTATTGGTTCCTGGTACCATATATCTGCATATTGGCGGTAGCCGCTGCCTTACTTACCATCTTTGTGTTGTCTGTTGCCCAAAGCTACCTTATTCTGGGCGTGCACTAATTACAATATATACGTTGATTGCCAGGCTAATATTTGCATATTGGGTGTGGTCTCTCCCTTACTTACCATCTTTGTGTTGTCTGTTGTACAAAGCTACCTGATCCTGGGCGTGCAGTAATATAATATATGTGTTGATTGCCAGGCCTCAGTGTTGTAGGCTGTAAGAGCACATTAACTTTGTTGTGTTTGTAGTGATCACAGTATGCTGGCTTTGAGCTACAGAGTTCACTCTTTACTGAGTTTACTCTTATTCTGCCCCAGCAATATACTGTCAGTATTGGCAGTTAAATAATAATGTTAAAAATGTTTCTAATACTTATGGTTAACTTAAAATAATAAGTTGTGTGAATATTACTGAAGTTTTACTAACTTGAAAGTGTGTGTTAAAATAAGGCTGAATTGTTAGTTTATTTGACTAAACAGAACATTTTTTAAAAAAGGACAAATTAAACACTTGAGTTGTTTTAACTCAGTGCATCAAGTTGAAACAATAAGTAATGAGTATTTGAACAACTTGTTTAACTTAACATCTTGAGTTCATACAAATGTTTTCATCAAGTTGAGTTAACTCAGCTTTTTAAGGCAGCAGGGGAACTTATGTTGCTGAGTTTAACCAACTTAAAATGTTTTACAGTGTGTGGGTTTTTTTTTTTTTTTGGTTCTGAGTGATCCAGCGGTCTAAAGCGTTGCCACTATGATCGGGAGATCGTCAGTTCGAATCCTGTTCATGTAGCTTACCATCAGCTACCGGAGCCCTGAGAGAGCACAATTAGCCTTGCTCTCTCTGGGTGGGTAGATGGTGCTCTCTCTCTCCTCATCACTTCAAAGGGTGATGTCGATCAGCACGAGGCATCTGTGAGCTGATGTATCGGAACCGAGTCGCTGCACTTCCCTCCGAGTACTCGCAATGCTTCATCAGGCATGTGCTAGTCTTCACACCCTCCTGGTGTTGGAGGTTATTGGCCTTGAAAATGGGAAATGGGAAAAAGAAATGTAGGAATTAAATGAAGAAACATGAACAATGTTGTACTTTTGAGACATAAATCACGAAACACTCATCACGAGTCAATAGACCTGTATGTTTGAATCTGTCTGGAGAGCTTTGATAAAAATTAAACACAACAGAGATTCAGAGATCTACAGAAGCTATCTGTCAGTATCTAACGGTCATGTCCCCCAAAATTCATCCTATCAAGATGTTTCACTCTTGATATTCGTATTCGTCTACCACTCCCCTCCTCCTCCATCCTCCATCACATTCTCTCAGTGAAGCGCTCCAGACCTCTGGAATGTTCTGTCGGCGTGGGCAGACCGTCGCTTATCCGGCCGGCCCAGAGAATTGCAAAGCAGAAAGGCCCCCTGTTTGAGATTGATAAAACCGGCAGGACCGCATTTCCCAGCAGGCTCTGGGGCTTATCGGCGTGGGCAGTGTGGAGTGATGGCCCACAATGCCATGCTCTGAGGAGCAGAGCCGTCCCCTGAGCCTGGCACCGGTGTCACTCTTTATAAGCCCTGTGTACCAATGTGTCCTGTTTGAGCCGGTGGAGCTTTTGAAGGCAGTGCTGAAATATACTTGCTTGGTTTGTGGAAAGCAGAGGGAATAGGTGTGCTGTCTTTCAGACTGCATGTCTGTGTAGATATAAAAATACTCTCTATTTTAAATGGGCCTCAGCACAACCGTTTACATATGTCAGTCTCAAAGGCACAGCCTGTTCCGTTGTAAAAGGTTAGAACTGCTTGGAGAAGCTGGAAAGTCTTTTAGTTCTTGTAGTGGGACATTTTTGTCCCACTCTGTTCTTGTTGCACAGCTTTTTTAGGGACTGTCCACAAATTTTAGGTTGTTCACGGTGGATTCCAAGGTATTTTGGATCATTATCCAGTTCTCAAAGCCAGTATCTGGAAGTCCTTTCTTGTCTCTACTTGTAAAATATCGCCAATGCTACTGGTGACCACACAACCCCATCCACAAATGATGCATCCACCCCCGTGCTTCACAGTTGGCAAGGTGTACTTTTCATAAAATGCACGTTTCTCCATAGCCTACTGTACCATTGTTGATTGTGGATTCATTCCAAGCAAGGTTTGGGTATAAGCATTTATGTTAGTTTGGATTTGCCTGTCTTACCAGCAGCATATAAGCAAGTTCTCTATCTAGAGTTTTTTGGTCTTCCAGCTCTTATATTGACCTCCACATTTCCCCTGAACTAATGTGCTTTTTAATAACATTCTGCACTATAGTGACTGCAAGCTGAAAATGCAGAAAACTGGTTATCTTCTATTCTTCAGTTTGTGACTCTTCTCATATAGTGTAGTAAAAGATGGAATATGAGGTATGGTTAAGATCAGTAAGATCCTTTTGTAGAAGTCATTCTTTTTTAGATCCAGTCTTTTAATGGATTGCTTGAGATTTACTTCCAGAATGTAATGATTCAGGTAAACTTTCTTGAAGGTTCTTGGTAGAAATATAAAGATTTGATTTGCCTGTCTTGCCAGCATTTGAGCAGCTCTCACTCTCTTGGTGTTCTAGTTTTCACCTTAACCTCCACAGTTCCCCTGAACTGATGAGTTTTAATAACAATCTGCACTATAGAAAGAAACCACAAGCTAAGAACAATCTTAGAATATTCTAATAACTTTTTAGTCTTTTAGTTCTTGTAGATGGAGCTTCTGCCCCAGTCTTATTTGTAGAAAGCATCTAGTTCTCATCTAGTAGAGTATTTTTGCTGCAGTTTGTTCGTTCACAAAGCTTCTATGGAGTTTAGGTCAGTACGTAGTTTTCTAATGTGAAAAGCTTAATTCTGAAATCTACAGTTTGTGTTCCTTCAGGTAGTCCATTGTGGATTTATTGCATTTTGATAGTTGAGTGGGCATTTAACATTCCTCAATCCACAATCTCACAATTTTGCAGTTACTATTGCATGTTTCAGGGATGCTGAATTATGTTTTAATGACACGGGATGTTTAAACTATTGTCTTTATTTCTAAAAGTCTTTTTAATGATTTTTAAAGAGTTCCCCAATTGTGTTGTCATCTCCACATTGCGCAAATTCACAAGTAATGGAATTTCATCATAGAAGGCATTATCACCCAAAGTGGACAGCACAGTGCAGTGGGTGGTAATGATCGGGACCGGCTGTATCTGGCTAAAATTGTCCTTTTGAACAGTCAAGCGACTCTGGCAGAAATCCTGGCAAAGTCCAGACCCACATTTATGAAGGAGACCCCACATGCAGGGCCATTTCCACCCAAACCTAGCCTACCTGTTGCTAAATTATAACACTGTATTTTCCCTTCTTTCTCTTTTCTTCCTCTTTCTCTTTGTCCTTTCCTTTCCAGCTTCATGATTCCTGAAGTTTCATATTTTGCCGACTGCAGAAATCACAAACCTGGCTAGCTGGCTACTATCCTCAACTAGAGGAGGGGCCTCCTTAAGGGGAATTCTGATTATAGTGTCGTTGGACTTTCCTGCAGTGACCATCATAGAATTTAAAGGGGCGTCATTGTCTGGGGGCCCCAGGCCAGCTTAGGTGCAGCTTTCTTTAGCTTCCATGGGACACTCATGGCGAAAATCATGAGATACAATAGTTCTTAGTTCCTCTTCTATGACCAAATAGTATATCAGTGTAAATAATACCTAACTTTCTGTTTTGTAATGGTTACAAAAGCAGTGCTTGACTGCATATTTTGTATATTTCATAACTGACTCTGGATAAAATATATAATTTAAATTATTATATATTTTTTTAAAAGTTGGGTCAGTGCCAGAGCTATATTTTTACCTTTCACCCTAAAATAATATGAAGTAAATACAGAAAGCAGTCTCACATTTGAAAGAGATTGATTTTACTGTGTGGTGAGACTCTGGTGGTGAGAACACACTCATTTATCACAGTATTTATTTTATTTTTTTTCTCATGGGGAGTGAGGGGGGGGGGAGCTCAAGAAAGCCCAAATGATCCTGACAGAGAAATCCCATATTTCACTATTACACACTGCAGCATACGTCAAAATATGTTTTTCTCTGTTTGACAGTCTGTCTTTAACCGGACAGACTTTTGGCTTGACGTTCCGTTTCGCCATTAGTGTCCATCACTCCCCTGACTGCGTGGGTGTGCGCGAGTGTGTTTTGTGATCGCGAGAGTGAGCAAGAGCGAGGCAACAGTGCGTTCGGGTGTGTCTGGCGAGTGTATATATGTGTGTGTGTGTGTACGGGACTCTGCAACATGGCACAAATGGACTTTCTGAGGCAGTTAGAGTGCCAGAGCCAAAGCAGAAAAAAAGTCCTTTTTTTTCATTAATAGTGAAAATGTGTTTCTCTGAAGTAATTAAACATACCAGCCCTGCTTAAAATTTTAAGAAACCTTTCCTAACATTTAAAAAACTATTTTATTGCAGTCGTTTCTCAGGCACACTGCTGCTGCTACTGCAGCTTAGCCAATCAGCTCTCCCTCCTGCCCTGCCTCTAAACCCATACATCACCACACTGTAAGCCCGGAAAAGTAATGGGTAATGAAAACTTAAGTTAGCATAACTTAGAACATCAAGTTATTACAACTAAAGGGGAAGTTGATTGAACTTTTTTATTTTTGTGGTAACACTTTATTTTAATGAACAAAAATTAGGCACTTATTATTGTCTTATTATTTGCTTAACAAAGCCTTAATTAGACATTTGTAAATGATTTATTCACTACTTATTAGGCCTTATTCTGTGTTATAAGTGTTATTGTGGCTTAGTTAGGGGTCTATTATGTGGAAATGATTAATAATGGCTGTAATAGTTCTTATAGAGCACTATAAACAGTTATGTTAGCACCCTGTTAAGCGGATTATTAAGCATTAACTATTAGCTAATTCTACATGTTATTATTGTGTAATTGGCAGCAGTTTGATCTATGTGAGTTTGGCAAGGTTATGCTGTGCTGGAGTTTATTGAGTTAATAAGGGCTTAATAAGTCACTAATAGACTAATAGTTACCACTTTAACATAAGAAATAAGAAAATAAATGGTTTATAAATGGTTTATAAACTAGATTATTAAGTATTATTGATTAGGTTGTAAATACCTTAAAACCATTGATAAGCAGTTACAACACGTCAGCTAAAAAGGCAAAGGTGATCCATTGTTTGTTTAGTCATTTAATTCAACTGAGTCGTTTTATAATAAATAGTTAAACATACTTACAATTAGATTAATATGACAAGTTTAATGCTGATTGATGGAAAACACAAAGTAAGATCAGTATCTATAGAAAGATCTGAGATTTGACAGTACAAATGAGTGTGGAATCACTACTTTGCCATTTTTTGACTCACTGTTGTCATTTCTATCAATGTTGTTATTTATTTATTAACTGCTTATTAATGAGTTGTAAAGTATTTGCAGCCTAATTAATAACCATTAATAATCTCCTTTATAAACCATTCATAAACCCTTTATAAAGGTAGTCTTTTGTTAAAGTGGTACCCCATTTTGTTATACTGTAAGACCGGATAAGTGCAGTTTACTTTTTTAAGGCAACCGGTTTGCTATTTTTGATGATGGGGAATGAAAACTTGAGTTAGCATAAATTAAAACATCAAGTTATTACAACTAAAGGGGAAGTTGATTTATTTCTAAGGTTATTTATTTCTAAGGTTATCACTACACAGGGGGAATCACTACACACTGATGGTGAGTGTTAGTCAGAAACTGTTGGACACACCCAGTATGCAAATAGATTGTGACAGAAGCCAATAGAAAAGAAGCTGCCAATGGCAAAACAGACTAAACTCAGTTATTATAAGTTGGTTCAACTCAAAGATCTCAGCTTGAATGTATAAAATGTGCCCACAAATCAGTTCAAAAATAGTCAAAACAGTTGAGTATTGTTTAGAAATATCCTATTTTACATCAGATTACTTTTGAGTACATTTGAGTTCAAACAACGTATGGGTTTACAGTGCAGTGCCCCTCCCGAACTACTCCTCCAATTTTTAGCATTTTTGCAATTTTAGCTGAGGGTGGAGTCAGAAAAAAATCGAGGTGGTTTAATTACACTTTAAAAGTACTCTTCCACATGCTTTGTGTAATTACACATTCTCGCCATAGAGGTCTCCAAATTCCCAATCTACACCCCAAACTTACAAATTGTCACTTTAACACCAGAAAGACATTCAAGGGCATCATGGTAAAGCTGGATAGGAAGATGTATAATGCTGAACATGTTTTATTCAAAATTTCGAAGCTTTTTTCATCTGAAATCCTCTTTTACGACTCATTTCCACAATTCTGTCTATCTTCTTCACATCCTAGATATCCCAGGGCCCTATATATAACATGTATGTGATTCCATACATTTGTTCGTATCCTTTATGTGCTGTAAAGATGCTCCCGGATTTCATTGGGCGACAACAAAGCGGGACAGTGACTGCAGCCCTGATTCAATATGCCACTGACCATGCTTCCCAGCATCTGTGAACTGTTACAGCCGACAGAGGGCTGACAAAACTGCTCTACCGAGAGCTAATAAAGGTTCAGATCCTTCCATTGTATCTGCATGCTGAGCGAGACCTGCATTTGAATGGGAGCCTCAGTACTGAAAGGAAAGAAACTGGCAGAAACCTTCAAGTCAGATCTTATAAACAAATGTTCTATTGTGAATTACGTTTGAGCTTGGCTCATTTATAAATGAACGCTGGCCAAGAGAAGACGGTGCAGATTCTGGATTGTGTTGATATATGGTTTCTACTTTGTGTCAAGTTCTCGTCCAGTTCTGCGTCTCTCCTGTCTTTTTCTGTGTCTTTCCTGCCCTCCTGCCCTGTGTGTGTTTATTTAGCTTTCTCCTTAGCACATGACTCTCTGTGTTGATTTTCTCGTCTTATGTCCTGTCTTTAGTGCTCCCCTGTGTGTTGTTTGTAGCTCTGCCCCCTTGTTACCTGTCCCCGGGTGTTTCCTGTTACTTCTGTGTATTTATAGTCTGTTTGTTTCAGTGCCCTGTGTTGATTCTTTAGCATGTGTGGATTACAGCATGGAGAACTGTGTTTACAGACAATTAGTTCTGGAAGTGTTCCTGAGCATGAAGTGATTTTCAGTACAGAATCAGTACAGCCTTTCTTTTTAATACAGTGCCACATGAGGGCCTGAAGATCACCAGCATCCAGTACTGACTGTCAGCCTCGTTCCTTCCACCAAGGATTTCTTTAGATTCTCTGAAGATTTTGATGATAGTATGTACTGTCGATGGTGGGATATCAAAAGTCTTTGCCGTTTCAAATTGAGGAATATTTTAGGAAATAATTTTTTTTTAAGATTGGTGAACTTTTCTGCCCATATTTGCAAATTGGTGCAATTCAAATGCCGCTGTTTTGATTAGTATCACTTCTTTTTCTTGTCTGGAAAAAAGTGGATTCCCATTTAAATGTTCTGTTCCACCTTAAAAGTGCTAAGCCTGTGTGCCGCGACAGCAGCATTTAAGGCGGAATGGTAAATTAGCAGCATTTAAGGTTATTTATGGAAGGCAAAGTGTGTTTAAAGTGCAGATTTAAGAAAGCTAAGTAGATAACAAGCTATAATGCCACCAGTGCCACCTGAGGGCCTGAAGATCACCAGCATCCAGTACTGACTGTCAGCCTTGTTTCTTCCACCAAGGATTTCTCCAGATTCTCTGAAGGTTTTGATAATAGTATGTACTGTCGATGGTGATATATTAAAAGTCTTTGCAGTTTCACACTCAGCATTTTAGGAAACTGTTCCACATTTTTTTTTTTTAGTTTTTGTAAAGTTTTGTGAACCATATTTTGCCCGTCTTTCTGAATAATCTCAGGGTGATAATAATCTATCTCTCTTTTTCTTTCTCTCTCTCTCTCTCTCTTTTTGCTGGTCTCTTGGTATTCCCAGCACCAACACACGAGGTGAGTGTCTTATAAAACATGCAGAGTGCCATCTGCAGCGCTCTCCCTGTGGGCACGGACTCCTAATCAACAGCGAGCGAGACTCAACAGCTCCTTCTTTTTGTTCTATCAGTGTAGGCAGAGCCGCTACAACCCAAAGTGCTCCTCGGCTGATAATTGGACGGCGCCGACACGGCCGACGTCGGAGTGTGTGTGTGTGTGTGTGTGTGTGTGTGTGCACAGGAGTGTGAGGAAGTGATCGTCTGGTTGGAAAAGTATCCTATTTGTATTGCCACCTGCTGTTATTTTCAGCTGATGTGCAGCGGCAGTGGCTTTGAGAGAAGGAGCAGTAGAGTAAAATGGTTGTATCAGTGTGAGGGAAGAAAGCATTCTCCTTTTGGCTTCTGCTGCCTTGTCTCTTTTCAGCTTTTTTCTTCCCTTTTTTTAGATAAATCTTCTCATCTTTTTCTAACTCTCCACCTTTCTCATGTAACGTTCCTTCTTTACATTCTGAGCTTTCATTAAACCTCTCAACCCAACAATCGGTCTTGCGTGAAAGTACCAGAGCTATAGAAAGTTTTATCATCATAATCAAGGTTGGGTACTGATAAAATAGTACGTGTGGCGAAACCTGGATACAACAAAAAGTAGCTAACTGAATTTTGTTACAGTGAAAAAGTAAGTAATCAGATTACATCAGACGTCCCAAGTCTCCCGGAAGTTGAGGGAATCTACCACATATCAATAATGAGAAGAAGAAAGACGCTGCCCTTGTGCACATATTGATGAAGCGCATGCAAAAGAGAGAGGGTTCTGATTGGCCTGTTCTCTACCAAGAGTCCGTGAGTCAGCCAATCATTTTTTAGTGTGGGCGGATAGTGTTTTTTTCCCCTCCTGGACTGGATGCATTCAAGAGCATCATGGCTCCCATCAAAACTTAACAGCCAAAAGCTAAGGTTCTGTTATCCTTTGGTTTGTTTTTGGACAGGGGATTGGGGAGGGGGGTTCAAGTCCAGGTCAGGGGGTACCTGCCTGAAATTAATTTTTGCAACTTGGGATGTCTGTTACATGTACATTTAAACAATAGGCTGATTACTAGCAGGATTACATTAAAGCCCAAAGAGGATCACTACTCTTACCCTGTGAGCAAGAGTGTGTTTCTGAGATGCTGCTGTTGTTACTTTGTGACTTTCTTTCTTTCACATAATGCTTGTTGCAAGTAAGAGAATCTTCTACAGGTCTGGCAGTAATCAGGCCTGGCTGTGGTTAGTAGTAAAATTGAACTCAGCTTTCCAAAAACTTTTACAGTTAATTTATGGGGGGGCAAAAACTTTTTCATAAAGAGTTTGATTGGTTCAAATATTCTTTTTTTTTGTATAATAAATGAAATAATTGTTAAAAAAGTGTTTTTCAGGATATATTTGTTTTATAATAAAGTTTGTTTGATAAATGAAAAATGTAAGTATGACAAAAATGCAAAAACAAAAGAAATCAGTAAGCGGCAAATACTTTTTCACACACTGTATTTGTGTCTATATGTGTAAACGTACAACAACTGTCTCACAATTTTCACCACAGTCATGGAATTTAACCTTTTCAATTCAAACTACACCCTATTTAATAGCCTTAAAATGCAGCCCCACCTCCTTGCAGTACCACAACCACAGCTAGAGGGCGACACTAGCCCTCAAACAGATGGTGAGAGCCATCAGACCTCCATCCCTGGGACACCCAGGCCCTCTCCCACAGTGCACATGTTTAAAATGACAAATCACACACATGGGCAGCTCCATCATCAGCGACTGAGTACCTTCAGCAGATGGGAGCAGGATGTGGAACTGTGGTTTCAGACAGTAAACGCTGACACTCTAAAACGTTCCCTATAGCTGAGTGTACAGGAGGAGAACATGGCTCGCCAACCCATCAGAGACCCGCCAGACGCTGAGCTTCTGAGCTGATATGTGTACTTAAAGAGCAGACAGACGCTCCTGAGAGGCTGAGGAAACATTCTACACATCATGGATTAAAGAAAGAAAGAAAAAAAGAAGAGGAGGAAGAAAAACAGCATGGACTGCACCTGTAGTGTCTGCAGCACTGCTGAAGAGGTCTATGGAAGAGCAGGAATACAGTATATATTGGTTTGTCTAAGCTAAATGTGTTCAAAACTCAATGATATGGTTGCATTTTATTTATTTTACACATTTTATTTAAGTTTATTTCAGGGCATTTATGTTTTGTTTGAATGAAAAAGTATTTTTTACTTTCATTAATAAATTATTCACAGGGACAGCGGCTAGCGTATTCATCTCTCTGCAGCACTGGGGTCTGGGGTTCAAGTCCCTGTCTGGGTGGGGTTTCCAGAAACAGCCATTTTAAAAGCTCTGGAAATACTTAATTTTTTTGAGATGTGTATTAACCATTTTAAGACAATCGTTTACTTAATATATATTTTTTTCTTACCTCTCACATATATAGTTGTTCTTTCTAAATTTTACAATGAATGAACCAATAAAATATTCCAAAAATTCCTGGAATAAAAAACTTTTACTTTGAATTACATTTAAAAAAGACTGTTTAAAAAACTGTTTTTTTTTCTCGTCCTCTAAAATTGCTATTTTGAAGATACACAGGTTTTTCTGTGATAGCAATTTTTGGTTAGTAGAATGTTACAGTTAACTTTCTTAAAATGCTCAGTCTGTCAAATTTTCAAGATTTTCTTTAATGTTTTTAAATGTTCCTGAAACATCACTGACATGTCACTTGTGTCAGTGTTTGAATTTTAAGACTTTTTATTCATATCTAAACAAAACCTGTCAATTGGAATGAAATGTCACACCTACCACACTGTTAGCATTTCTACACAGTTAGCTTAGGTATGCAGATTTAAACTATGGCTAGCCGCAGTTAGCGGCTAATGCCACCTGACAGCACTATACTGAGGAAACCTGAGTGCTCCAGTAAGCCAGGGAGATATTAGCTAGCGGTTTATCACACATAGCTTATTTTAACACGATAAACACTCCATTTAACACGGATATACTCACATCTAAATGGCGAAAGAGCTAGTGCTTAGAGTGGTTAGTGGCTAATGCTAATGCTGCTCTAGCAGTGCTAGCCAGGGTTAGCAGCAGGCTACAGGCCAATAATACTCACCTCTGAACAGCAAAAGTGCTAGCTCTTAGCACGGTTAGCGGCTAAAGCGTATGCTGCTCCAGTCTCAAGTCTATTGTGCTGGAGAATATAATTGAAACTTCTATAAAATCATACATCGAATTTTAAGGTGCACTGACGACTTTTGGGAAAATTAAAGGATTTTAAGTGCGCCTTATAGTTTGAAAAATATGGTAGATTATTGTTTGCAGTGTTAGCATCGCTATTGTGATGTTAGCACTGCTATCCAACTAAACAAGGCTTGCTTCAAACAACGTTAGTTCTCAGAAAATCTCCTTTCATATCCAAACAAACACTATTATTATTGTTAGTGAATCAATATCAAATTGAATTGAAATAAAAAATGAATTGGGGTGTTTTGAATCAACTTGGAAAGTCAGTGAAGATACTCAGCTCTAAGCTATACTTACTTTATGAAGGATAAGCACAGTTGTATCTTGTATCTGCCTGTTTGATAAACATATGACAACAAAAAAAGATAAATCTTGTGTTTTCCTGCTTACAGACAGTAATATTCAAAAAGAATCCTATGAAACCAGCTCTGTATATAAGCACATTGGAGGAAAAGCTCACACCTCAGCATCATACCTGTCAAGTTTTAGATTTAAAAATAAGGGATATTTTCCTCTGTCCGCTTAAAGCCGTCCCACCAGCCCAACGAAGGTTCAGTATCCCTTACATTTTAAAACAGGTTTACAAAAAATCTAAAATAACCACATGTGAACCACTTACACACTACAATTAGATTATCAGAATCTGAAATGTTGTGGACATTCCTACATATGTCATTCTTTTAATACAGCCAAATTAAAAATCCTTTTCTAGATATAAAAAAAGTTAAGATTTCATGTTTTTTTTTGCCATAAATGCACTCTTTTATATTATATATATATATTTTTTTATTTAATAGATTTAAAATTGAACAAAGGGTGCACAAATTCTGCAAAATGACTGTAGGTGACCTAAAAATGGTATTATGAGCCTTTACTAAAAGGACATGGACCAGATATTTTCCATCAGTAAAAATTAGTCCTAAGTGGCCTACACAATTAATAATTTTTAATTAATACTTCTTTCTTTTGATTACTCAACCCCTGATCAGTTCAGTTAATTTCGGTCCTCTCCACATTTCTAGTTAAACCGAGTCACAAGCTGTAATCTTTTTATTTTAAAAGGTTTAATCTGTGTGTTTATTTCGGTTTATTTTTAAGCCGTTATAAGAAAAATTTCATCACAGTTTACATGATTAGCTTACCCTTACCTTTCTTTAAAAAAAAATCGCTGTATATCCAGATATGTTTTAACATCAGCAGCTCCAACTAGCTGCCTGAACTCACAGCGACTAGGGGCTTCACCACACTGACTCTCCTTTGCAAGCTGATTGGCTGTTTCTCCTGAAAGGCGGGACTTTCTCCTTGAACCGGCTCCACGATTGGTTAAGAGACACAGCGCGGTCAGTGCCCTGTCTCCTCAATAATATATATTTTTTAATCTTAATATAATACGGGAAATTTACGGGAAAATACTAATACGGGAGGACGGCGGGAAAGAGGAGTAAAATACGGTAGTTTCCCGGCCAAAACGGGAGACTTGACAGGTATGCTCAGCATCTTTTCATGGTGCGGGCTGTATTGACACAGAGGGCAGCTGCTACTGTACTCGAAATTCTACAGAGACGTTCTAAAGCCGCCAGTGCTGGAGAGCCACAGCACTGTGGAGGCTGATGTGTCTTTCCTGATTCAGCACACTGGATTCAGTTCATCAGATAGCTGTTGAACCCTGGATGAGTTGATTTGGGGTGATACTATTATTTTCAGTGTCTTTAGAGTCATGTGGTCAAACGACATACAATTCTTGCCATCAGACCAATTCTATCTAGTCTATAAGCCATCCTTGATAGAAATGCCTTTGTGGGGCTTGCATAGATCCAATTGGGTCCCAAAAATGGATGTCAGTGATGGGCCCCATCAGGTTAAGTGATGGTAATAAAAAAGGAGGGGTTCAAGCAGACTAAATCCGGAGATTGCTGAACGAATCCAGGTCATGTAGCTCGCTCAACATCAGTGGCAGTTCAAAAAGAGGTGGTGGCTGACTTCACATGTATCAGATAAGGCATGTGCTAGTCTTTATCCTACTGGTGTTGGGTAATTGCTACTGATAGGAGGAGTGCAGCTGAGTGGGCAGGATGTTCAGCATAGCTAAATTGGGGAGGGAAACATTAAATATAAATAAAAATATATAAATAATAAAATTGGGCTCAATCTGTGTTGTTTCAACAATGTTAAGTTTTTAGAGAAATAAAGTTGTTTTAGGCAAGCCTGTTTTGTTAGAAAGTGATACTAACACTGCAGTAGCGATGCTAATACCACAGTAGCCATGTATAGTGAGACCAGCAGTCGGTGTGGTGACAATGCTAATGGTGCAGTAGCTGTGCTAATGGCTCGGTAGCGATACTGGGTAGCGATAGTGATTTCCTTAAAGCCTTCAAAAGAAGGTGCAGATGCCGATGATGATCTGGCATCTGTTGTGAGACCATGTGAGATCCTCACTCATGGGAATTCCAAGGATTTTTAAGCTCTTTACCCTCTCCACCTCTGCCACACCTATGTAGAGAGGTATGAGCACCTCCCCAGAAATAAACAGGAATCCTATACAGGAATGTTCTATATACAACAACAAGATGTTGTTGGCAATACTTCGCAAATTCCAGGGTAAAACAGAGGGTTATATACATATAGAAAGTTTTATTAGGTGTCTGGGAATGCAGCAATTGTATTTAAGGAGTAGGAGTGGAGCATATGATAGAGAAAGGAGTTTTGTGGTCAATGGAGTCTTTGGATTGGGATTAGAAGAAGCAAAGCAGAAGCAAATTTGAAGCAATCGGCAAGACATTAATTGTGCACCGTGCAGTTGGATTTAGGGGGTGCCAGTGTGTCTTTGCTATCGTACCGATAGGAAAAGTACACATTGCGCAGCTCGAAACGCTAAAGAGCCTGTACTAATTATCTTAATTAATCATGGGTGTGTTTTGGCTTGATGTTAAATAATCCAGTCAGTGTTAATAGTCATTCCCTTTAAGAGGCAGGTGCTTTTTGACTTTGGCGCATTGATTTCTTAACAGTGCAGTACTTGTTTTGTTCTTTTTTGTCAGTGTTTGAATCAGTCAGTGGCACACCTGTGCTTTCAGTCACCAAAATAGGCCATAAATACGGCAGTAATTTACCTCAGTTTCAGACCACCACACGTATCAGCATAGGTATATTCCTAAACTTTGCTGCTATTACAGGGGTGTAAGATAGCAATGAGCATTGCAGCGTGACTTGTGCAGGGTGTAAGATGGGGCCCCATGTCTCCAATTGCAGGACTGAAGCTGTTAGAATATGAAACATGGCTTTACTGATGAACTCTATCTGACGTAAATGACGATTGTGGTAATTTCATGTTTTTACCCGTTCCTTTATCAACAGCTGTCATCATAAGCAGGCCTAAGAAATCACTGTAATGCACAGTATTCTGTAATAACAGTAGCATGCCACGTTGCTTGTAGTAAACTGCCACTGCCGTCGCTGTGGCCCATGAGGTCTTATTGCATCACAGTGTCGAACTGGTGTTTTCACATTGTAACCGACTGCACAGCTGTCAGCAGCATCAGTGGCTGTCAGTGGGTATGATAGGCATTCAGCCTGACAGCCTCTGAAAGATTTAACAGACCGATAAAGAGCTAACCGTGCCCGATTTGCTCTCTCCTCAACACTGGTGCACCAGAGCTGTTCACTACAGTACAAAGACTGAATTGGGAGAGATAGGAATCCCCGATACTGGGATAGAGGGACCAGGAATGCTACTTTACTGCTGCTGTTGATTAAAAAAAAGAAAGGAGTGAAGGATAATTATGTCATTATAGACTACTTTTACGTAGAGTACCTCTTGGTAAGAGATTAATTAGAATCGCTAGCAAAAGTATTCATACCCCTTGAACTTTTTCACAATTTCTCACCTTACAACCACAATTTAAATGTGTTTTATTTATATTTTTTAAGAGATAGACCAACATAAAGTAGCACACAGGTACATGTAACATAGGTTTTTTTTATTTTAGTCAAGTAAAAATCTTAAAGGCATGACAGGTAAAATGATTCAGCCCCCTATATCAATACTTAATAAATCCGACTTTCACTGCAATTAAAGCTGCAATCTTTTGGTATATGTCTCTACCAGCTTTCTACATCTAGAGATTGAGATTTTTGTCCGTTTTTTTTTTTTTTTTTGCAAACCAGCTCAAGCTCAGCCCGGTTGGATAGAGAGTGTCAGTGAACAATGATTTTCATGTCAGGACTTTGACTGGGCCATTCTAACACATAAAGATTCTCTGATCTGAACCATTCCATTGTAGCTCTGGCTGTTTGTTTAGGGTCATTGTCTTGTTGGAAGGTCAATCTGTGTCCCACTTTCAAGTTTTTTAGAGCCTCCAATAGGGTTTCTTTTCCAGGATTGCCCTGACCTGTATTTAGCTCCATCCATATTCCTATCAACTCTGACCATCTTCTCTGTCCCTGCTGAAGAAAAAAAATCTCCACAGCATGATGCTGCCACCACCATGTTTCACAGTGAGGGTGGTTCAGAGTGATGAACATTAGAACTTTTTCACCACACATAGTAATTGTATTTAGGCCAAATAGTTGGCCAACTTTGGTCTTATCTGACCACAGACTCTTCTTCCACAGTTTTTTTTCCTGTGGACAGATTCTCCCAACAGAGCTGTGGATTTGTTCAGCTCCTTTAGAATGACCATGGGCCTCTTCTCTGACCAGTGCTCTCCTTGCTCCTTGTTCTGTCAGTTTTGGTATTAAGCCATGTTTTGGTTGGTTTGTAGGAACAGTTATACTTTTTCCATTTTTGGATGATGGATTTATCATACAGTGCTCCTTGGGATGCTCAAAGCTTCAGACATGTTTTTTATGACCTAACCCTGCTTTAAACGTCTCCACAACTTAATCTCTGACCTGTCTGGTGAATTCCTTGGTCTTCATAACGCTGTTTGTTGCTTTTGTTTGCTGTGATCAGAAGTGTGTGCCACTTTTGGAGTGGCAGTCATTTTTATAAACCAAAGCCACAACTGCTCAGGTAGAGCGAAGAGTTTCCTGTCTGAAAATAAAACTGACATTTTTATGTACAGTTATATTCTTGTCAATAATATTCTGAGGGCTTTATCTGCTACAAGTAAGAAATATGGTGCACACACAGGGTTATAGGCAGGTATATGGGGAACACAGTGAAATATGAGTTTGCCAGTGGGTCAGTAAGTCAATGAGTACAAGAGGCCCTGTGTGTGTGTGTGTGTGTGTGTGTGTGTGTGTCTGGCCCAGAGCATGCTACCGTTTCCAAAAGGCTGCCTGAGAAGCCAGCAGCTGCTCTAATTGAGTATTTTGGGACAGTCTGGGGTCCATGCATCTTAAATGTCCTCTCTTCTGTAAAAAGCCTATCCTCCATGGCCTCTCTCTCTATTTCTATGTCTTTCGATTTATATATAAACTTATTATCAAAAATAGTTCCTCAGATACTGCAAGTCAACAGCACCCCAGATAAGAGTCAACTAAAAGCTTTTAGGTGACTCTTATCTGGGATGCTGTTGACTTTCAGTATTCGATGACCTTAATTTCTTATTAAAGTAATTTTATCTTCACTTAGTTGAGAAGTTCTTGCCATAACATGGATTAGAACATAACTCAAATAGAGCTATTCACTGTATACCTGTAACTCTACCTCTTCACAACTTTACAACTCTCTAAATAATTACATATGTTTTTTTCTTTAGTATTCATTGACAATGCTAAGACAAAAATCAATAATTGTAAAAAAAAAAAAAAAAAAAAAAAACACAATGTCTCCTGTGAAGTCTGACTGATTCTTTAAAACATACTGACTTTTAAAAACATAATTTTATACACTTGCCTGCAACAGATATACAGCAGATGTCATGGCTCTCATTGATTGTAGAAACTTCACACTAGACCCCAGCTCAGCAGCTTGGAATGTGTACCTTCACTCTTCCTCCAGACTGTGCTCCCTTGATTTCAAAATGAAATGCACAATTTACTGATAGCCAGTGATGGTTTGGAAAGCCATGTCCAAGTCCAGTATCAGCACCTCATGCTTCCCTCTGCTGACAACTTTTATGGAGATGCGGATTTCATTTTCCAGCAGGACTTGGCACACTTCCCACACTTCCCAAACTACCAATTGGTCTTGTTAAAAGAAATAAACGCTTGAAATAGATCACTATGTGTGCGTGAACGAGTTCAAAAGAACGCGTTCATTGAACATGCTAATTTTTTCGTGAACTGAACGCAACACATTTTTTTTTTAATAAAGAACTTGAACATGAATTAGTTCACATTATGTGTCATGAACGGCAGACATCACTGTAAATGAATGTTGGCTAGAGAGGGCAGAGCGCGAGGGGGAGAGAGAGAGAGACACCAACGACGAGAGCGCGGAGCATGAGGGCGCGACAGAAGAGAGAGAGAGAGAGAGAGAGAGAGAGAGAGAGAGAGAGAGAGAGAGAGAGAGACCAATGATGGGAGTGAGAGAAAGCGCTGCAAAAAAAATAAAGTAACTTTTCAATGATATATATTTTTTTAAATGCACTTGTACAGTGCTTAACCAAACACAAACTGCAAAAAATTAATCCCGGATGTTTGTTTTCCTATATCTATAACGTTAGCACATTGCTATGTAGCTCAGGCTACATTCCTGAATCTGGTCTGTCGCCTCCCCTCAGCAGCCTATATTTCCCAGGGTGTGGCCTGAGTCAGCTACGTCTGCCTGCATGTGCGCTGGCTTTGAGGGAAAAACACAGACTCGGGAACCAAGCCCCGCCTCTTCTCTCACGCGATTGGCTGTTCCGCCACATGTCCGGCGTCTTATTGGTCGACGGGTCTGTCAGTCACTGATTTCAAGCGCTGGTCCGCTTCCTCGCCGCGGAGCGAGCCGTTTTGAGGGAGGCGGACGAAAGATACCGGGTTCGGGTTTCGGTTTGGGGGAAGGAACAGGGGAAGTAAATAATTTAAATGTATTGAATAACTCGGAAAGTACGACAGGGAGCGACAGCTGTCGGGGAAGAGTGGAAAAAGGGCTTTTTGAGGCGGAAATTGTTAAGTTTTTGAGGGTTTTGTGAGCTGCAGCTCCTCCAGTTCTCCTGGCTTTTGTTGACTGTTTAAATTGTCTGGCTAGTTAAACTCTGGCTAACTAGCTAACTTACAGCTAACTAGGTTAACTGACAGCAGCAGAAACGATGGAGATAAGAGATAAACTGGGTGAAATGTAGTTTAAATGGTTGTTTTAATATCATGTTGTGCCGTTGGGACGCTTTCACTCAGGTCCGCGTCAACAAAGCAGCCGGTTATTTAACGTTAGCTGATTTTAACCGACAACATCCAGCTGCTGTTGAATCAATAACTAGCTAACCTTGGCTAACTAGCTTAGCTAGCGATAAGCTAGTGTCTGTCATATCCTTCATATCATACCTAGCGCTAATAAAGGTCGTTATCTGCCGGTAGTAGTATAGTATTAGCTCCCCAAACCCACAGCTGGAAGATGGCAACAACAAAAGCCAAGGCTGGACTGAACAATGAAGGCAGTCCTTATCGGGAGACGAGCCGGACAGAAGCGGGCAGTCCGGGGTTATCAGCGGGAGGAGCAGCGCCCTTACCCGGGGCCAACAGTAGGACTTACTCCCTGGAGGACTTTGACACCGTGGCTACTGTTGGTAAGTAACGTTAAGTTGGTCTGCTGTTTTAGCTCTAACTACCAAGCTCAGCATTATGTTTAGGGCCAGGGGCTGGACGATATGACCAAAATCTGTATCGCAATTTATATTATATTATATTTCTGAACTTCAGTAGGTTAAATCATATCATATAAATCATATCAAATGCCCACAACATAAAAATGTTCCTACAAACTTAAACAAAACAAAAAAATAATAATGACTTAGTTTGCCATTTAATGTAGTAAATGCAACCTATCAATGCATATCAGTCAGTGACAGATGAATTATGTAAAAAATGTAGCTATTAGGGATATATATATATATATATATATATATATATATATATATATATATATATATATATATATATATATTTATTTATTATAGTTTTTTTTCTTCTTCTATTTATATTATTTATATATATATATTTTTTTTATTTATCGTTTTCACGGTAAACGTGTTGAAAGAGCTCAAACTGCATTGCATTTGACATAGTGAGGCTGGAGGTAGAGCAATGTAAAATGAGGTAGAGTGAGGTAGTCTAACAGAAAGTAAGGTTGCATGAGGTTGAACAACTTAAAGGAAGGTAAGGTGACAGAGCAATGTAAAGCAAGGTAAGGTGAGGTAAATCGAGGTAGTGCAATGTAAAGTAAAGTGAGGTGGAGCATCGTTAAGTGAGGTAGAGTGACAGAAAGCAATGTAAAATGAGGTACAGCGAGGTGTAGTGATGTAGTGCAATGTAAAGGGAAGTGGAGCAATCTAGTCCAATGTAGAATGAGGTAGCGTGATGTACATTGACGTCAAGGAACATAAAGTGAGGTAGGATGAGGTAGAGCAACGTAAAGGAAGGTACATGGATGTGGAGCAACATAAAGTGAGGTGGAGCGAGGTAGTGCAATGTTAGGTGAGGTTGAAAAAGGTAGTCCAACGTTAGGTAAAGTGAGAAAGCATGAGGTAGAGCAACGTAATCCTTTACCTAGCAAAGTAAAGTGGGGTAGAGCAATGCAATATGAGGTAGAGCAAGGAAGAGCAACGTAAGGTTAGGTACAGTGAGGTACTGCAGTGTAAAGTGAGGCAGCTTGATGTGGAGCAATGTAAAGTGAAGTATAGCAAAATAAAGTGAGTAAAGTGAGGTGGAAAGAGGTGGTCCACCGTTAGGTAAAGTGAGAAAGCATGAGGTAGAGCAACATAATCCTTTACCTGGCAAAGTAAAGTGGGGTAGAGCAATGCAATGTGAGGTAGAGCAAGGTAAAGCAACATATAGTGAGGTACAGCAAAGTAAAGTGAGGTAGCTTGATGTAGAGCAATGTAAAGTGAGCTATAGCAATGTAAAGTGAGCTGGAGTGAGGTAGTGCAATGTAGAGTGAAGTAGCACATTGTAAAGTGAGATGTGAAGAGGTAGTGTAGCATTAAGTTATATAGAGCAACGTAAAGTGAGGTGGCGTGAGGTAGAGCAACATAAAGGAAGGTACATTTGACGTAGAGCAACGTAAGGTGAGGTGGAGCAAGTTAAGCAAGGTACACTGTCATAAAGCAATGTAAAGTGAGGTGGAGCAACGTAATGTGAGGTGGAAAAAGGTAAAGCAACATACAGTAAGGTACAGCGAGGTACTACAATGTAAAGTGAGGTAGAGTGATGTAGAGCAATGTAAAGTGAGGTGAAGCAGCGCAATGTAAAGTGAGGTGGAGCAAGTTAAGAAAGGTGCATTGTCATAGAGCAATGTGAAGTGAGGTGGAACAAGGTAAAGCAACATACAGTAAGGTACAGCGAGGTACTACAATGTAGGTGAGGTAGAGTGATGTAGAGTAATGTAAATTGTGGTGGAGCAGCGTAATGTGAGGTAGAGCAAGGTAAAGCAATGTAAAGTGAGGTACAGCGAGGTAGTGCAGTAAAGGGTGGTAGAGCAATGTAAAGTGGGGTAGAGTGACATGTAAAGGTATGTAAAGCATGTAAAGAGCAATGTAAAGGTAATTTATCACAACCAATGCATGCATTGTATTTTAGTCCAGGTATTATAAAGTCCAGATTACACGAAGCTGCCTGTAATCTTCAATTGAAATTCAACACATCAGTTTATGCATTTCATTATTACTACACTAGCTTAGTTTGCACCTAATCAGCCTTTGAGTTCACCAGTTCAATCTGTCTTCTATGATATATTTAAACAGGAGTTCCCTAGTGCGTTTTTTTTAGTACTATCCCTCGATATGTTTGGACTGACACCAGTAGAACCACCACCAGCCAACTGATATGTTAGAGCTGTTGTAAGCTGAGCTTTTCAGGCTGGATGTGAAGCTGCCTTTAGGCCCCAAGCATCCCCCCGGAAACTATCAGGTGCACCTGTGGCCTATCCTTCCACTAGTCGGCCCCTAGGCACTATTGTATTTCACTGAAGGGGCTTTTTAATAGGGGGGTTGAAGTTCCTTCAAGTCTGTTTCTTTATAAACCCGTTTATGTTATATGACAGGGTGAGGTTTGTGGTAGACTGCAGTAAATGGACAACAATGTGCGCACAGCATCCTTCTCTTTATACAGTAGATATAGATAGTGACTAACTGAATTATTTATGAGTAAATTTGGTTTAATTAGATGTATTGCCCTGCTGTGGTGTAATGTTTAATAGTATTATTGTATTCGTAGTTTTATATGTTGTAATTGTTTCAATATATCAGCTGTTAAGAAATAATTTAATTTTGTGACACTGATGGGTATCTCCAACACAGAAATAAGATACTATATAGGGCTATATATAAGGACCAGGGTTCTTGCAGATCAGTCATAGAAGGGCTGTTAAGTTGTCACTACCCACAGCCTGCAATAGTGAAGCATGTTTCAAAAGTTTCTAATTGTCTAATGTCTAGTGTCTAATGTCTATGTAGATTGATTTTTCACAGAACTGCAACTGAGCTTAAATGTATTTTTGTTTTGCTTTACAAAGAAAAAGCAATGGCAAACCACAATTAAAAAAAAACACTTGGACACTTAACATTTTTAACAAGCCTACAAATCACAATACATTTACCTTAGCCGTGCTACTGTAATCACATGACTACAGTAGGGGTGGGCGATATGGCTCTAAAAAAATATCACAATATTTCATGGTATTTTTACGATAAGGATACTTTTGGCGATATGACAAAACACTGAATTAGAAAAAATATTTAGAATTGTATTATTGCATGCAATAGGATATGGCTAATTGAGATATTTAAAAATAATAATTTTATCAGATTTGTAACAGAAGTCAATGATCCAGAATGTCATGATACTAATAATGCACTCCAAATATCTCCATATATCCAGGATTAAAGTAAAATAAATGAAACTAGACAGATATAATCTGTCTCTAGTAGATATATAATGGGAAATGAGAACAGATTTTTTTTTTTTTGCTAAAAATGGCAAAAAAGTAGTACTTTGATGTGATAATTAGGGGTGGGTGATATGGCACGATATTTCAGGGTACAATATCGTTCACGATATTCAAATTTTTTGGCGATATTATCACGTACGATACGATATGGCACACCCCTAGACTACAGTAGCACTGCTGAGGTAATCTTAAATTTACCTCATAACAGCTATTCTAATCATACTTTTACTTCTAATTATACTTAGAACAGCTATTTTAATCATACCTATACAACTATCCTATACATACATTTATAATCATAATTCCACTTCATCATCCTAAACTTGCCCCAGAACATCTATTTTAATCCTACATATTATGATTAGTAATATGATAAATGGGTCAATAAAAATGACCCAAAATTCAAATGCTTACTATAGCAGTTCAAAAGATTTAAATATAATTGAAAAGTTACTTTATTCCAGGAATTCAGTGGAAAATGTGAAACTCATATATTATATAGATGTATTAAACACAGAGTGATCTATTTTAAGTGTTTATTTCTTTTATTGTTGATTATTATGACAATGAAAACCCAAAAATCTGTGTTTTAGAAAATTTGAATGTTATATGAAACCAAATTGTACTTTTAGCAGTTTGGGTCCTGCTGGAAAATGAAATCTGCATCTGCATAAACGTTATCAGCAGAGGGAAGCATGAAGTGCTGTAAGATTTTCTGGGAAAACACTGCACTGGTTTTGGACTTGATATAACACAGTGGACCAACACCAGCAGATGACATGTCTCTCCAAACCATCACTGATTCTGGAAACTTTACACCAGACCTCAAGCAGCTTTTTTGAGATACTTGTTTTTGGGGTTTCCTGGCTTTAAGCCACAATTATATAAATAAATGCTTAAAATAGATCACTCTGTGTGTCATAAAATTTTAAGCTGTACTACTAAATTAAAGTAACTTTTTAATGATATTGTATTTTAATCTATTCTAGTAGATTACTTATTTATTCCGTCATCTTTAAACTTGAGGGTAAGCATTTTAGAAGTGAAGAGGTTTCCTTTGACTTTAGTACTGATTAATTTCACCTTTTTTGGGCTGCTCTTCTGTAACCTTGGTTTAAAAAAGAATAATGTACATGGACTATATAACCTTACTGTAAGCCTCGTTTTCTAACACAGGCATATTATCTGCTCTTATAGTTGAATTCCCAGGTTGCTAGGTTGAGAGACTGTATAGTGGGTTTGTGTTGAAAATGACATTTCTTCCCACCGTGGAGACTTCCTCGTTGTAATTACAGCTCCAACACCTTTTAATTAGTTTGATCAAACACCTTCTCGTTCACTGTCGGGAGTGTTAGGTAAGGTTATTTTGGGTGTGTCCATGCGTGTAAGTGTGTATGGGCACGTTTGAAGAGAAGTGAAAGGCTCTGAGCTGGTTCAGCTAGCATTGTTCAACTGATAGAAGGTCTTTCTTTCTTTATGTAGGTATAAATAAAGAACTGATCAGTTAACTACTGGTTCATCCTAACAACTGCAAGCCTGTTTCCTGTTGGGAGGGGGGTAGAATTTAGTAGAAACGTCTGTCAGAGATCAAAGCAGTGCCGTCTGGGTACATCCTATCAGAGTAAAGTGGGTGGAACGGGAGGCTTATACTCTGCATGCACCCGTGCTCAGATTACTGAGCTTTTTCTGAAGCTGCTTACAAATTCCTGGGTGTTGTGATTTTTGGAGGGATTATTTTGTTTGTGGATTGGTGTGACCAAACCAGCTTTGTAGAGCGTAAATAACCCTAGTTTTGCAGAACTGAGACATACTACAGACAACATATCAATATTTAACACTTAAAATGTAAAAAAATCTAAAGGAATCCTGACTGGAGGTAGAGACGTTAATGTATGACTTTGAGTTCTGATAAAAATTGATTACAGTGTCTATTTTAATGCAGTCTTGTGCTTCAAAAAGAGACAGTCAATTTTTGAAGAGGGTTAGCATGCCAGTGGGGAAGCCCTCTTCGATGTGGAGACCTGCACAAGCGCAGTAGCCATACCAAACCAAAAAAAAGTCATGTTTTGTATGTGCATTGTGGAGACTAAAACTTAAATGTGTTCATGACATTCTTGTCAGTGATAAAATATGTTGTTAAAATGATAATTAGAGCCTCGTTTTGGATTATTTTGGTCTCTCCACATTCAATCACTGGGAAGGCTGGTCTTGTTATAGGGAATATACTTGCATATAAATACTTTGGTCACATTATATGGAAAATTTTCTTTAAAAAATGCTGTACAGTTAAGTGATTTACTCCCCTGACCAGTAGGTGGAGAATTGACAAACAATAAATATAAATTCAATCATTATCTTTAATTGTTAAACATTTTAAAATTAGGCTTGTATTGATTATCTGCTTTGAAAGTAGTTGAGTGTATTCACTGTATTTAGCTGCCATGAGTTTATCAGTCGTCAGTCACTTCCTGTGTTAGTTTTTAACTTCTGTTTAGTTGTTCTTGTTGTAAATTTTTCAGCCAACACAGGTCGTTTAGTCTAGTGGAACTGTGAGAACTGTGTCCTCTAGAATAATGATGATGATGATCTGTCTTGACTTGTCATGTACACTATATATATTTTGCATGGACAATTTTCAGTCTGTGACACCAATATAGTGATGATATAGCATAATTCTGCAATTACACCCTTTTAAAGAGCATCAACATGATTAATAGTTTGGGGTATGTATCAGGTATGTTTTTTTGGTAATTCATACTGCCTGTTAGAAGTTTGCACTGTGTTTTTAAAAACTGTTTATTGTAGCCAATGTGTGACTGGCACAACATTTGCTAACATTAAAGGGGACAATTATACATATTTTTATTTGCACAAGTTACAATTATTCTACTGGCTCTACAATACATGTTTATGAAGTTTTTTGCACAAAACTACTCTCACATTAAGAGATCTCATCAGCTCTATCATTGTCAGTTTCGGTCCCTTTCAAAATTAGCCATTTAAGGGCTCTGTCACTTTTATGCAAATAAGCTGTTGCTGGCCACGCCAATTGTGACTTTGTTTTGCCTATAGCCATTGGCATTTGGAGTCTTATGCACAAAACTTTTACAGCAAAATGACGTTGCTTTAACTGATCTAGTGGGTGGGGCTCTGGTAGGGGTTGATGGGTGAGTTGTGGTGCCATGGTGGTTCTATACAGATTTCTTAATTCTGACGTCAGAATGAGGGAGTCGTTGTTTTTGTAATTGCAGTGTTTATAGGAACAGTCAATGGGCAATATCGAGGTCTGCAAAAAGCATATACATATATATTTGTAATTTAATTAATAATAATAATAATAATAATAATAATAATAATAATAATAAATTAATAATAATTTTCCTTATAGCGTATGACAAGTCAATAATGCCATTATCACGCCAGGCTTATCTCCACCCAGTACATTTTGGGAGGGGTTGGGAAGTTGGTGATGATGTGTGGTGGTGAGGTAGTGAGCTAGTGATCATCCTACATCCTGATCTCACTAATGGTCTTGTCACTTAATGCAATCAAGTCTTTTTTTTTTTTAATTCCTTGATTTCAGAAGAAACCTCATAGTATAATTGCATTTTTTATGTTCTATGTTCTACATACTGTATTTCACAGTTGTGGATGAATAATTAATAATGAATCTGTAATTGAATGACCCTCTTTTTTTTATTTTCTTGCTTGTTCCTGGTCAGCGGATGTGTCAGCCAAAAGTCTCTGACCAAGCAAACCAGAAATGACCAGCAAAAAAGCACATCACGCCTAGGAATAGAATACACAGCAGAGCAATGGCCACAGTCTGAGAGCAGTGTCTAACACTTCTGGAAGGAGTTGACAGAAATTCAGCTTGCCACAATGCAAAACACAGTGGCAAAGTCTACAGTGACAAACACAATTGTTAGTCTATTTTTAGATATGTCACTGTGTGTGTGTGTGTATGCGTTTATAGTAGGGCAGTAGTGGTGGTAGCAGTATTGTTGTGTGTCTCTTCAGCAGCTGTTGTGAAAATTCAGAAGGACAGTTCCTCTTCTAAGGCCTGTGGGAAGACGGTTCATGTTAGGATACACTAACACACACACACACACACACACACATACACATGAACATCAACGGCTGGTTCTCACATACCGTAACTACATGTTTTGGCACGTTGGTTTCATTTTCCCATTTTCCAGTTTGAAGGTGTGTTTAATCAGTGTAATGGAATAACACACTGACCTGCAATAATAATAATGAACCTACTGAATCTATTGACATAAGGCCTAATGCAAGGTATGGGCCAGAGGGTTTTAAAGTCCCCCAGCTTTGGGCTGTGGAGAATGGTGGACCACATACACTGTAATTACAGTTCAGGATACTGTATGTAATGTGTCAAAAGGCAAATTCATTCAGACATGTAATGTTTTGTTTTTTACCATAATTTTTGTTCTTTAAGGCGCACCTAAAATCCTTAAATTTTTTTCCCAAAATCCGCAATGCACCTTGTAATATGGTTTGCCTCATGTATGAATTCTAGGCAGATTTATGATCAAGCCCAACAGACTTAACAGATTGGAATCTTGTTAAGTCTGTTGATTACTAGACTGAGACCACTTCATCTCAGAGATCTTGGTGCTTTTGTTTAGGTTTAACTGTAAGGGTTAGCACTGTTTGATTAAACTGTGCTGCAGCATGGTTCTGCCCCCTTCCCCGCTGGACTGCACTCGCACTGAGTTTAAACAATCCGTCCCTGAGCATGCTTAAATCATCAACAATTAGGTTGGCTACTTGGTTTAAGCACAAGTATTTTATTTTATCGACGGCATCGTACCACAGGAATTTAGATGTGCACGTGCAGTTTCTTCAGCTTCTCACAACACTGTTCAGTGGATCTTTGGTATGCACAAGCTAGACGTTATTCACAAATTTGACCAAATATATCAGCGCTATTGTGTGTTGTTTTCCACCTCAGTGAAGCTGGCCCCTCATATTATTAGAAATGAAATAAAAATATGTCCATTGGTTAGTGCTGCGTTTGTGCTGGTTTGTGCAGCAAAAATTAACGTTTGTGCTGTTATCGTTTTTGAGATATTAAACATTTAATTTTCTGACCTGTTATGTAACCCAGCCCCTCATTTGTGGCCAAATCGCACGAAAGTGGTCTCATTGGTTAGTGCTACGTTTGTGCTGGTTTGTGCAGCAAAAATTAACGTTTGTGCTGTTATCATTATTAAAATATAAAAAATTATATTTATTACCTGTTATGTAACCCAGCCCCTCATTTGTGGCCAAATCGCACCAAAGTGGTCTCATTGGTTAGTGCTACGTTTGTGCTGGTTTGTGCAGCAAAAATTAACATGTGTGCTGTTATCGTTGTTGAGATATTAAAAATTATATTTATTACCTGTTATGTAACCCAGCCCCTCATTTGTGGCCAAATCGCACCAAAGTGGTCTCATTGGTTAGTGCTGTGTTTGTGCTGGTTTGTGCAGCAAAAATTAACGTTTGTGCTGTTATTGTTATTGAAATATTAAACATTATATTTACTGATAACCTTATTGAGATATTAAACATTTAATTTCTGACCTGTTATGTAACCCAGCCCCTCATCTGTGGCCAAATCGCACCAAAGTGGTCTCATTGGTTAGTGCTACGTTTGTGCTGGTTTGTGCAGCAAAAATTAGTGTTTGTGCTGTTATTGTTATTGATTTATTAGGAAAAAAATATTGAATAGGTGTGAAGCTGGCCCCTCATATAATCAGAAATGAAATAAAAATATTTCCATTGGTTAGTGCTACGTTTGTGCTGGTTTGTGCAGCAAAAATTAGTGTTTGTGCTGGTATCATTTTTGAGATATTAAACATTATATTTACTGTTATTGACATATTAAGCATTTAATTTCTGACCTGTTATGTAACACAGCCCCTTATTTGTGGCTAAATTGCACCAAAGTGGTCTCATTGGTTAGTGCTACGTTTGTGCAGGTTTGTGCAGCAAAATTTAGTGTTTGTGCTGTTTTCGTTTTTAATTTATTAGGAAAAAAATATTGAATAGGTGTGAAGCTGGCCCCTCATATAATCAGAAATGAAATAAAAATATTTCCATTGGTTAGTGCTACGTTTGTGCAGCAAAAATCAACGTTTGTGCTGGTATCATTATTGAGATATTAAACATTATATTTACTGTTATCATTACTGAGATATTAAACTATTTAATTTATTACCTTTTATGGTAAGGCCAGATTTCATCAAAGTGGTGTTGTTTTTCTAGTGCTGTGTTTGTACTGGTTTGTGCTATTAGAATAAATATTTAATGGGTGGCATTATCCAGCCCCCCAATACAGCCCAAACCACAGTGGTCTCATTCAGCAGTGCTGTAAAAATAAATGTTTCAGGTATTTTGATTATTCAGCTACAGGAAAAACAATATTTATTTACACATCTAATAAAGCACAGATGAATGTCTTCAGGTGACATGACTGTTCATGGTAAAAACTTATTTACCATGGTAAAAATTGCTCCTGCACTTATGAAAGCATATATTTAACAGACTGCCATGTTAATGCCTTTTAACCAGGCTGAGTGCCTTTTTGTGAGCACTAACCACACTGATAAATGAGGGGGGCTGGGTGATGTGTGTAAATAAATATTGGGTAATGCCACCCATTAAATATTTTTTTATCTAATAACTCTCATAACTAAACTTGCACAAACATTTATTCTAATAGCACAAACCAGCACAAACACAGCACTAGAAAAACAACACCACTTTGATGAAATCTGGCTTTAGATGAGGGGCTGTGTTACATAAAAGGTAATAAATTAAATAGTTTAATATCTCAGTAATGATAACAGTAAATATAATGTTTAATATCTCAATAACAATAACAGCACAAACCAGCACAAACGTAGCACTAACCAATGAGACCACTTTGGTGCAATTTAGCCACAAATAAGGGGCTGTGTTACATAACAGGTAATACATTTAACGTTTAATATCTCAATAACAGTAAATATAATGTTTAATATCTCAATAACTATAACAGCACAAACGCTATTTTTTGCTGCACAAACCTGCACAAACGTAGCAGTAACCAATGAGACCACTTTGGTGCAATTTAGCCACAAATAAGGGGCTGTGTTACATAACAGGTCAGAAATTAAATGCTTAATATGTCAATAACAGTAAATATAATTTTTAATATCTCAATAATGATACCAGCACAAACACTAATTTTTGCTGCACAAACCAGCACAAACGTAGCACTAACCAATGGAAATATTTTTATTTCATTTCTGATTATATGAGGGGCCAGCTTCACACCTATTCAATATTTTTTTCCTAATAAATCAATAACAATAACAGCACAAACACTAATTTTTGCTGCACAAACCAGCACAAACGTAGCACTAACCAATGAGACCACTTTGGTGCGATTTGGCCACAGATGAGGGGCTGGGTTACATAACAGGTAATAAATATAATTTTTAATATCTCAACAACGATAACAGCACAAATGTTAATTTTTGCTGCACAAACCAGCACAAACACAGCACTAACCAATGAGACCACTTTGGTGCGATTTGGCCACAAATGAGGGGCTGGGTTACATAACAGGTAATAAATATAATTTTTTATATTTTAATAATGATAACAGCACAAACGTTAATTTTTGCTGCACAAACCAGCACAAACGTAGCACTAACCAATGAGACCACTTTCGTGCGATTTGGCCACAAATGAGGGGCTGGGTTACATAACAGGTCAGAAAATTAAATGTTTAATATCTCAAAAACGATAACAGCACAAACGTTAATTTTTGCTGCACAAACCAGCACAAACGCAGCACTAACCAATGGACATATTTTTATTTCATTTCTAATAATATGAGGGGCCAGCTTCACTGAGGTGTTGTTTCCAGCTGTTGCTTTATGCTTTCGTCTACCCAAATTTCCAGCAAACACAGCACCTCTGCCATAGACCAAAACAGAGGTGGTCAGACTCTCTATAAATGGCTTTGGTAATGCAGGGGATGCGTTTTGGACCTGTGGTTCTCTCTTTCTCCATAATTCCATTGGCAGGATGAAGCTGCTGCTTCTGTCTCCCAGTCGCTGACTGGGTCAGATGTCTAGCATGCCAAATATTTGCCGGACAGCTGCGACTGGTCGAAGATCAGTCAGTGACTGCTCAGCGAGCATGTTTCCCTGACCCCTGATGTTTTTCTGGGCCTAAGTCTTGTAGTGTAAACCCACCTCTTTAAGCTGGCATGGGCATGGTTCAGTGTACTGGGCGTGGTACTGTTTGCCAAGTGTGATTACTGTGTTCACATGTGCCCAAACAAATCACATTAAGGGCGAAATCTAATCTAACTGTACTAAAAACTACAGGTGTGAAAACAACCTCAATTTTTTGTCTTTTGGTCTCAGTATATTGAACTTTGAAGTTACAAATCATCACTTGAATACACTAGTTAGATTCTGCCCACATAAGCAACACAAATCCCTCATACTTAATGGAGAGGCCTTAAAGCTTAAACTGATTAGCTTTTACTGAATTGCATTGTACATACTTATGTTTTTTAAACAAACTAAATCTCCCATCCTGCCCCGAGTTAATGAGTGCACGGGATTATATTTTGTTGGAATAGATTTTTTTTTTCTTTTAAATGTAACTGGCACCACTCACCACCAGAAAGAAGAACTATCCTTTAACTGTGGCAGAATGGGAAGCATATAGCATTAGGACCAGCATAAAAAATCCAATTTGCTGAGTCTTTGGTCGGATGCGAGGGATTTATGGCCTGTGACGAATCTGTTAAGCCCCCGTCTGAGTGCTCTTATAACTGAATTGACATTAAAATGATTAGGAAATAGCTCCTTCTCGTGAATCAGCGATATGTATAGCTCCCTCGCGTTTGGGCCTGGCGTAAATTATAGGATGGGGTGGATGCGAAGTCAGGCTGGCGGAGAAATGCCATTTGCACTTTTTAATTTAGAGAGTGAGGAAACTGCTGTAACCATCTGTGGAGGTCGTGAGATATGATATATGGACTAAAGTATTGAAACACCTGCTTGTGCATTGTTTCTTGTTTCTGAAAATAAGGGCATTAAAGAGAGTTTATCCTGCTTTTGTTGGAAACTGTCTCTACTGTTTCAGAGAAGAAGCTCTATACTAGATTTCGGAGGAGCATTGCTGTGAGGATTTGATTGAATTCAGGGAGTGCTAGTGAGGCTAAGTTACATTTCTCCACTGATCTTAATGAATGCTTTGCAGTCATGTTTTTCATGAATCATGTTTTCCTCCACCAGTCTTACACACTGCTTTTGGATAACTTTTATGCCAGTCCTGGTGCAAAAAATCAAGCAGTTCAGTTTGGTTTGATGGCTTGTAATCATCCATCTTCCTCTTGATTATATTCTAGAGGTTTTTTTTACTTTGGTTAAATCAAAGAAACTCATCATTTTTAAGTGGTTTCTTTTTTTTTCCCAAAGATGTATGTGTCTGTGCATTTGCATAGCCACATACATTTGGACATTTAGTGTGATGTGTTTTAGGGGAACACTTTTTTTAGGGGAAGTGTGTGTTGTTCTATATAGTGTTGCAAAAGAATGTACACTGATAAACCACGGGACAGGAACTAGTATTGTGTCCCGTGACTTTTGCCATAAGTCATGTGAGCTACAGAGTGCCAAATTGACCTGTGGGATGTGTGTTTGATCTACTGCTTTGCATGGGTGTGATGATTGCTGCCATATTTTGCCATTGTCTATACCCACGGACAGTTCTAGCCAGAAGTCGCAGGTCACGATCATTACCACCCAGTGCATTGTTCACTGTAATGCCTTCTTTAATGAAAAATAGAATTGCAACCTGAACTCCCATAATTGACATTGCCTTGCCATGAGCATGCTGACCAGGTACTTAGCTACACTGGGAGTACCCTTTGGAGGAGTAAAAATAACCATGTGTTTATTACATTTCTCCATACTATTCCTTTAAATAGGTTCTTCACAGTGCTCTTAGACTATTCCAAACAGCTGAAGTCATGTCTCACTTTCATTTCCGAGCAGTAATTCTAGAGGATTCTTTGTAAAGTCTATGTGGATTAAGTTTAGGGTGGTCACTGTGCTTCTAATGGGTGTGTTCTGTTTAGAGAGTGACCAGTGTTTGTTGGAGCTTGACCAGGATGACTAGGAAAGTGTTCAAAGCGATTCAAGTAAGTTTGCTTGAATTTAAGGCTCACATGTTTGTTTAGCACAGTGTTCTGTATGTGTATCGTTTTCCGTATGAGGTGGACATCTGTCCAGCCAAGCGAATGAAGGTAATAGTGCTGTTTAGAAGCACAGGCAAAGCCCACAAGAGTGTATGTGTGGCTTAATGTTCCCTTTTGAAAGTCACATGATTTTTTTTCCTTCATATGTTGTCACAGTGTGTTGCAACAGGTTTCAGCTTATATAATGGGTGGTGTTTTGGAGAAATGTCCTTTTCAGGGCATAATCTAAGCCTACGTTCACACAGCAAGGAAAAGTTGCTCAAATTTAATCGTCTGACCATATCTGGTGTTTATTTAAGACTGTTCACACAGTCTTTTTAGCGTGACCCATATCTGACATTTGTGTAAACAGGCAGCAAGAGAGCAGTGCTTCACATTAAGTTTCACTTTAATCCCAGCCAGAATCTTAAGAGCAGAATCTTAAATTCTCCAGTACTGTGGCTGGAACAGCATTAGAATTAGACGCTAATCGTGCTAGGTGCTAGCTCTTCTGCAGTTTAGAGGGGTGAGTATTATCTCTTATTTTAAAACAAGCTACATGGGACATGCTAGCTAACATCGCCCCATCTTACGGGAACAATCAATGTAGGGTTCCTCAATGTAGCACTGAGAAATGGTGGGATTTGCTAGAGGTTAGCTGCTAATGCTAATGCTGCTGCACCCAGCCTTAGTGGAAATCTGCAAATTTACAGCTTACTGTAAATAAACAAAAGCGCTTTACTCACCCAAATAAATAGTTTTCAGGATCGAAATCTATGTAGATTAACATCCAGAGCTTGTTTGTCTTTCAAAGAAAAATATATATTTTTTAAGAATTACAGTTTTGTTTACTTAGATTAGCGATATCTAATTTAGTTAGCTAATTAGAAAATAGACCAGAAAATGGATGTTGATTGATGGTGCTCCTTATAATCCGGTGTCCCACATATATAATACAGTATATAATTCTGAAAAGGCATTGTCATTCTGCTATCAAAACAGGAAAAATATTGGTGTGTGTATAGGCGATAACAACGTTTTCCTCTAAATGCAAGGCAAGCTGTTTCTGCACCAACTCTGCATCAGCATTATACATCCACCTTTCAGCCCCAGGCAGAATGACCCACTTAGTAAGAGGAAAAACCTGCATCACATGATCTTTAATGAAATCACTAGATCACGCCTGTTTATAATCTCTTAATGTGCTGCTGTTTATGCTTTACTTACAGATCATTTAGTTGCAGACCTGAAGGCCTGTTGCAATTGCATGCAAAAGCAATTGTACTTTTTGTGGAGAACAATGCCATTTCTAAACCTAGAATTCCTAATCTGATACTGAAACATTCCATTCTGTAATTGCTCACCAAACGAAGGCCATTGTTTCTGCCACAGCTTTTCAACTACAGCCTGTGTATAATCTATTAACATGCTGTTTACAGTATTATGCAGTGTCAACATATTAAAAATGGGAATGTTCTTATGGTTGGGAAGTGATGCTCATACTGCTACAGTCTAATTTGGGGCTTTAAACACTTCCTGGTTTTGGAAATGTACAAGTGAGCACTGTTCATTTTTTACATCAATGAATTCAATGAATGTTATATAATAACTGAAAAGCTGTAACGGCTGCAAATCAGGTTAGGATTAGCTTAAGGTTGGAATTATCTTATTTAGCCAGTAGTATGATAACATTCTGTTTGCCACAGAACAAATTAAAGTCAGTATGACTTTCTGTTGTGTTTGGACTTTTAGCCAGCTATCATGAGGCTTAGATAATTTAGGTTGCAGACTAAACACCACAGCATACTCTGTGTTCAAGATAAATGAGCTCAAATCACACACATTTAGAAAATATTGCCTCATATCTGAGAGAAAAAAGTTGATTGAATGGTTTCAGGGGAGTTTTCAATTTTTTTGGGACACATCTTGCAAACTGATTCATAGTCAGGTTTGCCTGCACTCTTTTTTTTTATCTATATCATGATACTTTTAAGACAGTTTACAATAAAATGTTTTACTGTATTTTAAAACTGCTTTTAAACCTTTTAATCAAGTATGCTGGGTACATTTTTGTGTCCAGTTAGCCAATGTTCTCAAAGTGTCGACGATATGTAAGATTTGCTCAGAAAAGCGTACTTTTTTTAATCTTGATTACTGTATTTTTTTGCGCTGTAAGGCACACTTAAAATCCCAAAAACGGTCAGTGTACCTTTTAATCCAGTGCACTTTATGTATGAAAAATTCACACTGTTCTCATATCCCATTATATATCTACTAGCAACAGATTATATCTGTTCAGTATCATTTATTTTACTTTAATCCTGGATATATGGAGATATTTGGAGAGCATTATTAGTATCATGACATTCTGAATTACTGACTTTGTTACAAATCTGATAAAAATCTTGTATATTTTCTGATAAAATTTATGTATCTCAGTTAACAGGTGTGCCATATCCTATCGTATGCAATAATAAAATGTAATTGTCATTTTGTTGCAGTAGTGTATTCCTGAAATATATATATTTTTTAATTCAGTGTTTTGTCACATCACCAAGAATATCGTTATTGCAAAAATACCATGAAATATCGTGATATTATTTTAGGGCCATATCGCCCACCGCTAACCACAATACTGGAAAAAAAAAAAATCACATTGCCCACTATTGAATTATTATTGTCCAAGTTGCCCACCTGCTGTGAGGAGAAGCCTGAGGGGTAGGCTGACAAGTTCTGCTTAAAAAATTCAGCTGTCAGTTTGTCTCTCGAGATGATTTTGTCTGCAAGTAAAACCGATTCGCTGACTGGACCGAGTTTTTGCCAAAAAGTGTCAAGCTGGCAAACTCCCCACTGAAGAAGGAGCTGCACTTTGAGTTCATTTCCAAACTTTAGATCTGCGTCATCACTTTCAGCACTTGTTCACAATAGTGAGACTGGATGAGTTTTGTTGTGTCTGCTGCTGCATTACTCTAAAACAGCCCACAGGAGGAAGAAGCTGCACTCTGCCTGATTGAACCTTTGTTCGCGTCCTACACTGAGCCAGTTCCACTGTATTCCGTATTGATTTCTTTATGGTCTTACAGATAAACAACAGTTCTAAAACCCCCATGTAATCTCCAGAGCCACATCTAAAGAATATCTAAGAGTATCCATCTCTCTGCCAAGTGGAAAAACATGTCCTCCCCATAACCGAAAGCATGAGCGAGAGATGCGTCATTGCTCACATGATAATGAGCTCATGCTTCAGTGTTCAGTACTCCTCCCATCCCGCAGGCATTTAAGAATGGAACAGTTCAGGGTTGATTAGGTGTTTCTGTAGTGTTGCTGGTCAGTGGAAAAGGTAGGGTTTTATTCCCAAATAAAAACACTTTTGGTGTTCAGAAAAAAAAGAAAAGATTTTAAGATTAATTAATTAATACTGAATGAAGACTAAATCATTCGAAGTAAACTTTAGGATTGTTTTAAGTAGTGGCAGCAGGCTCACACTCTTTGCCCCTTCTCCCCCTGGCATTGCAGCATGTCAGAGCGCTGCTGTGTAAAGAGCCAGCAGACAGTGAGGGAGAGAGCTGAAGAGGAAAGCTCCCAAACAGCAGGTTCAGGTGTATTAGTAAAGTTTTATGTTCTACTCACAAAAAATGAAGGAATAAGCACAGCATTAAAAAAAAACACTTGCTGCGTTTGGTATTAGTTTATTTCCTTTTTACAAACGGACTGCTTTCAAGCTGGAAGATACAAGTACAGGGCACAGAAAAAAATGTTACCTGAGTTAACTTTAGTGTTTGTTTGTGTACCGACTGGCTGCAATTTTACTTGCATGTGACATAAGTAGCACTGCTAAGGTACATTTATGATTAGTATAGCAATGCTGATGTACATTTATGATTAGAATAGCACTGGTGAGGTAAATATATGATTAGAATAGCACAGCTGAGCTAAATATACTAGAATTGCATTGGTAAGTGTAATGTACTGTGGTTTATGACAAACCCACAAAAATCAAACTCCATAGATTTTTCAACAACATCCCTTTGCTCCTATAGGGTACAACTAGTTTGAGTAAGAGCTAGAGCACCCTCTAAAGGCCTGGAGCTGTAAACATCAGAGTGAGGTAAATTTGTGATTAGAATGGCACTACTGAGGTAATTTTATGATTAGAATTGGACTGCTGTGGTAAATGTTTGATTAAAATAGCACTGGTAAGGTACATGTATTATTAGAATGGGACTACTATGGTAAATTTATGAATTTACAATTGCATCGCTGAGGTACATTAATGATAAGAATAGCATTGCTGAGCTAAATATATGAGAATTGCACTGGTGAGGTAAATCCATGATTGGAATAGCACTCCTGAGGTAAATTCATGATTAGAATGACACAACTGAGGTAAATTTATAATTGGAATTGCATTGCTGAGGTAAATGTATGATTTAAAATTGCAGTGCTAAGGGAAATGTATGATTCGAATAGCACTGCTGAGGTAAATGTATGATTAGAATTGCGTTGCTGAAGTACATTTATGATTTAGAATGGTAAAACTGATGTACATTTTTGTTTAGAATCGCACTGCTGAGGGAAAAGTATGCTTAGAATTGCACTGCTGGGGTAAATTTATGATTAGATTGCACTGCTGATGGAGCATTTTTTATTAGCATTAGAAGGATAAGTTATCCATCAAAATCAGAAGCTGGAGTCTAAATACTTCAGTACTTGTATAGAGTGTATGTACTTTAGTAGAAGCCTGTACTGAGTAAAGAACTGTTTCTTGACTAAGCTGACCTATTCTCTCAGCTATTTCTTGAATGACAAAAGCCCTTTCTGACAGATATCTGAGCTCTTTGTTTTCAGTTTTAGTAACCCTGGAGACTCAACGGGACCCAAACAATGTTACCTTGTGTGAGATAAACGTGTGAAATGTCGACATTCCACTTCATTCCACAGGTAGTGCAGCGGGGTCGTGACTCAGAGGACCTTCTTGTTGCTTCATGTTGAGCGATAACGTAACGACAGCTATGGAACACAACATAAAGCAGGGAAAGAATTCTTTAGGTGGCCTCAAACTTTGACAAAGTATGTAATAAGAAGAAGCTTCTCCAAAAGAAGAATGCTGAAGTGTCGTTTGGACAATGTTTTGTTTTACAGCCATCTGTGAAAAAGATTAGCATTATAAATTGTGTAAAATTGTGTATAATTGTTAGAAGCTATCCCCTTTGGTTAAAAAATGGTAATTACATTGCCAATCAGTATTCATCTTCTTCTAGCTAATTACGTTATTATTTCATCGTTCAATATATGGGCATGAGCTCAATCATTTTTGCTGACTACCATATTGCAAATTAAATTTTTCTTAGAGGCTAAAGTTTTTATTTTCTATTAATGTGAATAAGCTGATCTGTCAGTTTTGTTTAAAAAACGATTTATTTTTTATTTTATTTTATTTAAGATATTTAGAAAAATATATTCCACTTGCAGTGTTTGAATGTTCTTAGTTAAAAGTTAATTGCTCTTTAAAAGGGTATAAACCTATTATTATGCTGTTACATTCTAATTTTATCAGTGGAATAAAATGGTCGTAAAATGACTAATATTATAATATTAGTCATTTTTAATAATTTGTCTCATTAATTATACTGTCCCATTCAAAGAGTCATCGTGACAGGCCTATCGGGTTGCAATAGTATACTGGTGGTTTACAATGTGGTTTGGACACCACAGTCTGGCGTGATTTTGCTACGGTTGGGAAATTCAAAAATGTTTGTTACATATTTAAAAAATATATAAAATAAACAGGTTATAAATGTGTATTTAGTTTAGGTTTAGGTCCTATCTTTACATCTTTACTTCTGTCTATGCAGTCGTTGTGGGAAAAACATAACACATTATATTTCTCCCTTTAAATAAAATCCACATTTTTGTGTATTAGTCAACCTGATACAAGAATAAAAATGTTTGCTTCTTTTATAAAAAAGTCTTCTACATAAAGTGATTAATTGCAGTCAAAAGTAATCTTTCACACATCCATCGCATGCTTATTTAAGTACGTTTTCACACCAGCACTATTTGTTCTGGTTACTACGGACTCTGTTTGTACCCTTAGTGCTGTTCAATTGAGCAGGTGTGAAAACAGTAATTACACTCGGGTGCGAAACAAAACAACTGGACTGAGACCAGCTAGAGAAAGTTGTCTCGGTCTGGTCCTAAACAAACTCTGGAGCAGTTTGCTTGTGGTGAGAACATGATCCGGACTGGAGTCCACCCAGCTATTAAATATACTCCTTTAATTTGAGCTAAACTGTTGATAAGGTGCAGTTCAATCTGATTCTTTACCGTAATAATGCTAATTAACACAGCTATGAACAAGTGCTGTCTCTGCTCCATGCTGTTTACACGTATCTGTGCTGTGTTCACTGGTTGCAGCAGATGAGATAATGGGCTTGCATGGTTTATTGTTGCGTATTTTGGTGCATTTAGGTTTATGCCTTTGTGAAACCAAACCAAACCAAACAGAGGGAGAAAACGCTTCAAGTTTATAAACTTATCAACTGATCCAACCTTAGAAACCAACTACAGTTGTGAAAAACATCCTAAAATGTACAGTAAAATCATACAGTGGCTCATCTTCTGTGATGGCATTTTATCGTGGTAACTATTAAACATCTTTACAGTAGCAGTATAGATTACATTGGAGTTAATCTGAATAGATGGTAAGTATTTGTTAATACAGCTATGTCCCTGTTTCATAGTTAAAGGTTAACTTATAGTGTGTGTTACACACTAATGTAGCTCCTCCGAGCTCCAGAAAGAGCTTAGTGTGTAATTTAGTAGGCGGCTCAAGGTGCCCTCTTGAGCAGACCTGCGCTCTTTGTGGCCATTGATCGGGTGTAGCAATAGATCTATTACTCAGCATGGTCCCATGTTCCCCTCTCCAGGAACTGCTGCAGGCTTTGTTCTAGTCCTCGTACGCTGATCACAGTACTGCTGATTTCCCTCACACACAGACAGGCAGATACTAAGCCTAGTGTTTGAGGTGCAGAGCTGAAATGAATGTAGTAAAAGCTAGCAGGGCTAGTTTTTAGCAGCATTTTATTGTTGTTTGATTGTGTTTGGTCTTACCTAGCAGCTAGCTTATCTTGTAGCACCAGTAGATTTTATTTTTTATTCAGAATGAAGTAGTCCTTTTAAGCCCCAAGTGACGGTAAAAACAAGCATAGCTCCAGTTTAAAGAAGTATTTTTTATATATAGATTAGAGATGGGCGATATGGCCCTAAAATAATATCGCGCACACCCCTATTATAGATAACCCGATCTGTGTTTTTGGGCCATTACAACAGATCGCAGTCGTCTTTTATTACATTCAGACAGCTGACAATGGCGATAACGACTGAAGGAAGTGGAAGCCACATTAAATGTTCCAGGCAAACTTTGAAAAGCATCATCATACTGGGTTTTTGTTTTCTAGTTTCCTATAAGCTCAACAATTTGTGTGTATACAGCAGGAAACTGTGAAAAATAAATTGTAGTAATCAGTGTTTGATAGGTCTGCTGATTTTCACTGTACTGGGTTGAGAGGTCTACTCTCAAAAGGGGTTTCCAGTTAGTGAGGATAAGTCTTTGTTCTGCTTGTTCCACAACACATTAATTTTACACAAATATGTTTGAGTTGAGTTTGAGTTAGATACTGTTTAAAAAAAAGAATGGCAGCATTCTGACTTACAATGTTTCATTACAACACATAGTGGGGATTTCTACACTGGTTTTATTGTGGTTCTGCAGCCTTGAGTGAGGTCTGTATTACTATGTAGCGAATGAGTAAGGAACTGCAGCATCTTGTGAAGTTGTGATGTGATATTTTGGTCTAAATATTGGCCAATGCTAATATAAATATGAATATTATTTGCATCTCTACTTTAAAGAAGTCTAGTAATGCTAGTTTTTTTACAGTAAGTGTGCCAGTGTTAAAATGAATACCAACATTTTTGATTTAGCACTTTAGCACTTAATCTGCTTCCTCCCATCTTCAGGAGTATGCACTCACAAGCAGAGCAAACAAGTGCATTCTTGCAAAGTATAGGAGGCCAAACTAGTGTACTTCATATTGAAAAACAGCCAATATTTAAAAACTCCAGCAGCACTTCTGCAGCACAGCACACAATAATACACGAATACGCTGAGCGCTGAGAATGATCCACCACCCAAATTATAGTAGCTGCTCTGTGGTGGTCCTGATAATTTAAGAAAAGGGTGAAAAGAGAATAATATTAAAGTATGCAGGGAAACAGAAGGACTACATCTATAATATAATAAGTTATTAATGTATCTATAGCCACTTCTTTGACCTGAGACCATGTCCAGAACTGTGCTAAAATTAGCAAGCAGTATTATAATAATAATAATAATGTACGTTCTGTGAGAAAACATGATGTGAACAAAGAAGACAACTCTTTCGTTTTTTTTTTTTTCTTCCGCTTAAGCACTCATGTTGCAGTGACAACTGGTAGATAATTGAAACCAAAGACAAGCACAAGCTCTACAATGACTTATAGCACACTTTAAGGGCTAGCCTAATGGGTTTTACACCCAGTGTAGTACAATGTCTGACAAATCTGAGGCCGTTTTGAATTCATCAGGAGCCTGTTGAGTGCTCCCATTACTGAATCTATATTTGCAGGGATTTTTGGTGTGGTTTTAAGCTTTTGCACTGTCGGAAATGTTCGACCCATCAGAGGGTTTGGGATTTGGCTAATGGTCTAGCATTTGCGATTTGTTTTATTTGACTTTAATCGTTGCGACCTCTCAGTCTGGACCGCTTTAGTGATTAACATATAGGAGTATCCACTTTCTGTCCAACAGAAAATTATCCATTAGAGATTAGGCTATTGACTTTATTCTAGGAAAAAGATAATGTGGATGGCCAAATTTTGTGCTCAGTAAAGGTATTCTAGCACAATTACGGATCCATCGTTTGACTAGGACACTTTTCACATCATTTAACATTCACTGAGGCTAAAACAAAGCTAGGCAATATGGTAAAAATACAGCTCTGAAAAAAAAAAATAAGAGCCCACTTCAGTTTCTGAATCAGTTTCTCTGATTTTGCTTTTTATAGGTATATGTTTGAGTTAAATGAACATATGTTTTATTCTATAAACTACAGACAACATTTCTCCCAAATTCCAAATACAAATATTGTCATTTAGAGCATTTATCTGCAGAAAATGAGAAATGGCTGAAATAACAAAAAATATTTAAATATTAATTTTTTTCTTCAGGTACAGGAACATTCGGCAGGGTTTTCCTGGTGAAGGACAAGAAGACGAGAGGGTTCTTTGCCCTGAAAGCCATGAAGATCCCTGATGTGATCCGATTAAAGCAGGAGCAGCACGTCCATAATGAGAAGGAGGTTCTGACGGAGGTGAACCATCCCTTCCTCATCACACTGTGAGTGGGTTCCTTCCTGAACTGGCAACCACACATCCTGCTTATTTTCTTATTTGGTGGAAAATTAAAAAACTCCAGGAAATATCTTGCGTTAGATATTATCCAGTTGTCCTGTAGGTGTTCAGCTTTCTGCCTGTAATTGTAACTGTGTTAAAGCACTTCATGAGCAGGCCACAGGTAACGACGTCCTCCTGTATTTGAGTTATGGATCTACCGCCTCGCACCATCATTTACTAAATTGGCCAGGAAAAGGACACCCACTGGCCACACAGCTTTGATTCAATATCAGTAATTGCTCCGGCTCTGGTTGACACATTAATAACTAGGCTTGCAGCCAGTTAACAACCAGTCCACTCCTTTTAATTTTCTTCAAAGTCACTTAGAGTCCTGACTTCATTATTTGTTTATTATGGTTGTGCATGGAAAAGCAGCTACATAACTCATCCCACAGTTTCCAACATTACATTGGATAGTGTTTAGTGCTTCACCTGTGTTTAGAACCTGTATATAATCTACACTTCAGTCTTTCACTCTGAGAACTACAGTTTTATAACTATTAACATCAGTTTCATTGGTCTTACAGTAAAACCCTGTTGAACGCTACAAGATATGATGACCTACATCAATTAGTCTGTCGCCAACAGTTTATTACAGTTTCTGCATTACAGTTAATAGCTTAATAAGGTAAAAAAAACCTGTAGGTCACTGATTGGCTCTCATGTTGTTTATTTTCCTCTGTTTACATCCTAAAACTCCAAAAACGTACCAAATCATGCTAACATACAGACTACAAAAGCGAGCAAGCTCCACACAACAGTTAAAGAACAATTACCTAAAGATATTATGACTTGTATATGTGTGGATTACGTGTCTAGATTACTGTGTATAAATAACTATGTGTGGTAACTACACACAGTGTTACTGTGAAATGGCTTGTAGGTTGTACTTGGTACAAATTGAAAACCTCTGGAATATAATCAAGAGGAAGATGGGTGATCACAAGCCATCAAACCAAGAAGAACTGCTTGAATTTTTGGCATAAAGTTATCAAAAAGCAGTCTGTAAGACTGGTGGAGGTGCATGAAAACTGCGCTTAAAAACCAGGTTTATTCTGAAATGGCTTGTAGGTGGTACTTGGAGGTTTTAGTTTGGTCATTGGTGGTACAAATTTAAGAACTACTACTCTAGAGTATTTGGCCTGATTGTGTAATGTGTGCTTGGATACGTCTTTTTCATTGGATGCATGATTTCCACATGGCATTTGTAAAAATGTGGATGACAGTCTTTTTCAAGATTCTGACTCTTTTTATTATTTATTTATATTTGTTTGCATTACTGGGGTTTAATATAGGTATGTGACTTATTTTACTGTTAGCAGTACATATAAAATCAAATATTAAGCCTTTAAATTAAGACTTTCATTGATTAATACTGGGTTTACTTCCCACGAAATTACACAATATATTGTCGCTGTCCAATGAAAAACAAGTATGTCCATTTTTGTTGATTTTTAGTTTATTACAAAATTTGAACAGACAAGCTATCCTGTAATTTCCCTTGCTTCTCCAGTTAACAAATACATTAAAATTACCCTTCAGTTAAGTATAAATTAATTGCTTTTGTTTTAAGTGAGCTTAAAATTGTTCATAAAAATGTTGTCTAAAATATTGTTTACCTCAATTTATGCTGGCTGTGAACACTGTGCACAAAACCTCTAGCCAAAGACAGTTCAGCTTTAATACAGTGCAGTTCTTCACATTTATTAATAATAAATGCATCAGATGCCTTATAGTCTGGGAGGACAAATACTGTGGTGAATTTTTCATATATATGTATTTACCTACTGTGTTCAGGATGTTAACCTTGAAGGGGAGTACAGTAAAGGAACTGCATAACAGGCTGTCTGAATGGTGCAAATGTGTTTTACTGTATATCTGATTTAGAATTATTTTTTTAGCAATTCAGCACTAATTGCTAGCCAATGCTAACGGCTAGCCGATGCTAACGGCTAGCCGATGCTAATCGCTAGCCGATGCTAACAGCTAGCCGATGCTAACAGCTAGCCGATGCTAATCGCTAGCCGATGCTAACAGCTACCGTCATTTGGCGCTTGCGGCTATATATTTATTTGCAATTTGTGAGAAATGTTGTCCATACCTATAAATAGCAAAATCAGAGAAACTGATTCAGAAACTGAAGTGGTCTCTAATTTTTTTTCCAGAGCTGTAGATGTACTGCTTTCTAAGAAAGATGTTCTTCCACAGGTTTTGGACTCACCATGATGAGCGTTTCCTCTACATGCTAATGGACTACGTACCAGGTGGCGAGCTGTTCAGCTACCTGCGCAGCCGCGGCCGCTTCAGCAACAACACAGGCCTCTTCTACTCTGCAGAGATAGTGTGTGCCATCGAGTATCTGCACTCTAAAGAGATCGTCTACAGGGACCTGAAACCTGAGAACATTCTGCTGGACGGTGAAGGACACATCCGTCTCACAGACTTCGGCTTCGCTAAGAAACTCTCAGATCGGTAAGTTCAGATCAGATTTAATTATATAGTGCTTTTTACAGCTGATTTCACAAAGCAGCTTAAGAGAAATCTGCTAGCAGGATAGAGATTAATTAAAAATTATAAAAAAGTAATGATACTGGCTGCTCACAATTCAGTTCACGATTTTCACAATTCTGGATTCACAATTAGATTTTTTTCTACAATATTTGGAACAAGTTTTGAATGACACAAAATAATGAGACTTTTTTTCTTCCTTTTTTTCTTAGTGTATAATCAATGAAAAATGCACCTTGTATAAATGCTACCTTCACTGTTCTAAGCTTAAACAAACTACTGTGCTGTTTTATTTTTCACTTAATCACTTTTTTATGTTTATTTAGGCAAACTAGAGTAAAAAGTATCATTGTCTAAGTGGACAGTAACAAATGAAATATAATTAATTACGCCACTTAAATAGGTTTTTGTGTATCTTTACTAAATCATTTTTAGTGAATTTTTTGGTGCCTTTTTACTTTGATTTGTGGCTGCATTTACTTACTTTTTACTCCACTACATTTTTGGACATCTGTTGTTTCTTTTGAAATGTGTGACACATTCCTTTTGAAATGTGTTTGAAAAATGACTGACACATCCTCCGCACTTTGCTTACGCCCACTGGTTCTTTTTTTTTTTTTACTTTTTTAACAGAATTTTGAGCACCTCTGGTGTTCAAACAATGCAACTGCATAACATTACATACACAGAAAATGGAATTGTATGTTCTCACAATGTGCATCCTCAAATGTTTACAACCTAAAACATAGATAATAGGTTTAGAAACAAGGGAGGTGGTCGTAATGTTATGCTAATGTTATGTGTATTTGCTATTTGTTAAGGCTAATTTTCTATAGGTGTAAAAGTTGTTTTCTTGCTTAGATTTTTTCTTCTTTAAGAGATCTGAAGATTTTAGCATTTACACATATGAACAGAAGAGGGATGGCTGTGTTTTGTTCACGTCCTTGAAGTTGAAAGACACTGTAGACGAGTATGCATGTTATTTTTCACACATAGCTCAGAGCGTTGTTTCTTAACAAGTAGAGAAAATGCCACATGCCTATAAGGTGCTGCTAATTTGAAGAATTTCAATCAAAGCAGTACAATGAATGAACAAAGCTAAGGGTAGAGAAGTGCCTCAGGGCCAAACAGTCATCACCGCCTCGTGCTCGTAGGTGTCTTTTTATTAGCGGAAGATGAATAGATATCTGCATACCCAACTACAAGAAATGAGGTTTGGATTTTCAGCTCGTTTTTCTTTTCTTTTTTTTTTTTTTGAGCAAATAACTAGCTTGCTTTGCCTGTGGTGCTTCAGTGAGGGTGGCTTCTTTTTTATTTTTTATTATGAATGAGCATGAGTCAGACCAGTTTTGGGGTAACCTTGGCCAAATTGAGGGAATCTGTAAGTAACATAACATTTTTATTAATTTAAAAAACTGCATTAGGGAGAAATGTGAGTGCGAGTGTATGTTATCGCAGTGTGAAGGGTACTGCAGTGTTTTGGTGCCCTTTCTGCACTTGTGAGAAAGAAAAAAAGGGAGATCTTCGAGGAACAAGACAACAAAGGCCTAAGTGCATTTTGCAAGAAGACAATGCAAAACCACACACTGCACACATTACGTTACGAGGCATGGCTGCAAAAGAAGGGGGTGGTGTTGTATAGTTTTTTTTTATTATGAATTAGCAAGGCTAGGGTTGTGCTGGGCGGTATGACCAAAAAAGTATTTTACATTTTTTTTTTTTTTCAAGATTCTCATGGTTTCACGGTATATCACAGTATTTTTATTCCTTAAATATTTTAGATAGTTCCATAGACGCTATAAACACTATAACTTTAAACCTTTTTCTTTTTTCCTCGGATAAAATACTCATATTGCAAGAAACAGCAACAGGGGCTCCTCAGTTAAAGTGTTGTTCTTATTTCACTCCAGGCAGGACAGTATTTTATTATATAAACTAGTCAACATTTCTCCCAAATTCCAAATACAAGCATTGTCATTTAGAGCATTTATTTGCAGAAAATATGAAATGGCTAAAATATCAACAAAAAAAAGATGCAGAGATTTCAGACCTCAAATAATGCAAAAAAAAAAACAAGTTCATATTCCAAAAGTTTTAAGAGTTCAGAAATTGATATTTGGTGGAATAACCTTGGTTGGTTTTTAATCACAGTTTTCATGCATCATGTTCTCCTCCACCAGTCTTACACACTGATTTTGGATAACTTTATGCCTTTACTTCTGGTGCAAAAATTCAAGCAGTTCAGTTTGGTTTGATGGCTTGTGATCATCCATTCTCTTCTTGATTTTAGTCTAGAGGGTTTCAATTTGGTAACTTCAAATAAACTCTAAAATATGAGTGTTAACTGTAGTGCAGAAATCTGCCATTTTCAAGGGATGTTCAAGCCTTTTTGAGCAAGACCATGCAAAACCACATGCTCTACACTTTATTAAAGCATTGATGCAGAAAAGAGGATAAAAAAGCAGTTTTTGGTAGAAATGTAGTGTTTTTAAAGCTCTTTCTCTCTTTTGCAAAATAAAGATCTTAGTGGAACATGTACTATCTTTAAAAAATGCATGAACAGACAATGCAGAACCACATTCTGCTCACATTACATGTTATTTACTACAGTGCTTGGCCTGAAAACACCTGAAACACTTCATTGCTGTGTCCGCGCTGCATCGATGAGGGCCATGTTTTTTTCTCATTCTCAATGAGCAAAGCTTCGGCCAATTTTCAGAGTAACCTTGGTGAAATTGAAAATCCTAGTAGAAGTGTCTCACGCTAGTATCACTCAAGTTTTTTTTTTCTTTTAAAAAAGGGGGGCTAGGGAGAAGTATGTGCATGTCTGTGTGTGTGTGTTATCTGCAGTGCGGAGAGTGCTGCAGTGTTTCGGAGCCCTCTCTCACAACCTGACCCATGTGACATGTAAACATAATGGGCTACGATTACATTTCTGCCTCTCTCTCTCACTCGCTCGGGCAGGCGGGCGGGGCAGAGAAATAGATCTGGAGTGGGAAGCTCTCTGATGTGCAACTGACCCACTTATATAAATGGAAAGCAATATAAAAAGAGGAAAAAGTGCCTCCGAATGCAACGAGGGAAGACAACTGCCCCTGCAAGCGTGCAGTTCTGGCATGTTTACTAGAGAGAGGGGAGATAGTGGAGAGGGAAATGCCATGTATCAACACTGCCACCCACTGGTCGACAGGTGTAATTGCAGGTGTTCAGTTGAAGCTCTTTTAGGAACTTTTTTTTTGCCTTTTTATCTCTAAAGGAGATGAGTAAAGATAGTTAAGACTGTTTCTAACTGGTTCTAAGTATTACATTTGGTTGTGGGAAAAAAGGCATTTATTTGTCATTAGATGTGTTAAACCCCTCCTAAATCTTTTCCAAAGATCTTAAAAATTCAGTTTTATTATTATTTTTTTATTGCATTTCACATTTCATTGTTTTTACACACATTTGATATGCAAGTTTGATAGCTTACTGGTTTATCTGCATTCTGAATTAAACAGAACCAACAGTATTATTTATGGCTAAAACAATCTTCAGGTATGTTCATTACTTGCTTTTTAACTAGTGTAGACATTTCTGTAGGCATGGGAAAAATGTTTGCATGGCTCTTCCTGTTGCATTCTATTTTCAGTGTACCAGCAGTTACCATTTTATTTGTTCATTTCTTTTATAGTTGATGATTATGGCTTACAGCCAATGAAAACCCAAAAATCAGTGACTCAGAAAATTAGAATATTATGTACGACTCATTGGTACTTTTGCCAGTGTGGGCAGTGTGCAAAATCCTGCTGGAAAATAAAATCCGCACTGACTTTAGACTTGATAATAAAACACAGTGGATCAACACCAGCTGATGACATGTATCTCCAACCATCACTTCCATGATTGGTGGAAACTTCACACTAGACCTCAAACAGTTTGGACTGTGTGTCTCTTCACTCTTCCTCCAGACTCTGCTCTCTTGATTTACAAATTAAATGTAAAATTTACTGATGATCAGTGATGGTTTGGAGAGACATGTCATCTGCTGGTGTTGATCCACTGTGTTTTATTATCAAGTCTAAAGTCAGTGCAGTTTTGTTTTCCCACAAAATCTTACAGCACTTCATGCTTCCCTCTGCTACTGACAACTTTTATAGAGATGTGGATTTCATTTTCCAGAAGGACTTGGCACACTGCTCACACTGCTGAAAGTACAAATTGGTTTTATATAATATTCACATTTTCTGAGATACTGATTTTGCGGTTTTATTGTCTGTAAGCCATAATCAATAAAATAATAGATAACTATCTATATAAATAGATCACTCTTTGTTTAATACATCTATAAAATATAGAAGTTTCACATTTTGAACTGAATTACTGAAATAAAGTATCTTTTAAATGGTATTAAAATTTTTTGCGATGCACTACTATTTCTAGTATTTAAGTAGATTTTCGATAATACAAATAACTGACAGGTCATAAATAGTAAAATATGAGAAGATTTAGGAGGGTTAAAAGTTGGTATCCACCGCACCTGTCCACGCAGGACGAGTTGTTCTCTCTCTCTCCAGTGCAGCGGGAACTGCCCGGCTTGTGAAGATGAGGGCTCATTAGTCCGAGACGACGGGTGATGGATTGCAGGTTTCTCGTCATCTTTTCAGCCGTTGAGAAAGGCCTAGCGGGTGGAAGCGAGGGTTTTGTGTCAGGCGGGCTGATCCGGAGCACTCCGCTGATGACGGGGGTTGATAAATAAGTGTTTCCTTCACCTTCCCCATCACCTTCATCATTGCGAGAGGAGTTACCGAAGCAGCTGCTGTGGGCGACGGGGTGTAATTACCGAACGCTTGCGATGGGGATTTAGATTCGGGGGAAAGTATTGTTTTTGTGTTGAGGCCGGGAGCTGGGATGCTAATAATAAAGCCTGTCAGATGAGAAGTTCACATGGGGTTATTTCACAAGCAGAGAGCGGGATGACTTCTAGCATTCATATCACCAAAATCCATATTACATTGCTTTTGTTTTAGATGAGTTTTATGCACTGTGTAAACATTGTTAGAATTGCAAAACATAGAATGAATGTCCTTGTGTTTGTGGACACCCTTTCAAACGAATGCTGGAATTCAGCTACATTAAAGGAGAACTCCAGTGTGAAATTGACTTTTGGTGTAGTAAAACATGACAAGAAGTACTAATCTTTGTTGAATAGCCCACCTCCGTTCTCCTGCAGCTTTCCGTGATTCAGCAATTTTGTGCAGTTTGTCCAAACAGGCTAGAATGGGTTTTAATGCGGCATATTTTGCCCCAGCAGATAAATCACTTTTACACCGTTATCCAGGCTCACAGTAGCTCAACACCTCTTTGCTAGAATCCGGAGAGCCCTGATATTTAAAACGAGGCAATAAAAACTTTAAAAGTGCACAAGAAGCTTAATTAAAACCACCGTCTCCGGGCGTCGCCATCTAAAAGTAAAGTTATGATCAGTACAGTGACGATCACGGAATATTGCCGTAAGTACATGCTGTATACAATTAAAAAGAGGTGGCCTGGATTGTGTGCTGTGCTCGGACTGCAGCTTTAGCTCGCATAACAGAGGAAAAGGTAAAGGGAAAAGAAGACAGAATGGTTCAGGTTTGTGCCTTTCCAGGCTGCAACATTACTGGATAATGGTGTAAAAAGCGATTTACCTGCAGGGACAAAATATGCCCCATTAAAACCCATTCTAGCTTGTTTGGAGAAGCTGTACAAAATTGCTGAATCTTGGAAAGTTGCAGGAGAGCAGAGGTGGGCTATTCAACAAAGGTTAGGACTCTTTATCATGTTTTACTACACTAAAAGTCATTTTCACACCGGAGTTCACCTTTAAGGTGCACCCACTTTTGATGCATATATGCAAATGCACGAACACACACACACAGCTTAGTCTAGTCCCTGTGGAGAAGTATTGCTAATAGAATATAACTCTCTGTAGCAGATAAACACGGTAACTCCACACCAGGATAGAAACCATGCTAACAGCAGGAGTCAGTAGGATTTGAAGATGTGATGCTACCAGGGACAGCAACCAGAAAGCTAATAGCAGGACTCAGCAGGGTCGTATCTGCAATGTTAACAAACCCAGAAGCCTGGCTCAGCAGTGTTGGAACTGGTAAACCATGATGCTAATATCTGGACTCAGCAGGGTTGTGGCCATGATGCTAACAGACACAGAAGCCAGGCAAGGCATTGTTGGAGTTAGTTAGCCACAATGATAACAGCGTGCCTTAGCAGAATTTAGGCTGCTATGCTACCAGAGACAGCAGTCAAATCTGCCAGGTTGTAGAAGATACAAGGGAGGAAGACTGTGTGGCTGAAGCATTTGTCTGCTGTGATCAAGATGCTGGCGTTCTAATGCAAAATCTACTAGCAAGAAAATGCGTCATACTCCTGTTTGAACTCTGATCACTTTGCCATTCCGTTTTGTACATACCAGGCTTTTCTTTCTCCCTCTATTGTGTTTTTACTCTATTTAGCCTGAAAGTGACAGGGTGAAAGTATCTTTTTTACCCAGAGTGCAGTGTCCCATGTTTGGGTCATAATAATAGCACCTTTCAAAGATGTCTTCTCAACACAATGCAACATCTTGATAAGGAGCGCAGCAATTACAGTTCAGTGGAAAAACAACAGCAGAGCTAATAGTCTGGAGTCATCACCAGTCAACATAGCTGACTAATCCAGCCTCTTACAAAGAGCAGAAATAAAAGTAGCAGATTGATCCAAGCGAGTGTGATAGAGAGAGAGAAATCTTTCCCAGCAGACCATCCCTCTGAACACCGAATTACTGTCACCACGGCAACTACACAAGTGCTCCTTTTAGCGAAGGCTAGCGTCCCTGCTATCTGTGTCTAGACGATCTCGCAGTGGAGACAACGAAACATAGCCAAAACAAAACTCTCAACTGTAGTACTGAGCACAAAGCATTAGATCAATCTGTCATGAGTGAAGTAAATAACAAATACCTACCAAATGACATGGGACTAGTAATGTGTCCCATGACTTTTGCCCTGTACCATGGAAGCTAAAGGACAATGCACTGACCTGTGGGACATGCATGTGGAAGTGATTTCTGCAGTCACTTGCCTGGTTGCAGTCACGATTATTTCCACCCACTGAGCTGTCCACAGAGGGTGGTAATGACTTGTATGATGTATTCCCAATACACATGTGACATTGTTAATTAAGGAATGATAAATGCTTTTGTGCACAACTGAAATTACAAAATTTAATGTCCCATCCAACTGACACCCATTATCAGTCTTTGCTTAAACTTGCATGAGCTTTCCATTAAAATGCTGACCATTGTTTAGCCTTACTTACCAGATAGCACCTCACATACAGGAGTGGACATTCCCAAGCCACCCCCCTCAGGTGGCACTTTGGGCCCTATATTAGTGATCTATAACCTTGCGCAGCTCAAAACGCTCAAAGGCATGAACTAATCCTCCTAATTTATCATGTGTGTCTCAGCAGAGGATACTAACCTGCACGTTTATGCTGTGAAGATACACCAGCAGCTTATTTAAGGGAACAGCAATATTATTTCATTCTTTTTTCTTTTTATTGTTGAGTTAAAAGTCGAGGTTAGGCTCTGCAGCATGTTTGTGTGTGTTAAACGAGTGGGGGTGTACAACCGCTGAGGGCGCATAGTGTGCATATTGCGCACATTGCGCACAACGCTCCTGCAAGGCTAGGGTAGAATTGGGCCGATGACTGTTGACTGTTGTCAGGGTTTTAATCGGTCAGTGGCGCACACAGATTTTCTGTGTCCTCCTTCTCCGAGAGCGGTAAACATGCTTTCCTTCGCTGCCTCTTTTAAAAAAAAAACTTTCAGATCCTACTTTTAGGTAGTGTATCTCTTGGAGAACGATTGTTAACTGCTAGGCAAGCCTCAACAGCATATTTTCATAGGGGATACATCATTGAACTGAGAGAAACCGGACAGCCGTTTCAACATTTTTTTTTCAACAAATGTAGCCAATTATCAGCCAGCCACTATTTCTGCAGTTTACAGTAGTTTTGTGAACAAGAAACCTGGACTGCTATGAAGCGGTATTTTCTTTAGGGATTAATCCCTAAAGAAGGTTCTCTGTGCGAACTGAGGAATGTCAGTATCTGAGGTTCGGATATGGAGGCCTCGTGATAAATGCTTCAGTCAAACCTTTGCTGTGGAGTGACAGACTGCCCCACCTGCTGGCCTGATGATCTAGGTAAGACCTGTGGAATTAGAAGGGTCCCCTATTATCACCCACCTTGCTTTCTGCTTAAAATACCCTATATCAAAAAAATACATAAGGTTTTATTTAATTTTAACAATTCTTAACATAAAATTGGTGGCTTATAATGTGTGTAATAATTCACTTTCTTGGCCAGCCTGGTCACCAGATTTATCAATTAATGATCATTTACAAGACCAGCTGGGATTTAAACCCATTTTGGTTTTTGTTTTATGTCCATATTTGTTCAAAAAACAAAGCTACCCTGAGTTTTACAAGATGACTCTCAAATCCATTATCATGGCCAGCACTGTTGCTTCAGCTGCTTGCTTCTGCAACCTAATAGATGATGCCTCAATCAATGTTTAAACAATCAATAGGTTAACAATTTGTCTATAGTAGGATCCACGTTAATGCATAAACGATACGTTCTGTATGTATTGTTTATGAAGTGTAAACAAAGCTTGAAGGATCTTGTCTGTGAAACGGTATAGCGATAGCCTCATTGTGTTTCTGAGCGTCTTGCTCACCTTAAGAGTGTTCAGCTGCATATTGCTGCGTATCCCTGCTATACTATAGGGGCCAGTCATCTGATCTCCACTCAGGTCTCCAGACACGCCGATCGACCCGCCTTCAGACTTCTCAAGATCGCCTTACCCAGCCCTGTTGCACAGCCCCTCATGTAACTGGAGGCACTTGACTTTGTCTCTATAGTTGGACACACGCTATATACGTGTAACAGTAGGTGGCTGGAGGTAGGGTGGATACGTGAAGCAGGTTTCAGTGTGCCTTTCAAGACGTTCTGTTAACAAGGAATGGAAATTAATGTGTATTTATGTTGTTCTTTATATGTGCATTTGATCCATGTGTTGCCTTTGTTCATTTTAAATTGGTATTTCTTAATTTAACTGGTGTACTAAACTATTAATAGTATTTAAAGCAGCAAGTATCCATATGCAAACCTCTCAGCCTGTATATGGACCACAAGACTCCTACAGGACACTTGAAGAAGCTGCCTGTCCTTTTTATACTTCACATAATAGTTCTGTTCAGTAAAAGGAATCAACCCAAAATGTGCGTGTTCTTCGCCGATAGCGCTAGTCGTGTTTAGCGCTAGTAAATGGCGCCTGACAGCACTGCACTGCTAGCTTGTTGTAACACAGTAAATGTGCAGGTTACAGTCATATATAATTGCCTCTGAACGATGACAATGCTGTTTCATTCTCAGTACTGGAGAACTAAATTGAAGCTCCTGTATAACACTGTACTTCAGCAGAGTGGCTTTACTGCTCCTTAATACCTGACTGATAAAACTAATTTACAAGGTACACCGGATTAAAAGGCGCACTGATGATTTTTAGGAAAATTACAGGGTTTTATATGCACCTTATAGTCAGAAAAATAAGGTAGGATATTCAGTAACCTTTCTTATCAAACATGAAACCTTTTTATGTAATGCCTCAAAATATAGGCGTGTAATATCAGGCAGAAAATTGACAGAATGAGATTAAGCCTGGTGAAATTAATGTTCTTAAAGTTCTGCAACTTTACAATCGGAAGGGAGTCTAAACTCTATTTATTTATTTATGTTATGCATGTTTTATTGACTTAAATATAAAGTAATTTAATTAGCATCGGCAGGCCTGCACAAACTTTAAGGCTTTAAATAGAAGTCTTGATATCAAGATCTTGATAATGTTGTAACTTTCTCGGCGCTGTCACACTTGACAATGTAAGACAGATAGCTGTGAGGGTGATCGGTAGCAGGGCGCAGGAGCTGTCACCTTGTTTTTTGTGCTTTAGTGGAATTACAGTCTCCTCCACTGTCACTCAAACTGACAGGATGGTGTGACGGGCTTTGTGAGAGCACTCATGTGGATGTAAACAGTAATTAAGCTGTTCAAGCTGGTTATCTGCAGTTATCTGCAGTCTTCAGCTTCAGATGAAATGGGGACTCGATAAGAGCGTTGCGTTCAAGCTGCTTTTGAACGGTCTGGAAATGCGTATGGAAGCATGGCCAGGGAATCTGTCTAGCGCCCAATGCCTGTCATTGCTCTCCTCTTCTTATCTCTGAGTGTTTTACACCTCAATCTCCGCTGCCCTACAATCTAAAGAAGAATTTCTCCTTTAGGAGAGATTAAAGGAATACCAAAGCGCTTTCCAACCTAATCTCGGTCTGCTACGTTTATGTGGTAGTGTGGAAATTCACAGATATTTCAGTACACTTTCTGCTGTCTGAGAAGATCAGGGCAGAGTCTGTGAAAGCTCAGCACAGGATGTTCCTACACGTCTGTCCCTTTTAAAAAGTAGGAACCAGCCCTACAACTTTTTAGTTTATGCCAGGTTTACACTACACAACTTTCCAAGTCGTCAGATTATTGTTTGTACTCTTTATACTACACAGTGTGTTGTCTTGCATAGAGCTCGGTGTACTGACGATAAAATGTGTCACAAGACGTGGGTTACAATATGATAAGAGCTTAGTAATATGGTAAAATATTATATTATCATGCCAGTTGCTTGCCATCAGCAGCCAGAGTCTGAGAGAGCACAGTTGGTCATGCTCTCTCTGGGTGGATAGATTTAGACTTCTGGGTGGACTTTTTCCAATTCCAAAAACAGCCAGTGTTTGTAAATTTGTGTCTGAAATTGTTAAGTGAGAACCCAGCTTTAGTTGACAAATCGACCAATAGCTTTGACTGAATACGTAATTAATGTATAAACACTGTCCCCACCCCTTCTTTGTCTTCCTCTTCTCCAGGACGTGGACTCTCTGTGGAACTCCTGAATACTTGGCCCCAGAAGTCATCCAGAGTAAAGGTCACGGTCGGGCAGTGGACTGGTGGGCTCTGGGTGTCCTTATCTTCGAGATGCTTGCTGGGTAAGAATCAAGACTTCAACACTGGCTTTTTATACACACATGGTGCTTTTCCACTGTATGGTAACTATAAACTACTTGGCTCTTCTTGCTACTTTCCTTATTTTTTGGTACAAGGGACCTGATACCTGGTACCTGGTTTGTTTCCACTACCAAAACACCACCAGTACATCATTTTGAGACCAACGACACAGTAACAATGGAGGCTCTTAAAGTTTTGGCATATATGGTCAAACCATCCTGAGAAAACCTGGTTTTGTTTAGTGTCAGAAGTCAGGCAGTGTTGGACCTGGGCAGTTCTTTAATGGGAGACCTGGAATTAACCTGGAAATTGGAAGTGTGAGTTTGTAGTGCGAGTGAATGTTTGCACTTAAACCTTGCATGGATGGATGGATGGATGGGATGGATGGATGGGATGGAAGGGATGGATGGATGGATGGATGGATGGCTCTTTGTGACCTTTAGCATGTCTATTCTCAGAGCTCGGCAAGAATTTAGTGCCTTCTTGGTTTGCTAGGAACCTCTTCTAAAAAAGCACCTTATCCATGTACCAGGTACCAAATTTGCCTAATGAAGAAAGTCGAGTCAAGAAGTAGTGTAGGTACCGTTTAGTGCCTAGAGATAGTCAAGCAAGGTGATTTGAGATAAAGCACCCTCTGCAAATCCCCTCTTAGGTCCACCTTCTGAAAAATAAAAGTGTTGTAAATGTTTCTTTGAGCGATTCCATTGAATTAAGAAGCAATTGTTTTGTTTTCACAAAGTAAAAAGTTGGAACACATCCTATATTCTGTGTTTTTTCATTATTTTTTTAAATTTTTAATTATTTTCCAAACCTCTGTTTAGATGACAGTTTTGCACATGAGGTACGCAGTCGCATAGACCTTCAAAAAGGTTTGGAAGGAACTGGCACTCATCAGGACCACAGTTACCAGTCTAAGAAACCAAAAGTTAACATCCCAGTAGGAAAGAGCCATATGTTTTGGTTTGTTTAACACTTTTAAGTTCACTACATGATTTCTTATGTGTTCCGTCACAGTCTGGATGACTTCAGTATTAATTTACAATTAAAGTCCATTCGTACAAGTGAAAGGGGACCAAATAACCATTCAGCACATATTTATTTTTTGAAAATGTAGCAAACAGTCCTGTTGTAAATGTGAAAGCAGTATAAAACAGATAAAATACAGTCTTGCTGATGTTTGTGGTTGTTGGTTGTTCACCACCTCTGTTAGAGGGGGTGAGGGGATGAAGTGGCACTGTTTTAACACTAGAGGGCAGCACTCAACTAATACTGGCAACACCGGATGGCAGTTAATACACGGTGTTGGGCTGTGTTAGAGCTGTGCTTTATGTATATATACATATATAGAAAAATACTAATACATAAAAACACACTCAAAACAAAAAAATAAAATGAATCATTAAAATGCAAGACAATTTACTATATGCAAGAGTTTACTATATTTAAAAGACAAAAAAAAACATTTTAAATCAATGATATCAAAATCAACCCTTCTCAGCAAGCTGATCTCAAGCCCTATCACATATATCAAGGACTATACACAAAAACATATTTAAAAATATGTATTTATTTATTTATTTATTTATTTATTTTAAATAAGAGACCATGATTGATTTTCTTTGATTTTTAAATTGAAAACCTCTGGAATATAATCAAGAGAAAGATGGATGATCACAAGCCATCAAACCAAACTGAACTGCTTGAATTTTTGCACCAGGAGTAAAGCAGCATAAAGTTATCCAAAAGCAGTGTGCAAGACTGGTGGAGGAGAACATGCCAAGAAGCATGAAAACTGTGATAAAAAACAGGGTTATTCCACCAAATATTTTTGATTTCTAAACTCAAACTTTAAACTTTATGAACATGAACTTGTTTTCTTTGCATTATTTGAGGTTTTTTGTTATTTCAGCCATTTCTCATTTTCGCCAAATAAATGCTCTAAATGACAATATTTTTATTTGGAATTTAGGAGAAATTTTGTCTGTAGTTTATAGAATAAAACAATGTTCATTTTACTCAAACATATACCTATAAAGAGCAAAATCAGAGAAACTGATAAAAAAAAACTTATTTTTTATATTTATATATAATATAAGGGTGTAAAACGGACATTCGAGCCTGTACTTTATGTTTGGGTGGTACTAATAGTTGCTCCTCCTCCTGTTGTTGTTTGTGTTGTTGTTGCTATGTTTCCCAAGTTGACCCCTAGATACCCCCAAACCCACCCACAGGGAGTACCCATCCCCACCGTGCAGACTTTCACAACACAAACTCTTTCATTTGTGATTGTTCAGCTGGCTAGCCCAGCAGTGCTACTGTGCTTCTGCTGTTTGGAGAAGCTTCAATATGCCATTATGAAGATGAATTACCTGCCTGTTATAAGCTCACTCAAAAGGACTACACTTTTCCTGAGATGGAAATCGTTTGTTGAGAAAATACAGCCATATCCTGTGTCCAGATATAGCCGCCTGGCAAACCACAGTGGATGATATCAGATCTAAAGTTTTTGCAAGCTGAAGATAACTCTCCATCAAGGCGGTGAAGAATCATTTTATATATACACTCTCTAAATAATAGGCTGTGATTTCTCTGAAAGCTATTGGGAGGCTTGATGCTTCTGTCAAGTGAAATTGTGTGCAACTTACCTGATTTAAACTAAATATATATCAAAATATAGTGTTAGTATATAAGTTGCAAGTTTTTGTAATTTAGAAAAAGCTTACATTTTAGTAGAAACAACCACTTAGGAGTTATTATAATATAATTATATTTTTTCTGCTTAAATGACAACAGAGTCTGTCTGTCTGACTGTCTAGCACATTCAAATGAACAAAGTAACATTCAAATTATTTAGTGCTGTGCAGTATATCTGTTTAATCCAATATACTGGTTTTAATTTCCCCTCCAGTATGCATTTTTCACATACTGCCATTCCGCTAGAGAAACTGGTACAGCTTACTAGCTAACGCTAGCCAGTTAGCATAAAAAGCTAACGCGGAGTGACAGTAGCTCAGCTCAGTGGAGTCAAATGCTCACCTCGCTTTGTCCTACCTGGAGAAACCTGCTGCTGAGTGACCAATGCTCTCGCAATTACGCAGTCATTCCAAAGCTCCTCTCATCCCCCAGACTAGCCAAGAATCGGTCCTCTATACAAAATCATTTATTTATTTTGCACAAGTTAGAAAACTCCCTAAAACACTGGATATGAGGTACTTCCAGTGTTTAATAACTTACTAATTGCAAGTGAAAACCCTTTTGGATTACAGTCCTTAATATTTTTTTTCTGAAGTCATCACAGTGTACTACCTTGGGATGCGTCAGTTTAAGAACCAGTTTGATACCACAGTTTGAGAACCACTGGTCTAGATAGATAGATATATAGATATAAATGATTGATTGATATGTTGTAGCAGTAGCTTCAAATCCTTAGATTGCATCACCTACCTGCCCTGTTTCTGCTCTAAATGTACCATGCAGCTTACCATAGAGGACTGCGTAGTGGAAAATGTGACCCACCCTCTTTATTCTTTAGCACTTTAGAAGAGAGCGAGCGAAAGACAGAAAGAGAGATCCACTCTTGGCCTTCTCCATTTTCCAGTCCTTTAGAAGAGACACACATGGTGCTTTTCCTTTTTTCTTGTTGCCTACACACACACACACACTCTCAGTCTATAGGTTTCTTCTTCAGGCCTGTGTGGCTGTGGCGTTTTAGTGTTGCATGTCTGCTTTGTCAAATGTCTAGTACAGCATTGTAGAAATGGTAGCATGATTTGGTCTGGATTGGTTTGACTCTAATAGATGTAAACACAGTGTTTACGTGCATTTGCATTAGCATTAGCACAGCAGTATCAGCAATGCTTGCAGGTTGTGCTTGCACAACCTAAATGCATTAAATAGAATGGGTGTCCTTATAGCCAGCCCTGTGTGATGTATGTGTGAGTGGTCTCCTGCATTGAATGTGGATGTTTTCTGTATACATGGACAATTCTAGCCAGATGCCACCAGTCCTGATCGTTTGCACGAGGAGTGGCATAAAGTTATCCAAAAGCAGTGTGTAAGACTGGTGGAGGAGAACATGATGCCAAGATGCATGAAAACTGTGATTAAAAACCAGGGTTATTCCACCAAATATTGATTTCTGAACTCTTAAACTTTGTAAATATGACCTTTTTTTCTTTTGCATCATTTAAGGTTTGGAAGCTCTACATCCTTTTTCTTATTTCTCATTATTAATAAAAAAAAAAATTAAATGACACTATTTGTATTTGGAATTTGGATGAAATGTCTGTAGTTTTTAGAATAAAACAACAACGTGTTAATTTTACACAAATATATACCTATAAATATCAAAATCAGAGAAACTGATATAGAGTTGTATATATCCCAAGACCGGTTACTACAATACTTTACTAAGTCTGTGTTTCTGAAGAGAATAAAATTTTCCTAAATAAGCAAATACCAGGAATTACGAATTTACTGGTGTCACAGAATTTTACAACCAATATTCTTCACCGCATATTTAGTCTATTCGTTTTAATATAGCGCCACCATATGGAGTAATGAAGCAGTAACTTTAGTATGTCAAATTAGGGCAGGCTTAGGGAGATTAGAGTTCCTATGTTTCAATAAAATGATTGATAATTGATCATTTATGCCAAGTATCGTTACGATAAGATTGAAGCAATATGATATATCATAATATGAAGAACACAATTATGGCTTGGCGATATGGCTCTAAAATAATATCATCAATGTATTTCAGGGGGATTTGTGATAACTCAAAGATGTTTGGAATATTATTGCATATGATACAGTTCACAATACAAACTGGCACATTGATACTATACTGTAGCCACATCTCCACCCACCTCTCTTGATAAGCATACAGTCAAATGGTCAACTGTATATGTATGTATGTATGTATGTATATATGTACACAGATGATCATAGCCAAGAGCACAAACCAGAACTAATGTATTCCCCCCACCATCAGAGCGGATGGGCATCGCTTCCTCTTTGAACTCTGAAGGAAATTGAAGTCTCCAAACCTCCAGACCTCGCAATGGAAAACTCCACTGATTAGCTCCAGAGTCTGTAGTCCATCTCTGCAGAGTCTGCTGCCTCCGAGTCGGATCTGTCCAAGCCAGCCTCCAGAATGTCAACCAGCTCTCGGTTCCCTCTGTTCTTTATGACCGTCCGACATCTGGGTTCCAAAGATGGGGTGATAATGAGCATGACGTATGGCTTGTTCAGAAATACGACGTATGTATGAGAGAGGCTCGTCAGTGTAAAGACCTGGTGCTGAGAGCTTGCTTTGATATGGGACTATAGGCTATTCATTACATGCTGTGTGATGTGGTCATAAAATGTGATGAGCTATCTGGGTATTGCAATGGCTGTGAAATAGTTTTGTGGCGTTAAAAAGTTCAAAAACGTTTTGGTCTTGAGGCCTAGACGAAGTGAGTATGGTTGGGCGGTATTGACTTTTTTCATATTATCATATAGAGCTGAGCAATATGGCCTAAACAAAATATTTTTTCCGATACTAAAAATCATGGTTCAAAACTAGGTTTACCTTTATTTTGGTTTCACTTCAATTCCTCCATTGGGGTTAAAGTGCAACCAGAAAAAAGCCAAAAAAAAAAAACATGCTTGTACACGATATTGCAGAACCATACCATTGTATAAACTGAGAACATACTGTCATTTTTTAAGAAGCTTTCTCCAACATAGCTTAGTTTTAACTACAAAAAAAAGACAAGGTGTGATTTTAGTGTCAGGCATCCTCCTCCAGCTTAGAAGAAATTCGTTGTAATGCTTCCTTTAGAGGCAACTGTTTTAAAACTCATCTTATAGTGAAGACTTAATCAATTTTAGCATTTATGTTATTGCCCAGCTCTACTGTTGTAGCATGTCAAAACATTACTGTGTTATATGGTATTACTGGGTGAAGGATTTTCATTACCATACATTCTGTGTTTACATGCCTACAGTAGCATCAAATTCTGGGTTGTTTGGAGTGTTGATGGCGTATCCAATAGCATCCCACACAATTTCAATCAGGGATAGGTCTAACAGTTGCAATTTCCATGGCATAGTATCTGTAGTGTCTTCTAGAAAAGCTCTTCACTTGGTAGCAGTATGTGGACGAGCATTGTCCTGTTGAAATAACACTGGTTGCAGTACCACTGGTTGCAAGACATTAATTAACCCAGCGTTAAGCTGTCAAAGTACTGTATTTGTCGGACAATAAGGTGCACTTAAAATCCTTTAATTTTCTCAAAAAAAATGTCAGTGTGCCTTATAATCCAGTGCACCTTATGTATGAATTTTACCAGTCAGGTTGTAAGCAGCATTAAACCCACTCCGCTACAGTACAGCGTTATAAGAGTGTGTTTTCAGTGAAGATTCTCCAGCACTAAGGCTGGGTGCAGCAGCATTAGCCACTAACCGCATGATTTTGATGCTGCTGCACCCAGCCTTAGTGCTGGAGAACTTCACTGAAAACTCACCTTAGGCAAAATATTGGAAATCTAAGCTTACTGTAAATAAACGGAAGCTTTTTACTCACCCAGATAAACAGTTTTCAGGAAAGAAATCTGTGTAGATTAACACTCAGCACACGTTCGACTTTTTTTTAAGATCTACAGTTTTGTTTACTTAGGCACTTCCCCCATTAGAAGGGAAACATGGCGACCCTTGCTCTCTTTGATGTATGCATCCTTAATAGTGTTGGTTAATGCACCTTATAATCCGGTGTGCCTTATGTATAAAAATAAACCAGAAAATAGATGTTCGTTGATGGTGCACCTTATAATCCGTAAAATATGATACCTGTAATGAAGACCAAAGATGATTGGGCATTGTACAAATGTGCCTCCCCCTTACTGTAATATGGAAATAACTGCTTAATAGTTGGAGTAAATTGCATCACTAAAATAAAGATTTTGAAGGCAATTTTGACGTCTTTTTCTTTGCCTTTTTGTGTGTTTTATCTCCCTTCAGAGGCACTTTTCACACAATACAATTGTTTTAAAATCTATTGAATCCTCTGAGACAAAAAAGCCGTTCCTCTAAGTGCTTTCACCTGCGCATCTGGCAGTGTGTTAGATCAGTTTTTGTTCAGGCTTTTATACACTTATGGAAGTGTTATAGCAGAATTTGCTCCTAAACTGCCGCTTTCTGCCTTCACGCTTGGAAGAGTTGGATGCTGCCATTTCCTTCTGGTTTTGTCCCAGAGTTCTGTCACCACTTCACCTCACGTTGAGCGTTCTTGCAAGCCTTCGCCATTTTGAAGTGGATCCCAGAGCCTTAAGTAGTGAATAGTGAGGGGGAGGCTTTCACAGAGCTCTTTTGAAGCAGCCTAAAGATCTTGCTCTTGAAATTTGACTACCACTTTAGAGCCCAAAGATCTTGTTTAGAAAAAAAGTAGTAAAATGAGCTTATATTTACTAATTACTTGCTATTTTAACTTTGCTTCTCCTGTGTCAGACAGCTTTGACCATTCAGAAGAGACATGTTCGTTCATGATGGTTTGTTGGTGAGCGTTTGGTGCATTTAGGTTTGTGCCTGTGTGAAAACAAACCAAACCAAATCGTATCAACTGATCTGGATCAGAGAAATGAACTTTTAAGTGTGAAAACGCCCTAAAACACCTGATCTAGGAGAGGGAAGTAATAAATTGGCAAGCCAACCTCTGCCTCTGGTCTCTGCCAACTTTTATTTATTGGTTTTGTACGAGATATGAATGTGTGAATAACCTTTAAGTTGGTATAGAATCTTTTATTTTCTAAATTTTCCCATTTATTTTTTCCCCAATTTAGCTATGCCCACCCAATTATCCCACCCATTCAGCTGCTAGTTAACTGTATATCCCCCATCACTAGTGATGCCACAACAAGGAGGGTGAAGACTAGCACATGTCTCCTCCAACACAGGTGAAGTCAGCCACCACCTCTTTTCTTGCAGAGTAGCATCACAGCACACTCGGAGGAGAGTGCAGCGACTCAGTTCCGATACATTAGCTCACAGATGCCTTGTGCTGATCGACATCACCCTTTTTTGGAGTGATGTGGGGAGAGAGAGCACCATCTACCCACCCAGAAAGAGCAAGACCAATTGTGCTCTCTCTCAGGGCTCCAGCAGCTGATGGCAAGCTGCATGTCCAGGATTCGAACTAGTGACCTCCCGATAATCATAGTGGCAGAGCGTGAAGTCAGAGAAGTCAAGAAATTGTACTGATTCAAATCAGTCGTAGAGCTCTTCTCCTAGCATGAAATATTAATGTGACACAGATGGCGGCACTTGCAGAAACTATGATGAACTCATGAGCTCTGTAATGCAGAGTCTCTCCAGTTTCCTGTAGCGATGGACAGATGGACCGAGCAATGGTCAAAGCTGTCCCAGCTCTTTCAGTAAAGTGGCTTCGGGACTGTAACTTACTCAGCACTTTCAGATGGTCTTTATCTGTCTCACTCTTTCTGTCTCTCCAACACTTTTTGTTTCATGTATTTTCTATGTCTAACTTTTCTTACTCTTCTTCTTTCTCTCTTACTTTCTCTTTCTCTCACTCTATTACTGTTCAATTCACTCCATATGATCAGGCTGCTGCTGCTGCTGCTGCTAAATCCATTACTGTAACCCAACAATGTGACTTCATACTAAAGTCTTGCAGTTATTTGCGCATTAAGCCAGGAACCCAAATCTGAGACCAGTTTTGTGTTTTCCATTGTAATGCTAATGTACAGATGAATATTATCAGAATATCATTTCGGTAATGTTTAGATAAAAATCCTACCAGGATTTCAGCAGTGCATTAAAGTATATTATGTTTTTAGATTTAGTCAGATTTAGCCAGTCTTATTCTATTGGCTGTAATGTTGTACAGGGACTAAATAAAACCTGTGTCAGCAACATAAGAAACATCTCTGGAAAAAAATAAGAGACTACGTAAAAATGATGAGTTTCTTTGATTTTACCAAATTGAAAACCTCTGGAATATAATCAAGAGGAAGATGGATGATCACAAGCCATTAACCAAACTGAACTGCTTGAATTTTTGCACCAGGAGTGCAGGCATAAAGTTATCCAAAAGCAGTGTGTAAGACTGGTGGAGGGGTCATGCCAAGATGCATGAAAAATGTGTCTAAAAACCAGAGTTATTCCACCAAATATTGATTTCTGAACTCTTAAAACTTTATTAATAAGAACTTGTGTTCTTTGCATTATTTGAGGTCTAAAAGCTCTGCATCTTTTTTTGTTATTTCAGTCATTTCTCATTTTCTGCAAATAAATGCTCTAAATGACAATATTTATATTTGGAATTCGGGAGAAATGTTGTCTGTAGTTTAAGGAAGATAACAATAATGTTAATTTTACTAAAACATATACCTATAAATAATAAGTGGTCTCTTATTTCTTCCAGAGGTGAATGTGCATCTAATTTGTTTAATATTAATTGAAAATATAACATAATGTATAATATATTTCTTATTCATTTGTGACACTGAGGTTACAATTGTGGTTTTGTGTGAATGTATTCGCCTACTTTACATTGCACACATTGCTGACACATCTGTGCAAAAATGACCAAGAAATAAAGTTCATTCAACCCAAATCCAAATTTCAAAAACTTCGAAGGTATCCTCAAGTGAAGTTGTTTATCATAAAATGTTATGATGAAACTGGCACTCATCAGGAAAGGAAGCCCCAGAAAGAAGGAAGAAGAGTTACCTTAGAAAAAGTTAATCAATGAAGTTATTACATGATTCCTAATGTGTTTCCTTATAGTCTGGATCACTTCTGTATTCATTTACAATGTAGGACAATAAATAAAATGATAAAAACAAACAAAAAAAATGCTCCTCAAAATCTATTAGAAAGTCTTTCTTGGACAGTAGAGACAGTTACTCCAACAAAAGCAGGATAAAGTCTGTTTAAACTGTTTTTGTTAAAAAAAAAAAACAATGCATGTTCCCGTATCTCAATACTTTTCTTCATATATTGTGTATTGCATACATTTTTTCATTTTAATTATGTGACTAGATCTGCTGTGGTGAGCCTTTTCCTAAACACACACACACACACACACACACACATATACACACATACACACACATACACAAGGCCCTCACGAGCTGTAGTGATCCAGAAATCCAGCTGAATCTCGGCTCCAGTGTTTCTTTTTATTTGGAAGACGAATTCTGTAACTCAGCAACCCGAGACCCATCATCTGCTGCATTTCATCATTTTGCACAAATTTATTAAATTTAGCAGACCTGCCAATAAGACCGAGGACTCCACATTATTCTTCTTTATGTTTTCTCTCTGCTATTTCTCTCTTTGACACAGTAATTGCAAATCGTTTCCAATTCTAGCTAAAAATATATTTTATTAAAAAGCGGTAGTTCTTAATTTATTAGGGGAACAAGCGCAAACTTGCTAAAACATTTTTTGTTTGTTTTTCTTCGCTGTCTTATTTTTGTGTTCGTGTTCTCGTATGTTTTAATCAGACGGAAGAAGTTTGTATAGAGCCTCGTTTTTAATGACTTTAATATTTACATTTTTTTTTTCCTCTGCTAGGTACCCGCCGTTTTTCGATGACAACCCCTTTGGCATCTATCAGAAAATCCTGGCAGGAAAGCTGGAGTTTCCACGGCATCTGGATTTCTATGTAAAGTAAGTTTGAGCCAAACAAGGCAATGACAAATTAATTAACCCTAATTCTGAGCTCTCCGCTAACCATATGCTTAGAAAGTACACAAGTCTATTAATCAAACTGAGCTGAAGAACTGTGGGAGAGTTCCTAATTAGGAGTTACTGAGGGGTACTTAGAGGTATCAGTACATGTAGACACTTTTGCACGCTTTACTAAGATGTGCTCAATGGTGGGTGTGCTCCTTTGACCTGCATGCATGCATACACACACACACACACACGAAACTGCTCAACATTAGGGATATAACGACTCACGATTCTGCATTGAAGATTTTATTTTTTCCCACAATATTTGGAACAATTCTAGAATAAAAAAAAAATAAAAATAAAATGAATTTCTTAAAGGTGTCCTGCTAAAATCCACTTTTACTGCAGTATCTAGTAAAATAAAATGTTTTTACTTTCTGGACCTGGACTACCCACCTCTATGTGTAAGTAACTATAGGTTTACATAGGATCTCCGGTGGATTTTGCTTAGTTTTACAAAGACTCTAAGACTAGGTCAGAGGCTGAACTGCGCTTAGCAGGTCATTAAACATGTTGTAAAGTAACATATGACATTACAAAGACTGTTAATAGTGTAAAAATGTCTTTATTAAAAAAAACAAACAAAAAAAAAAATTAAGTGTTCTCTATCTCGCTGTTAGCCAATCAGAGGCGATATGTTGGCATGTATGAATATTCATAAGCAGGAGCCGAAATCCTATCGGTTCTCCCCTCTCACTCCATCAGACTAAATCAGACAAGATCAGACTAATTTTTTTTTTTTTTTACCCACAAAAACTGCTTACAGCATTCATTCATACTAGAGACCACAACTAGACATTTTAAAATGAATAAAAAATCGATGGAATGAAACGTTTAAATACATAAATAAAGGACTGTTGTAAGCTTTAACAAAATACTATGTTATTTAATTTCTCAATAAATCCCTTAGTCTTTAAGTGATAAAAAAGAAGGTATTGTTGTATAGGAAGTCTAAGCTCAACAGACAGTAACAAAGAAAAAGGAATTAATTATTTCCCTTAAATTGCATTTTTGTATGTATTTTTGCTGAAATATTTCCATTTTTGCTGACATTTTACTTAAATTTAATTGCAATTAAATTTAAAATATGTTATTTTTCACTTCACTACAATACAAACATGTTGTCCCCACTCTTGCATGTTGCCCACTCCCTCTAAGCTTCATGAGTTTAGTGGCTGGATGCCGGGACCAAAGCCTTTTAGTGCAGCTTGATGCAAACCTTAACACCCCAGGCTCAGCCTTAGCTTCCACAAGCAAAGAGAAAAAAAAAGATCCATGGCAAACCATCTGATTGGCTTTAGTCTAAAATGATTGATGTACGCTTTACACTTTGCTTACGCCCACTGGCTCTCCAGCCAACATTTTCAATTGCAATGTATCGTGTTATGATGCTTCAATACACCCCTATTTAACACACACACACACACACACACACACTCGCCAAAGTGGCCTGTAATGAACTGGCTTGTTCTGATGTGAACCCATTAGCTCAGTCCAGAGACAGCTGCAGAGTGGAGGAATGCAGCTGATTACTCCCTCTTTTCCTAACAACCCCAATCCCTATGACCCACATAGAGCAGCACAGCTCAGTTAGACCGTCTCCTGCCAGCTCCATACATCAGGCTTATGTGACCATATACACACACAGATACTTTCTCATTTAGTAGTTTACTCATTTTGTCCAATCCTTACTTCAAATGTAGAGCAAATGTTTGGCGTCCAAATACCTGCTTTTTTATTTTTATATTAGAGCTACTGTTAAGCTAATGTGTATAAAAGTTCTGAGTCAATGTAATTGTATATTATAAATATTTTGACTGTTTTATAGAATGCCTAATATTTATTTATAATGTCTGATAGTGTTCGATATATCGTTGACTGTAAAATGAGAGGAAAACAGAATATCATCTAAATATTATTGTCTAAGGGACTGAACTTGTCTGTGCTCTAATTGGATAAATGATATAAAAAGCTATTTTAGAGTCCAAATCATAAAGATTGTGTCCCTGTCCAAATATTTATGGGCCTAACTGTATTTAAATATTGAAAATAGAGAGGGCTCTGAGTGGTCTAGTAGGCTAAGCTGGCACTTTGATCGTAAGATCGACGGTTCAAATCCCGGTCATGTAGCTTGCCATTGGCTACCGGAGCCCTTAGAGAGCACAATTGGCCTTGTTCTCTCTGGGTGGATAGATGTCTCTCTCTCCCCACATCACTCCAAAGTGTGATGTCGATCAGCACTGGGCATCTGTGAGCCGGTGTATCGGAATCGAGTCACTCAGCAATGCTGCATCAGCAGCAGCAGTTCGAAAAGAGGTAGTGGTTGACTTCACATGTATCAGAGGAGGCATGTGTTAGTCTTTACCCTCCTGGTGTTGAAGCATCACTAGTGATTGGGGGGGGGGGGGGGGGGGTCCTAATGAGTGTATTGGGTTAGGATTGGAAGAAAATTGGGGATTAAAATTAAAAATAAATATTGTTAATAGCAGAATTATCGAGCAGATGTGCCCAAACAATTGAATGCCACTGTACACTGTATCTGTACAGTTTTAGAAACTAGTGTGTTATGATTTAAGCATGCAATTAACACACTGCTGATGATCAAAGTCTGGTTTTAGAGATTTTTAATCTATTTTTTAGCATTATAAGTAAAGGAAACAAACGTTGGAGCTAAAAAAGTGGGGGAAAAAATCATAAATATTTATTTTAATAATAAATATTTTCTTCAATATACGTCTAGCAAATAAATGAAAGGAAGGTAGATAAAGCCAGGAAGAGTCTCATTTTCCTGTCAAAGCAGTACTTACAATGTTTGGAAGGATGTTGGATGTTGCGTGATTTATGCAGAGCTGCAGATTGCTGTCATGAGCAATAAGAGAACCCAAAATATTTTGGCCTTCTATCATAAGGGTAGAAGGTAAACCCAGAGTGATGAGTGAAGGGCTTAGAAATAACACAACTCTCCAGGTGCAAGTTTCTGCCATCAGATCAGCTAAGATTTATCTCACTTCCACAATAAATATTGCCAGATGAGCCAAATAAAAAAAAGGATCAAGTACAACATAACATTATGACCAACTCTTTGTTTTTGTACCCATTATCTCATTTCTTTCTTTCGGCTCCACTGAGCATATTGAAGCATTTTGTAGTTACATAGTTCTAAATGTTTCTCTGCATACTTTATTATTTTCTTCCAGCAGGAGATTCAGAGTAGTGCTTTTTTTCTGATGTTCTGATGTTTTCACTGTATATCACTGTATTTGTATTATATTTATTCATTTACTTATTTATATATTTTATTTTATATAGGTTTGTGACTTACTGTACTGTTAGGAATACATATAGTATAAAACACTAAGGCTGTAAATTAAGGCTTTGTCCCACAAAGTTACACAACAAACTGAAAAACAACTGAAGAATGCAAACAATATACCTTTTCAAAAGTAACTATTTTAAATAGTTCCATAAATACTATAAATGGACCCACAACCACCATGCTATTCCAGTATCACTACGCTGCTAAGCATGACCCATATTTATGTAGTGTATTTTCTTATGGGCTTCCTATTGCACTTCCACACCAGTTTCATGGTTTACGATTCTCTAAAATGTATAATTTGACCAGCTACAGTCTTGTCCGATATCCGCTGACGTGTGAATGTACATGTTTGAAGCTATTTTGACAGATTCATGACTCTAAAGCACAGCACAATCCCGTATCTATGGATTTGACAGTAAAATATAGGCCATACGTCGGTCAAACCAGGGCTGTATGTCAGCAGAGGCATGAAAAGCCAGCTGAGATAAGCTATCTCCGAGGAAGCGGTTAGCATCCGCCCGGCACGGCAGCTCCAACCATGTGCTGAGTCTAGCAAGAGTGCAAGCGAAGGTCACTGCGAACGCAAGCCCCCGAGGCAACCCACACATTAGCCTGACAATATAATAAGCAAAGGAAATATGAGGCTCCGCTAACACAGTCAACATGCTAATAGGCTAGTTGGCAGCGCACTGAGACAAAGATACACATGGCTGCCCTGTGAATTGAATATATGGCAAAGAATGGGAGTACGTGCAATTGAATACAGTGAGGGCAGCCATAAATCCTGACCGTAAGAGAGGCTGAGAGTAGAGAATAGAGGAAGTGTGGACAGAAAGCTGCTGCTTCTCTGTGTGGAGCTTCATTCATTAAAGCCTGTGAGATTATATATTGATTATTTATTGATTTTTACTGTATAATACTAAACCAATGTCCCTTTCCAGTGCAGCATTAACTTTCCTGGTTTAGCTTTAGCTTTTTACATTTTAGCTTAAGGTCTGACAGTTTAATTTTATCCCTCCTAGTTTGATTTTAGATTTAATTTTAGCTTTTCTAGTTTAGCTTTAGAACTTCAGGTTTAGCTGTAGCTCTTCTGGTTTACCTTAAGCTCTGTGAGTTTCGCTTTAGCTCTCCCAGTTTAGTGTTATCTTTAACTTTAGCTTTTCTGATTTAGCTCTAGTTCTTCTGCTTTAGCTTTAGCTTTCCTGGTTTAACTTTAGCTCTTCAAGTTTAGCTCTAGTTCTTCCTGTTTACCTGGTTAAGCTTTAGCTTTGGTTTATCAGGTTTAGCTTCACCTTCTGCTTTAGATCTTGAAGTTTAGCTTTAGCTCTCCTGGTTTAGCCTTGTCTTTCCTGGTTTACCTTTAGCTCTGAGAGTTTAGCTTTAGCTCTCCCAGTTTAGCTCTAACTTTAGCCTGTCTCATTTAGCTGTAGCACTTTAAGTTTAGCTTTGACATTTTTGTTTACTTTATTTCTCCTGGTTTAGCCTTATCTCTCCTGGTTTACCCTTAGCTCTTCTGTTTAAGCTTTAGCTCTAACATTCCCAGTTTAGTTTTAGTTTTAACTTCAGCTTTTCTGGTTTAGATTTAGGTTTTCGAGTTTAGCTGTATCCCCACTGTTTTAGCCTTAGCTCTTTTGTTGTAGCTTTAGCTCTTCCTATTTAGCTTTGATTTTTTGAGTTTAGCTTCACCTTTTGCTTTAGATCTTGGAGTTAAGCTTTTTATCTCTTCTGTTTTAGCTTTAGCTGTCTTGTTTTACCTTTAGCGCTGACAGTTTAGCTTTAGTTATTTTAGTTTAGCTTAAGTTCCCTCAGTTTAGCTTTAGCTCTCCCAGTTAAGCTTTAACTTTAGCCTTTCTGGTGTAGCTTTAGCTTTTTAGGTTAAGCTTTGATATTAGCTTTTCTGGTTCAGCTTTAGCTTTTTACTTTTAGCTTTGATTTAATTTTTCACGACCTATTTTACATCTAGAAGAGTGAGAGACTGACAAAATATAAACTTTGAGTTTATATTTTGTATAAAATATTTTTAAAAAATATTTTTAAACATACTTTGTACTTTTACATTGTGGGCCCTGAGAAACCATTATATCATATTTAAACAGAAAACTCAGATTTAGATTTAGGTTTCCAGGGGGTTATATACTAGCTTAAAAATGCTTATATTCTCTATTTTTCTATAAACACACTGCTTTCTATTAACAATTATCCAGACTGTGCTGCCTTCAAGACTGCTATTTTTAAAGGACCTCTATCCTGATTGGTTGCTCTGTATTGTGATTCATTCATAAAGCAGTGCAGCCTGAAGTAAAACTCCTGTCGGATGTCTGGATCCTTTGAAAGACTGCAGTGATCCATTTGCTTCCCGACAGCAAGGAACAGCTCAGCATTTTCCACTCATCTTCTGGCTCATTAACTCCGTTACAGACTGTCTGCAGTAGCAACACGCCTGATAACTTCAGAGAGAACGACGGACAGGATAATGGCTGTAGGCTGAAATTGCAGTTGTGTGTACTAGGGGTCATCTGCATTTCCATATTGAAGCCACCACAATATAATTTTACAGTTTGGTGCTTGTGAATTACTATTCATATGTTGCATGAAAGCTGGTACTCAATTCGGCATTTTTTGTGCTGATTTAAACTGCAACTCTAACATTGGTAGAACATGAAAACTAATGCACCTTGTGGAGGAAGAAAAGTAAAGACTTTAAACACCACTAACTGGATACCCCTCTCAAGAGTAGTACACAGTAGAGCTTTGTTGATTCCATATAAGTTTCAGTATTATTATTTTAGTACACTTCATCTATAAATATATGCTAGCATTACAGATAAGACAAATTTGTCTTGTGTTTTTGTCTATACAGGGATCTCATCAAGAAATTTCTGGTGATTGACCGGGCAAGAAGACTTGGTAACATGAAGGTAAGTTGTTATTTGTTGTTAATATTATACAGGTCCTGAGTTTCATACATATCTATTAGAATCACAGTTTATTAGAGAAGTGCTTCTTCTGTAGTATTAGTATGTTCTTTTATGGTAAGAACCATGTGTAGCATCTTTATTGTTAAGAGTGTAGCATGTTCACTGCATTAAAATATATATATAAAAATGAATAGCACTTAACATAAGCTTTTGTTACCCATCAGTACTGCTAAAGATATAATATCTAATATGTATAGTGCTGTGTGTGGTATATTGAGCATGGGGAAATCAATTGTAAAAATCAGTGGCCGCAACAGTACTTCAGTTCAGTTGTTTGCTGTTAAATTATGGGAAATTCTCATTCCCATGACAGCTTCTAAAAGAATTTTTAAAACTGCGTGCTTGGATAGAAATGTGATCCTGGATTAGCTTCACAGGAAAGGTCCTCTGTAATGACCAGAATAAGGAACGTGTCAGTGGAAAGAGCAGTTAACAGATCAGAAACTCTCAGAAAGTCACACGTCTCCCACATTGTTTGGGGCCCTGACCCTCAGCTGGACAAGGAATTTGGGTCAGAAGGACATGGTAACAACTGGTTGCTGTAGAAAGTTCAGGATGCACCAAATATTTGGACATTAACTGCAGAAAAGAAGAACTTTCTGTGCTGAAAAGGCCAGAGAATTTGAGCCAAACGAAGACAAAATTATTGTGTCATATCACAGTGTTGCGGTGGCATTCTTACACTCCACCTCTCTCCTACCTACATTTATGATTATAATAGCACTGATGAGGGAAATGTATAATTAGAATAGCACTGCTGAGGTAAACTTAGAATTAGAATAGCACTGCTGAGGTAAATATATCATTAGAATAGCACTACTGAGAAAATTGTATGATTAGAATAGCACTGCTGATGTAAATGTATGATTACAATAGCACTGCTGTGTTAAATTTATGATTACAATAGCACTGCTGTGTTAAATTTATGATTACAATAGCACTGCTGAGGTAAATGTATAATTACAGTAGCACTGCTGAGGTACATTTATGGGTAGACTAGCACTGCTGAGGTAAATGTATCGTTGGAATAGCATTGCTGAGTTACATTTTGATTACAACAGCACTACTGAGGTAAGTATATGATTAGAATAGCACTGTTGATGTAAATATATGATTAGAATAGCACTGTTGATGTGAATTTATGGTTAAAATAGCACTTCTGAGATAAATGTATGTATAGAATTGCACTGCTGGGGTAAACGTATTGTAAAAATAGCACTTCTGAGGTATGTTTATGATTACAATAGCACTGCTTAGGTAAATTTAGGATTAGAATAGCACTGCTGAGGTCAATTTATGATTAGAATAGCATTGCTAAGGTAAATTTATGGTTAGAATAGCACTGCTGATGTAAATTTTTGATTAGAATAGCACTGCTGAGATAAATGTATGATTTATAATAGCACTGCTGAAGTAAAGGTACGATTAGAATAGCACAGTTGAGGTTAATTTATGATTAGAATAGGCACCACTGAGGTAAATTTACAATTAGAATAGCACTGCTGAGGTAAATTTACAACTAGAATAGCACTGCTGAGGTACATTTATGATTATAAAAGCACTGCTGAGGTAAATTTATGATTATAAAACCACTGCTGATGTAATTTTTTTTATTAGAATAGCACTGCTGAAATAAATATATGATTTTGGCCAAAATGTAATGCATCACTACCTCTTGGGTGAAATGTTGAGTTACTGTTCCCAGTTGTCAGCTTTGGTAGAGTTTATTGCTCAAAGTTCTCCAGTTCTCCATGTAATACAACATTTTTCAGTTTGACCTCTAATAGAAGATATTTCACAAATTAGCATTTGATGGTCTGGCAGCATATTGCTTTTTTTATTGTGCGCATGACATACTATTGTGCTCATGTCATCTGTCCTGAGGCTTTTCTGAATGGATATGCAGGGGCATCATTTTCCATTTTCCCATCAACTGTAGTTACGCTAATAAACTCACAGATGATTGTTCACAGCAGGTGTAGATTTTCTCGCTGTTAAAGAATGTTTTTCCCCTCTCCCTCTCTCTGCACTGAAGCCATGAAACCTTTCAAAATCTGCAAAATACAGTGGATGAAGCGCTCCCAAAGAACTGTGTTGTTCACTTATTGCTGCCAAGACCTTCCTTTTCCACTTTTCTTCTGTTCTCTAAGTGATAAGTCTAATGACATGCAGGTTTTACTTTTCAGTTGTGGGCAATCCGCCTCTGCATGTCCTCCTCCACTGTTTGGTTTTGGGTGACATATTAAAGATGAAAGAGCATGTTGGAGGAATTTACACTCATTGTTCACAATTTCACTCTCCGTTCCTGAATCTTGCAAAAGCCCATGTGGTCTAGATTGCTATCACTTTTTGTTTGGCTTTAATACCTTATGAAGAGATTTAGCGTGAATGAGGGATAGGTTTTACAATCCTCTTTTATTTAATCTAGTGTGTCTTCTAGCTGGGTTAGTTAGTGCTGGACGATATGACCTTAAATCAGTATTATGATTAATCAGACAAGTTTAAATATACAGCTCTGGAAAAAAAATGAAGAGACCACAGTTTCTGAATCAGTTTCTCTGATTTTGCTATTTATAGGTTTATGTTTGAGTAAATGAACATTGTTGTTTTATTCTATAAACTACGGGAAACATTTCTACCAAATTCCAAATAAAAATATTCTCATTTAAAGCATTTATTTGCAGAAAATAAGAAATGGCTGAAATAACAAAAAAGATGCAGAGCTTTCAGACCTCAAATAATGCAAAGCAAACAAGTTCATATTCATAAAGTTTAAAGAGTTCAGAAATCAATATTTGGTGGAATAACCCTGGTTTTTAATCACAGTTTTCATGCATTTTGGCATGTTCTCCTCCACCAGTCTTACACACTGCTTTTGGATAACTTTATGCCACTCCTCGTGCAGAAATTTAAGCAGTTCATCTTGGTTTGATGACTTGTGATCATCCATATTCCTCTTGATTATATTCCAGAGGTTTTTAAACCATACAATTAAAACCATACAATTATGCTGTTTTAATTTTTTTCTTAAGATTATTCAGACATTCAAACTGACATGAAACATCTTTCAAATATATAAAATAACAACCATAAACTTAATTAAATCACAGTTTTTAAAGTGAACAATCTGGCCATTTTCAGTGTTAATTAATGTGCTCTACTCACTAAGAAAAACTGTGTACTAATAGTAATGTGATAAAAAGATCAGCAAAAATGACTGTGTACAAATCTGTATGTTGAACAATAAGTTGATAATGTAATGATTGTGCCATATATCAAGGCCTGTATCTTATGAATAAAATCAATAAAAACTTTGTATTTATCATTTCTTGATAAGTATAACTTTTGAATTTGGGCAAATTTATTGTACCGTAGGTCGATAATGTAATTATCGTGACAGGCCTAGGTGAAGTCAAGTGACTTTAACTATTACTTTTCAAAGTTGCTGATTGGCTGTTTCTTTGTGTTCTTCTTTATTTGTAGAATGGAGCAGATGACGTCAAAAAGCACAGGTGGTTCAAGTCCATAGACTGGGAGGCAGTTCCGAATAGAAGACTGAAGGTAAATTTCCAATGGTGGACTGGTACCAAAGGCCTAGTAGGAAAGCCTGTTCACATGGTGGCCATCTTTGCTTTGCTACCAGACAGTTATTTACAAGACAACAGTGTAAAATACTAAAAACTGACTGTCAAATGAAATAAAAAAGAAATAATAATTAAAAAATGAATATTTTGGATCATAAATTTACAACAATATGTTTGATCCTCCTCAACTTATGGAATAACCAGCAAGCTGTTTGTCTGGACTTTCTATGTAAACAGACGCCATGTTGAGCGGTATTGAAACTCACTGGAACTTCAGTGACGGTGTTATACAGTATAATACGCTGACAAAATAACACTCTACTCTGTTGGTGTATCCTGTAGTTTTTCCTGCATTTTTTGGGTTGTAGTATCGCTATAGTTTTTAGTTGACTGTAATGTAGTTGCTAATCTGTTTTTATTTAAGGGCTAAACCGTTAAGGGTTTAAGGGCTAAACCGTAAAACCTTGTTTACTGAAAGAAAAGAAACTAAAAACACCTGAAAAATGCTTTAATAAATGAGCTAAACAGCTAAAAAATCTATCTACTAAGTACTGAATCACAGCTACTCTGTGAGTCACAGGAAAGGTGGGATGTCTATTACTGTAAGATAAATAAAGCCATTGGAGTATAAAAACATATAGTGTATAGTTATACTTATTGCCAGCTAATTGTGGCAAAATCATTGGGAAGATATATTTTAGTGTATATCATGTATACACAAGCTCTTATAAGCCCATATTTAGCTCAGCATACTTGGTATTACTTCTTGTTGACTGTCTTGCAGTTTCTTTTCCAATGCTTTAATCTTTATAGAGCCAGGATATTGGCCCATTTCCAGCGCTCTGTGGTGGTTTGTGTGGTGACACATTTCATGAAACCATATGTTAACATTTTGACAGTGTTCTCCTCTTTTAATCTCTTAACGAGTTGCTCTGTTCTTTTCTGTTTTCCCCTTAAAGCCACCCATAGTTCCGAAAGTGTCTCACGAAGGTGACACGTCTAACTTCGACGCCTACCCTGAAGACGAGTGGAAGAAGGAAACGCCGGTGCCGCAAAAGGATCTAGAACTGTTCAAGAACTTCTGAATGGAGTTTTTAAGTGGAAAATGAAATGAAAGCAAGAAAGAAAGAAAGAAAAGTCTGTATTTTCAAACAGGGCGCTGAGAATTTACTCATTCCTGAACGGAGTCCAGAATGATGTAAATCTGCCCTTGTCTCGCTTCTGCGTGGACTGATGTCATTGAGAGACAGATTGAGGATCATGATTGACCTCATAAACCATCATCATGAAGAGCTAATGCATAGAGAAGAAAAAGAAATCTTCATTCCCTTTACTTCTGTTACTCTGGGCCTACTTTTCTTATGCAAAAAAAAACATACAGGACAATGGATTCTGCACCAAAAATGACTTATTTTTCTTTAAAGTAAGCGTGTTTGCAATATCATGGGCGATTTTAATGCTTCCTTTCGCTGGATCAGTACAACATCACTGATTACCTCAAGAAAAAGTGGTATTATTTTCTACTTGGGTGCCCACGAGACTTTAATATTCTTATGTTTGTATGTTTTTATATTGTTACAAAGCCAGGAGCACACTACAAGCCAGTAGACTCTGGTGGAGTTTTATTTATATAAACAGTATAAGCTGTATCTGTCTGGGTTTAAAATGTTAGGACATAGGCGGCATTTTTCTGTGAAGTTACAAAGTTACATAGTGATAGATGCCTCCATTGTCTTAATCTAAAAAAAGCCAGAGAAAGCAGAGCATTACATTTTTTTTATTTCATTTTATTTTTTATTATATATATAGTTTTATGTTTTAATTTTTGGTCTGAGACTGTTAATTACAGGTACGGATAAACCTCAGACAGCTTTGTATGGTTGATGAATCATAAATTACAAACTACAGAAGTACTTCAAACAAATCTATTGTTGGCATTTAGACATATTGTCCAGAATTTAGGACTTTAAAAGATGAAGTTTTCATACCTGTAGTTTGTTTTGTCTGGGCTGAATCAGTTAACGAGTTTGAAAACGTAAAGGTTTTTTTTTTTTTTTTTTTTTTTCGGTAAAAATGAAACAAACCATGTGAGACCTGTCTGAGGGGGCTTGAGCAAAAAAGTAAATACAGGAAAAATGTCCTGTTTTCTGGATTTTTGCACATTTATGTGCAATTTAACAGAAATCGAGCAAAAACCAAGATGACTCTAATATACCAGATTAAACTACATCTGCAGAAGGTAGTTTAGCTCAGACTTGTGTAGTAAGATTGGATTCTATTTCAATCTCAAGTGAACCACAAGTTTATTGAGCTGTTTGCAGTTGTTTTGATCCACATTCAACTGCAAATAAAACTGTATTCAGACCTGCCCAAACAGATCATCGCATCAAGAGTGAAAACGAACCAGTATCAAGAATTTAACTGTATTTAAAGATGCAGGAGTTCTCAGACTAAAGCCCTATCTGGACGGGATTAGTTTTTCAGGGGTTTTTACTCCCATCCGGAACGACCATGTACGTGTTTTTCTCAGAAAATCACCATCTGAGAAAATTACAGGCTGAATTACCTACTGCTTTTCACTGAACTCCGTGGTCCTCTGGTAATTTTAGTCCTGTCCAGACGCAAATCTCTGAGTTTCATCACCTCGTGTTTAATAAAAAAGCTATTTGTCCACTGCTGTGCACCGTAATTACACCTTGGGCATGTGTTTCCAAGGAGATCCACCGGATGGTCCTCCGGGTGCAAGAGTTTTATCACTGAGTAGAAGTGTGAAATGTTTTTTCACAGGCGCCCCCCTGAGAAACTAATCCCATCGGGATAGGGTTAAAGATACCGATACTATGACTTGAGAAATCTTGGACATCAGCAGCCGAAGTCAGAGAAAAAGCAGGATTGTCTTTGACACTTTCGTCTGGCTGAATAGATAGATGGTGCTCTATCCCCTCATCACTACTAGTGGGATTCTGACCACCAGCACAGGCATCTGGGCATTCAGAGCTTTCCTCAGAGTTTATTGGCTGTCTACTGATGCTGTCTACTGATTGGCTGACTTCACATGTATCGGAGGAGGCATACATCTGTCCGTAAATTCGGGGGCATTACAAAAGATATGGAGTCCCAATAAGGTGTGAAAATGTTCTGATATAAATTTCCAATAATATCTCACGTCATGGTGCTTAAAGATCAACCATAAGCTTGAGCACAAGCTTTGTTTACCTTAAGGTTTACTGAACCCTTACTTTTACGCTTTCTAACCTTCTTATGATGAAGGCGTGTCCTGATCATGTCATTACTTGTAAATAACCCTTCGAATCAACCTCGAGTGCATGGCGTAAAAAATGCGTAAAAATTGAAACTGAAAATGTAACTTTTAGCACTTGCCTGAGGTGGCCTTATTTTAGGATGTGTGAATCGTCTTTATAGACTAAAACTAAACAGCGCTGGTGTGTTTTACAGCATTCGGTGCATTTGTAAAGTTTTAGAGGACTATTACAGAATATAAATGAGCTTGTCGTAGAGTTTAAAAGGTTGTTGTTTGAAAGGTGTAACTACTGTGTATGTGTCTGAATCAGATTCTTCGTTTTTGAAGTTGTAATAAGGAGATGAATTTCAACTGCAAAACAAATGTAAATAGTTTAGATTATGGATAAGTAATGGTGGGATCATGCGACACTAATTTAGCTTAATTAATTTAACCTAATTAAATGTTTGTGACGAATGAGCCACGAAGTTTGTACGTTGACTTTAAATTTAAAGGAGAACTCCGGTGTGAAATGGACTTGGGGTTTAGTGAAACTTGATAAAAAGTACAAACTTTTGTCGAATTGCCCACCTTCGTTCTCCCCCAGCATTAATATATATTGATTAATATTGATTAATATATATATATATATATATATATATATATATATACAGGCTTACAATGTTAGCGATAGGGGCATAATAAGTAGCCAATGCAAAGAAATGGCTTTTTAACACCATTAACAAACTCAAACTCAAGACCGCTAGAGCCAAGTCCAAATCAAGACCAAGGCTTTTTAGTAGTTTAGTCCTATACAAGATCGAGGTTTGGAAAAAAAAAAAAAGAGATAGAGACCAGATTAAGATGTAAAAATAAAAACATTTAAGTATCTTCTCTATCAAAATTATGCTTAATTTGCGTCTTTTCCAAGTAAAAAAAAAAAAACAATTACAATTTGCCATTAAACAGCTGGTCACTAAGGTTAGTTAGCTGGCAGCTAAGATTAGCTCCTCACTAACTTTAGTTCTCTCCCTGGTAACAATAGTATTTAAGCTAGCTTGTCGCTAAGGTTAGCGAGCTCAGCGCTAAGGTTAGCTAGCTCGTCGCTAAGGTTAGCTAGCTCGTCGCTAAGGTTAGCTAGCTCGTCGCTAAGGTTAGCTAGCTCGTCGCTAAGGTTAGTGAGCTCATTGCTAAGGTTAGCTAGCTCATCGCTAAGGTTAGCTAGCTCATCTCTAAGGTTAGCGAGCTCATCGCTAAGGTTAGCTAGCTCGTCACTAAGGTTAGCAAGCTCATCGCTAAGGTTAGCTAGCTCATCGTTACAAAGAGCTAGCTCGTCACTAAGGTTAGCGAGCTCATCGCTAAGGTTAGCTAGCTCATCGTTACGATTAGCTAGCTCATCACTAAGGTTAGCTAGCTCGTCGCTAAGCTTAGCTAGCTTCTCGCAAGCTTTAGTACTCTTCCCGGTAACATTTGTGTGTTAGCTAGCTTGTTGCTAAGGTTAGCAAGCAAGTCCTGCATACAAATTCACGATGATTCACATAACCAAAGAGTATAACTCAAGCGAGCTGGTGAAAAAGAGCACATTTAAATATTTATTCAAAATAAAAAGTGCGTTGATTGATTGGATACTGAAAGAAAGTGGGAGGAGCTTGTTTTTTCGCTGTAGTGTGCACTGTATGGTTATCAATAACTTGGTGCTGACCACACATCCTTTGCTCATCTTTTCCAAGATAAAAAAAGCAGAACTTTTCACCAAAGATGACCCGTCTCTCCATAACAGTCTGGCACAACTACCCACCAAGTTTCATTCCTATTGGTTAATTTCTACTGGGTGCAACTAGCATTTGATGTCCAACGCAAGACAAATCCAGCAGTCTGGGGGAAAAGAGTAAAAGTGTACTTTTAAAGATAAAAACAAAGCCTTGATCGAAGCTTCTGAAGAAAACTTTGCACTGTCAGTTTCAGAAGTGTAGCAATATGAGGCAAAACAGCTCAAATACGTCATCGAAAATGCTGGAAAATAGTGCTTCCCATGCACATATGGAGACAATTAATGACCTCTCTTGCACGGCTTAGGCGACGCAGACGCTGATGCTGACTTTCTGCAAAACGTCGACCATTCTCAGCCTCTTTTTCTAAAGGCTCATGAGGCAAATTTAGTATGTAATTTGTGTTTTATGTTTTTAAGAAGCAATTTTTGTCTTGTACCAAACAGTCCCATGTAAATGTTGGGCTGGGCTGCTGGGAAAATAACATTTTTTTTTTTTTTTTTTTTTTTTTTTTGAAAAAGAAAAAATAGGTGAACTCTTCTCTTCTGTACGTCTGCACATTTTGAGGCACAATTACTGTTACCAGTTATTTGCTTAATTTAACATTTTGGGGGCAAAAATGAAACATTGTTTACTTGACATAAAATGTGGCATGCACAAATTCTGGTGTATCTTGTTCTGTTTTTTTCCAACAAAGTTAAATTCAGCAAATAAACTTTAAATTTTTTTTTAAATGTTGAGCTTTAAAATTGGCAGGAAATGTAAAATAAAAAACAAACAAAAAAAAAACTATGAGATTTGTTTACTAGTTATAACCTAAGAAAATGATATACTGAATGTGTTGCTTTAATTTTTTGCAGTTGTTTGTGTGTTGGGGTTACAAAAAAAAAAGTGTGAAAATAATGTTTGTTTTATTTATAAATTGTAAAAATTGTATGTATACCTGGTGTAATCTGAAATTAAAAAAAAAAAGAGCTGCATTTACTTTATCCTTTTGCTACCGACAACGAAAAAGTTCTGTGAACTTAAATAACGACCTGAATCCAACATAGGAAATTTTATACTCTTTTTTAATACTGCTTTTTATTCTGTTCTTTGGTAGGTTCCTTCAGTTGCCTTCTTTGAAACATTGACTGTGTATTTAAAGTGGTGCAGATACAGTATTACCTGCTGTTATGGAGCAAAAAAAAAAAAAAAGAAAAAATACAAATAAACTGATATTTCTATGTGGACAGAGCTCTGAGACTCTTGCATTATTGCCTCACAAAGAAAAAGTTTAGAAATTACAGTGAGTATGTTTACATATATTTGTTTATTTGTTCAGGATCAAATTACTGTAGTTATTTGATTATTCAAGTAAAACGTTTGAGTTTTCCACCTGATTACTAAAGTGCAGTAAATTATTTGGTCGGATAACTGACAAACTCAGATTTTTTGCACAATAAAGTGCATTTATCATGTAAACAGCATTTTTTATATATATATTTTGAGCAAAAATCTGATTAAATAAACCTTTACATTTTTTGAGTTTTCCCATGATCTGATTACCGTATTTTTGGCGCAGTTAGATTATAAGGCACACTTTCAATGAACGTCTATTTTCTGGTCTATTTTTTATAGACCATAAGGCGCATTTTGCAGCACTCGACACTTGCGCTAGCCGCAACTAGCAAGTGCTTAGCCAGCCATGGTTAGCGCTAGTAAATGCCACCCGATAACGGTAGACTGAGGAAACCTGAGTGCTCCGATAACCACATGTAGCTTGTTTTAACACGGTAAACGCTCAGACTATAGGCCGATATACTCACCTCTGAACAACGAAAGAGCTAGCACTGCAGTTAGCGGCTAATGCTAATGCTGCTGCACTCAGCCTTAGTTCTGGAGAAACTCCTCTAGAACGCTGTACAAAGCAGCTTTACTGCTCTTTAACACCTGACTGGTACACTTATAAGGCACACTGTTGTTTTTTGGGGGAAATAATAAAGAATAATTGAGTGAAAATGTAAGGAGTAGAAGTAAAGAGTAAAAACAATTACTTCAGTAAAGTATAGAAAACCAAAATTTGTACTTTATTACTTTACATCTCTGTTCAAATATAGTATAATTTGTAATGCATTCATGTGCACACAGCACTTGCACTGTTGCACTGTTTTTTCTTCTCAGTAATAAAGTCTAGATTAGACTGTGAGTATTAATGTACAGGGTGTCTGATTGTGTTTTCTCAGGAGGCAGCAGGCTTCTACATGAGTAAGACTCAGTGAGTGAGTTTGTTCCGCCTGGCCGACAGTGATGGGATCCTGGGGCGCTTCTGTCAGCACGTTGGCATCCGACCAGGATCCCTGAAAGGATTGATTCAGGCCAGTATTAGGAGGTGTTTGAAGTATCAGGGTGAGCTTAGAGAACCATCACACCAGTAATAAGCTTTCTCACTCTTTGTTGACACTGCAGTGATTTATTTTTTTTTACTTTGATTGTGCCAGTGTTAAAAGCAGTGTGAGTGGTATCGTCAAAGGTGTGCAGGTCTGGAGTGTATATAATGCAATGTATTTTTAAATAGTGCAACCAAGACTTAAAAAAAAAAAAAAAATGCTTACTGTATTTTTTGCACTATAAGGCGCACTTAAAAACCTTCAGTTTTCCCAAAAATCGTCAGTGCGCCTTATGTATGAATTTTACCAGTCAGTAGTTAGAAGGAGCAGTGAAGCCACCCTGCTGAAGTGCAGCGTAATACAGGAGTTTCAGTGAAGTTTCTCCAGCACTGAGACTGGAGCAGTATTAGCATTAGCGTGCTTAGCGTGGTGTGCTTACTGTGTTAAAACAAGCTACGTGCGACGAACCGCTGGCTGATAGCACCCTGGGTTACCGGAACACTCAGGGTTCCTCAGTGTAGCGCTTACAGGCAGTGTTTCCTAGCGCTAAGCAATGCTACCCTCGGCTAGCGCTGCTGCTATCCATGCTAAAACACTGGATAACTAAGTTTACTGTAAATAAACGTAAGCACTTTACTCACCCAAAAAAAAAAAAGGTTTTCAGGAGAGAAATCTGTGCAGATTAAAGTCCAGTGCTTGTTTGAAATGTTTTTTTTTTTTTTTAAGAATTACAGTTTTGTTTACTTAGGCGAACTCCATGTTTTCCTTTTTTATTAATCAGATCTCGCGGCTGGGTGGCAAGACCTGTAAAGCTAAGTCAACAAAACTGTAATTCTTAAAAAAGAAAAAACTCTGGATGTTAATCTACACAGATTTCTCTCCTGAAATCTGTTTATTTGGGTGAGTAAAGTGTTTAGAAGATTTCCAGATTTCCACTGGGTGCAGCAGCATTACCATTAGTGGCTAACCTCTAGTGCTAGCCATGGTTAGTAAATGCTAGTAAATGCTGCATGACAGCGCTACACTGAGGAACCTTGAATGTTCTAATAAGCCAGGGCAATATTTGCTAGCAGTTTGACCCAAGTAGCTTGTTTTAACACGATAAACACACAGACTACAGTCTGATATTCTCACCTCTGAACGGTGAAAGATCTAGCGCTTAACGGGGTTAGCGGCTAATGCTAATGCTGCTCCAGCAGTGCTAGCCAGGGTGAGGAGCAGGCTACAGGCCGATAATACTCACCTATGAACGGCGAAAGAGCTAGTGCTTAGTGTGGTTAGTGGCTAATGCTAACACCGCTCCATCCTTGGTGCTGGAGAAACTTCACTAACACTCCTGTATAACTCTGTACTTCAGAAGAGTGGCTTTTACTGCTCCTTACAACCTGACTGGTTAAATCCATACATAAAACACACTGGATTAAAAGTTGCACTGATGATTTTTGGAAAAATTCAAGAGTTTTAAGTGTGATTTAATGGTACTACTTCAAAGAACCCTGCCTGCCACCTTTATTTTTAAGAGTGAAAAACAAATTAGCCTTCGTTTAGATGAAGCACAAGCCTCTTTATACAGAACCTGCTTCTAAATCACTTTGTTCCTGGACTCTAAACGTTCGATTCACCCCCTGCGTGTCTCCAAACACAGCCTACTCACTTCTCTTCACTTCTCGCTGAGCTAACGGGGGCTGTTCAAACAATATAATGACCTTTAGGGCAGTTAGAAAAACAGGAGAACTGTGAGAGTCTAATTGTAAGTTAACGGTTCTCCTATGATCATAAATAGCTGTGAAGTAGCCCCGTCAGCCGGAGAGGAAAGTGTGTAAATATGTGCCCAAACACTTCCCGAGCCCACGCTTTCCCCACACATGACAGGAAAGCATAAATACTGTGTACACAGTGCTGCACAGATCCTCCCAGGTGAAAACGGCCTTCTCTTTACATTAGGCCGGCGTTCCCGCGTCCAATTTTCCGACACAATGTTATAAACCAGCGGCGGCATTACGTACGGGCTCTTACGTAGGTGTTTCAGCCGCTGTAAATCATCAGCCGGACAAAGCAGCTCCTTTAGCAGCGTGTAAACCTGAGCGCTAATGCATTAGCCCTGACCTGCTGCACTGCTGAATGATGCTGTCACAGTTATCTTCTTCTGTCGTCACGCAGAGCGCAGAACGCACAGCGCAGTCTACATGCTGACCTTTTAAACACAATACGCTGATGTAGGACCTCCTGCCCTTTTCCAACCTTGTAACACATGACAGAGGTACCTGTCAAACTTTGAGCAGCTGCATAGTTTTCCACAGACAAGTAGAGTTTTCCATTACTTAGAATAGACCTGATGTAAAATTACATTACTATAGAAACCATACAGCAGGTTTGATACAGTACATTTGAAATACACTTATATTACACTTATTGCGTACACAATCCGCAAAAATCCATTAGCAAAATCTAGATAAAAAAATTTTAATGTTTGCTATTTATAGATATATGTTTGAGTAAAACAAACATTAATGTTTTATTCTATAAACTACAGAGAGCATTTCTCCCAAATTCCAAATTAAAAATATTTTTATTTAGAGCTTTTTTTTTTGCAGAAATGGCTGAAATAAAAAATAAAAAAGTTTTCAGACCTCAAAGAGCTTTCAGACCTCAAATAATGCAAAGAAAACAAGTTCATATTCATAAAGTTTTAAGAGTTCAGAAATCAATATTTGGTGGAATAACCCTGGTTTTTAATCACAGTTTTTTTTTCATGCATCTTGGCATGTTCTCCTCCACCAGTCTTACACACTGCTTTTGGATAACTTTATGCTGTATATGCTTATATTATGCAAAAAAATGGGAAGTATGACTTCTTAAAGCGTGCAATCGCAAAGTCTTAAAATAAGTGAAGAAAGACTTAAATCAAGCAAATATCATAGTTTTTCAACTTCTTACATTTGGGCAAACAATATTTTGGGTTTCATCTTAAAATAAGGTAAAAGAAAGACTGCCTCAAATCATTAGTAATAAAATAAGCAAAACAATATTACACTTAAAATGCTTAGTAAGATAAAAAAAAAAAGATTTATTAGCTTTAAATAAGATCATTTCACTTGCTAAGTACAAATAGGAATCTGTACAAAAAATCTTTTTTTCTTTTTTTTTTCTTTAATAGGACTTTTTGATTTACTAAGCATTGTAAATGTAAGATTGTTTTACTTATTTAAGAAAGAATGATCATAAGAATGATCTTAATTACCTTATTTTAAGTAATTTAAAGAGTTCAAAGTTTAAAAATAAGCACCAGACAAGTTATTCTGATCCTTGTGTACAATGGCGTACTTAATTTAATTAAAATCTGGCATATACAGCTCTGGGAAAAAATAAGAGATCACTTAACAATGCTAAATTTCTTTGATTTTACCAAATTGAAAACCTCTGGAATATAATCAAGAGGAAGATGGATGATCACTAGCAATCAAACCAAGCTGAACTACTTTTGCACCAGGAGTAAAGGCATAAAGTTATCCAAAAGCAGTGTGTAAGACTGGTGGAGGAGAACATGCCAAGATGCATAAAATCTATATTTAAAAACCAGGGTTATTCCACCAAATATTGATTTCTGAACTCTTAAAACTTTATGCTTTCTTTGAGGTCTGATAGCTCTGCATCTTTTTTGTTATTTGTAATTATAACAATATTTTTATTTGGAATTTGGGAGAAATGTTGTCTGTAGTTTATAGAATAAAACATGTTCATTTTACTTAAACATAAACCTATAAATAAGAAAATCAGAGAAACTGATTCAAAAACTGAGGTGGTCTCTAATTTTTTTTCCAGAGCTGTATGGATACTGCTGAACATGTTCCAGCCTGGTTGTACTTTGCTGCATTGACCATCACCAAATTCAAACGACCTTTGACACAGTTTCTCGTTGCATTTAATTCATAACCAGTGGTTGTCTGGGGTAGTGTTTGATGGGCCAACATGAACAAAACTGTCTGATTCTTTGTTTGGGATGCTCATACAGGCCTCACATATGGAAACCTATGGAAGCTGTGCTTTTTCTTTGAGCAGACCTCGGCCTTATTAAATCCTGACGACATTTATATAACAGCAAATGCGGCTTTGACAGATGTTACAAGGTCAGCAGTATCTGATGATTTTTACTCTGCTGTTTACTGCTGCGTTTGGTATTAAACTTATAAGAAACTGACTTTGCAGATGATTGAAATACGAGGGAATTTTTAGATGTTAAAAGCAGAAACAAACTCTTTCACCCTTCAGAACTGTAAGCTTTACTCATCCCTTCGTTTCTACTGTCCGGCCGCATCCTGTTCTGGCAACCTGCCTTGTAATTGGGACACGAGCCCAATGCAATCAAAGGGCCTAATGCAACCCCCCACCCTCCTCCATACTCAAACACACACACACACACACACACACACACGTTTCCATTAACCCCTCACCTTCTGAAGGCCTCTAAAGAGAGAGAAGAACGAGTGCCACAGGTCTGCAAAAACAACATCTCAGCCTATTAGTCAACACCTTTTAAATAGCAGGTTTGCTGCTCCTCTGTCCAAAACACTTAAAGGCTTGAAGATCAAGATCTTCAAAGAGGCCTGTGATCACACACACACACACACACACACTCCCGCCCCACCCGCCCTGAGGAACCAGGAGAACGGCACCACTCAACAGAACCCATCCTCTTCATTTAGATACATGAAAGAAGTACAGCTCATTCTCATTCCATTCTTTTTTTTTTTTTTTTAATAGGATTGTGTTCCATGACTTTTGCCACATCCCATGGAAGCTAAAGAAATGTCTGTACAGCTCTAGAAAACATTAAGAGAGTTTTAAGAGTTCAGAAATCAATATTTGGTGGAATAACCCTGGTTTTTAATCACAGTTTTTTTCATGCATCTTGGCATCATGTTCTCCTCCACCAGTCTTACACACTGCTTTTGGATAACTTTATGCCTGCATGCCTGGTGCAAAAACTCAAGCAGTTCAGTTTGATTTGATGGCTTGTGATCATCCATCTTCCTCTTGATTATATTCCAGAGGTTCTTTGGTAAAATCAAAGAAACTCATCATTTTTAAGTGGTCTCTTATTTATTTCCAGAGCTGTAAGGCCTGTAGAACAACATACTCAAATAAAACCATGGAAAAAATCTAAAACATCTAAAAGCAAATGGAATAACAGAACATTGAACTAAAAAAATTTAGTTTTTTATAATGATGAAAGATTAACTATGTTGTTTGATGATGTTTATTTTTTATTTCAAATAAGAACTTTACATGTTTATGGAAGTCCCTCCTAACCAGAAATCTCAGAAAAAATACACTGCAAAAAAACATTTCAAGGTTTTTTTTTCAGCAAGTAAAATGATCTAATTTCAAGGCAATAAATCCCTTTTTTCTAATAAGGTTTTTTGTCTTACTAAGTAATGTAAATCTAAGATTTTACTAAGTTTTACTTATTTTAGGAGTAGTCTTACTTGGGATTTTAAGTAATTTGAGTTTAAAGTTAAAATAAGCACAAAAAGTCAAAAGTGAAGTTATTTAGATTATTGTGTCCAAATCTGAGCCACGGAATAAATAAGTGAAGAACAGTGAAATTTAAGGTGGTTGGTAAATGTTAGGACCGTAAAACAACACTGAAGCTCGTCTTCATTTGAAAGCTGCAGGTTTGTGAGCATTTCTGCCTGTTTGCTGGGTGGTGTTTGGTGTTTGGTTAGCTAGCTGGCAGGCTAGCTGTGCCTGCAGGACTGTGGTTAGGTTAGCGTAGCTTGATTTGGCTCAGCATTAGCTTAGCTTAGCCTAGCCTGGCTGATTACTCTTACGGCTATTAGACTGCGGCCGAGGTGACTGAGGGATTTTCTTTTCCTTTTTTCCACAAAAAACGAGCCAGTGCTGCGGGCGAGCGTGCCATGGCTGGGCGCTAGCCTGTGCTAAGCTAATGCTGCTGCTGCTAGAGGGAATGATACAAAAATGCCTTGTGTGCGTATGCCATTACTTAGCAACACGTCCAACTTCTCAACCAATCAGATTGTGAGGTCGGAATTAACTGTTGTATAATAAAAGTTCCTATATTAGTCTAAATTTGTAATCATTTATTGTTCCTGGTAACTTTTATCTTCCTTTCTTTAGCAGTAAGTGTCTACTGAACTTATTTCACATTTGTGGAAAATCCACTGTATTCCATTCCTGTATTTAAAAAAGCACGTATGGGTGGAGCGCTTTGGCCCACTTACTGTATATTACACGTATTTAGAGCAGAAAGTGCAGCTGCAGATTATCCTGTTTTACTGAAATCCACCTTGAGTTACTGTTGGAGTGGAAATCGCCGTCGGAGGACCGGTGTCTCGCCTCATAGGACAGAACAGCAGTTGTTTAAAGCAGATCTGGGCCTGTTTTGGCCGAGTGTCACACTCTATGGAAAATGACGTTCCTTTTTTTCTTCTTGGTTTCTTTCAGCAGCTGCCCTGTGCTGATGATTTAGTGCTGCACTGAAGTGACTTGATTCGAAAGTGTAGCTCATTTCCACCTGAATCAAGTCTATTACATCAATGCTCAGTGCTGCCAGGAGGAAGTAAACTCAAGGACAGGGCTGGGTTGGTGTAGTGACTCTCGAAGACATGGTAACACTTACAGATCACACTTTATACAGCAGTATAAGGGTTCTATATACAGAGTTATTTATTTATAATTATACCACAGTTAGTTCGGACCCTGCAATTTGATTGGCTGGGAGGCGCTTTATAAGTGACATTATCAGCCGGTAATGCACTGTAACCGAAGCTCTCCATGTATTACTGCGCCACATACAGGTAACCTAGTAAAGATGCAGTGCTTACAAACCAAATACAAACCAAATGTAATGTCATTATACATTACTGGGAATCGCTAGACCCCATAGGCACAGTGCAGAAACGCCATGTCTCCAATAGGCGGCGCAGAAAAATCACTAAAAAATAAGTCCAGCTTATTCAAGCATATTGCACACATTATCAGCCACCAATATCAGGTTTAGTGTTGCTATTATGCACTCGAGGTTCATGCTATAACGTGTAATATTGGCACTGCGGTGCTGATCTTTGGCAAAAAAGAGTAAAACAAGTAAAAAATTAAAATGCATGTATTGCAATTGAATAAAAAAATATTATTTTAGTTGTGCAAAAAGACTTAATAAAAGTCTCAGTAAAAAATATGTCTTAGTTTAGTTTTAGTCAACAAGAAAACATTTAGGGAAACTAATGCAATACCAAGTTTTTTTTGTTGTTTGTTTTTTTTATTTTTATAATGTACTTAATGAACCAAGAACTATGTAGGACTTTTATTTTGAAGCATGCAATGTAAAATACGTTTTACCCATCTAGCACCTCTACCCGAATGTTCCTATTTACACACACACACACACATATAAACACAGATAGGACAGATACTTTTCTTTATTCCTTTATTCTTGTTTTTCTCTACCACTTTTCCAAATTTTCTCTCTTTTCTCTCTATTTATTTCCACATACAAGACAAAAACGTATTTATTTTTATACTGTTTTTTGCAGCTGTTCTGCTTTCCTTGTTGTTGTTCCTTAATATTTGTCCTTTTTTTGCTATATTTTGTCTTTTCTTTCTCTTTCTTTTTTTCTCTTTGTTTGTTTGTGCTTTTTTTCTAAGGGACTCTTTCACTCTATCCCTCCTTTTTTGCCTGCTATTTTATTTAATATATTATTATCTCTTTATTATATGCACAATAAGCACAGAAACGTAAACTGTATAAACACTAATAAAGCTTAATTAGTCCTTTTTTTTCTTCTGATGGCAGGAGAAAAAAAATAGAAAAAAAGCAAAATATGTTTTATCAATTTAATATTGTATTAATTTAATATTGTAGATATACACAAGTTTGAAGCACTTATAAGTCTTATCTAACGAAGGAATTGCTTTTTACAATCTTACAAGACAAGACCTGGACAGTTGAAGGATGAGCGTCTGGTTAAAAATCGAGTTTTATAAGAAATCTGGACAGTAGATCGTTTTTATTCGACTGTAAAACCCAGGGAAAGGAAGGATCTGACTTGAATGAAAGTTGGGTTAAACAGATGAGACTGAAGGCCATCTGCAGCTCAGTCATGCATCGCTCTGCTCTGAATGACGATGACCTCATGCGCTCTCTTCACCTCACATCCTCCCTCCTCGTTCCCCTGCCGCCGACCCAATCAGATTAAACTTAACCTAACACAACCGGCTGCTGGAAACAAAGACCAGGGTTGCCAAAGCAAACAGCCCCCAGGGGGGCAGTTAGAGAGACACGCAAATCTGATTTTTAGAAGCACTTCTGATTCATACACTTGTCTCACTCGTACTTAAACATCTGATTCTTATACTCAAAGACATGATGTCCAATTTTTGGCGAAATCTACAAAGCTGAATGTTAAGTGGGCATCTGATTTCTATATATTTAGAGTTGGATTTTTCTGGATGCATCTGATTCTTATTTAAAGACAGTGTTGGGCACGTTACTTTGAAAAAGTAATTAGTTATAGTTACTCGTTACTTCTCTAAAAAGTAACTGAGTTACTAACGGAGTTACTCCACTATAAAAGTAACTAGTTACCAGTAAAAGTAACTATGCGTTACTTTTTATTATTCGCCGGTCAAAAAAAAGGAAATCAATTATGCATTTACTATTATTATTAGAGAAATAACAAACGAAAATGAACCCAAAATGTTGACAAAAATATAATCTAACGAATTTCAAAAAAACTAAACGAAATTCTCCACACAACCAAAGAAAATTACTAAAACTTGTAACACTGAAAAAAGCGGAAAAAAACGGAAAAACGCGTCTGGGGATGAAATTAAACAAACCAAGCGACACTCAAAGGAAATATGTATATATAAACAAAACAAAATAATGGACAAAAACAACAATCTAAATGGTATTAATATAACAGCTTCACCAAAAGAGAATAGAGCTTAGATCAGGCCCAAAAAATCCGACACGACCCAGCCGGAGCCCGTGCACATTCTGCCCAAGCCTGAACCATGAACTGTCATTATGAGCCCGAGCCCGACCCGATCCGCCCCATAAACTGTCTGTTTTCGGGCTGATTGAATGAGCGAAATATACTCACAATTATGTTAATTAACACTATAACATAAAAGCATAGAACTATTATTTAATTTAATGATTTTTAAGAACAGCTAAACACAGTGCTGCAAGTCAAACGCGGAGGCATTTACATGCGCCCAGAGCTAGGTGATTACATTTTTCATTTTTTTTCTGTTCAGTAAGTTTTTAGGGTGGACTTGCTAGTTTTTTATTAGTTTTCACAAATATCATCAGAGAGATCAATCTAAGAAACGTGAGAGAGAAAGAGAGAGAGAGAGAGAGAGAGAGAGAGAGAGAGATTTGCCTGTTCTGGTATAAACTACTCACAGGTAAATGTTCTCACACACTGTATCTGCTGTTTCTCTTTCATCTGCCTTGCACGCATATTGTAATCCCATACATAATTCTGCAGTTTTTCAGTGTATTCTGTCGTATTTTGCTGCTAGCGCGAGCGCTTTACACAAGAACTAACGGACCACGAGGTGCTGCGCGCTCGGCACAACACCTCCCGCTGTACAACTCCGCTGTACAACAGCGCTTATAAATAAATTAAACACGAAAATGAGGGTATTCTATCAGTAATTTCAGTTCGTTTTAGTTAGTTTTATAAACACAAAATACAGTTCGAGATAGTTATGGTTTTGTTTACTTTTAATTACCGTTTTTATTAGATTCAGTTAACACAAATGTTTTTTTCACTTTCAGTTTTCGCTATTTCGTTCGCTTTAGTGAACAATAATAATTGGTTACTTAGCAACATTGTGATTATCACACCAGAGCTTTATATAAAATAAAAATAGGAGCCCGATTTCGGGTCGGTCCTCGGGTCAGGTCGGGTTCGGGCAGAGAATTTAAGCTCTGAAAGAGAAAGCAGCAGCACCACAAAAACCACAGCAGCTAAAAAGAGCTTAACGTCCTTAATTCGGAACTTGGGCTGTCCACGGCAATCACTGAATTGATTAGAGCACGCAAATCGTCACAATTGTGCCTCACTTCACCACGCCAACCCACGTAAACCACAGGCACAGAGGCCAGAAGCTCAAGTTCACCCGAAAGAGGAGGGGCAGGGCAAAGCGAAGTTAAAAAAAAAAAGTTCATAGAGCGGCTAAAGTAACGTGCAGTAACGGGGTGTCGGAAATGGTAACGGCGTTATAGTTACAGTCATAGTAATTAGTTAGATTACTCGTTACTGAAAAAAGTAACGGCGTTAGTAACGCCGTTAGTTTTAGCGCCGTTACTCCCAACACTGCTTAAAGAGTAACTGTAACTGTTTCCTTCAAACATACCGTACATTTACTGCAACACTAACTTTTTTTGTGTACCTTCTGTAGGTCCCCATTGTTCCATTAACACATTTCAATTAAGCAGGTACTGTAAATCTCTGTAAAAAAATAAATGGGCTGACCTAGCTTATGATGGATATCTGCTCACAATGTATGTTCACACCGAACGCGATAAAATCGCTCTGTGTCGCCTGTCCAACAGGTGATGAGTCGCTTGGGGGTGTGTCTCACTCACAACGAGCTGTCGCTGGTGGGCGTTTTCCAAATACGGCACATACAGAAACAAGGGTTCAGCCTCTCTACACAATTCCTTAACATTAAACAGTCGTACAGACGTTTCACAAACAATAAATCTTTATATCTTTTATAGAACAATTATTTAACATAATTATTTCATATTACATATATAAATGGGTTTACTTAAATATAATACATTATTTTCCTTAATGTAGTAAATCATTCTCTTATATATATATATATATTCGTCCGTAATTTAAAATATTGTTAACTTAATGTAATAAATAATTCCTTGGATGTAATTAATATGTTTACTTAAATATATTAAATCATCCTCTTGATTTAATAAACAGTCTTTCTCTTAATTTAATAAATAATTCCCTTAGTTTTAATAAATCTTTCTGTAAAATGTAATACATAATTCCCTCAGTTTTAACTAAATCATTCCAAATTCCATACCTCAGTTTGAATAAACTGTTACATTAAATGTATTAAATACTTTCTTCAGTTGTAATAAATCATTATGTTAACTTTAATAAATAATTTCCTTTGTTTCAATAAAAGGTTCTGTTAATTTAAAAATAATATTCCCTTATTTGTCATAAATCGTTCTGTTAATTTAATAAATAGTTTCCTCAGTTTAATATATAGTTTTCTATTAAATAAGGTCATTCTGTAAGGATAGTACTATAGTGGGGTAGCTGCTGGTGTAGTGGAGTATTTTACCTCAGATCAGCTCAGTTCAGTTCTGTTCTCTCCGTTTTGCTGGTGGAATAAATCTTCAGTAGGAAGCAAAAATCAGAGCAGGGATTGCAAGGCCGGACATATGAGAATCTGTTTCTGATTGGTAGTCGCTGTCGCCCGTCGCTGCTCATTTGCATAAAGTTAAGTTCTGGTCAACTCTCTCGCGTCGCTCAAACCGCCCGCTTCGCATCACGTCGCGCTGGGTCGCTGCCTGTCGCCCAGTGTCGCTCGCTCTCATTGAAAATGAGCGACTTCCGGCTGCTTTGTCGCTCGCGTCTCGTTCGGTGTGGATGCACGTAACACATCAACCACCACCAGAGCTCCACCCAATAGATCAGTTGAAGAAAAGCTATTTTGGTCATTCCTGTTGAGGAATCTGTGGTACTTTCAAATAATGAGTTTTGTGCTTCGATCACAGTTCAGCATGAACTAGCTTGTTCGTGCTTTGCCGTTTAAGCTAACAACAATGTCTGGTAAATGCTTAGGGTAAACCTCGGGTGTGGCCCGCAACAGCTCATTTGCTTAAAAGTGACCAAGCCTTTAAACCATTTATTCTGAAAGGGCTGAAACGCGGGAGGGTCTCTTTATGTGAGAGTGATTTGGTGCAAAAAAATGTAAGAATATATTTTCTAACTAAAATGAGAGAGAGCTGTAACTATTTACTGCTTTTAAGCTAGGGCTATTGACTGTATACCAACTTTACTTCTTCACAACTTTACAACTGATGCTCTTAAACACATTAAGAGGCAAGAAATTCAAGTAATTAACTCTCTACAAGTTCAGCACAGCTGTTAACTGAAAGCGTGAAATCCAGGTGACTCGACCTCATAAAGCTGACTGAGAAAATCCAGCAGAGATGTGCAAAGCTGTCATTTAAAGCTGGAGCAGTATTAGCATTAGCTACTAACTGTGCTAAGCGCTAACTCTTTCACCATTCTAAGCCTTTAGCCTGCTGCTAACCCCGGCTATCACTGCTGGAGCAGCATTAGCATTAGCATTAGCTACTAACTGCGCTAGGCGCTAGCTCTTTCACCATTCAGAGGCAAGTATATCGAACTGTAGTCTGCACGTTTACCGTGTTAAAACAAGCTACGTGGGACGAACTGCTATGCTAATATCACCCTGGCTCACCCTGGTTTCTCAGTGTAGCACTGTCGGGCGGCTTTAGCCGCTAACCGCAGCTAGCACCAGCAGTAAGCCGCTAATGCTAATGCTCCTGCCTTAGTGCTGGAGAAATGTGCAAATCTATGCTAACTGTAAATAAACGGAAGTGCTTTATTCACCTGAATAAACAGTTTTTTTTTATGGAGAGAAATCTGTGTAGATTAACTTTATTTTTATTTTTAAGATTGAATATTTAAACATTTATTTTAAGAATTATAGTTTTGTTTACTTAACCTAGCTTTACTTAACTTAGTATGCTACCCCCGCCACCACCCAGCGGTGAGACCTGCTGAATTAGAAGGAAAACATGGCGACACCCCTGTTCCTTACTAGTGGCACACAATGCACTTTATAATCCAGTGTTCTTTATGTACGAAAATAGACCAGAAAATAGATGTTTATTGATGGTGTGCCTCATAATCCGGTGCATATTTTGTGCTTAATGCTGTATTTGAAGTTAAATTATGATACAGAAATCAAATTGACTGTTACAGAAAGTTCACAACCACAGGTCAATCTGTTTCGTAGATGTTTTTGAGCTTAGCTGAAGAACATTTGAGGTTAGCTGACTTGGTGAGATCATAACTAGGTCAGTCTGAAGCCTCCATGTTTATGAGCGCACTAGTGGAATATTTCCTGATGAAGAAGCTGTTCAGTGTGACAGCTGATTTTGGCATGAATAATTGGACTCGGCTCTTAAGAATCTTCAGAGACTCAGTGGGTGGGACTACAGCCCTTTTGCTGCTCGACTGCAGCCATTGACTAGAAGTGATGTCTCCACGAAGACACCACATTAGACGTAATATAATAATCATACTGACTACAGCAAAGGAAAAATATGATTCTGCTTAATAGACTCCATCTTTATAATCCTTTGATGCGATCATAATTTACTGGATCATTTGAACTTCCTTAAAAAGACATATTCTTTATTCGTTCTAAGATTTTAATTTTAACCTAATGTCATTTCCCACAGAGTGAGAAGAAGTTAGGAGCTAAAAGCTTTCAGGGATGCATGTATGCTTGTATCTCTCTCTCTCTCGCTCTCTCTCTCATTGTTACATTGTTTACAGCTTGGTTAATGAAGATTCACCATCAGTCACACAATGCTATATGTTCAAAAGTATGAAGACACACCTTCTCAGTGGGGGGAAAAAAATAAAGTTTTAAAGACCACCACATACTGGAGATGTCTTAGGAACAGCCCTTAGAAACATCCCGGTCATGCAGCTTGCCATCAGCTGCCAGAGCCCTGAGAGAGCACAATTGGTCTTGCTCTCTCTGGGTGGATAGATGGTGCTCTTTCCACTCATCACTCCTAGGGTGATGTCGATCAGCACAAGCACTGTGAGCTGATGTATTGGAACCGAGTCGCTGCACTTTCCGAGTGCTTCTCCGAGCAGTGCAGATGGCTGACTTCAAGTATCGGAGGAGGCATGTGCTAGTCTACTCCCTCCTTGTGTTGTGGTATCACTAGTAATGGGGGATATATAGTTGAGTAGCAGCTGAATGGGTGGCACAATCGGCCTAGCTTAATATGGGAAAGTTTCTATCAAGCCAAAACGTAAAATCGATTGAGATGTAAAATGAATCGATATCCTTTTTAAACAGCAGAGGGCGCTGGTGCCATTAAAGCACCAGGATGTGTTCCACAGGCTAAAGGAGAAAGTTAACCAGCTGCAGAAGGTATTTAATTTACTCTCTTTTTCTGAATGTGTAAATAAACTTTCTAAACGACTATTTATGGCATATGTATTTTTTCTAAATATCTTAAAATACAGTTTTTGCTAATGAAAAAAAAAAAAAAATAAATAATAATAATAATAATAATAATAATAATAATAATAATAATAACATTTTGATGTTTTTTTTTAGTTTTTTTTTGTCTTGGTTTTTTTTTGGAAATGTACTATTGTTCTTAATTATTTTGGGGATAAAAGGGGCAGATATTATAAGATTTTTTTCCTTCTTTCTGCTGCCTTCTAATCTTCTAATAATAATAATAATAATAATAATAATAACAATAATAATAAAGCCTTAGTTTATTTGTTTGATATTCATTTGTATTATTCACTATTTTATTTGGTATTTCTTTTGTGCTTTTTTTATTTTATAAACAAAAATAAATGTGCAGCATTGTTTTAGCATAAATTGCATCCTACCTCAGAAATAAAAGAGGATTTTTTTACTTTGATAAGAAAAGAAAATATAAGCAAAATACAGAATTTTGTAGTTTTGCTGTAGACAAATAATAAAAGGAAACTTTGTCATAATTTGTGTTCAGTTGTTAAAAAAAAAATCGTATTGTGAGGCCAGCATCGTGAATCACACTGAATCGTGAGTAGAGTGCATCGTTACATCCCTACATTTTTGTAGTTTGCTTGCAGTAATCCATATACTTCATAACCTGATGTTTACTGGATCAGATACTGTAGTTTGTCCCACATAGAGATTCTACTCCATATCTGCATGGTTGAACTGTATGACTTACTATCTGGAAAACAGCTCTACTTGCAGCTCCAATTGTTCTGTCATTGCATCAACAGCGCCTGTAAAACACCCCCAGGCTTTGACACACTGACACACTCCGTAGGCACTGAGGCGGTGAGTCACGGCCTGGCAGCGGCCGAGTGTTTTCTGGAAGCCGTTCAGGAAGATGTCTTCTTGGCGCGGAGCGAGGAAGCGTAAAACACGGCCTGATAGCCGAGGAGCAGCAGTGCAGAGTTAAGCAGTGTGCAGACTGAGAGATGATCCCGGCTGCAGCTGGGCCTTCCTATCGCCTCATCCCACTTGGGAATCGAGAGAGGACTGTGGAGAGAAGAGTGTCATCGGGGTCATCAATTTTATTGTGTGAACGTAATGATGATATACTGTATACAGTTGAACCCTTCGGGATTACTTGGATTTCTGCTTAAAATGGTCATTAAATGGGTTCTGGTCTTCATCTAGGTCACAACAATAGACAAACACAGTCTGCTTAAACTAACACCACACAAAATATAAAAAATATATATGTTTGCATGGTTTTATTGAACACAACATGCTAACATTTACAGTGAGGGGGGAAATAAGTATGTGAACCCCAAGGCTAATGACTTTTCTAAGAGCTAATTAGAACCAGAAGTCAGCCAACCTGAAGCCCAATCAATGTGATGAGACTGGATGTGCTGGTTAAAGGTGCCCTGCCCTAGAAAAAAAAAATCCAAATGTTCACATACGTTTTCCACCCTGCACTGTAGTAATCAGTGCTTGCAAACATATATATATATATATATATATATATATATATATATATATATATATATATATATATATATATATATATATATATATATATATTTCTGTGTGGTTTTAGTTTTAGTTTAAGCAGACAGTGTTTGTCTATTATTGTGACTTAGATAAAGATCAGAACACATTTAAAAAATCCAAGTAATCCCAAAGGGTTCACCTACTTTTTCTTGCAACTGCATGTATTGAAGCAACAGTATACAGTTATTGAAGAAACTGTACAATGCATACAGGTTCTGTACGGTATTCTGTAGCACATTTGCCTACAGATGTTGCAGCTGTGTCTGTAGATCCTGCTCTACACTGGCAGTTGGCATCCAAGCTGGTCCCATAAATACTTGTTTGTTGATAAATTTGAGTAATATGAACATTGTAGTTTTGTTCTATACTGGAAACATTTATCCTAAATTATGAATAAAAATATTGTCATTTAGAGCATTTATGTGCAGAAAATGAGAAATGGCTGAAATACCAACAAAATGCAGAGCTTCAGACCTCAAATTCAAATTTAAGTTCATATTCATAAAGTTTTAAGAGTTCAGAAATCAATATTTGGTGGAATAATCCTGTTTTTTAATCACAGTTTTCATGCATCTTGACATCATGTTCTCCTCCACCAGTCTTACACACTGCTTTTGGATAACTTTATGCCTTTACTCCTGGTGCAAAAATTCAAGCAGTTCAGTTTGGTTTGATGGCTTGTGATCATCCATCTTCCTCTTGATTTTATTCCAGAGGTTTTCAATTTGGTAAAATCAAAGAAACTCATCATTTTTAAGTGCTCTCTTATTTTTTTTCCACAGCTGTATTTAGCATCGGTAGAGGGACTTTAATCAGAAACAATAACTTTGCATTTTTCCTCTGCAAATTTTAGTGCTTTAGGGCTGTAGCTGTGAATTAAACATATTGGTCAAGCCAAATCTTCCCATCTTCCCTGGGGGCAGAGAATTCACTAATCCATGTGTTTTTGCAGTGAACAGGTGGTTCTGGTGGACGTCATAATAAAGAATTCTCTTCAAGAATCTGCATTCTGTCATCACCCACTCATTACTGTCCTGCAGGGTTTTTTTTGGGACGTGAACCAAGTGTCTGTTTTTAGTCTCTTAGATCCTGAAGCTTGAAACACTAAAGCGAAATTCAAACATGTGCGATGGTTACATACATACTTTTCTCAATCATGATTTAATACACAGCTCCTACATACAGAGTTTTTAAACACTGTGTCCACTCTATTAGACACCTAGCTGCTCCATGTTCTAGATCAGGGGTGTCCAAACTATTTTTTGTTGGGGGCCAAAAGGAGAAATATATTTGAAGTCATGGGCCACAGACTACCACTTTAAAATACCACTTTAAATAATACATTTTCCTGATTATTTTTATGTACACACAATTTTACTTGACTCACTATATTTATGTATCTTTGACAGTGTTGTGTAAACTAAGATTTTTCAAATTGATGTTTCATTTCATGATGTCTCTCAATATAAAACTCCTTAATCACGACAACTTTTAGACTCTTTGGCCAGTTTTTCTGCGCTAGAAATGCGCACTCTCTCCGCTTTTAGACTCTTTGGCCCATTTTTCTGTGCTACAACTTCACCCTCTCCGCTTTTAGACTCTTTGGCCCGTTTTTCTGTGCTACAACTTCACCCTCTCCGCTTTTAGTCTCTTTGGCCCTTTTTTCTGCGCTACAACTGAGCACTCTCTCCACTTTTAGACTCTTTGGCCTGTTTTTCTGCGCTACAACTGCGCACTCTCTCCGCTTTTAGACTCTTTGGCCCGTTTTTCTGCGCTAGAACTGCGCACTCTCTCCGCTTTTAGACTCTTTGGCTCGTTTTTTTGCGCTACGACTGAGCACTCTCTCCGCTTTTAGTCTCTTTGGCCCGTTTTTCTGCGCTACGACTGTGCACCCTCTCCGCTTTTAGACTCTTTTGAACAGAAAAGAGTCATAAAGCATATAGAGAAACATATACTGGACTTCAGTCTGTTATTATAGAACTATAAAGTGTCCTTTATAATAAATACCTGAAAAAATGGAAGATGGATGTAGAAACAATGGCCATAATGTTACGCCTGATGTGTAAATCTGTGGTTTATGTATTTAGCTCATTATGTCAGTAGATTACTGATTTATTCAATGTTTTCTTAAACCCAACTCTCCCTCAACATACCTCTGGATTCTGTCCTGAATCTTCATCTGCTGCTCTAAAACTAAACCTTCCATCTTCATCCAACTGAACTCTGTGATCCAAAAGATCGGGACTGGAAAAGACATTAGCGACCTCTCTCTGATACACTAAACCCAGTCCAGTAAACTGCCATTTCCCCTCAGATCATTCCACTGTTACTATCTTTTCCCCTCTTTATTCTTGTTGCCATTCAGAGTGGACTTTTCTGGGATCGGGATATCGAGAGGGATGCGTAAATCGCTGCTGCAATAATTCTACCACACCAATTTCAGGTGTCATGCCAATGTTCGGTGATACGCTAACTGACAAGGTATCAGCACCGGATGCTAACTTACTGGAATACAAAAGTTTTTCACGTTCTTACATTTCATTTTAAGATAACAAAGAGACTTTTTTAAAAAAAGATGTTTAAATCATTTTAGAAAAACAAGGTACTACCATTACGTTTTGTAATTTGTAGTAGTATTCTGGACAAAAGAAAGGCACGCATCCATTTTTTTCCTCAAATTACCGTATTGTTTGCACTATAAGGTGCACTTAAAACCCTTTAATTTATCCAAAAATCATCAGTGCGCCTTATAATCCGGTGCACCTTATGTATGAATTTTACCAATCAGGTATTAAGGAGCAGTAAAGCCACTAAACCCACTGAAATACAGAGTTATACAGTAGTTTCAGTTTAGTTCTCCAGCACCAAGGCTGGAGCAGTATTAGCATTAGCCGCTAACTGTGCTAAGAGCTAGCTCTTTCGTCATTCAGAGATGAGTGTATCAGATGAGTATACCACTAGCTAATATCACACTGGCTTAGAACATTCAGGGTTCCTCAGTGTAGTGCTAGTAGTTAGCAACTAATGCTAATGCTGCTGCACCCAGCCTCAGTGGAAATCTGGAAATCTAAGCCCACTGTAAATAAACAGAAGCGCTTTACTCACCCAAATATTTGACTCATTTGACTTTAATAGAAAACATTCGTTTTTTTAAGAATTAGTTTTGTTTACTTAGCTTAGCCTTACTCACCAACACCACCCAGCAGCAAGACATCCACTAATTCCACTAACTCCTTTGATTTTCTCTCAAAAAAATTAAGAAATGGTTGACTGCATGTTCAAATAATTGATATTTATGATAAAAAAAAACACTCCTGTTACTGACACTCATTCCTGTTACTTTTTATGTTTTAAGGTAACAGGACTGAAAGTAATTGGAATGAGTTTTTAGCATAGAATTAGCCAAACAAAAAATGCTAAATGGCGACTATACTAATAGCATGAGGACACTGAGCACATTCTAGTGATTTTCTCAAAATGTGTATTATGAAAAAAAAAAAACAATCTTAGAATTAATTTAGCAAACAGGAATAAGTGTAGAGATTGACCTCCTCAGTCGTCGTTACAATAAGATCAAATATACAGAAAAACTAACGAGGGAATTTAATGTTGGTCTTCCCATGATCTTTAGTAGAACCAGCAGATGTCACTTCCTGTTGTGTATGTGACTTGTAGAATATACCTAGTGACACACAACACAACATAAAATATGTGTTCTAATTAGTTCTTAATAATTTTGCAATTATGTCAATGTAAAAGATGTATTTTAAAGTTATTTTGTGTTCACATTTATACATGTAATTTCCTGGGGACAGAAATGACGTCCATTTGGTGTAATGACCCCTCCCCTATATTTCCCACACCATTACACCACCTCCACCAGCCTGAACAGCTTGAAACAGTTGAAACAAGGCCGGTTGGTTTTATGGATTTATTATGTTGGTGCAGAATTTTGACCTTGCCATCTGTGAAGCTCTATCCATCAGACCAGGCCTGTCCTCACTGAAGCCTCAGCTTTCTGTTCTTGGCTGAAAAAAATGAAACCTGACACCTCTCTTGTAGCCCATCGCATTGCACTGCTGCTCAGTTTCCTCATGATTGTAAATGCCTTGCACTGCTGACACACGTTTGGCTTATTGGATAACTGCATGAATGTGTAGATGCACACATGTTTCTAATAAAGCCCTCTCTGATCATATTACATATAATTATGCTAATGTTTTATACCACAAGAAAAAGTAGATCCCGCTTTGCTGCACAGGTTTCTCCCGCAGCACTACTGAGGATGCCTGTCGTCTTCTCACTCTCTGGAGGTGGTCCTGCAATCTTCTTTCCATATGCCGGGCCCTCAGGTCTGACCCCTGAAAGGGATCCATGTGGAGACGCTCAGAGGTTCATCCGTTAAAACCCCCTAAAGCACACAGCTACTATTCCATCTGTCTCTGCCTTCATTGCTGTCTTTTCTTAATGCGTATGCTGCACTGATGGAGTATTCATCTCTGCAGTATTACGCAAGACAGTCTTCACTATGTGGAATTTAAGCGTGTTTTTAATGCAGGAAGATGCATCTCGACAGATGTGTCTAAAGGGACGAATTTAGTAAAGTTTTTAAAAATAAAAACCCAGTTTTAAAATTACAGAGGGATTGTTCTTTTAGATTGACTCTAGAATGGACCACTAAAAGACTAAAAACACTAAAACAACTTGATTAATTCAGTGAAATTCAGTGCTCTCTCTCTGGGTGAGTAGATGGCGCTTTCTCCCCACATCACTCTAAAGGGTGATGTTGATCAGCACAAGGCTGCGTCTGTGAGCTGATGTATCAGAACCGAGTCGCTGCACTTTCCTCCGAATGTGCTGTGATGCTACTCGGCGATGCTGCATCAACAGCAGCCGTTCAAAAAGAGATGTTGGCTCCGATACTTCACATGTATCTGAGGAGGCATGTGCTACTCTTCACCCTCCTGGTGTGTTGGGGCATCACTAGTGATAGGGTGAGTCCTAATGAGTGGGTTTGGTAATTAGCCTTTTAAATTAAGAAAAGAATATGACCAAAAAAAAAAGTTTTTTTCTTTGAGATGGACTTTTTTTTTGCCCAGTTCAAAAAATAAAAAAGGTGCAGAGCTTTCAGACCTCAAATAATGCAAAGAAAACAAGTTCATATTCATAAAGTTTTAAGAGATCAGAAATCAATATTTGGTTGAATAACCCTGGTTTTGCATGTTCTCCTCCACCAGTCTTACATGCTGCTTTTGGATAACTTTATGCCTTTACTCCTGGTGCAAGAATTCAAGCAGTTCAGTTTGGTTTGATGGCTTGTGATCATCCATCTTCCTCTTGATTATATTCCAGAGGTTTTCAATTTGGTAAAATTAAAGAAACTCATAATTTTTTCCAGATTTGTATTCTTCTTGGTTTTAAAATCAAAAACTTAAAGATTTTGGGCACCATTACAAGATTAACACTACTTCTGTCCAAATCAACAAATTAATTTAAGTTTAAATTCAGATCATTTTTGTTCTCCTTGATTGGCTCAGTCAACTAAGCTTCGGACACCCCTGAAGTCCCACTGGTCAAATTTAGTGAATAAAAAAAAAATCTTAATTTCTTAGTCATTTACACATAGTTAAAAAATGTTCAAATGCTTTTTTTCTTCTTTACAGGCATTCAACTTTTGTGGCAACTAAAAATAAACACTTCTCCATGGCCCAACTGGGTGAATTTTGTAAATAATTTGAAATAATTCTATATTTCTAGAAGTCAAATTCTTGATGGACTACTCAAACAATTTGTTAATTTCTCTCTGTAATAAACACACAGTTAAAACATTGCAGAACCTTTCTTCTTGGTTCGACAACTAAGCCAAGATTAACACTGATTCACAGTCCAACATGAGAAATGTAGAGAACTTACTATAGAATACTTACTCATTTATTATCCCTCCACATCCGGCTTTAAAATGACAGAGGAAATGATTCTGGATGTGCTTCATTAACTAACCCTAATTTACACACTACTTAACCTCCTGAACCCCAGACTAATGTTCAGGCTACTATTCAGTAACTACACAATTATTCAGTAACTGCTTGTTTAAGTGTGAAGAACTGAAGTATGCGCCCACACACACACACACACACACACACACACAGACCTTCAGTATTTACATTAAAATACTGCAGACCAACATGATAAAAGATAAGGAACTTTTTGAAGAATAATTCAAAATAACTGTTATAAATTAAATTATAAATTAAGTTATTCTGGGTAAAATTGGGTAAGTTAGTGTCCACAAAATATAGATCAGCTATATCAAAAATCAGTTGGACTGGAGCACACAGGGGCACATTAGCGCCTGTTGTTTTTGGACCTGTTGTTTTTCTGAAGGCATTCTCTGAATGTGAGGAGCAGCTGGTGTGGTAATTATGTGTGTGCGGTTTGTGGTTTTGCCATTACAGATGCTAAACTTACTCATTACATAATTCTGTAGTTACAGTAAAAATTATTGCCTTCATGAGATTCCCATCTGCTCGCATCGTTGAGCCAAACTAGAAACATGGAGGATTTGGGGAGAATTTGGCAGAGTTTTTGCTGTAACCTGGGACTCACCTTTGCCTGTCCTTTTCAGGTCTAATACTTGATATTTCATCTCATTCCCAACTCAAATTTCTGCACATTGCCTCAAAACACTGAGTAAATCATTGTTGGGTCATTATCAGAATACTGAGCCTTTTGGGTTCTCATAACTTAAAAAAAATAAATTTCCTCTTTTTTTTTTTTTACTTTATCACATTTTAACTTTTTGTGGACAATTTTATCAAAAAATTGCATTTGATGGAAACCTGTTCATGATGACCTTTGGATACAGATGCAAATTTTGACTTTAATTGTTTTAATTGTTTTGATTGTTATATTTTACCTCGACCAAGATTTTCCTCACAGACTAAGCTTTACCTCAGTTAAGTATGGAGACATTATGCAAAATATTATTATTTTTAATTGCTGAACATGCAGCAGAGGTTATTCCAAGATAACAGAATGGGCAAGTAATTCTTGGACATGCTAAGATAGCTTGATCTTTTTAAATGAAAATAGCTTTCAAAACTTAAAAAGAAAAACTTACTTTTTGTTAAGAAAATTGTTTTACCACCTAAATAAATTATTATTTGTAAAAAAAAAAAAGCCCACCCCACACTAGCAAGTTTTTAATCTTAACAAGTTAGGTCTTCATATATATAGTTTAAATTTTCACATTTTGTGTAATTTTTATTACAAATTTATTTTCCCTTTTAAAGTAATTACAAGATATTTTTGCTTGTTTTAAAAATTATTTTTAACAAAAAATAATACATAATCTGCCAACACAATAAGTCACTTCGGTAGAGTAAATCACGTAAACAAGCACAAAAAAGTTAGAAATACACTACCAGTCACAATTTGGACACACCACTTCCTATCAATGAGTTTCTTCCTTTTTTTATTATTTTTTTACATTGTAAATTTAATAGTGACAACTATATTAAAGCTATACAGGAACATATGTTAAATTTTGTTGTAAATAAAACGTGTTAAACAAACCAGAATATGTTTTATACTTTAGATTCTTTTAAAGTAACACATTTCTCTTTGAGGACAGATCTGCACACTCTTGGTTTTAATTTTAATCTCAGTGTCTTCATGAGGGAGAATCACCTGGAACAGTTTTCTCAGCGTCTTTGTAGGAAGGAGTTTCTGGAGGTGCTGAACAATAGTTGCTGCTTTTCCTTCACGCTGTGAAGCTCCAGCTCATCCCAATTAAATCACCTCAGATCACCATCTCAGTTCATCAGGTTTAGATGAGGTAGGGCTGGGCGATATGGAAAAAAATCTTATTACGAAATAGTTTTTCATATCAGCCGATATCGATATGTATCACGATATAAATCAAATCACTTTCTGTTACACTTAAAGGTTTCTATTTTTACTCAGAAGTGACAGAATAAGGGAGTTATGGACAAAATCACTAGCAGGCTCAGAGCCTTGTGGACAGACACTAGGATGTTAACATCTTGCCAGGTGGGTACAGCTTTTAAATTAATTTTAAAAAGGGGACAAATATATAAACTAAAAAATATGTAAGACCCTTTACATTATATGTCTGTTTAATTTAAATTGCAATAACACTTTATTTATTTTTATAAAATTATATTTAATCAAAAGATCATTCCCCTCCCTGAATGCAGGCAACTACATAAAGCAAAATACAAGAGTATATCACAGTGTTCATTTTGACAGGTGATTTTGATACAGTCTTAGTCTTTTCACTAAAATGTATAATAGTTTTAGTTACATTTTAGTCTATCGGATATTATTAGTTTTAGTCAGATTTCAGTCTAGTTTAATTTTGGTCATATAAAAAGTATGTATTACATATGTTTTACTGTTTTTCTATTTTCTATTTGTTGTAATTTTAGATAATTTACTGCTTATGTTTTTTTTTTAAATAAGAGCCTTTAGTTTTTTTTTCATTTAAATTAAGCTAACATTTAAATATTTAAAAAAAAAAAAGTGGCCTATAATGGAGGTGGGAGGAATAAAGTCAAGTTTCTGAAATGATCCACTTCTACTGCAGTACAGATTTATACTAACATTACTGGCTTTCAGTAGACTAGACTTACATTACTTAAGTGTATTTAAAACTCCAGTTCAGTAACAGCAATGTTTAGCTCAGTTCAAATACAGCTAGACAGATTATATAATCTTCTGTATTTAGTAAAATATCCAGCATAACAGACTCTCTATCTGTTAAAAACTATAAAACACAAAGACAGAGGAGAATGCTGCCCTCAGGGTTTTCTAACAGAAACAGTGAGAGTTAGGAAAAAAGATGGAAAGTGCTTCCTTTCTGTGTGTTTATATACTAACCCCTCACTCGTGCTGAAGTTAACCTTAATTTACACGAAACGTGGATTAACACGGCTAACGTGCGTTACCCATTAGTTTATTAGAATGTAAAAAGCAGTGAAAGCATCTTAGCTAATGATGACAGATTGCACAGATCCCTTTTACACCTAAACATCGCTAACTTTAAACTGGAGACAAGCTAATCTAACTAGCAGCAAACAGAGCAGCGTTTACCTGCCTTCAGAAATCTGAACAAGCTCACCTCTCTAAATATCTTGGAGACGCATGCCTCATATTTAAAAGGTGAGTTTTCCAGTGTAGCGCCGCTGAATAGTATAAATGAAGTTTATCCAGTAAATGGGAGAGAAGGAGCCGCTATGTGAGGAGTTCAGAGTGGAGGGGCTCGGGGGGTGGGGCGGAGGGGGATGGTGGAGAGGGGAGGGGAGGGGTTGTACTGGGCTGAGCAGCAGTTCAGCGTGCTGCCTGATCTCGTGCTGCGCCTTTTCACAACGCTACTTAAACGGGAAATAGAAAATTTAGTTTATCGAATTTCTCGCCCCGACTTATCGCGATATATAGTTTCCTCGATAACTATCGATATCGTTTTATCGCCCAGCACTAAGATGAGGGTATTAATGTGGAGGACAAACACTATTTTACTGTTTGCTATGTAATTCCATTTGTTTCCCTTAATTGTTTAATGTATTTAGTATTAATCTACAATGTAGAAAATAAATAAATAAAAAAGATTGAGGGAGAAGGTGTGCTGGTACTGTAACTTATTAAATGTTTGTGATATATTGACTACATTTAAGAGGATTTGACTTGCCTAGATATAATTTGCTTGCAGTGCACATTAAAGTAAACTGTATAAAATGTACTTTAAAAGAGCTTTAGAGCGAAGGCTAACATTCCTCTATATTTGTAATAATGTTATCATTTAGAATGTATTTTACAGTGTTTGTATGCAATTTTAAAAAAAGGGTATGTTATATTGATATTGACCCAGCTAAGAAACTGTCCCGTTCTGTTTAACTCTTGTTGCTTGGTGTTAAGTTTGCTTAAGAAAGGCGATATTAGCGTTTTGTTTTTCTTTCTTCCTTCGTTCAACAGGGATGTTATTAATGAGCTTTCGCAGCTACTTGCCTCTGAATGCGACGAGCCAGAATGAAAGGTATTCATTAAAATGCCATTCCACAGATGGTCCTCGTCAGACTGTTTAATCAGTTTTCCCCAGGTTCTCAGCCCCCCAGTCCCATCCCCCCCGTTTCTCCAGAGCTCGCAGACTCATTAGAAAGGCAAAGTGACCCCGAGGAGGAGTGACGCAACGCCTGACTGCGAAGAAGATCATTTCTGTGATTGCGTTTTAGCTAAAAACACACCTCTTTCCAAACTGGGAGAAGGAGAATTCAGAGCAAATGTGGACCAGAGATCATAGCGTTGCATAGCATAGGATAGTGTAGCCAATGGAACCTGCCACTGCTACAGTATACATGAGTTTTGATTTTGAGTAGCGCTGGGCAATTTTCCTGATTAATTCAGTTAATTCGAATTACAGTTTTATTTATTTATTTTTAAATGGACTAATCGTGATTTTAGATACAGACATTTTATCTTTTTAATCTAAAATAACCAAAACCGCTAGTCATTTCTGAAGTGTTTATCCATCTTACCTTGGCCGAATTCAGCACCCCCTGCCAGAAAAAGCACCCTCTCTTGGGTTATCGATTGGTGAAATAAGAAGTATTCAAGTTTAATTGGTCAAAATAAACAAATTAATGTCAGAGCATTGGATTAGATTGGATTTGATTCAAGCAACGTAGTGCACACTCCTGAGAGGGGGTGCTTTTCCTGGCGGGGGTGCTGAATTCAGCACAACTCCAGGCTCGCAAGAAGACTGTCTCTTAAAACTGGCTCTTTTCCAACAATATGGGTATGTAAAGGACTTAACAAGAGGGGTTCAAGAGCCTGAGATTAGCTTTTATTTTATTTTGTGTTTCTATTCCACCTTAAATGCTGCTGTTAATCTGCTGTGTGTTACATCATTTAAGGTGGAATGGGAAAGTTAACTTATAAACTAGCTACTGAAAAGAACTACTAGTGATTTTTTAAGTATGTTATAAGGAAAACAATCCCTAAAATGTTGAGACTATACATTAAACTATGGTAATATAGTAGTTATCATAATTTCTAACAAGGAAAATATTTTATTTATGTGTTTCTTTGGTTGCTTGTGTTGCCATCGTGCCAGTGTTTTTTATAGACATCTGTTTGGAGTGTGCCTCTGAAAATTCTCAGTTTGAAGGACCATGTAGCCCTAACTCTTCCCCCAAAGCATAAGAAGAATTGGGACACCAGGCCAAGGGGTGAAATTGGATTATGCCTACGTCTTCAGCTATAAGAGCACAATTACATGTCTGCTCCCACCCGTGACGCCGTACTCAGAACACTAACAGTTTAGAGTCAGGCTTTACCGTAAGCAGGTTGATTTAAATGGGCATCAGCCCCTCACGGTGCAGGAAATGGTTTCCTGCCTCAGGTAGGGTAATGTGGAGCAATGTGCCCGTGGTTTTCCATCGCAGACACTTCGGCAGGAAGGCCAGGCCCAGCTGCACGCAGCAGGCCGGGAAGGCTGTTTATTGTACAGCCGTGTCCATGAGGAGAGCCTGGGGCCCTCGGCCAGAGGAGCAGGACAAAGAGTGTGGGAGAGAGCTGCAGGAGAATGACCTACAAACCTGCAACTCCAATACAATACACTGAGCAGATCCTGCAGGGAGGGAACCTCTGTAGAGCTTTAAGATTTAAGAATAGGTGCAATTAGACATCAGGCATTGTTGTATGCGCTAACAGGGCTGAAAACAAAGAGTTTAAAGACACTGAAGACATCAAATTAGTACAAATAAAGTGTTTAATCTATTAATTAATTATAGTTTCTCTTTAAAAGGAAGTGTTGGATTGCAATGCCATTCAGAACTAACATAAAAGTTACCAGAATTTCAGAAACTCTTGGTCATATTTATTGAGCTACATATAAAGTAATGGTGTAATGCATGTCTCAACATAGAGTGGTAGAGGTTCCTAATGGTGTTCTGTGATAATCCATCATTCCCATGCAGCTTGAATATTCCCAGTATTAGTCATCTTCAGTGACGAGTCCCACTGGTTGTCTGGTGGAGACGACCAATGAATCATGAGTCATGGTATTGGGTGCAATCTGGCTACGTTCACATTATGTTCACATCTGATTTTTTCATGGCTGTGTGAAAGTGCCAAATCGCAAACTAAATCTTAGCAAGTGAAATGATCTAAATTCAGGATCATTTTAAGATCTCTGATAACATATTTCAGTGTGTTTTAGTAAGCATTGTAAGTGTAAGATTATTTAGCTTATTTTTAATACTAGGATCATAATCAGCCATTATTAGGATGTTCACCATATTTTCAGTCATTTAAACTCTAAATAAGCACAAGTTATTTTAATGCTTGAGTCCAAATGTAAGATTTAAGTCTTACTTCACTCATTTTGAGACTTTGTAATTGCATATTTTAAGAATTCTTACTAAAAACAAATGTTCTTACCCCTAATATCAGCATATACGTCTTAATTTACATACAGCTCTGGAAAAAAATAAGATTTGATCTTATGGAATATAATCAACAGGAAGATGGATGATCACAAGCCATCAAACCAAGCTGAACTGCTTGAATCTCTACACCAGGAGTAAAGACATAAAGTTATCCAAAAGCAGTGTGAAAGAATGGTGGAGGAGAACATGCCAAGATGCATAAAAACTGTGATTAAAAACCAGGGTTATTCCACCAAATATTGATTGATTTCTGAACTCTTAAAGTTTTATGAATATGAACTTGTTTTCTTTGCATTATTTTGGGGTCTGAAAGCTCTGCATCTTTTTTTTGTTTTGTTATTTTAGCAATTGCCCATTTTCTGCAAATAAATGCTCTAAATGACAATATTTTTATATGTAATGTGGGAGAAATGTTGTCCGTAGTTTACAGAATGTTTATTTTACTTGAATATATACCTATAAATAGCTAAACCGAAGTGGTCTCAATTTTTTTCAGAGCTGTATAATTCTTCTAGTTTTTGCCAGTGGGGTTTTTGTAGCGTACAGTAATTCCTCAACATCCACCAAGTTTTCGTTTCTCTCATTAACTTCCATTACATTTTATCCATCACCAAGCCATATAGTTTCAATTGCCCAAAAGCCTCAAAACCACATGCACTACTTCAGGGCTGCCACTTTTCCTGCCACTCATCTATTTGTAATTTTCTCATCCATCGTTCCTCCCAGTATAGCTACACCCCCATTACATTTGCACTTTTCCCTTTTTTGAACAAAACTCTTATTTCCTGGCTTTGATGTTAGCTAAGCATTTTGCTAAACCTGCAGTGCAAATTTTATAGATAGCTATGGTGGTGAGAATGACGTCTTTAGCAAAGTCATTAGAATTATCAGCAGTGGTTTGTTACCATCCTGTCCCTGCGTTTGTCTTTTTTGTTTGTTTGTTTTTTTTAGTTGGAAACCATGATTAAGAGCTAATCCCTGTACCATTACCTGCTCGCTAAATCACAGAGTTTCCTTATAGCTGCAGGTCATCCCTACCACCCTCCTGCAGCTCTAAGCTCAAACCCTAATCTAAGACACCTGATCCTGCTTAATGAAGATCCTCAGGAACATCCCAACATTAGAGCCAGGTGTGTTAGATTAGTTGCAGAACTTCAGCAAAAGCCCTGAGGAGGAGACGTGGCTTTCAGGAGCATGGGCAGATATCCTGGCCTACAGTGCATGGAAAGAAGGGCAGTAGGAATATTAAGACATTCGTATTTATCTTATATGGATTTATACTTATATTTTGTGTTTATTTGCAAGTAGTGTTCAAATTATATTTTAATTGATTGATTATAATTGAGTAAAACAACATCTAAGAAGCCATCAAAGCCATCATAACTAATATCCTACCTTTGTGCAATGTATTTTTTTTTTACTTTTATGTACTTTAAGATGCACCCACTGCTGACACAGATGTGCAAATGCACACACACATCAACTCAAGATTAACTATTATTAACTTTGATTTTAATTATCTGGGCCAAGTAGAAAAAGCCACCACAGAAAACTAAAACACAAGGTCCCAGAGCAAATGCACAGCACATGTAGCATAAAAATGACGTACAGAAATCATATTCTTTTTTATTTAAAGGACCATTAAGGATTATATTTTCTGTAGTAACTGTAGTTACTAGTTATTTCTAGCAGCACAACTAGTTATGGTTTGCTTCAAAACTTAAAATTCTGAGAAAAAACTCAGTCCCCAGTCCCATTTCCACACTGCAGGTTGTCAGGTATAGAACACAATAGCATGCAAACAGTTTGCTGCTATTATTCTTTTCCAGATAGCTTTAGCTAACACAGGACTTTTGTTCATATTGTTTTTACCGTTGTGATGTTTTCTGTTTGTGTATGAAGTCATCCTTTAAGGCTAATATAAAGATATATACAGCTCTGGAAAAAAAATAAGAGACCACTTAAAATAAGGGGTTTCTTTGACTTTACCAAATTGAAAACCTCTGAAAACCTTATGAATATGAATTTGTTTTTTTTTTTGCATTATGTGAGGTCTGAAAGCTCTGCATCTTTTTTTGTTGTTTTAGCCATAAATGCTCTAAATGACCATTTTTGGGGGGTGAATTTGGGAGAAATGTTGTTCAAAGTTTTTAGAACAAAACAACAATGTTCATTTTACTCAAACATATACCAGTAAATAGCAAAATCAGAGAAACTGATGGTCTCTTAATTCTTTCCAGAGCTGTACATATACTAAACCAATTTAAAATCGTTCCAACACGTAGACAGTTGTATCACTCAATAGTCTTTTTTTGGGGGGGGGGGGGGGGGGGGGGGGGGGGTGTGCGTGGGTTGGATGGGGAGGGCTTTGTGCAGTGGTCAGACTCTACCATCATCAATGCTGCTGCAAGATCTTGGTGAAAAATTAATTCAGCAACACTGGATTGAAATAAATCTTGTGACATTGCTGAAGATTAATGAAACAATGCCACAGAGAATGGCGGAGCAAAGAAATATTAATATATGTGAGCAGGCAGTGTGTATTATGAGTATGATATTATGAGCATATGTGGCTATTGACTTTATTGACAATAATCTAAACCCAGCAGAATCAGCCACCATGGAAAACCAACCAGAACACAAAGTCTTAGAGCGAATGGTGGAGTGCTGTTTGTTATTGCTGAGCAGTGCGGCGAGCTACAGGTCAGTCTGGAGACACAGATGGTCTCCTTTAGGGAGAATGTGCTGCACAGTGTTAGGGACGAGTGCGCAGCATAGATCATGACTGTGATACTGTATGTGTCGCAGTCAGGAAACTTAGTGTTGCTCAAAAATGGTCTTTCAGGCTCCTGATGTTTTGCAAAACTGCATTAAGCCTTTAGACTTTAAGACTTTTAGGAATTTATATCTGAGGATCTAAGTTCTGTCTGGAAGACTGTCCCATCCTGTTGTGGCTCTAAAAGCCAGGATCGTAGAGTTGAAATCCAGCTTGTTCAGGCTTTAGATATCAAACGCTAAGAGATTTAGTGTTCCTTCATTCAATCTGATTACAGGGCAGCTGTGCTTGTTGTATTGTATAAATTGCTAGTTTAAGGCGGCTCGTCGGAAATCTTTGTAGGATAGTTATCAAAGGGTGTTTAGAACCTTTAACACTAACCTGGGCCTGGCCGTGTTGTATTTTGGTTTAAAGTGAGACACACATCAAAGCCTGCACCTGCTCTCAGGTGTTGTTGTTTTGAAGGCACAGGAACCGTGTTACGTCTCCTGTAGTGCTGGATGTTCCAGATGGTCAGCACATGTTAGCGTCTAGAAGTTGCAGCAGTTGTTAGCAGTGATCCTCGGAGCCCTCTCTTCCTGTTGCAGGGTCAAGGACTCGTACATGCTTGACCTTTAGCAAACAGCGTTCAGGTGTAGGTTCAGGTCAATCGTCTGTCAGTCGAGCTTCTGTTTGTACACTGGAGAATGTTGTGTTACCAACCAAGCAGTGAAACAAGTGGTTATTCCTTCTCGTGTTTACTAAAAAAAACTTGAGTTAACTGCTCTTTATGTAAGTTAACCCTTAGAACCCGACGGACAAATTTTACGTCCAAAATCGCACCTTGTGTTCTCAGCTTAATTACTCAGGAATGCCTTCACGCATCAACATATACCATGCATGGTTAGAAAGGGCAGGACTTAGGTCATTCTAAAATTATCAATTACATCCCAGAGCAGTAAAGCATCTGTAACAAATCCCCTGGGAAATCACCTAAAAAAATAAGATCTCCTTCAAAGTCCTTTATTTTATTCTTCTATTATAACTCTATTTATTTGTGTTTACATTCTCACATACTCTCAGGTCTCCTAGTAAATCACATGATGTCATCATTGCCACTGATTCCTGTGTAGAAAAAATATGTGCAATTTGCTTTTCCCAACCAGTATTATTTGCTTCTAGTGCTTCAAACATATTTATATGATTTTTTAATGATGTTTCAAACCAAATAATATCAGTAAATGACCCAATAGTGTCCACAGAAAAAGTGTGAAACTCCCTGCTTTACTCAAACTAGAGCTAGGTATGATGTGCGCACTACTTTATATAGTTTTTATTTTACTTACACATTTTTACTAAGTACTTATATTGCACTAAACATTTTTATTTAGACTTCAAAAATGAACTGCCAAAAACAGAGAAAAACACACCAAAACAGGCAAGGGTTCTAAGGGTTAATTTTGATTGATGTTTTTGTGTTATATCAGTTGCTTCTTCTTTGTATATTTGAAATACTCATAGAAAATTTGATGTGAACAGATGTTTACCTAGGAAGCCCGGGGAGAATCACTATACACTCATGGTGAGTGCCAGAAAATAAGAGACACACCCATTATGGAAAGAGACTGTGCCCAAAGCCAATAGAAAACAAGCAGTCAATGGAAAATGCATAAATTCCAGTTGTTGCTGAACACACAGTGGTATGAAAAAGTTTGGCACAATTTTCCTTTCTAAATCATTGCTTGTTGGGATCAGTTAAATATACAGTCATATGAAAAAGTTTGGGCACCCCTACTAATCTTAATCATTTTTAGTTCTAAATATTTGGGTGTTTGCAACAGCCATATCATTAGATATGAACTGATGGACACAGTAATATTTCAGGATTGAAATGAGGTTTATTGTACTAACAGAAAATGTGCAATATGCATTAAACCAAAATTTGACCGGTGCAAAAGTATGGGCACTCTTATCATTTTATTGATTTGAATACTCCTAACTACTTTTTACTGACTTACTGAAGCACACAATTGGTTTGGTAACCTCATTGAGCTTTGAACTTCATAGCCAGGTGTATCCAATCATGAGAAAAGGTATTTAAGGTGGCCAATTGCAAGTTGTTCTCCTATTTGAATCTCCTCTGAAGAGTGGCATCATGGGTTCATCAAAACAACTCTCAAATGTTCTTTTTTATGTTTTTTTTAAGGGAGAGTTTTTTTTAGTTTTTTTTAATGTTGTTTTGGGGGAGTTTTTTTCATGTTCTTTTGGGGGGAGTTTTTTTATTATTAATGTTACTCAGATGATGGGCGCCGCAATGTTACTGGTTCTGTGCTAATCACAGTTGGGCTCAGGGTTGCAGATGAACAGCGGCGCACTGCTGATGGTTCCGTGCTAATCACAGCTGGGGTCTGTCTGTGTTGCAGATGTACAGCGGCTAACTGCTGATGGTTCTGTGCTAATCATCACAGCTGGGGTCTGGGTTGCAGATGAACGGCGGCGCACTGCTGTTGGTTTTGTGCTGGGCACAGTTTTAGGTGCAGATGCGCGCCGCACTGCTGTTGGTTTTGTGCTGGGCACAATTGTAGGCTCAGGTGCAGACGGGCGGCGCACAGCTGCTGGTTTTGTGCTGGGCACAGTTTTAGGTGCAGATGCGCGCCGCACTGCTGTTGGTTTTGTGCTGGGCACAATTGTAGGCTCAGGTGCAGATGGGCGGCGCACAGCTGCTGGTTTTGTGCTGGGCACAATTTTAGGTGCAGATGGGCGGCGCACAGCAGCTGGTTTTGTGCTGGGCACAGTTTTAGGTGCAGATGCGCGCCGCACTGCTGTTGGTTTTGTGCTGGGCACAATCGTAGGCTCAGGTGCAGATGGGCGGCGCACAGCTGCTGGTTTTGTGCTGGGCACAATTTTAGGTGCAGATGGGCGGCGCACTACTGCTGGTTTTGTGCTGGGCACAATTGGGGGAGTGGGAGCAGATGGGCGCCGCACTACTGCTGGTTTTGTGCTGGGCACAATTGTAGGTTCAGGTGCAGATGGGCGGCGCACAGCTGCTGGTTTTGTGCTGGGCACAATTTTAGGTGCAGATGGGTGGCGCACTACTGCTGGTTTTGTGCTGGGCACAATTGTAGGTTCAGGTGCAGATGGGCGGCGCACAGCTGCTGGTTTTGTGCTGGGCACAGTTTTAGGTGCAGAAGCGCGCCGCACTGCTGCTGGTTTTGTGCTGGGCACAATTGTAGGCTCAGGGGCAGATGGGCGGCGCACAGCTGCTGGTTTTGTGCTGGGCACAATTTTAGGTGCAGATGGGCGGCGCACTACTGCTGGTTTTGTGCTGGGCACAATTGGGGGCGTGGGTGCAGATGGGCGCCGCACTGTTAATGGTTTTGTGCTAATCACAATTGGGGGAGTGGGAGCAGATGGGCGCCGCACTACTGCTGATGTTGTCCATGGCCCAAGTGTTGGCGCGGGTGCAGATGTGCGCCGCACTGCTGCTGGTTTTGAGCTGGGCCCAGGGTTTATTTTCTTTCCGTCGCTTTTCAGTGCGGAGGGGGTCTTCAGCTTCTTCCCGTCTCCAGTCTTCCCTGTGACAAAATCCGACATGCTGCTGCTCTTGTTTCGCTGAGATCTCTCTTCAGTTCAATGACGTTTCAGCGCGCTATTTATAACCTGAGCTACGCCACCTGATGACGTCATCGCATCGGCAGCGCGCACACGCGAGCGAGAGGGAGAGAGATTTATAAATATACATACTAACAGGCGTGTGAGCGCAGCCGAGGCGATGACGTCAGCAGGTGACGATGACGTAGCTCAGAGACTATGATTAGCGCGCGCTGGAACGCGCACTGAACTAAGCGAGGAACTAAGACAGAGGGAGAGAGATATATAACTATATATACATACGGGTGTGTGTGTGTGTGTGTGTGTGTGTGTGTGTGTGTGTATTAGAGAGAGATACAGAAAAGTTTTTTTTTGGGGGGGGGGGGGGGGGCGGTGTATTTCTTGCCATAATATGTATTAGAACCAAGGGCGTAGGAGCGGGCTTGATATTGGGGGGGACACATTTGCCAATATGAACCCAAACCCACCCTATAGTTTCCTAGAACAACATTTGTGGAAATTACTTTTAATCACAAATAATCAATTTTTCTGTATTTTTTTCGTTCATTATAGCTCACAATAAGTCCTGTACTTCTAAATTAATAAACAATTTGAAAATAAAATAGTTATTAGCTGATTAGGTACAGGGCAAGTTGAACATTACATATATAGTTTTTTTTTTTTCTTTAACCTTGACTCCTAATCTAACTAATTAAGTTAACTCACTAACACAGCTGCAGTTTATTAATCACCGTTGGTTTTTATTAATGTGTTTTGATTCAGAGACGAGTCTTTTTAACCAGCTATCAGAAACATATCATCACAGTTGAAGTGGTTAGCCTATCGTTACCTTTCTTTTAGAAAAATCACTGTATATCCAGATCTGTTTTAAAATCAGCTGAAGCTGCTGCATCCCGATCCCGCTGCTAAATCCCCCCCCCCCCACCAGCACACCGCGCGCCTCAAAACCAGCAAGCTGATTGGATGTTTCTACTGAGAGGCGGGACTTAATACCTGAACCTGCTCCGTGATTGGTCCGGTCTGTCTCCTCATTAATAGTATTCTGAGCGAAACGATATAATTTTTTTTGGGGGGGACAAATATCCCCCCCGGTTCCTACGCCAATGATTAGAACATTACTCAACTAGGTAAATTCACTGTATAAGTTACCTGTAACTCTACCTCTCCACAACTTTACAACTGATGCTATCCAGGAATTCATGTTCAGCACAGCTATTAACTGAAAGCCTGAGTTCCAGTTGACTCTACCTCATAAAGCTGACTGTTAAAATCTAACCAAAAGCTGCAATATATATATATATATATATATATATATATATATATATATATATATATATATATATATATTTATTTTTTTTCTATTTCTAGTTTCTATGGTCTTCTAGTGTCCATGTACTTAAGTTTCCTCCTACACTCGAAAAACATTGAGATCAGGTTAATTGGTTACTCTAAATTGCCCTGGTGTGTGTATAAGTTTGTGTATAAGCTTTTTTATATGCCCAAATATGAATCTGAGTCAGTCTTTTTTAACGATGCAGTTCTCCAGGTGAACAATCATTTCCGGTTAAGAGCATGCTGTGTGTGATTGGCTGACACTTCTTGTCAGTGTGTACAGAGTGTGTAGGAAATCATCCTTTGTTTTTTTTTAAAGGTGCTATATACAGATGTAATGTAAAGCATTCATTGACTGTATTATCTTCTGACATGTTAATGCCATGTGTATACAGGCTATTTCCTTGTACAGCTCATAACTTACAGTGGGTTTTGACCAGAAATGACATAACTATGGGGTGGTCTCGACCCTTTAAAGAGTACTACTGTATATGTGGCCAGCAGCTGAGCTTCTCCAGGTCAGGAGTCAGCTCTGCCTCCAGACGTTCATACATCACTGTTACGCTTAATGATCTCTGAATATACTTCCTCCAGAGCCCTTGGATGCATTAGGTGTCAATGGAGCTCACCACGGATTCCTCCTCTGTCACCTCCGACTGCAGGGTAGGTGGAGAAAGAGCGGACTTACTGTGTCTGATCAAACACCATGACAGGCGAAAACAAACCCAACCCGAATGTGTCTGCACCCCAGACGTATGGACGTCTAGCGTCTCCCGCTAGCGCAGAGCAGAACTCAACAGGAGGCTAACTCAGCTGAGCTGACCCTGAACTGAGAGGTCACGCTGTGGTTTCTCTGGGGAGGAGGGCAGCAGGCTTGTTATAAGAATAATAAAGGAAAGATGCAAGTGTTGGAGAGAGTGACAACTACATTCTACACTGCAAAAAAATCAATCTTAGCAAGCGAAATTCAATTTATTTGAAAGATTGCAGCCTAGATCAGTCTCACTTACAATTTTCACCTTATTTGAAGTAATTTCAACCTTAAAGTAAGTACAAAAAGTCAACTATCAAGATTCCGGTGAAATTTTGAGATTGCTTATTTTAGGAAATCTTACAAAAAATGAAATAGGAAATAACTGCATTCTACACTGCAAAAAAAAAACCTCAATCTTAGAAAGTTAAATTCAATTTGTTTGAAAGATTGCAGCCTAGATCAGTCTCACTTACAATTTTCACCTTATTTGAAGTAATTTGAACCTTAAAAAAGGAAAAGAAAGTCACCAGTCAAATTATTCTGATTATGAGATTTTGAGATTGCTTCTTTTAAGAAAGCAAAAAATAATATAGGAAATAACTGCATTCTACACTGCAAAAAAACTCAATCTGAGCAAGTGAAATACAATTTGTTTGAGTTTCTAAGACTAAAAGATTTGTAAGATTGTTTTGCATATTTTAGGAATAACAGCCTAAATCAGTCTCACATTAATTTTTTTAACTTTATTTTGAATTCATCTTCAAATAAGTGCACAAAGTCACCAGTCAAGTTATTCTGATTCTTGTGCTCAAATTTAAGAAATGTAATAAAATCAATACAATTTTTACTTAACTCCAGTCTTACTTCAAGGATTATGAGATTTTGAGAGCTTATTTTAAGAAAGCAAAAATAATATAGGAAATAACTGCATTCTACACTGCAAAAAAACTTAGCAAGTGAAATTGAATTTGTTTGAATTTCTAAGATTACAAGATTTGTAAGATTGTTTTGCATATTTTAGGAATAACAACCTAAATCAGTCTCATTTAAAAATTTCACCTTTTTTGAAGTAATTTGAATATTGCAAATAAGTGCAAAAAACACCAGTCAAATTATTCTGATTCTTGTGTCTACATTTAAGAAATTTAACAAAATCAGGGATTTTTACTTGATTCCAGTCTTACTTTAAGGATTATGAAATTTTGAGATTGCTTATTTTAAGAAAGCAACAAAAAATTATAGGAAATAACTGCATTCTACACTGCAAAAAAAACTAAATCTTAGCAAGTGAAATTCAATTTGTTTGAATTTCTAAGATTACAAGATTTGTACGATTATTTTGCATATTTTAGGAACAACAACCTAAATCAGTCTCACTTAAAATGTTCACCTTATTTGATGTAATTTGAACCTTAAAATAAGTACAAAAAGTCACCAGTCAAATTATTCAGATTCTTGTGTCTAAATTTAAGAAATGTAATAAAATCAGAGATTTTTACTTGATTCAGGTCTTACTTCAAGGATTATGAGATTTTGAGAGCTTATTTTAAGAAAGCAAAAAATAAAATAGGAAATAACTGCATTCTACACTGCAAAAAAAACTCAATCTTAGCAAGTGTAATACAATATGTTTGAATTTTTAAGATTGCAAGATTTGTATGATTATTTTGCATATTTTAGGAATAACGGCCTCACATTAAATTTTTAACCTTATTTTGAATTCATCTTAAAATAAGTGCACAAAGTCACCAGTCAAGTTATTCTGATTCTTGTGCCCAAATTTAAGAATTGTAATAAAATCAGGATTTTTTACTTGATTCCAGTCTTACTTCAAGGATTATGAGATTTTGAGAAAATCTTAAGAAATCTTACAAAAAAAAAATACATATCAATTTACAAATATTTTGACTAGTTTTTGCCCATGTTTTTTTTGCAGTGCAACTGCAGCCCACATAGCAAAAAAAAATCTTAGCAAGTTAAATTATAATATTTTAAAGCAGTAAAGTCACGTCCAGTTACTTTGATTGATTGTCGTTATAGATAGATAGATAGATAGATAGATAGATAGATAGATAGATAGATAGATACTGTAGATAGATAGATAGATAGATAGATAGATAGATAGATAGATAGATAGATAGATAGATAGATAGATAGATAGATAGATAGATAGATAGATAGATAGATAGATAGGAAGAAGGATAAAAGATAATAATACATATAATGATACAATAAATTATAAAGTATTATAAAGTAAAAAGTATTAGTACTAAGTAAAATTACAGTCTTTAATGTCTGTGTAGTGGGGGTAGTGCAGTCAACGAACACAGTCAACGATAAACACCAGTTGATTTGCATATTGTGAGGATAATTGATTAAAGCCATAAAGACAGTGCAGATACACAGTTATATAATAATAATTTAATTTAGCAGTGCAAATTTGTATAAACTAGATAAACTAGTAGTGCATGATAGGGTAAAACTATGAAAATAATGTAATAGGGCATCTCTAAGGGTGCGTCTGTAGTAAAGAAATTCTAAATAATTCCTGAAATATCAAATCAAGGATGCATTTTACTTAATTCAAGTCTTAATATAAGAATTTAGACATTTTGTGATTGCTTATTTTAAGAAGTCTTACCAAAATAAATGATCTCACTCCATTGGTAGATTTTTCTGTGCTTAATATAAGCACATAGCCTATGTCTCATATAGAGTAAAGAAAATTATTATTTGATCCCTTGTTTGTTTTGTCAGTTTGCCCACTGACAAAGACATGAAAAGTCTATAATTTAAACAGTTTAATTTGTTACTTAGCTATATTGTATGGAAGCCCATTTCCGCCACCTGAAGAAAAAAAACGTCCTCAACTAAGTCATAATTATGAGATAGAAAAGTCATAATTATGAGATACTAAGTCATAATTATGAGATAGAAAAGTCATAATTATGGGATAGTAAGTCATAATTATGAGATAGTAAGTCATAATTATGAGATAGTAAGTCATAATTATGAGATAAAAAAAAGTCATAATTATGAGATAGTAAGTCATATTTATGAGATAAAGTCTCATATAATAATAATTATGACTTTCTATCTCATAATTATGACTTTCTATCTCATAAATATGACTTACTATCTCATAATTATGACTTTTTTATCTCATAATTATGACTTACTATCTCATAATTATAATGAAATATACCACTTTAAATAATACTTTTTTCCTGATTACTGTCATTTACACACCATTCTATCTTTATCTTTGACAGTATTGTGTAAACTAAGAATTTTCAAATTGATGTTTAATTTCATGATGTCTCTTAATATAAAACTCTTAATTACGGCAACTTTTACACTCTTTGGCCTGTTTTTCTGCGCTAGAAATGTGCACTCTCTCCGCTTTTAGACTCTTTGGCCCGATTTTCTGCGCTAGAAATGCACACCCTCTTTGCTTTTAGACTCTTTGGCCCGATTTTCTGCGCTAGAAATGCGCACTCTCTCTGCTTTTAGACTCTTTGGCCCGTTTTCTGCGCTAGAAATGCGCACTCTCTCCGCTTTTAGACTCTTTGCCCTGTTTTTCTGCGCTAGAAATGCGCACTCTCTCCACTTTAGACTCTTTGGCCCGTTTTTCTGGGCTAGAAATGCGCACCCTCTTTGCTTTTAGACTCTTTGGCCCGATTTTCTGCGCTAGAAATGCGCACTCTCTTTGCTTTTAGACTCTTTGGCTCGTTTTTCTGCACTAGAAATGCACACCCTCTCCGCTTTTAGACTCTTTGGCCCGATTTTCTGCGCTAGAAATGCGCACTCTCTCCACTTTAGACTCTTTGGCCCGTTTTTCTGGGCTAGAAATGCGCACCGTCTTTGCTTTTAGACTCTTTGGGACGTTTTTCTGCGCTAGAAATGCGCACCCTCTTTGCTTTTAGACTCTTTGGCCCGTTTTCCGCACTAGAAATGCGCACCCTCTTTGCTTTTAGACTCTTTGGCCCAAATTTCTGCGCTACAAATGCGCACCCTCTCCTGAATCTTTGGCCCGTTTCTGACACCTAGCGTTCAAACTTTAAATCTCAGATTGTAAAAACCTGCTTAACCGTGGGCCAACTTTCATTCTATTTCTAAAATGCCTCACGGGCCGCTCCAAAAAAGGAAACGTAGTTTGGACACCCCTGAAATACAGCATTAAAAACAGATGCCTACGTCACAGACCATATTCTTGAGATGACCTGATCTGGTCCGGCTCTAAACTGGGCCCAGATTCCCAAAGGCATCTTAACATTAAGAACATCTTAACATGGTGAGAGAGAGAGAGAATGTGCTCAGTGTGAAGCCTGCTCGACAATCTATGAATCATCTTAGTGCTAAGAACCTTTTGGGAACCCACCCCTGAGCGTATTCTACAAACTTACATCAAAACTGACATTAGGTGGTCCACCAGAAGGGCAGGCACGCAATAAACTTGTGGGGGGCAACTTGTGCATTTTAGAGCTTCCTTGATTGTGAATGAATCTTTTTCCTTCATCAGATTTCCCTCTCACCAGTAAAAACAAACACCAATCACCAACATTTCAATTCTCTCGTTTCCATTCTCTTATTAACTGGTTTTATTGGTTTTGTCTCAGACTTCCCGGCTGTTTTCACAGTTGACAGGATGCTTGCGGTGAAGATTTTAAAGGCTGCAATGAATGGCGCCTCTTGTAAAGAGAGTTTGCTCAGAATTAGGAGCTATTTGCTGGCATCCTATAAGCATTAATGACTTTATTGATGTATTGTTGAAAAAGGAAAACCTAAATGGGCTGAAATAAAATGGTTAAAAGAGCAAAACATAATAATCTCTTAGTGAAAATAAGATTTAACAATGGGTTGAGGAAAAAAAAATACTGATAAACCCACCATGTTGGTCCTGGAGAACACCTACCTGCATATGTTTAGTGCTAGTTCTAACCATACACACCTGATCCAGTTAATGAAGGCCTTCAAGAAGGGATTCTAAATATCAAATATCAATGCTGTCCAATGAAACTTTACAGGAGAGAAAAAAAAACTTCAAAACTTTCAATGGAAGTCAATGTAAAAAAGAGTTTATTTCAGCTCATTTTTAAGTATTTTTATTGGTTCGTACATCAAGAAATTTCGGCACAGTATAAAGGACAATTTGTGTGTTTAAATTATGTAGTAAACTAAAAATCGACAAAAATAGAGATATTTGATTTTTTATTGGACTGCAGCAATTTTAAATCTAACTGTTTGAAGCTACAAGTGGGCAGACCTTGCACTCAACCTCACTCTTTCAAAGTGCATCAATCTGTGTAGATTAACATCCAGAGCTCGTTTGCCTTTAAAATATGTTTTTTTTTATTACAGTTTTGTTTACTTGCACCACTGTTCCTTACTAGTGTCACACAATGTGTTTCATAATCCAGTGCGCCTTATGTATGAAAATAGACCAGAAAAAAATATTTATTGATAGTGCGCTTTATAGTGCGAAAAATGTGGTATATGTTAGCCTGGGATTTGGGTTTTCCTGTGGTTAGAAAGAGATAAATTTGAGTCATTGTGTTTTCCAGAGCTCTATTATTTGTGATAATGACACATCGCACCTCTATGTTGTTTTCATAAAGATGTGTTATCTTTCTGAAGTGACATGTTGATGCATGGAAAGAGCAGAATGGTCAAGAACCAGGGCAGGAGCCTGCAACCTCTGACTCTACTGCTTCTTTGATTTTCTTAAACTCTGAAAGCCCCAGTAATGCTTCAACAAAACTGCTGACTCCACAGGTTACAGGGCTTACACACTTACCTCAGTGTGAGGGTGTGTGTGTGGTGTGCGAGAATGTGAGCTGCAGGGTAAATGACAAGGCTTTGAACCCTGTTCGACCTTTACTTAAGAGGAGTCTGACCCATTTAACGGGAAGCTGCTTCAGCTTGTCAAAGACAAAACAAGACGTTTATAGAACGGTCGGCGTGTTCAGGAAGAAGCTAAAGAGACCATTAGTGCAAAGGACCTGTTAAAACTGTACAATTATTCTCTACTTACCACATTATAAGCTCACTGTATCTTTTTTCTTTGTTTCTTAGTTATTTTGCTTGTTTTAAGCCAAAATTGCTACATTTTATAGACCAATAAAATAGAAAAAGTGGACAGCTGGCTTGAGAAATGTGTTCTTTTAGCAGATGAACTGTTTATACTAAGACCAACTGCTCTTCACTAAAACGTTCACTTAAAACCTTATATTGTCTGACTAAATAATCTATTCCAGACTGACTTTTATTAATTACAAATGTGTTTTTTTTTTTCAGCAGAACTCAGCGGAACACAGTACATGTGTAGCTGATATATTTTGATTTAGATTTCTTTCAGATTTGTATTAATTTAATTTATTTGTGCACCTTAAATGTCTTTTTCTTTCTTTTATTGTAAAATTTAAAACAAACAAAAAAAAATTGAAAGAAATAATCTGTTCCAGACTTTAACTTATTTATATATATAAAGATCAGTGGGAATATATTTTTTTATATATTTTTTTCATTTATTCCTCTCCATTATGTATTTGTCATGCAACATATTTGTTAATAAATTTTTTGCACTTTGAATTTCTTCATATTTTAGTCTTTTTTATCATAGCAGTTAAAAACAATCTTGGAATATAAACAAAAAAAATCTCTGAATAAATAATATGTTCTGGACTTTTATTATTTAAAAAACATGTTTTAAATCCAAATCAGTTAAATATATGACACATCTATAATGTATATATTTGTATTTTTTTATATTGTATTTGTATTGTGGCCTCGGTTGCTCGATCCTGCCGCTTCGCGCATTATAACATCAGGAAAATTAGACCGTTTCTGATGCAACAGGCCACCCAACTCCTGGTACAAGCAGTCTTCATCTCACGCCTCGACTACTGCAATGCCCTGCTAACTGGCCTCCCGGCCTGTGTAGTAAAACCACTCCAAATGATCCAGAACGCAGCAGCACGTCTGGTCTTCAACCAACCAAAACGGGCACATGTCACCCCGCTGCTCGTTGAGCTCCACTGGCTACCAGTTGATGCTCGCATCAAATTCAAAGCTCTTACAATCGCCTACAAGGTGATGTCAGAACAGGCTCCTTCCTACCTGCACTGATCACTCCTGAAGACTTACGCTACCTCCCGGCCGCTGCGCTCCTCCAATGAACGTCGCCTCGCTTTGCCAAACAAACACTCACACAAAGCAATCCAGACTGTTCTCATACAGAGTTCCCCAATGGTGGAACAAACTACCTTCCACTACCAGATCAGGAGAATCTCTCGCTATCTTTAATAAACTCCTGAAGACAGAGCTCTTCAAAGAGCCCTTACTCTCCTAACACCTCTAACTAACTACCTTCTACTACCAGATCAGGAGAATCTCTCACTATCTTTAATAAACTCCTGAAGACAGAGCTCTTCAAAGAGCCCTTACTCTCCTAACACCTCTAACACACTAACTACTTCTAACCCCATTTCCTTCTTCCCCTCCTTCACTTCTCTATCCTTTTATTTCCCTTCGACCTCCTTTAAGCCCTATCTAAAAATGGGTTATCTAAATTCCTATTACTTTTGTACTTCATTATTGTAAGTCGCTTTGGACAAAAGCGTCTGCCAAATGAAATGTAATGTAATGTAATGTAATGTAATGTAGTGTAATGTAATATTTCATTTGATTTATTTAGCCCCTTTTGCATGCAACATATTTGTTTTTATATGATTTGCATTTTATTTTTTCACATTTTATTTGTTTTAATGTATATATTGTCTTTCTTTTTATTATAGCAGTAAAAAACAATCGTTGAATATAAAAACATATCTGAATAAATAATGCGTTCCAGACTTTTATTATTAAAATATATATTTTAAATATCAAATATAAATAAATATAAAAATGTATTATTCTTTTTTTTATCCAAATCAGTAAAACACATGACATATTATTTCATTTGATTTATTCCCATATTCTGCGTTTTTATTGCATCATATTTTTCTTTTTTATGATTTATATGATGTCTTCATATTTTATAAAAAAAACTTTAATGAATAATAATAGTTAAAAATACCATCCGTTCCAGACCTTTATTATATAATTCATACGTATCTTAAATGTCTTTCTTGTTTTTGTTTTTCTTGTATTAGAACAGTTTAACACTGTATAACAGTGGAGGTATATTTACTATTGTAAGTCGCTTTGGACAAAAGCGTCTGCCAAATGTAATGTAATGTAATGTAATGTAATGTAATGTATATTTCAGGGCAGTTTCAGGGATTTTTAGGAATAATTGCTGCTGAGGAAAGCACGCCCAAACCAGCCAATCTGAGAGAAGGGGGGCGGGGCTTGTATGAAAATGGGTGTGTAAAAAAAAAACACAAACCGGGGCACGAGCGCGCGCGTGGCTCCGAGGAAAAAGTTCCACTCCCCAAAAAGTAGATCCCAAAACTGAAGTGAGGAGCAGCTGTGCAGAACCCTCTCAGAAGATCTGGACTACTGCACAGCACACACTACACACACACCAGCACACACACCTCTCAGAGCATTCACTCAACTTGCATTCCTCTTTAACTAAGTTAATATTTTTATTTATTTACGATTTATTTACGCAAAACCTCAACCTGCACCTACCTGTAGGAGATACAGTGGACCAGGCTGGACTCTGGAACTGGACACCACCACCCTTAATGAAGGAAAAAGGTAGGTTTGGGGGTCGTTTCGTCTTTGGACTGCTTCTAACTCTAGTCTGAATTAGTTCTGGTTCATGCTGGAGGGTGCTGTCACTTTTGGGAAGGAATCTTCAGAGGAATCATGAATGAAAGTCATCTAGCACTAGGATTAGGACTGTGCTAACAAAGAGAACATAAGGTAATATGATGTTTTGTTTACTGTCCAGTCATTTTAGAAACTTTCCAAGAGAACAAGAACTGATACAATGTCCATCCAATGATCATCAGTAGATTTAGATGACAACTCTGTTGCATTTAATTTGGTTAATGCTGGTGAATAGGCTTGGCTTTGCTGGTCAAGGGGCTGGTCAATAGGCTTTGGTGGTCAGGGGCTGGTCAATGGGTTTTGCTTTGCTGGTCAAGGGGCTGGTCAGTAGGCTTTGGTGGTCAGGGGGCTGGTCAATAGGCTTTGGTGGTCAAGGGGCTGGTCAATAGGCTTTGGTAGTCAAGGGGCTGGTCAATGGGGTTGGCTTTGCTGGTCAAGGGGCTGGTCAATAGACTTCGGTGGCCAGGGGGCTGGTCAATGGGTTTTGCTTTGCTGGTCAAGGGGCTGGTCAATAGGCTTTGTTGGTCAGGGGGCTGGTCAATAGGCTTTGGTGGTCAAGGGGCTGGTCAATAGGCTTTGCTGGTCAAGGGGCTGGTCAATGGGTTTGGCTTTGCTGGTCAATAGGCTTTGCTGGTCAAGGGGCTTGTTAATGGGTTTGGCTTTGCTGGTCAAGGGGCTGGTCAATAGGCTTGGCTAGTCAAGGGGCTGGTCATTATGTTTGGCTTTGCTGGTCAAGGGGCTGGTCAATGGGTTTAGCTTTGCTGGTCAAGGGGCTGATCAGTGGGTTTGGCCTTGCTGGTCAATGGGTTTGGCTTTGGTGGTCAGGGGCTGATCAATAGGCTTGGCCTTGCTGGTCAGGGGCTGGTCAATAGGCTTGGCTTTGCTGGCCAAGGGGCTGGTCAATAGGCTTGGCTTTGTTGGTCAAAAGGCTTGGCTTTGCTGGTCAAAGGGCTGGTCATTAGGCTTTGCTGGTCAAGGGGCTGGTCAATGGTTTTGGTCATGCTGGTCATCGATGTCAACCAGCTTAATGATATTGGTTGGCTAGCCTGGTCAGGTTGACTCTGATTGAAGACGAGTTAAACCATCAAACTTAAAAACACAATAAAATGCAACATGCCAAAATTAATGCTGGTTATGTGGTCAAACTAGGCAATCTGGTTGGCCAGTTTGGTCAAGCTTGGTCATACTGGTCCTTTAACATGGTAGACCAGAATGGTTATGATGGTCAACCAGCTTGGTCAGGCTTAGTTTTAATGGTTGTCCACTCAGACAGATTAATCAAATGGTCTTGGCTGGTCTTTAATGTTGAATGTGGTTCAAAAGCAGGTGGACCAGCTTGGTCAAGGTTGGTCTTGCTGGTCAAACATTATTGTTGTGCTGGTGGTCAACCAGTTTGGACAAGCTTGGTCTCACTGGCTCATCTAAACTGATCATGCTCCTAGACCCAGTGAAACCATCAAACTCAAATCTGAACACATGCCACTCTGGTCAAAATCTAAGCTGATTCACTTGGACTGTTCATTCTGGGTTTTTTATCAGGGAGAATATATCATTTTGAATAGTTTTTTATTCCAGTTTTTATTGCATCAAACCGTCAACAGTCTTTTTCCACATATATACTTTTCTCGTTTTGCATGCATTCTTTCTTTCTCTCTTTATAACTCCTCTGGGTGAAGGATTTAGTCTCCATGGCGAATTGATACTGGCTGTGGAAGTCATCACCATCACCACCATCCCTAACAATAAAGTAATGGAGAGCTTCCATAAGAATCCATATAATATTAAATGTGAAGGTCCCACGAACGGTTCTCTGAGCATAAAAGCATAGTTGTTTTTATTTTTAAAAGGTTCGAAAATTGAATAACATTTGTTAATATCTTAATGTTTCAATTTGTAAGAGTACACTGTACACCATGTTGTGCAAAAATGTGTTGAACCCCATTTTAATATATTTATTTATTGGTTTGATAGGACCCTTTTGGGCAGGTGGCATGTCTGAATCCATTCCTGTGTTTCCAGGAATGATGGATGATGGTGCTTCATCCAGTACTTGAGTTGGGATGAGTTGAGAATGAGTTCAGGTGGTGATCATCCAAAATCCTGACCTCATTAGCTCTTGCTTTTGTCGCAGAATGCAATCAAATCCTCACAGCAATTCCAAAATCCAAAATCAATACCCTTGATTTTAGCTGAAATAATGAATGAACATGCAGGTATCCCAATACTTTTGTCAATATACAGTGTGATTTATTCAGTATTGTGTTCAGCTACATTGTAAATGAGGACCTCCCTAAATGTATTCTGAGTGTGAATAAAGGTTGATTGATTGATTTATTGATTTACATTGGGATGAGTTGCAATCAAATCCTCACAGCAGTGTTCCAAAATGCTCCTAGTTGAAGCCATCTTTGGACAGTAAAGACAGTTATTCCAACAAAACTAGGATCATTTTAAATTATTAATACCCTTACATGAGCAGCTATTCCAATGTTTTTGCAAATCCCCACAGCAATGCTCCAAAATTTGGTGAAAAGTCTTCCCCAGATAGTAGAGACAGTTACTCCAACAAAAGAAGGACAAACTCTTTTTAAATACCCTTAAATGTAGAGATGACCCAATACTTTGGTCAGTATAGTGTAGTTCTGTAGTAAAAAAAAAAAAAAAACTGTTTTTGTACTAAATGTGTCAATTGACTTACAATATCACAGTGTCGTTATTACAAAACGTCTCTGAAACATTGTGATATTGTTTTAAGGCTTTTGCTTTTGCTGTTAGTAGCAAAAAGTAAAATACAAACTGTTCTCATTTTCCATAGCACTATCGGGCGGGTAGAGGTTAGCCGCTAAAGCTAATGCTGCTGCACCCACCCTTAGCGGACATCTGGAAATCTAAGGTTACTGCAAATAAACAGATTTAATCCTGGATACATGGAATGCATTATTAGTGTTATGGCATGTTGGATCATTGACTTCTGTATTAACCTGGAGAGAATCTCAATTAGGGGTGTGTCATATCATATTTAATGCGATAATAATGACAAATAACATTTATTATGCATTTTTTTGTTGCAGTGGTGTTTTCTTGATTTTTTTTTTGTCATTATGCCAAAAATATAATTTTCACAAAAATACCCTCCCACACCTCATTGAAAGTAGCCTAACAACAGAAAATGCAAGACATTGCCTTATTTCTATTAAATTCTAAAAATATGAATCCTTTTGAAATACCCTTTATATTCTTTATCCCCCTCTTTCTTTATTTCTTTCTTTTCCCCTGAGGATAGCGAGCTTTAATAGGTGACTAACTTGTTAAGAATGTGATTTGCTTTGCAGAGATTTTGCAGAATTGACATTCTAACCCCTGTGTCCGGTTGCAGGAGGAGGTAGCCGCAGCTGCTGGGCTCAACATGGGCCGTTTAGCCGCTAACGTTTGGACGCTGTGTCTGCTCCTGCTGCTGCTGCTGTTAACGTGGACGGATTTGGCTCAGTGCTGCCCGCGGCCATGCGCCTGTCCTCAACCCAAAGAAGTGCACTGCACCTTCCGCTCTCTGCTCACCGTGCCCGCTGGCGTGCCCAAACAAGTGGAGCGCATGAACCTGGGGTAAGAGTTTGGAGACAGAAGAGGCTTTGGCAACAAAGCAGTCATTGTTAAACTGGCTGGGTATGCACATCTGCCTTCCAGCGTGATTAACACACAAGTTCAGGGACTTAGCTTGGTGTTCCAGGTCAGGATTTAGTATCAATTTCAATCCCAGATAGGGATTAAGTTTAGTCATGGCTTACACTTTTTTTTCTAGAGCAAAGAGTGTGTTCACATCCGCACTCTTAGTCCAAAAACTGCATTTTTATCCTTGATTTCATTCATTTTGGTAGGTGCACAGGATACAGTAACTGCACACTTTGGATGCGGGCCAAAACAGTTGCACCAAGACCGTTAAGAATGAAATGAAATGAAATGAAATGAAGTTTGTTTGTGGTGAAAACGTGATCTGACCTAGATCTGTGGCCAATTTAAAGCAGCAGTCCATGAGTTTCGGGCATTTGGGGGAAAAAATCAAATACTGTCAAAATGTAGAGAGCAATTACATACAGCAAGCCTACCAGACCACTGTTTTGTAGCACTCATTATATTAAATTAACACTCAGGAATTATACTGCTTCCAATTTAAATGAAAATATCTTATATAAGATAATTAATACAACTCTGAACAAATTTGATGGTATTCACGTGGAATTTTTTACATATTTCTCTTCTGAAAAGTGTTTTTTTTAGATGTTGGAGCATTACGATTACATTGATTACATACAGCCACTTAAAATGATTCATTATATGTCTTGCTTTTTAAAGAAAAAAAATGTTTTGTAATTTGTAACTGAATATTGAAAAATACTGAAAAAAAAACTCCTCAGAAGACGAAACAAACACTGAACGTTTGGGCTCAATTTTCTATTTTAATATAAGGCTTCGTTCATTCTATCTTTATTCGTTCTTTTTAACCAATAAATTTCCATGACTTATTCATGACTTTTCAATGCCTTCAAGGCAAATTTTATGAACATACGACTTTTAAAACATCAGTGCAGTTAAATTAAATCAATTAAAACTATAATTAAAATTGATTATAGTAGATCTAAAATGAATAAGATACAATGATGACACACAATATTTAATATTAAAACGTATATTAGATCCTGAGAGCTCCACTGTGTAGGGTTAAATTACTGAATTAACTCTAAAATTTATCTGTTAGCTCAAAATCCCAATTTTCGCAATCGATAAACTGAAACACAAAGATTTTAAGACAAAATTTCTGTGTCGTTTCCAAAACTTTCTGAGTATTTTTATTTTTCCAAAACATATTCCATGCCTGGAAATGGCTATTTTTAAATTCCACTACTTTTCCAGATTTTTCATGACCGTATGAACCCTGATAAGGGGTGTCTGGATTAGAGTTGAGACAAAATTCTGTGAAACTGAGACCACTAAATTCATAAGTCTTACTTCTTTGCTTAATTTAAAGTATTTTATTCTCTTCAGTAACGCAGATGCTGTGAAATATCGTATAGAATTGTCTTGCAATAGTGTAAAATTCATAGTCCACATCTTCAGCCTAATAAAACATCATGTAAATACATGTTTTTTTTTTTTCCATTGTTTGCAGGTTCAACACCATGAACCGAATAACTGACAGCTCCTTCGCTGGTATGCGAAAACTGGAGCTCCTCATGATGCATGGGAATGACATTCATAACATTCCTAACGGCGCATTCCGAGATCTAATATCTCTTCAGGTGTGTAATTTATAGTACAACAAATCATCTCCACCACCATCATCTCCATCTCATTCTGTCACCATTGTTTTATCACAGAAAAAAAGATCATTGACGACAAACACTGTCTCTGTCTTTTCTCCTCACGTCTCTTTCAGATGATGAAGGTGAGCTACAACAAACTGAAGATAATTAGCAGGAACACCTTCCAGGGGCTGTGGAACCTGGCCAGGCTTCACCTGGACCACAACCGCCTGGAGTTCATCCACCCCGACGCTTTCCAAGGCCTCACATCCCTCCGTCTCCTGCAGCTAGAGGGCAACCGGCTGCAGCAACTCCATCCGGCCACCTTCGCGACCCTCTCTGTGCTCGGGCACTTCCCTGTGTCCACCCTCAAACACCTGTACCTGTCTGAGAACGGGCTGACCTCACTGTCTCAGAAGATGTTAGCTGGCATGCCACATCTGGAGAATCTCTTCTTGCATGAGAACCCTTGGGTTTGTGACTGCAGGATGAAGTGGTTCAGAGATTGGAGCAAAAGTGCACCAGGTAATTATTATTATTATTTTTTTTTTTTGAACGTCACTTTCTTCTAGGGCTGCAACGATAAGTCGATATAATCGACAATTTAGATTATTATTTAAATTTGTCGACTAAAAATTTCATTGTCGACTAATCGTTAATTTGTAACAGTACCACATTACACAAAGTGCTGGTGACAGAAGCGCAATGGGAGATGGGTAAATGGTACAATCAATTTAGTTTGCGTCTCCAGAAGTGCCCAAACACAACAAAATACATATTTAATCACTAAATATCAGAACTTTCCATGTTTAAATAACATTCAGATATTTAAATGCCATGTATCTATATATCTATATATCTATCATGTATGTGTATATCTAGATTGTATCTATCTATCTAAAATAATAATAATAATAATAATAATAATAATAATAATAATAATAATAAATAAATAAATAAATAATAATTTCCCCTTTGGGTATCAATAAAGTATCTATCTATCTCCATCTATGAACAAATCCATGTATCCATCTATCTAAATCTCATATTCTGCTGTTTCTATTGTTTTTAGTGATGGCAGAAATAATCGTTGACTAATCGACTAATCGAAAAAAAAAAAAATAATAATAATAATAAAAATCGTCAGATTAGAGTCGACTACCAAAATAATCATTAGTTGCAGCCCTGCTTTCTTCCATTATCTGCTTTGTCTTTTGTGTGGTTTAATGAATTAAACTAAACATGTAGTAGTTGATGTCAATTAAATCAGTACATTCTCTACATTTTGGGTATGCCACATGACTTTTTTCATGATAGATTGGGACAAATTGGGTATCTCGCGCTTCTTAAATGAGTTTTCCTGAATTTTATGAGGAATGATGATAAAAAATATCTATTTTAAACATATTAAACTGCACAATTTTAACCTGATATGTCTTAAAACACACTTTGCCTTACATAGGAAACGCAGAGTAAGCATGGAAGCACAACAGCTTGCTGCTCTAGCTCTAGCTGTCGCATTATTTAAGGTTAAATATAAACTTTCAAACAAGAAGCAGCCTAATAAAAAAGCCAAATCAGATGTTTGATATGCTCAAAAATCCCAGTCTACACCTTTTAGACACTACTCAGGTCTCTCTCCAATTGTCGACTCCAACTAAAGCCATATAACTGCGAAACAAATTAGGGCTGCAGATATCGATTATTTTAGTAATCGAGTACTCTACTGAAAAATCGATTCAATTAATCGAGTAATCGGATAAAACATATTTGTTTGCCTAAAAAGCAATTAAAAATACACAAGAGATAACAAGAAATTTCACTTCATAATGAATTAACAATTGGTTAAATTTTTAAATGCACAACATACATTTCCACACTGCAAACACAAATAGAAATAAATAAAACACAAACTAGACATAAATACCACAAGTAATAATTTAATCATTAAAAGTTTAATAAATTAAGTAAAATTATTTAAACTTAGGATTTCTCTTTTATGAATTCATCAAGACCTGTGGAACAATTGTGATTAAAAAGTAATAAAAATGTTTTTTTTTTTATTATTTATGTTTTACATTACTCAGGTCTGAATAATTGACATAACTAAGACTAAATGACAATAATACAGTAAGTTCATGGCCAAGTATTCCGGCCAGAGTAACTTTTCTTTACTCAGCAACGTGTCTCTGTTGTAATAAACTAACCACACATATTAGACAGTATTCCTAATAATCCACGCTCCACAGCGCTGTCGTTATGTTATTAAGGTTCATTGATTTGTTATAAGTTAAATTTACTCCTAAAACCTCTGCCTCCTCCACTTCCTGATTCCTGTGCGTGGTTGACATAACACTAAGCACGCTTTTTTTCATTAAAAGTCTGCGCTAAATTACGTGCTCTGCATTTTAAAATTAGCAAGGCACTGAAAATTAATCGATTCAATTTTTTAATCGAGTAACTCGAAATATTATACAAATACAAATATTGTGAAGTTTACATCTTTCTAATCCCTTCCTCTTTCCCCAGGTGTTCTAAAATGCAAGAAGGACCGAGCCCTTGCTGGAGGCCAGTTGTGCCCAATGTGTTCTTCTCCGAAACATCTAAAGAAAAAGGACCTACAGGAGCTAGACAATCCAACCTGCAGCAGTCCCGTCATCAGTGCCCCTCACAGAACTTCAGTTCTGGACACAGAAAGTGAAGTCATGACCTTAGAGGAATTCCGGCAGCCTCTTGGGAACATTTCGCTAGACCTCTCAGATGAACACGGGAACAAAGTCACTCTCCACTGCGATGTTAACGAACCTACAGAATCAACCACCATCAACTGGGACCATGTCAACCCATATCAGATTGCTGCAAATGTCACACTGACCTTGGATCTGGAGTGCCCAATCGACAGGTCCAACTATGAGAGGCTTTGGAGGCTTATTGCTTATTACAGCGACGTACCGGCTCACCTGCAGAGGGAGATTATGCTAAATAAAGAGCCTCATGTTAGTTACAGGTATCGACAGGACTCTGAAAAGGACGCTCTTTACTACACTGGCGTGAAAGTCAATGTTGTTGCAGAACCTTCATGGATAATGCAGCCGTCTCTGGACCTCCGATTGAACAGACCGCAGTCTACAAGTAAAAGAGTTAGACTTGTTCTCAGCACCAGTATGGCAGAGCTGGTGGAGGCAGAGGCAATGAGGCAGCAGAGACGGACGTGGGTTATGATAGCGGCAAGAAATGATACCAAAATATCACACGCTGCTGTGGTGGGCAAGCCCATTCAGATGCACTGCAACGTGCACAGCTCAGGGAATCCCTCGATCAAGTGGATGCTCCCCGATGGATCAAAGGTTGAGGCTCCATACCAAAGCAGTGATAACAGAATCACAGTTTCTCCTTCTGGTCTGTTGGATATAAGAGCAGTGGACCACTCTGACTCGGGTGTTTATTACTGTATAGCATTAGTCACGAATGATATCACCGTTCTCCCCTTTCGCCTGACAGTTGAGGAGTCTTCTAGTCCACCGCCTGGTGGCGAAGGGGTGTCTGAACCTGTGGCGGGAGTTGCTGGTAGACCTGTTTCCCTCTCTTGTTCAGCTTCTGGTTCCCCAGATCCAGAAATCAGCTGGATCCTTCCTGATACCAGCGTGGTCAATACAAAGTCAAACTCATCGAAAATAGTCGTGGCTTTGAATGGAAGTTTAACCATCCTAAATAGCCAAGTGTCGGACAATGGTTATTACAAGTGTGTAGCGGGAAATCAACATGGCGCAGACTCTCTGGCCACAAAGGTGACTCTGACAAGGCCCTCTGGGGGGCTGCCTGTTAGAAAATATTTCAGTAGACCCCAACCTGCAGAGGGTGTCTCCACTAGAATCAAAGTCCCTATAGAAAATGATGTGGAGGCATCTGGCGACAGCGAAAAAGAGAAGCCTGAAGTAAAAGTTCCTACTGGGCAAATACTTTCAGATACTTCCAGTAGAAGGAGAGTCCCAAGCATTGGTGTACAGGGTGGACACCCCTCCAGAAAGTCATGGAGACGTCCTGCTATGCCCAGAAGACGAATCCCGTCTCCTGGAGCCGACAAGAGCAACACAGTAGAAACAAGAAGGAGAATCAATATGTCAAACAGCCAGATAGATCCAAAGCGCTGGGCTAGTATTCTGGCAAAGGTCCGTGGAGATGGCGGCAATCCAAAAACAACTACTCCCAGTGCTGTCCAAGTGCAGACAAGCACAAATACCTTACAGGAGCCGGACACTACCAGCACAGAAAGAAATAAAACAGGACCTCTTGACAAGATTGAAGGTTCATCAGCAGAAGGTGCTACCCCAGGATCACCACCATCACCACCTCCACCACCACCCCAAGAAGCATCAGACACAGTAACAGCAGCAGGGACGCCTGTGTCAACTACTGACATCAGCCTGGAAATACGATCTCTGGGGTCTGTAGACCAGACGCATATAATTTATCAAATTGCTGCCCCTGAAATTAACCCAGATTCAGACTTGTTTACATCCAGCACATATGTCATGCAGACCACCCCTGCCCCACAGCCTACTCGTCATGGGGCGACAGGGCCAGACGTTTCAAAGTTGCACAGTGTTGAATTGAGCAATGTGGAAAGCACCACCTCATATGGAACCCCTTTTCAAGAAAGCCAAAGCCACATGACTGCTGGTAAAAAAGAAACTGAAACAGTTACACAAAGGTCTGAGGGTGATCGCAATCTTGTTGAGGATGATGTATTTAACATTTCAGAAAGCTTCACTAAAGCAGGAGACATTTATCAAGAAAGCCCAGTATTGACCACAGTTGTAGCATTTGAAGAACAAAACACAGAAAAATATGCTGATTCAAATGCTCACTCATTTATAAAAACCACCACCACCACTGCAGCAGCTCGGCAAGCTACACGCAACCTACAGAGACACACAACTCAAGGGAAACATGGCATTTCCAGAATTCCACTGCTTACCACTGCAGCACCAAAGAAAAAAACAGGGTCTGAAAAAAACAGAGGAAAGCACACTATCTCTACGGATTCTGAGCCTCAGTCACGTGGAAGAGGTTCGTCCAATTTGCGGCGGAAGAATGGTGGCAAGCAGAGAAAGCCTAACAGAAAGAGAACAAGACCGAAGAGCTCCAAACCTTCTCTGCACGTCATGGATGTCGCACCACAGCCCACAAGTTTGGCCCCAGTTTCCAAAGTCATCAAGGCGACTGCCACCTCTCAGTCTGAAATAGAAACATCTGCAGGGGCTACAAGCTCTACTAGAGCCAAGGTGGATACCACTGTTCCATTGACTGATGGCCAAGCAACGTCACTAAGCAAAATGACTCACGAAAAGAACACAGATCCTTTATACAACGGCAGAAATAACCTAACCCCAGACTCTTCTCTCCTAAAGAAAGTGTCAAATGCTAAGGAAACAGCTCCTTCCTTTGCCAAACGAGCAAACAGATCAATGACCACCACAACATCAGTATCAGTGCCTCCCTCGACATCCCTCGGTTTTATAGGACCCAGAGAAACAGAGGTAAACACAGAGCCTTTCTTGACTTTTTCTGTTCCTACTCCGAATGCTGACAAAGAGAGGGGCGGGTTTACGAGCATCCGCCCTCCTGCAGTTAAAACGACGCTTGAAGAGGCACAAAAGGAAAGCGCTACAGGACACCAAGGCATCACAGTTGACACATCCCCAGAGAGTCCTTACATGGAAGCAGAAGTAATACCAGGTGCAAGTTCAGACAAAGCAGAGAATCAATACGAGCCTGGTGAAGCTGAAAATGTGACGGAGTTTCCAGTCAACTCCTTCTCCTCATCTGCCCTGAGTAACCAGCGTGAAATCACCACTGAGAACCGTGACTCAGAAATCCCAAGTGGCTCAACAAAAGCAAACCTTTATGAGGGGGTGAGAAGGCAGGAGAGCCCTCAGGTTATAACCGAGAGGCCTGTGACTTTCCAAAGTACTCAAGGATCTGGGTTAAATCCTGGGTTAACTACAATAACAAAGCTTAGCAGTGCATCAACGGATGGAGATTACGATCATGCCAGAGAAGGTTCAACCTCGCAAAAGAAGCCAGAACGTGGAGACCACTATAAGCCTCTGTATGAGGACCACAGAAACACCACAGAATTGGTCATGTCATCTCCATTTACTACGACATTTACACCACCAATCAATTCAACTTCAGAAGCAACCATGCTTGTGCAAACAACCGAAAAAGTAAAGAAGCCATCTCAGGGTCATCCAAATGCCCAGGTACCTGTCCAGGTACCTGACAGCACAAATCACATCCCGGACAGACACAAGGAAAGAATCAGTTCAACAGAAGAAAAGATCATTACGAACCCAACACCTGAAAGAACCAAGCCACATGTTTCTAATTCTACAAGTCAATCAGAAGATACCAAACCAGATGCTGGAACCGAAAAGGTTTTAAACACCGAACAGCCCAAGCCAGTTAAACAAGCTCCTACAGTTTCCCCAGAATTCCCAATAACAGCCCATCCAAGAGTAGCCATTCCTGCGAGGAATGGCCAGTCTAGAGGTTCTTCCACTTTCCTCAATGGTACATCTGGAAGAGCTCAGCAAACACCATTTCTCACATCCAGGAGAGGACAGCCGAAGATCACCAGCACTGATGTTAGTACCGTGACGGTACAGGCTGAGTCTGATGCCTATCTGCCATGTGTGTCTATTGGAGAGCCTCGTCCCTTCCTGTCCTGGACTAAAGCCTCAACAGGTATGTGTACCTTAATCCAGTTTTTTTTTTATCTTTGTAGAGGCTTTACTAGGATTATTACAGTAATTTATTTCACAATAATAGAGAATATATATAATGTCTCAAATTCCTAGATACACTATTAGATTTTGGAGCATTGCTAATTTAGGAATAGACACAACTTAAAATATATAAATTTCAGAAGTCATTAGAGGGGTTCTCCACAAACATTTTGATGTATAGTGTATCCTTTATCACAGTATACTGCTCTGGAAAAAAATAAGAGGTCACTACAGTTTCTGAATCAGTTTCTCTGATTTTGCTATTTATATGTATATGTTTGAGTAAAATTAACATTGTTGTTCAGATTAACAATATTTGTTGAAATAACCCTTATTTTTAATCACAGTTTTCATGCATCTTGGCATGTTCTCCTCCACCAGTCTTACACGCTGCTTTTGGATACAAAATTCAAGTAGTTCAGTTTGGTTTGATGGCTTGTGATCATCCATCTTCCTCTTGATTATATTCCAGAGGTTTTCAGTTTTGTAAAATCAAACAAACTCATCATTTTTAAGTCTCTTATTTTTTTTTTCCAGAGCTGTATGTCAGATCATGCAGATACTTCAAAAATAATGCAGCATCAATACATTTTTATACATTTAGGCTAACCAAAAATATCAGGAACAAAAAGAATATTCTGATTTTATAACAGATTTTTTAAAAGCTATTGTTTCCAGGTTTGAAAATGAGTTTATTATGCGTTTTACTAAATACAATACATAGACATCAATTGTATGACTAAGGGTTGGTTTCCTAGACAGGGATTAAGCGTAGTCATGGACTATATTTTCTTTTAGTGTAGTCCAAGACTAGGCTTAAACTGCCCCTTAATATCCTAACAATATTTAAAGGTGTGAAAAGTACTGACATTCTTTACTTGGGTAGAAGTATAGATACTAGGGTTCAAAATACTTCTGTAGATGTTGAAGTATCAACTCAAGCTTTTTACACTTTTTTTTAAGAAAAAAGTAATACAAGGGGAAAAATAAAGCCATTAATGACAACATTATAGGCGGCACCACAGGGTCCTATAGTGTCTGGAGTACCTTTGAGTCTCTGCAGGATCATCTTCATACTAGGCTACAGGCTACATACATCTGCAATGTTCTTGCTGGATCGCGTATACCTGAATGGAGAGATTTATCTGGATAGGTATTTTTTAATGATAAGAAGCTGTAATGAAAACAAGCTGAAATGAAATAGCAGTAACAAGGCTATTTTTAAAATGTAATGAGTAGAAAGTTCAGATTGTTGTGTGAAAATGTAAGAAAAAATATTACTCCAGTTAAAGTATAGATAACCAAAATTTATACTTAAGTTAGGAAGTATTTTCTTAGTATTTCCTTTTCTTAGTTTAGCTGTGGAGTTGTGGACCCGTGGAACGGTGTTCCTGTTTTTGGGACGAATTGGGTTGTATTAGTCTAATATCCTGACCTCACTAATGTCCAGGTATCCTAATCCTTTGTTCATGTAGTTGACTTGATGGAGCTAAATTGAATATTATATTTTGGTAATAGGAAAATAAAACCATTTATTGGTTGGCTTGTTTAAATGTTGAATTGATCTTGATATTTCTGACCTTTAAAACATTACTTAACAGATTTGTTCCCAATAGTAAGGCATGGTTCATCCATTGTTGTGAGCTCAAGACCTGTGGTTAGTGGTTGTTCAGTGGTTTAAAAATGCAATGGTGGTAAAATGCAATGTGGTATCTGTAGATAGTGTGTTACATTCAATTTAAATTCAATATTTCACATTTGTTGCATGTCTTTCAATCTCTCTGCAGGAGCCAGCATTGCTCAGAACACCAGGATCCAGCGCTTTGAAGTCCACTCGAATGGCACGCTCACAATCCGCAATGTCCTTCCTCTGGACCAAGGCCAGTATCTCTGTACTGTCCAGAATCAGTTTGGAGAAGACAAGGCAGTGGTCACTTTGGTAGTCTTAGCTGAACACCCCAGAGTGTTACAGCCACGCCATCAAGACACGGTTGCATATTTGGGGGATATGGTTAAACTGGCGTGTCGTGCTGAAGGGCATCCTCCACCGCGGACCACCTGGGTTCTACCTGATAGAGCAATGCTGCATATGGATGCTGCTTCATCACCTGGTGCAGCTGAACAGCGTGTCTCAGTCTTACCTAACGGTACTCTCCAGATTGCATCCGTTGCTTACGCAGACCGTGGAGTCTATAAATGCATTGCTAGTAACGCAGCAGGTGCCGACACTGTATCCATCCGTCTGACAGTTACTGCCCTACCCCCAGTGATTCAACAGCTGAGGCAGGAGAATATCAGCTTACCAGAAGGCATCACTGCATACTTAAACTGTAGTGCCAGGGGTGCTCCTCCAACTACGATCAGCTGGACTACTCCTGACGGCATGCAGCTCAAGCCCTCCCAGTTTGTCAGCGGTCATAACCTCTTCGTTTTCCCCAACGGCACTCTCTACATTCGTGGTTTGAGTCAGGCCGACGCAGGGAAATACGAATGCACAGCCTCTAATAGTATCGGAATTTCATCAAGAGCCATTAGTTTGAGTGTAAAAACCACTATTGCATCTGCCAGGACCAGGATTACCTCCTCGTCTCCACAGGTGACAGATGTCACCTACGGTGGGAGACTGCAGCTGGACTGCGTTGCAACCGGCGATCCAGAGCCCAGGGTTATCTGGAGGACTCCATCTAAAAAGCTGGTGGATGCTCATTACAGGTAATGTACATCAACATACTGTAAAAAATTCACATAAGTTATATACACAATTAATAAAATCTAACACATGCATCCAACAAGTAACCTGGGATGGGACAGGAACTAGTATTGTGTACCGTAGAAGCTAAAGACGCTGTACTGACCTATGGGATATGTTTATGGGGCCTATGTTTATGTCTAGCCAGATGCTGCCAGTAACCATCATCATCATCATCATCATCATCATCATCACTATCTACTGAGCTGTCTAGTGCGGGTGGTAATACCTTCCAAGACAAATCCCTCATGTACACATGATTCTTTGGATCGAAGAATGTTTAATGCCCTCACAGCTTCGCTTGAACTCCGATTCCAAATTCACATTGCCTTGCCATGAGCATGCTGCCCTTGTTCAACCTCACTCATAGCACCTCGCAGTTTATATACAGTTGTAAGCGTCCCTAAGTCTTCACTGAGGTAACAGTTTATTCCATCAATTAACCTTTATTTTCATTTAGCATTTACAACTTACTGAAAAATAAATTAAAATTAAAATAAAGTATTTACAGTAACCAGGTGAGCTAAAATAATAAGGAACTTCATGAACAAAAAAATAAAAATTAAATGGTAAATCCATTAGAAAAACAAGCAAACAATATAATATTTAATTAAGAAGAAATAAAATAGTGCAGAGTGTGCAGGCTAAAAATGGGAAGCAATAACATAAAGAGGTAAATAATTAAATTAATAAAATATAAATACCAATAAAGAAATAGAGGACTAAAAAAATTAAGAAGTAGCTAAAATATCATAACAGATTATAAAGAAAGTAAGTGACGGAAATAAAATAAAAGTTTTGAATGAATTTAGAATGAATAATTAAAAGGACAAAATAAATAAAATAAAAAGGTAAAATGACAAATGTAATGTATGGGTAATAAAATAAATACAATTATGAGATGAGAAAAAATTTAAAAAGTCTAACATGTAGAACAGTAAATTAGATAAATACAAATAAATAAATAAAATAAATAAAGGTCAAAAATAAACTCAAGGTGGTTAGAAACTAAACGTTTAAAATGATTTACTGACACGACCAGTCACTAAAAGAGAAATATATAAACTGACCAAGAAGTTTTTTACACCTTGGAATGGCTAGAGAATGCCCATATCTGTATACGTTCTGAGGTGTTATCATGTGTCCACAGTGTTGTCAGTATTTTTACAGGTTATATTATAAAATATTGAAGATTGCACATTCAATTCAATATACTCTAGGTCAGTGCAGCGTTCTAGTTCATCATTCTTTTGACATGGGCACAAAAGTATTGTCATGAGACACAAAAGTATTGCCATGTCCCATTACATGTGATATTTTAGTGTAGTTGCTATGTATATGTATTAGGATATGCACATTTATACCCCCTACTTGTATTTTTTTTTTCCCCAGCTATGACCAAAGGATTAAGGTGTATGCCAACGGATCCCTCACCATCCACTCGTTGACAGAGAAAGACGAAGGTGATTATCTGTGTGTTGCGCGAAACAAAATAGGAGATGATTACGTGCCCCTGAAGGTCAACATCTTGACCAAACCTGCTAAAATTGAGCAGAGGACCAAGGCTGATCAGAAGGTGACGTACGGGGGCAACCTGAAAGTGGACTGTGTGGCTTCAGGTCTACCAAACCCGAAGATTCAGTGGGCTCTTCCAGACGGTACTATGGTTAACAGTATTGTGAAATCGGACAGCAGCAGCAGCAGTGGTGGTGGTGGTGGTGGAGGCGGACGCAGTAGAAGGTATGTGGTTTTCGACAACGGCACCCTCTTCTTCAACGACGTGGGGATGCACGAGGAAGGGGACTACACTTGCTACGCTGACAACCAGATTGGCAAGGACGAAATGAAAGTCCACGTTAAAGTGGTGTCCTATGTGCCTGTGATCAGAAACAAGACCAGCGAGGTTGTGAGGGTCATGTACGGAGAGTCAGCATCCCTGAAGTGTAGCGCCAAAGGAGAGCCCAACCCTCTTGTTCTGTGGTTCTCTCCAACTAACCGAGCAATTCCTTCAGCTTCAGACAAGTACAAGATCCACGATGATGGCACGCTTGTTATTCAGAATGTGCAGAGATTTGATGGCGGTAACTACACTTGCCTGGCGAGGAACAGTGCCGGGCAAGATCGCAAAGTGTCCAGACTGGAAATCTTAGTCTCGCCTCCTGCTATCAACGGATTGAGAGGTTACACAAACTCTTTAAAGGTATCAGCAGTCAGGGATCAGAGGAAACTCATCCACTGTGAGGCTACAGGTATCCCCGTTCCTCAAGTCATGTGGGTTCTTCCAGAGAACATAGTCCTTCCTTCGCCATACTACGGAAGCCGGATGACAGTTCATAGAAACGGCACTCTTGAAATCCGTTCATTGAGGGCAACCGATGCAGCCCAGTTGACTTGCATTGCTCGTAATGAAGGAGGAGAGGCGAGGCTTCTTGTTCAACTTGATGTTACAGACACTATCGAGAAACCAAGGCTCGGGAGTCCAAAATCAGAATCTCTTACCTTAACTGTAGGTAGAAGCATGACCTTAAATTGTTCCGTTGAAGGTTCCCCAGTCCCACAGGTGACCTGGATACTACCTAGTGGTGCTCCACTAATGACTGGAACTCAGTTTACCAAATTCTTCCACAGATCTGATGGAAGATTGGTCATCAGCAACCCTTCTCTATCAGAAGCAGGAACTTACCGCTGCCTAGGGCGTAACGCCGGTGGTCTGGTTGAGAGGTCTGTGGTGCTTATGCCTGGACGAAAACCAGAAATCAACAACCGCTACAACTCACCTGTTAGCGTAGTCAATGGAGAAAGCCTGCACTTGCACTGCCTGTCTACAAGCGACCCAGTCCGCCTTACCTGGACATTACCAAGTGGCGTAGTCCTGAACCGACCCCAGCGAGCAGGTCGATATTCTGTTCTACCAAACGGAACGCTCTCCATCCACCAGGCCTCCGTCTACGACAGGGGCTCCTACACATGCCGAGCTGCCAACGAATACGGGAGCTCCCTGCTAACAATTCCAGTTATCATAATCGCATACCCACCGCGGATCACCAGCGGCCCTGCTCCCGCCACCTACGCCAAAAGAGGAGTAGCCGTTCAGCTGAATTGCGTAGCTGTTGGCATCCCAAAAGCCGAGGTGGCCTGGGAGACTCCAGACAGAACACGGTTAATCGTCAGTCCTCAGCCACGGATGTTCGGCAACAAGTACCTGCACCCGCAAGGCTCCCTCATCATCCAGAACCCCATGCCGAAAGATGCAGGTTTCTATAGATGCACAGCTAGAAATGTAATAGGGGTCGACTCAAAGGGTACTTACCTTCATGTTTATTAAGAAGCCATACATATGGTCCATTTGTTACATGCCCAAAGGAACTGCGAGGTTTAGCAAAGCCATAGCTTTCTTTTTTTTACCGTTTTGTCAATGTGAACATGGCTTGCTGTCTTTCTAGGACACTTTTTAACCTGCTTACACCTGGTCACTTCTTACACCCAAGTACAAATAAAGGCATTTAAAACAGATACAAATCTGAACACTCAACCACTTTAGGAGGTGGAGATGCTTTCGACAGCCAAAACTAGAGATTAAATCGCCAACATGTAGTTTGGCTTTCCTTTTTAAAGAAAGCGCAAAAATACAATAATCTTTTCTATATCCTACCAGACAAACCAAACAAGGCACAATACGTTTACCCTGGCAGTGCTATTCTAATCGTACACTTATGTCAGCATTGCTACTGAAGTCTCAAGTAAGTGAAATTTACACAGAAAAATGCAGCCACACTTTTGTTAAACTAACAAAAAAAGTTAGCTCGGCTAGCATCACTATACTAGTCCTGTACAAGTAGAAAAAAACAGAGCTTAAAAAAGTAATGCTGAATGCTTTTTGTGTTGAGTTATGAATATAACTTTGGAATAATTTTGGGAGATTGATCCCCGCCCTTCCGTTCTACACCCTATGTAAACCTACAGCTCTGATTTTGCTATTTAGAGGTTTATGTTTAAGTAAAATAAACATTGTTGTTTTATTCTATAAAATACAGACAACATTTCTCCCAAATTCCAAATAAAAACAGTCTCATTTAGAGCATTTATTTGCAGAAAATGAGAAATGGCTGAAATAACAAAAAAGATGCAGAGCTTTTAGACCTCAAAACATGCAAAGAAAACAAGTTTATATTTATAAAGTTTTAAGAGTTCAGAAATCAATATTTGGTGGAATAACCCTGGTTTTTAATCACAGTGCGTTTCATGCATCTTGGCATGTTCTCCTCCACCAGTCTTACACACTGCTTTTGGATAACTTTATGCTACTCCTGGTGAAATACTAGCAAATATTTAATTTAGAGAATTTAGAGAGTGTGACAATGCGAAAATGAACTTAAACTTGCCGTTTGTCAGCTCTCGCTGTTGGCTCTCTCCGTTGGCTCTCTCCCTCACTCCCTGCTCTGAGCACTGCTGGGGACCAGTGTGGACCTGCCACTGCCGTTAAAAAACCCTCAGTTATTATTCAGTATTACTCGGTTGCCAAATATTTGGTGCATAACTAATCAAAACTCTTCCCAGTTCAACCAAAACACCAGTAATACTGGTGTGAAAATTGGCATTTTCCATCCCACACAGCAATCAAACTTAATTTTGACTAACTGTAGATGTATTTGCTTATCATATGGCTAAAATCTTTTTTGGACACAATCCAACAACTACAATCAAAAAATAAAGTAACCAGGTGTAAACAGGTTGTTTTTACTCTGTTGTTTGAAAGTCTTAATAGCAATAATTTGGCTGAACCTTTTATCAGTTAAGAACATGGAGAGTAAAAAAAAAGATTTGAGTATGATTGTGTAAATAATACAGCCTATTAATATTTTTTTAATACATCCTCTTTTTTTCTGTAACGGACAACGACAATTTGTCAAATTGTATAGATGAGAAAGACTGTCTAATTTTATTTAATCACAGAAAATAATCGGAGGATATTATTGACAACTTCTGTAGCAGTTTAATGCAGAATTGTTTCAGGGATTATTAGCCTAATAGCATATTTGCTATTGTATGTTTTTTTTTTTTACTTTTGAATTTTACAGTTAAATAAATGAACAGATTTGCTGTTGGTCACATGCTTGTACTTGGAATGGGATAAAGCCTCCCAAAGTAGATCCCATGGACACACAGACAACAAGCCTGCTCACTACTATGATCTGCTTACTACTATGATTTCACTTTCCTGAGCTGTGTCTAAAACTATTAAATATTCACTATTCCCTACATGCTAAATTCCAGATTACTGTAAATGTCAGGAATATAGTTTTAAATGTATTTATTAAACAATTAAATGTTTTTTTTTTGTTATATATATATTTTTTTATTTACTTAAACATATTAAACATAGCAAACAAAGCACTCATATGTATGGTACATCATATATGAGAAGGTCGTCCTGACCTCAGAAAAACAGTACAAAAGGAAAACTAATTAATTAAGGCTTCTGTGGTCCCTGTCTAAAGATTTTTTTTTGTGTGAATTTACTCACCATTAATCATTCAATGACAGTACAATTAAATAATTAGGTGCACAAACATCTCTTCATTTTAGTCTCAAAAACACGCTACCAATTAGGAGTGACATACTCCATGACGTAATCCCAAAGATTAACATCGATATCAATATCCCAACCAAACACAGTACATTTACCTCAGCAGTGCAATTCCAATCGTGAATCTACTTTAGCAGGACCATTCTATTAACACATTTAGCTAGCTAGCTACTTCAGCTGTGCTATTATTATTATCAAAAATGTACCCCAGCAGTTCAATTTTACTCATAAATTTAGCTCAGCAGTGCCAGTCGAATCATAACTTTACTTAAGTAGTGCTAGTAGCTAGTACTTAAAGCTTCACTAGGTAGGATTGAGATTTTGTGCTCGTGGGCTCCCCCTACAGTTGTAGAGTGTAATAAATGTTTCAGGTGGATTAGTCTCTCTTTCTCGTTTTCTGGCTTTCACAGACATATTCGGTCTCTTTTCAGCTTCTGCCAGAGTGTCTGTATGTTAGTTTGTAAAGAATGAACCAGTAGTCCTTGTAGAACTGTTAGAACTAAAGGTCGGAAAGCAGGTCGCGGTTCTCGCGAGCGTTGTTCGCAGCCGCCTCGGAAAACTTACAGAGTCTGGTTTGAGCTCAGAGGAGCTCCGGCACAGACACGAGAGCACCGCTATTCCTCCTATTACACCTCAATGCAGCGCTGCAGTGAGTTTCAAGCTGTAATTTTACTTCTTTAAAAAGATAAAAAATCAAGGAAATCCTACCTAGTGCTGCTTTAAGCTTCATATAACTAGCTAATTTGGAATTTACACAGATTAACTGTGTAAATGCTAAGGCTAAGTTTGCTCAGTTATTGTTAACTATCCTAGTCTAGTGCAGCTTGTATTTTTTAGCTGGAAAACAGCCAGTTTGTGAAATATTAAACAAGATTACCGAATGCTTAAGTGAAACTTGCTGTTTTTTTAGGCCGCTGTTTTGACGGCTTTCCCTGGCGGCTCTCTCCCTGGCTGCCTGCCGGCTCTGTTCACAGCAGTGCTCTGATATGCAACATCACCAGGCCGCTGAAACACATCTTAATGTTATAATAAACACTGTAAGATTTAGTATAAATTGTTCTTCTTGTCACTTATTCGATTGAACACTAAAAAAAATGATGGAACCCTAAAGTATAAGTAGTTCAATATATAGTGAATAAGAAACCGTTTTAGACACGGCTCTGGTTACACTGCGTAGCTCAGAGCAGAATTCTTTGTCAAATAAACATGTTGTAGGAAGCATTAATCTGTTGTTGAACCAACCACTGTAGAAGGTACTAAGACTTTACATCATTCCATTCATTTAACACTGCATCTCTGAATTTGTTTTATCGGGTTTTTTTATCGGGTTTACACTAACATTTTCCTGTTCCAACAGGTTTTTTTTTATACTGTATCTCAGTTCTTTAGGATTGCATATACTGCTTTCATCTCCATAGAACTCCCAAAGGAGTAGCATATTTGTAGTTCATGCTCTTAATTTAACTTATTTGTCTTTTACAGACGTATATTGAGATGTACTGCTATTCTGAATTTTCTTTAATAAAAAGAAACTGGAAAAAAAATGTATGTCTTACGTTTTTGATTCTGATAAATCAGATAATAAAGTGACACTTTATTTGACATATAATGATTGATAATGGAGTGAGACATCCCACAGACTGAGACCTGGCAAACAACCTGATGTTTCCTATAACAGATATATTATAAAAAAAAAACAATAAATTAAGATTTATGATCATTTTCAGTGAACTACAATAAAAACCTTTTTTCTGGGTCTTAGAAGGACATTTTGGAAATAATCAATCTACTAATTGCAATTAGTTTATTAATAAACCATTAATAAACTAATTTATAAACCCTTTATAAAGGTAGTCTTATTTTAAAGTGGTACTGATACATCTATATAATATGAGTTTCACATTTTGAACTGAATTACTGAAATAAAGTTACTTTTCAATGATATTCAATGTGCAGCATTTCTGTTGTAATTTGTAGCATACGTCTGGTTGCACATGATCTAAGATGTTTGAGAAGCACTGGCCTAGTCTATAACAGTTTATTATTATTTTTAACTTTTGCGCATTAAAAATGACTAAATTCTCTACCATTTCAGGTTATTCACTGGACTTTAGGAGCTTAAATGGTGAAAAAAAAAACCTTCTAAACCTTTCTAAAACCTTTTTTTGTTTGTTTTAACAGGTAGTTTATCATGTGTTTGCATCTTGTTACCATCTCAACTGACTGAAGTGTGGGCCTTCCAGATGAATGTTGAGCTCTAGAGTTCTGCAGGCCTACGCTTTCATCAAATTGCACTGGATTCTGTTCCAAATTAAGCAAGCTCTTATTCACTTCACCCACTTCTTTCCACATTTGGAAAATTCATGATGTGCTGATAAACAAGCCGCTGGTTTATAGTGATGTTTCCAAGTGCCACAATTGAATGAGTCTGGCTATAATCTTGGTGCACACTGAGCAACTACTGGCTAATTGTGTAATTCAAAAAGTGACATCGGTGAGCACTCGCCGATCACTGATTTTTCCCAGTGGCAGTAACGAGGCAAAGCGAGGGAAAGTGAGGAAAGGCATAATTTCTCTGAACTGGAATCAGGCCCAGATACTCACAAGCTGGAGCTCAACATGTTGGACACACCTGGGTACTTTGGATTGCCAAGATTGTGATGAAGTGCTCATAGGAAGATTGTATTTCCTGAATAGTTACATCCAACTGTCACAGCCTTCTAACTGCTTACAAATTTGAGATTTTGCACTTTTACACAGTTGTTAATTCAATGTAATTTAACATATTTTATACATTTAAATGATTACATTAATTTCACTGTGATTAGCATTTTTATAGTTTCACCACTTTCAGTAATATGTTCTGTAATTGTGCAATAAAATGTCTAAAATCCCTGGATATTAATAGAAACACAACTGTACTGTTAGAGTGGTTTTTACGTTTTAGTTAAATCTGGCAGTTCTTCACAATGAAATTGGAAAAACTTGCTTTTACAGTGTCTACTATTGGAAGTAAATAAGAACTTTGATTTTTCTTCTCCTGTTGTGTTACTATTTTGGTGAAACAAGGGTTTTTGAAACTGAACTGTGTTAAAAGAGCTGAATGTTTGACCAATAAAAGAAAAAAATATATAAAGCTGGCTTAATTGTCTCATAATGCTTTAACTTGCTCAACAGACTAAACTGTTATTATAAAGCTGAAGTTGAGTAAATATTTTTACCAATTAATACATTATTTTTGACACAATATGCTGGGTTGCTACAGATCCTGGTAATTTATAAAATATCTATTACAATTATCTATAAAACTTCTGTAAAAAATAATGATTGTTCTCATTCTCCTAAAAAGATCTTGCCTCTAAATAACAAGTCATAAAGATTATACATCAAAATTTCAACTTTAAGAGCTCCCAGTGGTTCAGTGGGCTAAACGCTGCCACTATGATGAGGAGATTGCTGGTTCGAATCCTGTTCATGTAGCTTGCCATCAGCTACCGGCCTTGCTCTCTCTGGGTGGGCACAGGAGATGGCACTCTTTCCCCTCATCCCTCCAAAGGGTGATGTCGATCAGCACAAGGCTGTGTCTGTGAGCTGATGTATCAGAACCGAACCGCTGCACTTTTCTCCGAGTACACTGTGATGGTACTCAGCAATGCTACAACAGCAGCAGTTGGAAAAGAGGCGACTTCACAGAGGAGGCATGTGCTAGTTTTCACCCTCCTGGTGTTGGGGCATCACTAGTGATAGTGGGAAAATTAGAAATAAAAGAAAATAAAAAAAAAAACTTCAACTTTAAAATGCAGCTCACTTACCGTTACAGTAATGATGATCCTGGAACATGATTCTTAAAACATATGAGATAAGGATTGCATTACAATATTATTAAAGCGTTTCTCAGATAATGTTCCCAGAAGAATACAAACATTATGGAATATTAACATTCTCAAAACAAAAAAAAATAACATTCACTTAATGATGTGCACCAACGTTTCCAGAAATTTTAAAGCATTAAATAAAAATGTTCTAAGAACATCAGGATAAACTTGACTGATTGAACGTTCAAAGAATGTTAATCTGTAATGTTTAGTAAACGTTCTCCTAACCAAAAATTGTTGGGAATGCAGCTACATTTGTGATGTCCAGACATGCAAGTCCGATCTGATCAGTCAGATAACAGTGCAGATAGTCTTATCAACCGATCTGATTTAACTTGGAACTCAAACAAAGAGGACAGTACCATATTTTTCTCTTTCTTGCCAATAAACATCTGGAAGATTTGACAGAAAAAGCCAATCTTGTCATCAAACCACTAATATCAGCATGTGGAATTTGCTTAAGATCACTTGAGGCTTTGAAAGGAACCCCATTCTCTAGTCAGGTTAGACAGAAATAGAGCTTTCTGGAGTCCAAGATGGACAGATGTTCAACTCTTCTTCTGTCTTCATGGCAGAATCCCAGGTCTTAATGTACCACATCAAGAGTTCTGGAAACATGTGGGTGCCAGAAAAGATATCCTAAACTGTTAACACTGTCTGGATGAGATTCTCAGTGAAAAAAAAGTATTACAGTGTCAGGATGAGTGATGGGGTAGCAAATGTATACGCAGAGGCAGATGCTGCGGGATATAAAACTACAAGATGTAGACCAGCAGCAAAACTGTCATGTTTTGTAATGGTTATCCATGCATCAGGACCTAGATCTAGACACACAAGTCTGGAGCTGTAAGGACTCTAGATTTTGTGTTGCTTGGTTTGGTGGAACAGCTGTAGATGAGCTTTAAAGATTCAGACTAAATATTTAGAGTCGGGACAAATAGTCTGAGTTTGTTGCCTCCATAGAAAGGATGTTGTTACCTTAAAAAACACTGGTTTCCCATTTCAGTAGATGGTTGATAATGAGGAAATAAATTTACTTTTCATACTTTTTTCAAATCCAGAATGATTAAAATTGTATTATACCTACATTAACCCCACATTTGACATCCTGGATTGCTGCAAAAATGATTACAGGTGTGGTCTGATTAATTAGACGCTTAGTCTCGCCACTAAAGGACATATAAAAGCTTCCATTGCTTCTCTATAAAAAGGCTCTTAAAGGCTATTTTGGGTAGTGCACCTCCTGGTGAGATATTGTTGCTTGGTTTGTTGGAACTGCTGTAGATGAGCTTTAATAATTCAGCCTAAATATTAAGAGTTGAGAAGTTAAGAGTTTGTTGCCTCCACGGAAAGGATGTTGTTACCATTGCTTCTTTATAAAAAGGCTTTCAAAGGCTACTTTTGGGTAGTCCACCTCCTGGTGAGAGACCCTAGGCTGCTAGACATGCACTCAAAGACATTTCAGCCAGTTGACAGACGTTCTGAGAGAAGCTGGATGGTCATTTCAACAGAATACCACCATCTAGGCCATCATCTGTAAGTTGGCCATCATTGTCCTTGATGGCCAACTATTCACACAAAGCAATCCAGACTGTTCTCATACAGAGTTCCCCAATGGTGGAACAAACTACCTTCCACAACCAGATCAGGAGAATCTCTCACTATCTTTAATAAACTCTTGAAGACAGAGCTCTTCAAAGAGCACTTACTCTCCTAACACCTCTAACTAACTACCTTCTACTACCAGATCAGGAGAATCTCTCACTATCTTTAATAAACTCCTGAAGACAGAGCTCTTCAAAGAGCACTTACTCTCCTAACACCTCTAACACACTAACTACTTCTAACCTAATTTCCTTCTTCCCCTCTTTCACTCCTCTATCCCCTTATTTCCCTTTGACTTTAAAGTCGGTCACCTCTAGTAGTGATATGAGGGACACTAACAGCTCTTTGAATTTTACGTGCAGGACATCCTGCGGCCACAAATGTTGCCTCTTGGGGCGGGGCTTCCAACTGGCATTTTTCAGCAGGATAATGCTCGCCCACACACAGCATGGGCTTACCTGGAATGTCTCCACCAGATTTTGACTTTGTGTTGGTGATTGGTGTGGCGCAGTGGATATAACCACTTCCTTTCAATAAGCTACCACAACATGTGGGAGACTGCGGATCAATTCCTGGTCTGGGTGACTATGCTGCACTGCACACGGTCCAATGACCCAGTAAATCGCTTTTGATAAGAGCATCAGCTAAATGCCCTAAATGTAAATGTTGTTGGCCTGCCCAGTCACCAAATTAATCGCCAATTGAGCATTAATATGATATTGTATAACAATATTGGTTTATTTTAGATCACAAGATCTTTACTCATTACCCATTAACTGAATTGACACTGCTTTTTACTGGATCTTGACTTTAGGCTGCTTTACTACCTCTGAACAAACCTATTAGCTGTATTTACTGCTCTCACTGAGGTTATTTACGGGTGACGGCTCTCAAGATCACATCCTTGGCCTCTAAAGTTTACCACACACACACACACACACACACACACACACATATCTCCCGGTAGGAAGAGTCATCACTGACCTCTAAACGACAAACACCCTGCAAGCAAGGCCTTGCAGACTTCTCCAGCAGACGTGACCTACAAACATCCTGCCTGCCGTCCCTCTTTCCTCTTACAGATGAGGCAATATTTAAACACTTTGGCTATAAGAGAGATTCTGGAGTTCCTGCTGTTAAATCTGCTGTCAGAACTTAACCACACTCAAAGATATGGACCACACTAATGGGACACCACATGTGGAACATCTTTGTGCTTCAGTCTAGGCCCAAACATAACATTAGTTGAGTAGAATATAAGTAGAGAACCTACAAAATTCATCAAACTGTTAAAACAGCCAAACTGTATGACTGCATGGGAGTCTCTTGTGCAGGATTAAACATGTGCAAATCTCTCCCCCTAGTGGCTTAAAAATGTCCAATTCTTGCACCACTCCTACTAATTCTTCATAAATAAATAAATTAGTATGCTAATCAAGTGTAATTAATACAGCTTTCCTTAATTAGAATCATTAGAACCATGCTTGAACTAGATTGCAGCATAATCAGTCTGAAGATGAAATCAGTGGAGCAGTGGCTCTTGAAAAAAAACCCCAGCAGAAACAGTACTGAAATATGGGCAAGCCAATCAGAACAGAGCTAATTTACATGTATCTAAAACACATGTGTCTAAAAGTCACAGTAAATAAAACTGTCTGTTTAAAACTGAGCTAAAAGTTCTAAACCTTATAGAAACAAACCTCAATGATTTTGACATAGCTGAACTGCTTGAACTTTTGCACCAGGGGTGGCATAAAGTTATCCAAAAGCAGTGTGTAAGACTGGTGGAGGAGAACATGATGCCAAGATGCATGAAAACTGTGATTAAAAACCAGGGTTATTCCACTAAATATTAATTGATTTCTGAACTCCTAAAACTTTGGGAATATGAACTTGTTTTCTTTGCAATATTTGAGATCTGAAAGCTCTGTGTCTTTTTTTTATTTCAGTCATTTATTCATTTTCTGCAAATAAATGATCTAAATGACACTATTTGTATTTGGGATTTGGGAGAAATGTTGTCTGTAGTTTATAGAATAAAACAACAATGTTAATTTTACTCAAACATAAATCTATAAATAGCAAAATCAGAGAAACTGATTCAGAAACTGAAGTGATTTTTTTTTTTTTTTCCAGAGCTGGTCATTGATCAGCCAAACATTAGCACCACCTGCTAAATAGAGGACATGCATCGGCAATGAACGATGCCATGCAGAAGATTCAATGGTTGGTCACATGGTTCTCTCTCTGCGCAATCCTATTGACTGTAGATAGTCAATGAATTTGATTTGCAGTCACAGATTAGTCCAGATATTAAACCTGCTAGATGTTTGCTGGGTGTCTGTGACTGGTCTTTGATTGGTCGGTAGCCACTAAAAGAACAAAAAGGAAGTCAAATGATTATCTACACACACACACACACACACACACAGTGTAAATGAGAACATACAGTGAGACCTTCCTAGCTAAAACATACTTTTAATTAAGAAACAGGTTAAGTTTTCTTTGAATGTTTTCAAAAGCGTCTTTGCCCATATAATCAGCCCGGCCTTCCTCCCACCGCCTCCGACGCTCCTCATCGCTCTCCTCTTCACTTTTCTCCTCCCCGATCTCCTCCTCACTTTTCTCCTCCTTGATCTCCTCCTCCTTGCTTTCTTCCACAGCCTGCAAACAAGTAAACAGTTTATATTGTCGCTTTCCAATGAAAAACAAGTACCTCCAAAACTTTCAATAGAAGTCAATGTAAAAAGAGTTTATTTCAGGTCATTTTGAAGTTGAATTTCTATTGGTCCATTCATCAAAAAATTTTGGCACAGCTGTGGTCATCATCCTGTGGGCAGCGTCCTGTGGTCATCGTGCTATGGTCATCATCCTGTGGGCAGCTTCCTGTGGTCATCGTCCAATGGGCAGCATCCTGTGGTCATCGTGCTATGGTCATCATCCAGTGGGCAGCGTCTTGTGGTCATCGTGCTATGGTCATCATCCAGTGGGCAGCGTCTTGTGGTCATCGTGCTATGGTCATCATCCTGTGGGCAGTGTCTTGTGGTCATCGTGCTATGGTCATCATCCAGTGGGCAGCGTCTTGTGGTCATCGTGCTATGGCCATCACCCTGTGGGCAGCATCCTGTGGTCATCGTGCTATGGTCATCATCCTGTGGGCAGTGTCTTGTGGTCATCGTGCTATGGTCATCATCCAGTGGGCAGCGTCTTGTGGTCATCGTGCTATGGCCATCATCCTGTGGGCAGTGTCTTGTGGTCATCATGCTATGGCCATCATCCTGTGGGCAGTGTCTTGTGGTCATCGTGCTATGGTCATCATCCAGTGGGCAGCGTCCTGTGGTCATTGTGCTATGGTCATCATCCTGTGGGCAGCATCCTGTGGGCATGTTTCTCTGCAGTGCTGGGAATAAATTAACCACCAACCATAAAATATCTGTGGTGGTTTATCCTGTGAGGTTCTGACCACCACTGAATTTTTGAGTAAAAGAATGATACAGAGAAACAGATACAGAACTACAGTTTGTAATTATAGAACTACAAAGGGCTTCTACATGCTCCAAAGAGCTGATAAGATGGATAATAATGTTATAAAATTAACTTTGAACAGTGTGTGCTGTATATGCAGTCCTGAGACAGCTGTGCAGTACCTGTTCTACACAGGCAGATGGCAGCATGTGAATGAATTTCATTTCAAATAAAACTCCAGGCCTTCCAGTTCCAGTGGAAAAATGTGATCATTCTCTTCTAACACGTGAGTTAATAGGTCTGACTTTTTGTACTGCTTGGCTCGACTACGGTGTGCAAACTCCAAAAGCCTCTAAAATATGCACCCAGTTCATACAAAACCAGTTTGGTTCTTTTGTGTGTTGTTAACAAAATACATTTTTTAAAAGTAGGTTCTAAGTAAAATTTCTAAAAAAAAAAAATCAATAGCAAAGTCTCAAAATGAGTGACGTAAGACTTAAATCTAGAAAAAAATCACTGCTTCTCTGATAATTTCAGGAAAGTAAATAGTTGGTGAATATGGTCTGTTAAGAAATATACCACAGACATACCATATCTGGTTCAGTGGGTTCTTCTATCATGTCTTCCTCTACCATGTCTCTGAAGGATGTGTATTGGAGCTCTGAGAGATCAGATTCCTCAGCATCCCTCGGGTCAGGGCTCTGTAGGGTTCAGATCAAGTAAAACAATCAATCTTATCATTGAAAAGTTACTTTTTTCAGTAATTCAGTTCAAAATGTGGAACTCATGTATTAAATAGATTAGATATTAAATAGATACTAAATTGATCACACAGAGTGATCGATTTTAAGTGTTTATTTCTGTTATTGTTGATGATTATGGCTTACAGCCAATGAAACCCAAAAATCAGTGTATAATCAGTAATTAGAATATTATATAAGACCAATTGGTTCTTTTGGCAGTGTGGGCAGTGTGCCAAGTCCTGCTGGAAAATGAAATCCGAAAGAGTGGAGAGACACACAGGCTTGAGGTCTAGTGTGAAGTTTCCACAATCAGTGATGGTTTGGATTTCATTTTCCAGCAGGACTTGGCAGACTGTCCACACTGCCAAAAGTACCAGTTAGTCTTATATAATATTCTAATTTTCTGAGATTCTGATTCTCTGATTCTGTAAAACACTCTGTTGTGTAAAACATCTTTACATTAAAGACATTAAACATCTCTCAGCTGGCCTATAAGATAAATCTAGATATAGATACATGTACATTTGACACTAGGCCAGACCATCATCCCTTTAACTGAGATAAAGCAGAAGAAAGACAGAAGGGATTGTGGGAAAACAACTCAAAACCGACTCCCTCACCATCATCTCCTCCGGCTGATGACATGAACTTGAGGCGGGCAGGTTGAAAGTCAGCTCTCGGAGCGTCTGGCTGAGCGTCTCCTCCTCTGAGCTCGGGGCCTCGGGGCCTGTCTCTTGGCTTTGAGGCTGAGCAGCCGTCTGTAGTGCTGCCAGGGGCTGCTGTCTCTATAGCGAGAGGGAGATAAACACACATCCACATCCTCTCGTATGGCAGCTTCAGAGGAAGGTGGATTCCGACCTTGAGAAATGAGTGTTCAAGGTCTCTTCAGAATACTCCTAAACTACTAGACAGTTTTTGGATTGAACTGATCGTTTTAGGTTAAACTTTTTTAATTGGTGTTTGACCCTCATATCAGGCAGAGGTTCTTAAAACTTATTTGTGGTCATGCGTCATTTAGAAAAAAATATTTGTTAAAGCGACAGTCTGTATGCTTTGGAGATTTAGAGATATATAGAGCTCTCCCTGGTGAGAAAGTCATTGCCTTTAATACAGGTTAATGTAAATTTAAAAGTAAAATGTAAAATTTCCGACCCTGCAATGTGATTGGCTGAGAGGTGTTTTATGAGTGTCATTATCAGCCGGTAATGCACTGTAACTGAAGCTCTCCGTGTATTACTCCGCCACATACTGGTAACCTAGCAGAGATGCGACGTTCCTGTAAACGAACACGACTCAGCACCCCCGCCAGGAAAAGCACCCCCTCTTGGGAGCGCACACTATGTCGCTATGCATTTAATCGTGATTTTTTGTGCGTATTTCTTTTTTTCAAATCCAATTTACAAGGCCAAATTACCCAACCTACTCATTTGGACTCCCCCTATCACTAGTGATGCCCAACACCAGTAGGGTGAAGATGTGAAGTCAGCCACCCCCACTTTTTGAACTGCTGCTGATGCAGCATTGCCGAGTAGCATCACAGCGCGCTTGTAGGAAAGCGCAGTGACTTGGTTCCAATACATCAGCTCACAGACGTCTTGTGCTGATAGACATCACCTTAGGAGTGATGAGGGGAAAGAGCGACATTTACCCACCCAGAAAGAGCAAGGCCAATTGTGCTCTCTCAGGGCTCTGGCAGCTGATAGCAAGCTGCATGACAAGGATTCAAACCACTGATCTCTAGATCAAAGTGGCAGCGTTTCACTTGCTTGAACACTCAGAGCCTCAATGTGCGAACTTCTTATGTTAAAGCGGAATATCTCCACTTTTATCAAGAGAGAGGGTGCTTTGCATGGCTGGGGTGCGGAATTTAGCACAACATCGGTAAGCCCACTGAGCAGTAAGTGTGATGTACTGATGTAAGCGTGCTCGGGCACGTATTGTTTAAACGCAGTGTGAGTGCAGGTCAGCAGGGGGAGTGAGGAGGGGGCAAACCCGTGCTCCAGCACAATTTAACCAAACCGTGACTAATGTCAACCTAAGAGTCCAGAATCATATTTACTAGACTGTCGCTTTTCCATTTGATGGAATGATGAGTCTTGCCCAGGAAATCTTATTGATATAGTACCACATAGTCACCCAGACCTGGAATTGACCCCCAGTCTTCCACATGGTGTGCTAGCTCACTGACAATAGTGGTAGTAGTGTTATCTGTTATACCACATCTACCAGCATGGTTAATTGGTGCACTTACATTCTGTTGTGGCTGACTGTAGTATTCCTTCCACCACAGCTTTATATATGGCACCAAATTTCTGTTGGAATCCCAAGGAGGAGCTTTACTGGACGGTTTCTGGACGTTTGGGAAATGCCATGGCTTGGATGCTCCCAGAAAGTGGATAATTTTTGGCTGGTAGCCATATCTGCAAAATACCAAACACAATAAGAAAGAACTGCATTTAAAATCCTCTTACACTAGAGATGGTTCGATACCATGATTTTTATTCTGATATCGAGGTCAGTATTAAAATCTTGTGTGATTTTAAGCTGATATTTTACAATTACAAAACGATCATGATTTAAAATAAATAAAAACTTCAAGAAATTTGTTTTTGAGCATCGACAAATGGGCTACTACGCAAAAACTACTCAAACACTTATTACCACATTTCTAAAAGTAATAAAAACAAATCCAAAAACATCACATCACACAGATTCAATGAAATCATTCTTTATTCATTAATTTCCTACAGTATCTGATTGAGCATTTACTTTTGATATCAGCTTAACAGCCACAAGGGTGCTGATATGACATTTTTACCACATTGTTCGCACTATAAGGTTCACTTCAGATCATTTTCTTAAAAATCGTCAGCTTTAAACAGCAGTATTAGCATTAGCCGCTAACCACTCTAAGCGCTAGCTAGCTCTTTCCCTGTTTAGAGGTGAGTATTATCGGCTAACACAGCTGTACCCACTTGCTGCTGCACCCAGCCTTAGTGGAAATCTGGAAATCTAAGCTTACTGTAAATAAACAGAAGCACTTTACTCACCCAAATAAACAGTTTTCAGGAGAGAAATCTGTGTAGATTAACATCCAGCACTCATTTGACTTAAAAAAAATATATATATATATACCGTATATATATATATATATATATATATATATATATATATATATATATATATATATATATATATATATATATATATATTTAGCTTAGCCACCCAGCGGTGAGACCTGCTGAATTAGAAGGAAAACATGGCGACACCCCTGTTCCTTACTAGCGTCACTCAGTGCGACTTATGTATGAAAATAGATCAGAAAATAGATGTTTATTGATACTTCTCCTTATAATCTGGCCTTCTTCCGGCCTAAGTCAGTACCGGTTCTACCATTAATTGATTAGGAACCTCAGCAACCAATGCTTTGCTGATCAATACCAGCAGAGAGCTTTAAAAGGGGATTGACTTCACACAAATGTGTAAGGATTTACAGCGAGTGGGATGTCATTAATGCTAATCTAGGTGTAATATGTAAGTGTCCTTTTATCATACTTTTGTCCATATAGTGTATTTTGCTTTATGGTAGGCCTATAAAAATTTTTTTTATAGATAAATAAAACACATACTTGTGGAAAGCAGGTAAATATGTGTAGAGTGAACTGGCGCTGAGGTTATAAATAAACGGTAGATGTTTGTTGATGTCTCTGGTCGCCCAATCACTGAAGAAAGTGTTTAGAAGTCCTTGGTCTCCTCCTAAAAAAGAAATGCATAATGGTAAATGGCTTGTATTATAAGAAACCTCAAATAAACATTGATGATCTCATTACAGTGACACCTGTTAAGAGGTTTTAGCTTCTCCTTCTTCTCACCATCGAAACTGCCGTGCAGGTCAGCCTGCTCCAGAAGCTGTAAGTAGGTGTTCAGTGACGGCCTGAAAACAAAAACGCCGGAGTTGAAGCAGTCCGGCCAGCCTGGATCAGGAGCCGCTGACAGTTCCTCTCGCTCAAAAAGTTCATCTACATTAGACAAAACCTGCAAAGCAGAGAACAGCAAATTGAATGAAGATTAAATATTGTTAGCAGTAGCATTTAACCAATCACATTGAGGCTAATAATAATCATAAAAAAGTCATATTCAGGCAAAATTCTGTAATATTACTTTTCACTGCATGTAGTAGACCAGAGTTCGGCAATTAAATTGTCTGAGGGCCAGATATTTTCCAAGCCATTACGTGGCGGGCAACAAAAACAAAAAAAAATCTATTTTGGAAAATGAAGAAGTGTAATGGGATGGAGTGACTATACAGACTAGTAGCTCTCCAGCCCAGAGGGTTGTTGAACCCAATTGCAGAACAGTTGATCTCAAAGCAGGTAAACCCAAGAAGAAAGGAAAACATTAAAAATTAAATAAATAAACACACAGGAAGCCCAAGAACGAGTGGAAAACGAGAACTGGAAAAACCACACACATTTTGGTGCGTTTAGGATTTTGCCTGTGTGAAACCAAACCAAAAAGTAAATAAACTCATCAACTGATTCGAAGCATAGAAACCAACTACAGGTGTGAAAACGCCCTAAGAGAGAAAAAAATTCAAGTAACTCGAGTAACTTGACGAGTTCAGCACAGCTGCTAACTGAAAGCCTGAATTTCAGGTGACTCTACCTCAAATCATAAAGCTGACTGAGAAAATGTTCTGTAAATGTTCAGTATTGTAACTGATCTTGTATGTAAGTATGGCAAAGTATTGTCATTTACAGAAACAGCTAAAAATAACAAAAAAGATGCAGAGCTTTAACACAAATAACAAATAGCAAATAACACAAAGAAAACAAGTTCATATTCATAAAGTTTTAAGAGTTCAGAAATCAATATTTGCTGGAATAACCCTGGTTTTTAATCACAGTTTTTATGCATCTTGGCATCATGTTCTCCTCCACCAGTCTTACACACTGCTTTTGGATAACTTTATGCCACTCCTGGTGCGAAAAACTCAAGCAGTTTAGCTTGGTTTGATGGCTTGTGATCATCCATCTTCCTCCTGATTATATTCCTGAGGTTTTCAATTTGGTAAAATCAAAGAAACTCATCAATTTTAAGTGCTCGTTTATTTTTTCCAGAGCTGTATATCATCTATCTGTGCATCTGTGTTTAAAAATACACAGTTTTCATCGTCGTTTGAAGTCTTTAGAAGGTTATGACCTTCAAACAGACCAGTGTACTGATGTATAGGCTCCTCACTGTTTGCTCTGCCAGAAAAGTAACCAAAGTCATACCATAAACACTGTATATACAGTATTGATTCATAAGTCAAACATCATATCTTGTTTTACTCTAGAGTAAATACTAAAGTTCATTTTGGAACTGTTTTGTACTCAGTGAAAGCTTAAAGTCTTAAAGTGCTACAAAGTGATGCTTAAACATATTGAAACGTATTAAAATCAACCACTCACAAGTGCATCTGCATCCAGGAACACACACTTAGTGTAGTGTGTGAGCGTCCAGCAGTGGATCTTGGTAAAAGTGACTCCCAGTTCTGGACGCTTCAGCCAGGAGAGGTGAGCACTGTCCCTGCTGTCCAACACGTCCACCACTATGACCTCATCAAATACGTCCTGTAAAGATTTACTGAGGACATGCACAAACACACAAACATTAGATATAGTTCTAAAAGAGTGATTTTAAAAACAGGAGAGAGTGTGAATGACCATGAATGAGCAGTGGTTCCTTCATTACATTACATTACATTACATTACATTACATTTGGCAGACGCTTTTGTCCAAAGCAACTTACAAAAGTCAAGTACAAAAGTAATAGGAATTAAGATAAACCATTTAGATAGGGCTTAAAGGAGGTCGAAGGGAAATAAAAGGATAGAGGAGTGAAGGAGGGGAAGAAGGAAATGGGGTTAGAAGTAGTTAGTGTGTTAGAGGTGTTAGGAGAGTAAGTGCTCTTTGAAGAGCTCTGTCTTCAGGAGTCTCTTAAAGATAGCGAGAGATTCTCCTGATCTGGTAGTAGAAGGTAGTTAGTTAGAGGTGTTAGGAGAGTAAGTTCTCTTTGAAGAGCTTTGTCTTCAGGAGTTTATTAAAGATAGCGAGAGATTCTCCTGATCTGGTAGTAGAAGGTAGTTTGTTCCACCATTGGGGAACTCTGTATGAGAACAGTCTGGATTGCTTTGTGTGAGTGTTTATTTGGTAAAGCGAGGCGACGTTCACTGGAGGAGCGCAGCGGCCGGGAGGTAGCGTAAGCCTTCAGGAGCGAGTGCAGGTAGGAAGGAGCCTGTTCTGTCATCACCTTGTAGGCGATTGAAAGAGTTTTGAATTTGATACGAGCATCAACTGGTAGCCAGTGGAGCTCAATGAGCAGCGGGGTGACATGAGCCCGTTTTGGCTGGTTGAAGACCAGACGTGCTGCTGCATTCTGAATCATTTGGAGTGGTTTTACTACGCAGGCCGGGAGGTAAAGTAAAGGACCACTGGTGGAGACCCTTATCCACCCTCCACACTAACATTAGGAGGGTGAATATCAATCAACCTTTATCTTCACTCTGGCAAAACATTGATGGTGACCCTCTTTTACAATGTTGTGGAGCATTTATAACATCAAAGGGATTGAACACATTTAATAATAATTTAGTAATATTAAGAAATAAAATAGTGAAAAATAATAAAAAAGAACTCATTTTAAATTAACATTTAATAAAATATATATGTAAAACAGAAAATTATAAAATAAAAGTGAAAAATGTACAAAATATAAAATAAGTAAAAAGATTATAGTAAAAGTAAAGTAAAATGTTAAAAATGATAAGAAGTGATTAAATGAATAATATAACTAAGGAAAAGAATGAAAATATAAAACATAAAAAATATATATATTAAAGTAATAATAAATAAACAAAAATAAATTAAATAAATTAAAAATTAAAATAAGATAAACTAATTAAAATAAGGAATAATGCTCCACCAGTGAACTAAAGCCCTGTGAGCTCCCAAGAACCTTGGATTTACTCATTCTGGTAATGCAGCCCCAAATCAGAAAAAGAATGTTGTTTTGGACAACATGAAAAAAAACAATAAATATATATTTTTTAAAAACTTATGTTTACTTCCCAGCAGACAAAATGAACTCAAAATATTTCACATTTTGTCTGCTCAACTTCATTTCATTTATTTATATACCTGTACATTCATTCCTGCATTCAGGCCTGCAACATATTCCAAAAAAAAAAGCTGGGGCCGAGGCAATTTAGTGCTAATACTGAGAAAAAATACGAAATAATGTTTTATTTCGTCATTAAAACAGGTGACCTTATTCTGTATTTGGTGCAAAAGATAAAAAAAAGCTCCAATTTGTCAACGAAGGCCTGTGAAAATGACTGAAATGTTCAACAACCTCAAAGGTTTCAGTTCTTACCGAGCTTCTCTGCTAATACTGGGAGAGACCATCACCACCAGTTTCCGGGTCGTTCCATGCTTTCGTAAGCACTTGCCCACCACTAGACTCCCCCTACAGTATGCATCAGTAGTGGCCAGAGTTACGAAGGCCTGGTGAGCCTCTGAGAGACAATAAGAGAAGAAGAGAAACACACAGTTAAAAAAGACCAATACTAATAATGTAACACGATACACACCTTTCACAAACCACCTTGGATTCGTTAGTCCGAAGAATATTTCCATAGTGTTCAACCAGTGTCTTTCTTATTACTGAATCATTAACACTGACTTTAACTGAGGGATTCTGGATTCTTTTGTGACCTCCTGGATGAGTTGCCCATGCCCTTTTGGAGTAATTTTGGTTGGTTCACCCGTGTTCCATGTTTCTTCATTTGTAAATAATAATAGCTCTCACTGTGGTTTACTGGAGTCCCAAAGCTTTTTTTGTTGTGCTGCTTTTTGAGATCTTTTTTCCTGCTTCATGTCGTCAGACTGGTTTAATTTAAGTAATTTCTTGATTCTACTGGTCTGGCAGTAATCAGGCCTGGTTGTGCAGAGTTAAATTGAACTTATCACAGTTAATTCATAAAGGGGGATGGGCAGCAAATGTTCACATACAGCTCTAAAAAAAAATGAGACCATTTAAAAATGATGAGTTTCTTTGATTTTACCAAATTAAAAACCTCTGGAATATAATCAAGAGGAAGATGAATGATCACAAGCCATCAAACCAAACTGAACTGCTTGAATTTCTGCACCAGGAGTAAAGCAGCATAAAGTTATCCAAAAGCAGTGTGTAAGACTGGTGGAGGAGAACATGTCACGATGCATTAAAACTGTGATTAAAAACCAGGGTTATTCCACCAAATATTGATTTCTGAACTCTTAAAACTTTATGAATATTAACTAGTTTTCCTTGCATTATTTGAGGTCTGAAAGCTCTGAATCTTCTTTGTTATTTCAGCCATTTCTCATTTTCTGCAAATAAATGCTCTAAATGACAATATTCTTATTAGAAAAAAACAATAATGTTCATTTTACTCAAACATGTAAACATAGTGGTCTCTTAGTTTTCTTCCAGAGATGTATGCTGGGTACTCACAGATATGTAATATTGGTCTTTTATCCTTAATAAATATTGCAAATGAGCAAGTCTAATAATCTGTCTTTTTTTAATTCAGTTCTTGTCTATTTTCTAGGCTTTTTTTTTAGGTAAATCTAATCACGTTTTAGGTCAAATTGATGCAGAAAAATACAATTCTAAAGTGTTCAGAAATTGTAAAATGTTTTTTTTTTATAATAATAATAATAAAAAAAAAATATATATATATATATATATATATTTTTTTTTTATAATAATAATATGAAAAATGTAAGTATGAGGCAAATGCTTTTTACGGCATTGTATTTTTCCCTTCACTTTTTGGTCCAATCACGGTTCTCTAATATAGTAGGGGGAGTGTTTTGGCCCTAAATTCAAGGATAAATCAGCAGTAAATATTTACATGACAATGCGTCCCACCTCAGCCCACTAACACGATCTGTCCTCTGAAGTGGGCTTGATTAATCAGAGGCGTCCTGTATTTGATTAATGACACAGCCGTCCCTCTGACCTTCTTCCTTCTGCCAGGCCAGAGGAACAGATGGCCATTAGATGACTATAATGTCACTGTTCATTGGACAGAGACAGGGGTTGGAACGGTCGATGGGATATGCTGACATGTGGAATAAAAACGAATTAAACAAGAAAACATCATTTGTGTGCATTTAGTAATTGAATGACGACACTGAAGTCTTCATTAATGTTCTTTAGGAAACTATAAATATAGCAGTTTTAGTATAGAAGTAGAAGTATAAAGTGCACAAAAGTCAAACAAACAGTATCCTATAGGAATTTGTATTCATATATACACATTGACAAATAATAATGCACCTAGAAGTTTTTATAATAGAACTTCTAGAAAGCTATACAGCTCTGGGGAAAAATTAAGAGACCACTCCAGTTTCTGAATCAGTTTCTCTGATTTTGCTATTTATAGGTATATGTTTGAGTAAAATGAACATTTTTGTTTTATTCTATAAACTACAGACAACATTTCCAAATAAAAATATTGTCATTTAGAGCATGTATTTGCAGAAAATGAGAAATGGCTGAAATAACAAAAAAAGATGCAGAGCTTTCAGACCTCAAACAATGAAAAGAAAACAAGTTCATATTCATAAAGTTTTAAGAGTTCAGAAATAATCAATATTTGGTGGAATAAACCTGTTTTTAATCACAGTTTTCATGCATCTTGGAATGTTCTCCTCCACCAGTCTTACACACTGCTTTTGGATAACTATATGCCGTTACTCCTGGTGCAAAAATTCATTCTGATCATCCATCGTCTTCTTGATTATATTCCAGAGGTTTTCAATTTGGTAAAATCAAAGAAACTCATCATTTTTAAGTGTTCTCCTTTTTAAATCTCCCTGTAAATGTGCAATCATGAACTTTTACATTTCAAAGCTATCAGACAAAAAAAACTTTCATTTTTATTTAAAATTTTGACAAAATGTTAATCTGGCTGTAATTATTTAGACTGTATCCAAATTTCATGATGAATAGACCAATGGAAACATCCCAAAACGACTTGGAATAAAACAAAAACAGCAACTTTACGCCTGTTAAAAATGAAAATCTTTGCTCACCCGTCATTCTGTCATGTGGTCTTTTCCTGCGATTCCTGGTGGACCAGAATTTGAGCAGATTTTCTGTACAAGTTTGTGTTGCAACAACAAATCAAAGGCCAACAACTGGTCACTGCACAAAGTTCATTTCCTAGACAGCGAAAGAGATTTACACTGTAACTCTACGACTCTTTCTGCCTGCTCAAAGAATCAAATTGGTAATAGCTAGAATTTACAACCAGACCACTGGCTTATGTCTTATATTCTATATCCAGCAAAGGCCACTGAAACTCAACTGGTCATAGCGTAACTTCAGAAGGTCAACAAGAGGAAAAAATAAATGTTTTACTGTGTATATCGGTCAGGAGGCACTGGGAGGTCATTCAACTCTGCTCCTACAGTTGGCTTCTTACAAACCGCAGGAAATAGGTCACTTTAATAATAACAACATGTGTAGTGTCATTTCTAAGAGATGATAATGATTTTCTGCTAATACAATACCAGTCAAAAGTTTGGACATAACTTAAATTGGTGTAAAATGAACATTGTTTTATTCTATAAACTATGGACAACATTTCTCCCAAATTCCAAATAAAAATCTTATTTAGAAAATAAGAAATGGCTAAAATAACAAAAAAGATGCTTTCAGACCTCAAATAAAGCTAAGAAAACAAGTTCCTATTTATAAAGTTTCATATAAAGAGTTCAGAAATCTATATTTGGTGGAATAACCCTGTTTTTTTAAATCTGTTTTTTTCATGCATCTTAGCATGTTCTCCTCCACCAGTCTTACACACTGCTTTTGGATAACTTTATGCCTTTACTCCTGGTGCAAAAAATCAAGCAGTTCAGCTTGGTTTGATGGCTTGTGATCATCCATCTGATTATATTTCAAAGGTTTTTAATTTGGTAAAATCAAAGAAACTCATCATTTCTATGCAGTCTCTCTTTTTTTTCCAGAGCTGTAGTTGGTATAATAATTCATCCAGTCATCCAAACTATGATGAAAAACATATGGAAATATTTAATAAACAGAAAGAATATGTTTTAAATGGTAGATTCTTCGAAGTAGCGTCTCTTGTTCAAATTACAACTTTACACATCTTGGCTGGACTTTCTCAGTCAGCTATTTGAAGTAGTCAATTAAGTTAATTACTTGATTTTCTTGCTACTCTTTACATTGTGAAGCACCGAATCACCAAGTCTGAGGTAAGAGTTTAGTAGCGTTAGTTAAGCTGAAAGAAATTTCATTAATGCTGTGGGGTTTGAGTTTTAGAGCTGTAAAATTGATTGTTAGCCAATCAGGGACGATATGTTTGCATGGATGAATATTCATGAGCAAGAACCAAAACCCTGTCTTTCTTCAGAGACCACTAATTCAGTAAACAAAAGCAGGGTTATACAGAAACACCTGAGCACTTTTTTCACAAAAAATGGCGTTCATTCATACTAGAGACCACAACTAGACATTTTAAATTGAATGAAAAAACGATGAAATTAGACCTTTAAAAACACATTTGTCTGGATGGGTTCATATGTTGTTCTTAAACCTGGATAATGCACACTCACACTCAAACAACGTATACACGTATACACACTACATGGTTAGAAATTCCATACGGGTCATTGTCTTTATTTGGTTTAATCCAGAACATCAACTGAAGGCAAAAAGAACAAAGTCTGTAAAATCAGAAAAAAGAAATCTGAAAAAATGGGCCTGAAACACAAACTGTCCTGATGTAAGAAGCAAAACACACATTGTCAGTATAATTGCATAAATCATAATTTTAAAAGTATTTGACCTATTTTGTTTTACATTTATAACACTAAAAAGAAAAAAAAAACACTTACTTTAAAAGCAGAAATGTAATATAGCAGTGAAAGTGTGAAACATTCTTCATTAATGCTTTTAACAGAAAAGGCCAGCAAATGGATTTCGTATCAGAAAGCAGAAAGCACACTACTGTTAAAACTGCGAAGCTTCCACTGGTGTAATCAGAGCACCATCTGACCACTGCATAGTAATTGCACAGAGATACAGTATATACAAAAAACAGTTAGTGATGTGTTACATTATTGATTGTCGTCTACAGAGAAACTGGAAGGAATTCTAGTGTAATTTTACCACAAAAGCTCAAAAAATAACTTTTTACAAAAGGAAAAGGAAAATAAAGCAGATATAATAGACAGAATTTCAGCTTGTACTGTAACAGACCTGTAAAATTAAAGCACAAATATCCATATTCTCCAACTACAGACAGCCAAGAACTCTCCAGCCTTAATATTATGACCACCTCCTTGTTTCTTGTATCTGTTTCTGTGCATACTTTATTATTATCCTCCTTCTTTCTCCCTGTTCTTTAATGGACAAGACCCCAAAGCGCTGCGCCATAAAAATACCAATCCGCTAAAGTTAAGAGCGAGTTATCACTCGTTCTACTGTATTTTTATAATGTTTAAAGCATTTAAAACACCTTTAAGATACCCTCATCGTAACTGCAAACAGAACAATTTAAAGGTGATAAAAGTATTTATTTTATAATGATAATGGAGTCAGTGTAGTATTTAATAATATATATATATATATATACAGTGCCCTCCATAATTATTGGCACCCCTGGTTAAGATGTGTTCTTTAGCTTCTCATAAATTGAGTTTCGTTCAAAATAATATAGGACCACGATGGGAAAAAAAGTAAAGTCCAACCTTTAACTCAAGTAAATTTTAAGGGGGAAATAAAATCCCTGACTAAGAAATAATTATTCTTCATAAAATCACCTGTTCCACAATTATTGGCACCCCTAACAATTCTTAGGAAATAAATTTAATAAAAGTATTTCTGTCACTTCTACAGTAGTTTACGAAGTTGATCAGAGTATGTAGGAACATTTAATTAGTAATTCACAACTTCCTGTTTCCCTGGGGTATAAATATGACGTGACACAGAGGCCATTTATCTTCAACATGGGAAAGACAAAGGAACATACCATTCAAGTGAGGCAGATGTGTGTTGACCTTCACAAGTCAGGCAATGGCTACAAGAAAATCGCTACTCACCTACACCTGTCCATATCTACTGTCAGAGGAATTATTAAGAAGTTTAAAACAACTGGAACAGTGGTAAACAAGCCTGGACGAGGACGCAAGTTTATTTTGCCACCACGCACAGTGAGGAGGATGATAAGAGAAATAAAAAGTTCTCCAAAGCTCACTGTTACAGAATTGCAACAAATGGTAGCTTCTTGGGGTCACAAAGTCTCCAAAACATGCCAACAAGCTGTTTGGGAGGCATGCACGGAAGAAACCATTTCTCACTCACAATCATAAACGCAAACGTTTGGAGTTTGCTAAGCGGTACTATGACTTCAACTGGGACCGTGTGCCTTGGTCAGATGAAACAAAGATAGAGCTTTTTGGCAACAAATGCTCTAAGTGGGTCTGGCGTAACACAAGAGCTGAGTATGCAGAAAAGCACCTCATGCCCACTGTGAAATACGGCGGGGGATCAGTGATGCTGTGGGCCTGTTTCTCTTCTAAAGGCCCTGGGAACCTTGTTAGGGTGCATGGCATCATGAATGCTCTAAAATACCAAATTTTAAAACAAAATCTGGTGGCTTCTGCCCGAAAGCTGAAGATGGGTCGTCACTGGGTCTTTCAGCAAGATAATGACCCTAAACATGTGGCCAAATCTACACAGAAATGGTTCACCGCACACAGAATCAAGCTCCTCCCATGGCCATCTCAGTCCCCAGACCTCAACCCCATTGAAAACCTGTGGGGTGAGCTGAAGAGGAGAGTGCAGAGGAGAGGACCCAGGTCGTTGGATGATTTAGAGAGAATGTGCAAAGAGGAATGGTCAAAGATCCCTCTTTCTGTATTCTCCCATCTTGTGAAACATTACAGGAGAAGATTAGGTGCTGTTTTGTTGGCAAAAGGGGGTTGTACAAAGTATTAACATCAGGGGTGCTAATAATTGTGGCACACATGATTTGATGTTAAATAATTATTTCTTAATGTGGGATTTTTTTCCTACTGAATAAATTCACTTGAGTTAAAGGTTGTATTTTACTCTTTTTTCCATCGTGGTCCTATATTATTTTGAACAAAACTCAATTTATGAGAAGCTAAAGAACACATCTTAACCAGGGGTGCCAATAATTATGGAGGGCACTGTATATATATATATATATATATATATATATATATATATATATATATATATATATATATATATATATATATATATATTTCTGTAACTGGAATGTGGCTTTTGTTTTATGCATTGTGACAACTGCTAGAATCAACTACCACAAGTTTAATTCTTAATTTTAAAATTATTTTTTTTTTAGACCATTTAGACCATTTCTATTGGTCCACTCATCATGTTGATGTGTAAAGCTGGCACGTTTCAGTTTAGCAACATTTTTAACAGTTTTAAAATGTTTATTTTAATCTGTTTTAAGGAAGCACCAATATATTTGGCTAAAACCGAACTCTTAACTTTTAAAATTAATCATGCTTTTTTTTTGCAGGTTTTCATTAATTCTGCCGTTTTGACTGAATAAAATACATAGCATTAGCATATTTAAATTTAGCTGATTAATTGTCAGTATAAGCTATTCTGTATTTTATTTTACGCAAAATTATTTGGGCAAAACTGCAAAAACAAAACAAACAAAAAAGCACTTTTCTGTTCGGGTTGCCAAATATTCGGTGAAGGCCTAATCTGCATTGTTCATCATTATGTTTCTGTGCTTTCTTTCACTTAAAGTGCAAGTATGCCAAATAAACTATTACCGAAATAACGTGAACAGACTGTAATAATAAAAAAACTAATGTCTGTTTAATCATGTATTCTCACCCAAAGCATGAGAACACAAGAGTTCAAGTTTTAAAGCACTCTAAGGCCGTTAACACGCTTAAAAACGACTAAACAACTAAAACAATAACAAACACAATCAATCAATCTACCTATCAATCAAATGATACACATTATAGCACATCATTAAAGTCAATCAAACACATCAACTTCAGACTCAGAGTTCAGAGCTCAGCAGAGGCTTCTGCTGTAGATCCGTGATCTCTGATGGAGTTAGGACGATGATTTCAGGAGGTTGCTGAGAACTGCAGGAAACAGAGGAAAATATATATTAACAACTGATATATTTATTACAAAAATATGCAGTAGATAGAGCATAAAATAATGCTAAATACATATTATAAAATAAAAAAATCATTCCAAACTTTTACTGTATTTTTTGCGTTATAAGCTGCACCAGATTATGAGGCACAAAATGCAACACTAGTAAGGAACAGGGGTGTCGCCATGTTTTCCTTTTAATTCCGCAGGTCTCACCGCTGGGTGAACTGTAAAGCTAAGCTAAGTTAAGTACACAAAACTAATTTCATTTTTTTTTAAACTAAACATTTTTTTCAAGTTAAACAAGCCTTGGATGTTAATCTACACAGATTTCTCTCTTAAAACTGTTTGTTTGGGTGAGTAAAGGGCTTCCGTTTATTTACAGTAATCGATTTCCAGATTTCCATTAAGGCTGGGTGCAGCAGAATTAGAATTAGCATTAGCAGCCAACCGCTAATAAATGCTGCCTGACAGCGCTACACTGAGGAACCCTCAGTGTTCTGGGTTCTGGGCGGTTGGACCGATGTATCTAGGGTGGTGAGTGGCTAATGCTAATGCTGCTCCAGCAGTGCTAGCCGGGGTTAGCAGGAGGCTGCAGTCCGATATACTCTAATGGCGAAAGAGATGGCGCTTAGCGCAGTTAGCGGCTAATGCTAATAATGCTCCAGTCTCTGTGCTGGAGAACTAAACTGAAACTCCTGTATAACTCTGTACTTCAGTTGAGTGGCTTTACTGCTCCTTAATACCTGACTGATAGAATTTATACATAAGGTACAACAGATTACAAAACACTGTCAATTTTTGGGAAATTTAAGGATTTTATCTGCAGCTTATAGTGGAAAAAAAAAATACAGCATACACGTTAATAATGGTGTTATATGGTTTATAACAAAGTATTACAAAAAAACATCTGCATGGATAATAAGCAATGATTATTAATAAAAATAATAAATTAACAACTTACTTGTATATTTACAATTTATATGAACAACTAGACAGTTAACTTATTTAAACCATATAAAGAAAGATAACCATAGACAAATGTTCATGTGATTAAATCTTTTAACAATAATATAATAAAAATAATAAATGTGTAATAATGATGAATCTAATTTAGTATAATGTGTGATTTACCTTGGGGTTCAGAATGTGTGCCAGCCTGGTTTGTACCACTCTCTGGGTCAGCACCTTCACACACACACACACACACACACGATAAAAAAAATAAAATAAAAAAAAGTTAATAAAGTGCTCCCTCATGCCGTGTGAGACATGACCTCAATTAACCCAGAATCTTTTCAGCCCCAAACTCAATCCAGAATTTAATTAAAAACCTCGACTCTGGTGGGACTCGAACCCACAACCTTTGAATCACTCCACTAAGTGCTGCTTAGAAGTCCAATGCGCTATCCATTGCGCCACAGAGCCACCTGTTGAGGCCCCGGCTCAATGAGGCTTTGTAATGCGAGCCGGGCTGCCAGATGGCGGCTGCTGTTACAGGGGTTTAGCTGTAGGGGCAGCAAAGGAGCTTCTACACTCACACATCACTGGACTACACACTGAATTTTAAAGGGCTAAAATAACTGCAAAAGAATTATAATAATAATCAGGAGTTTTATATTAGTCAGATTTCAATGTAATCTTTATTTCTAACATTCTATATTCTTAAAATATAGCAAAACACACAAACACTAACTCAAAACACACTTATTGTTTCTTGAAAGACACTACAAAAACAGTTTAGTTACTATTTATTAGCATTTTCTTTTTATAAAATAAAAAATGATATTTTAACAAATAATACATACTTGATCAATCAAATTGGCATTTCTGTCCAGATAGAATCAAATTGTATCAAATAAAATATATAGAATATATAGAACAGCACAAATGCTTGATTCCATAGTGGTGTATATGAGGTGAATGCCATATTTTGAGGTCAAAAACTACCATTAAACTAAACAAAAAAGCTATATTAACATGACCTACTTAATTAATACAAATATCATAATACATTCTAAACCCATTATAATAAATAACACAAGCTGTGCATGTATATTTGCATATCTGAGATTATTGGGTGCAATGTAACGTAGGTAAAATTCTGAACTTCTTTAGGAACAAAGAAATCTGCTGAAATACATAAATGTGGATTTGGTAAATGACGAAATAGTCACAGGCACGCATAAAATATGCATCTCTAATCTGGTCGATTCAAAATGCTCTGATTTGAGAATCTGGCAGTTTTTGTTCTTGTTTAACCCTCCTGTTATGTTCCGGGGCAATTTGACCCGTTTTAAAGTTTAAAGATCTAGGAAAAATAGTTAAAAGTATTTTTTCAGTTTGAAACTTCTTCTGCTTGTCTAAATTAGTGTAATCAATAATTTGCAACCACCCCCTGCAAAAACTAAAACTAAAACAAAATTGCAATGTTATGTTTTAGTGTTCAGTGTAAAACTATTGTTTTATATGTTGGTCTTTCAAAAGTAATCAAATAATGAAACATTAAAAAAGTTGGATCATGTATTTTTTTTTTTACAATATTTTTATGAAAAACAAGTAATTTATCCTAATTGAACCATTACCTGTTAGAGGTAAGGAACACCATTGCATTAAATATTGATAATAATTAGCAATGGAGTTAGTAATAAAATATTTACACTGCTTGTTGGGATTTTTTGGGGTTTTAGACATCTTTTAGATAATTAACCCCGGAACACCATTGCTATTCCTGACAAATGAAGATAACAGGAGGGATAATTTGTGTCAAATTTACCACTTTCTGCATCTTCCACTGATAGAAGGTTTGGTTGTTGTTCTCCTGTAAAGTTAGAATTCTGGAAAAGAAGCTTTTTACACGACACTGACCATATTATCACTGTCCAGGAAAAACAAGTAATTTCGTTTTTATCAAATATTAGTTAACTACCATCATCTGAACACACTTACACTGCGTCAACGTTCCTTGAACTGAATGAAGAGAAATGTTTTAAAAATTTGTCTTCCTTTAAAACGTAAAAATGATTTGATCTTCTATAAAATTTGCACTTCAGAGTAACGAGTTGTGCAATATGCTGCCAATGATACAATTAATGACAATTTAAATGACTCCCATTTATTCACTCACTGTACGTAAAAGCAGCACTCACCTCCTTGAATTTTGAAGCAGAGTTTCTTTTTCTGGTAGGCGAAGTAGCTGGAGGCGGCACCAAGAATGGCCACGCCCACTGCACTGATGATTCCGGCCATTTGTCCGCCTTGAGCTGCTGTTTAACAAAACAGGAAACAATCCACATCAATCAGCAGCTGTAAAGTTTATTTTAAACCCCTTAGGCCAGCATTTTTATCAATTTTCTGCCTGATATTACATATTATCTTGTAGATTTCTATTCAAGCATTAAATAAACAGATTTCATGTTTGATAATAAACTTTACTACTAATTCTAATTGTAATAGAAATTATATATGAGAAAAAAAGTAAGTAAATCTGCAACCTTGAAAATATAATGAATAATAATCATAAAATTGGCACTTTCCTAGACTTCATTTTAAAATCAGTATTTTCCTGAATACAGATTAAATATTACATGTCTTGTTTTTACATCTATTAAAACCTGCAGATTTTAAGTTTGATTCCTATTACTGATCTGAACTTATTAAGTGGAGTAGAGAGAGAACAGACAGCTTTTTCAAGTGTCCTGTATGAGAGTTCAAAGCCCTCACAGTTTTCAGAATGTGAAAAACCTATTTTACTGCAGAGAAAAGGTTTTTTTTTATCACCTACACTTGTAGCCTGTATATGTTCCAAGGCCTGTAAAGGGGTTAAGAACTAAACTCATCTGAATTTGCATTGTCAATTTACGTTGGTCAGTTTTTTCTTTTTCTTTCTTTCTTTATTTAATTTATCTAAATTGTCTATTAACAATAAATACACTTAGTAAAATATTTGGATTCATGTATCAAACAGTAAAAAATAAAGTGTTTATCCTCCACAATCCCTTCCTGACCATGAATAAAATGCAGCAACTATTGTTCAGCACCTCCAGGAACTCCTTCCTTCAAGATGCTGAGAAAACTATTCCAGGTAACTCTACTCTCATGAAGATACTAAGATTAAAATACCAAGAGTCTGCAGATCTGTCCTCAAAGATAAATGTGCTACTTTTTAGAAGAATCTAAAGTATAAAACATATTCTGGTTTGTTTAACACTTTTTTTTTTTTTACTAAATATTTCTTTAAATATAGCTTTATTATCTTTAATATAAAATCATAAAAGAAAAGAAAACACACTGAATGAGAAGAAGAGGTGTGTACAAACATTTTACTGACACTAATATGAAAATAATATGAAAATTAAACATGTAAAAATGCAGTATGTGCGTGTACCACTAGGTGTCAGCGTAGCACAGGAATTCCCATCTCAGCTCAAAACTGTTCAGAAAACAATGGTCCCAGTATTGTTAATACAGTATAATACCCACAAATAAAACTAAGTGACTGATCCTGGAATCTACTGAGACTTGTAGTCATGTTTTTTCATTCTGGGGAGGGGAGAGGAAAATCTAGGTACAAGTGAGTCACTAGTCCAGTGATTCAAACCCACAAGACATGACTGGAGTTCTTCAGTCAGGCCTGTGGGCTCAGCTCAGCTCAGAATCACAGGGGAAACCCTGCCCTTATGAGGATAAGGAGGTTACTACAGGACACTACGTTAATTCTGTAATGCAGTAATAACCTGTTATTATCTATACACAAACACAGAAAAGTGAATTAGACCATTAGGTCAAGTAGAAAGGCAAATAAGCTGCTTGTTGAAAGTTCTGAGGTCTAGATAGGAAATTATTGTTTTTCAAGCCAAACCTGTATTATTAAATATTATGCACATTATAGCTATAAGACAAATAAGCGAAAACACTAAATTATTTGACCAAACAATGACAATTTTTAGTTTTAGTTTTTGTATTTATATATTTATGTATATATTTTTAAGTTTTAGTTTAGAGTCTTTTATCCCTCAATGTGCTCTTGTATTGTACTACACTTATTGTTTGTTTCTACTGTGTATTGTTTGTTTCTAGTATCTATCTATCTATCTATCTATCTATCTATCTATCTTGAAGTCTAAGTTCTACTGTGCTTCTGCTGGACTAATTTCTTTTGTTTGTAGGGTTTTATGTATAGCTTTTTTCTTTCAAGAGCAACATAAAATAAATGATGGCTATTTATTTATTTATTTATTTTTAATCAGTGGTGGAAAAAAAATGGCCAAATATATATTAAAAAGAAAAAAAAAGTTATTCCGGTATTCAGCCTTCAGCCAAACATGTAATTTAGTTTAGTTTTGGTTTCAGACAAAAAAAATCATTTTGATGCATTAAATTAAAACAAGTATGTTTTAGCGTTATGCGTTTGATTTAATTTATCTGATGACATTAAACATCTAGACATGTCACTGTCACTATTGCACATGTCCACAAGTTCATATTCATAAAATTTTAAAAGTTCATAAATCAATATTTGGCGGAATAACTCTGGTTTTTAATCACAGTTTTCATGCATCTTGGCATGTTCTCCTCCACCAGTCTTACACACTGCTTTTGGATAACTTTATGCCTTTACTCCTGGTGCACAAATTCAAGCAGTTCTGGCTTGTGATCATCCATCTTCAATTTGGTAAAATCAAAGAAACTCAATTTTTTTTAAGTAGTCTTTTTTTTTCTAGAGCTGTATATTGTGCAACCCTAGACCTAGAACTGTACTTTTCATAACTGAGAGTGTAAAACCTCCTTTTTAATTACAGGATTTGCAGAAAAAAAAGGATTCTTCATAAATGAGTATAAGCAGAGAGAACAGCATAATCCGCCACTTCTGTTGCCTTTTGTCTGTGTGTGAAAACATGAAAAACACTGTGCATTTAAAAAATGTCTTTACATATCATTATGTCATTTGTACCATATAACCCAGCACCATGTGCATGTGATTATTTACCTTGAGGTCGGTGGCTAATAGGGCTGCAACGACAATGTCAATTATAAAAAATTGCCGACTTCAAATGTTCATTGTCGACTAATAGTTACAAAAAATGGCAGCATTTTGTATGTTAAAAGGGCAACGTTTTAGACATATGAACGGGATTTAAATCACATTTTAAGCTGTTTCTATCATTCTGAAGTGATAGAGAAAGCTAAAAACAGGAACTTTACCCACAGCAAGCAGAACTGGAGGGCATGGCAGAAATAAGTTGCCATATTAGTCGATTACCAAAATAATCATTGCATCGACTAAAATTAAAAAAATATATAGTGATATACAGTTAGTGATATACATTCATATACATCAGCCCTAGTGTGGGATGTCACTTTATCAGAAATCTGCTTAAAAATTTATACAAACGACTAGCTTTTTTAAAAAACAAGCCAAAAAAGAATTCACCATTCACTGAGAGTTTTATTGAAGGACAGAAGCAAAACAGCAGAAGCGCCATTCTGAGAATCTCAAAATCAAATACTCTGAATTCACACTCTCAAAAAAATGTGGAATATGTGAGCCATCACCAGAGAACAGGAACAACCGAGGGCACACAATTAAAAACATACCACAGTCAGCCAAGAACAGAGCATAAATTATTGTCTATTCCAAGCAACAGCAAAGAAAAACGTATCCCAATCATTCCCGCCATTAAAACAGGTTAAATATATTGGCCAACCAACAAAATGTAAACATAACGAACCCCTCTCATTTTCCCAAATAAGTAGGCTTTTCACAGAAGGTGAGAAACTCTAGCAGACCTCGTTTTCCCTGGCTCAGTTTGATCTCGCCTCTTCCCCGAGGCGTGAACGTTTGCTATGTGAGGGCTGAATGTATGGTATGTGCTCTGGCATGGGCTCTCCCAGGCTTACCCAAGTGTCAGCAACAGACTTAAGTTAAGCTTGTTATGACAAGACATCTTGTCTCGGGGCAAAAAAGAAAAAAAAAAAAGGTCTAAAAGATAGCCTCTCTAAGCGTAGCATCAGGAGATACTATCAGCATGAAAAACTGCAGAAGCAGTTTGGATTAAAAAGCTATACAAGGCTACAAAGTCAAAATAAGGCTAAACCATGCCTTTAAATGGTAAATTTATAGATAAGAAGACTAACCAAAGGGTTAAAATACGTATTTCCATCATAGTTGTACAATAAAGTTGTATTTGTTTTGTTAAAAGACTGTTGTTAGTGATGTGAGCACCAGAAGACACCGTTAGCATGAGCAAAAAAGTAACAGTTCTGACTAAACAAGGATAGAAAATAAAATTAAAGCAAAAGAAAGCTACTCCATGCCGTTTCATGCATATTCTGAGGTAAATTTATAGCTAAGACGACAAAGAAAAGGGTTAAAATACGCATTTTCAACATAGTTTTACTATTTAGCTGAATTTATTTTGTTAAAAGACTGTTGTTAGCGATGTGACCACCAGAAGACACTGTTAGCATGAGCAGAAAGTAACAGTTCTAACTAAACATAGGCTAAAAAAAGGCTAAACCATGCCATTTCAACTCCTAAAACCCTGCTCTGGTCACAAATCCAGTCTTAAACCACTCTCAGTTATGTTCTGAGGTAATTTTATATCCTATAAGGCTAAAAAGATGGTTAAACATATATTTTCAATATAGTTGTACTATAAAGTTGCATATATTTTGTCAGAAGACGATGTTAGCATCAACATGCAGAAGCAGTTCTGCCTAAACAGAGCTAAAATAACAAAAGACGCTTAATTGTGGATTTTCAAGCTCCTTAAACCTTAAAATTAGCTATTAAATAAAATTGTAACAAAGACAACAAAGCTACAGGTTAAAAGACACATTTCTAACATAATTTTACTATAAAAGTTGTATTTATTTTGTTAAAAGACAGCAGTTAGCAAAGCGATGTTAGCTCCAGGAGACATTTTTAGCATGAACCCACAGAAGCTGTTCTGACAAAAAAAAAAAGGCTAGAAAAAAAAAATAAAAAAGCAAAAGAAAGCTACTCCATGCCTTTTAATGCATATTCTGAAGTAAATGTATAGCTAAGAAGACAAAGCAAAGGTTTTAAAGACGCATTTACAACATAGTTGTACAATAAAAGTTGTAGTTGTTTTGTTAAAAGACTGTTGTTAGCGATGCTAGCACCTAAAGACACTGTTAGCATGAGCAAAAAGCAACAGTTCTGACTAAACATGGTCTTCCAGTATTAAACCATTCTTAGTTATGTTATATCTTAAGTATTGTTATATCTATTAAGACAAAGATGATGGTTAAAGATATATTTTTTACATAATTGTACCATAAAGTTGTATATATTTTGTCAGAAGATGATGTTAGCATTAACATGCAGAAGCACTTCTGCCTAAACAGGGCTAAAATAATAAAAGCTAAATCATGGATTTTCAAGCTCCTTAAACCTTAAAATTAGCTATAAAATCCAGGCAACAGAAAATATGTTAGCAAAGTAAGCCTGACTGAAAGCTTGTTTTAACAGTGGAAGCAAAAACCAAAAGCATGCCACTAGAGGGCACTTCTACCATGAATCAATTTAGCCAAAATTAGGATAAAACTACACAAACTTATCGATAACCGTTTTACTGCTCCCTACTAACATCTCAAAAGCTGCTTGCATTAGCATGTTAGCAAAGAAACAACAATACAGTTTTTACTATACTGAGACAGAAAAAAACGACAAAACCATTCATACTTCACAACCCCCACGTCTTGCTCTGAGGTAAATTCTGACTGGAAACACTATTGTTAAGAGCATTAATAGCAGTCTAAGCTATTTGTTTGCGCCTGAGCAGAAGCTGTGCTGCAACATGTTGAGGAAATGTCCACCCCCAAAGCACTGGGGGAAGGAACGGAAGGAAAAAGTGATAGTAAGCAGCAGAGAGTTTGGGAGAGGAATGTTCCCTCCATGCCCGAGGGGAAAAAACTCCATACCATAAAACCAAAGTGGAAAAACTGGTTTTCTCTGAGCTTAACTACAAAGACACTGGAACTGCTACGTTAGCATAGTGTTAGCAGAGCTTCAGTGTGATTAGTTAACCAGCTCTTGGCCAGGATTGTATATTTAAATTTAAATTAGCTTTGGTAACCCTTGGATATGCTAGTCAAGCTTATTGAACCAGTAAGGTGCTGGTTATGGTGGTCATGTTTTCAACTATCTTGGTCAAGCTTGGTCATACTGGTTCAAATCAAGCTGATCATGATTGTAGACCAGCTAAACCACCAAACTCAAACAAAAACATGCCAAAAAATGCTCAAAATCTTAAAATCTTAAAAAATGCTAGTTTTTTTCAGCAGGTAAAGCTTAAGGTACCATTCTACACCCTTCATTCAAGACTTATAAAGACATATAACTTCATGACAAATGTGACAATGACAAAAACCTCAAACCAGATGAGAAACAACCTCCCAATTCCTATTCCATTTACATATACAGCTAGCACTGCAGATCTACCATCACCATGCCATCTACAAAGGCCAAACATGAGAAACAGTTGAAAAGTCACCGACAAAAACAAAAAAGTGGTGCCCATCAAGTCTCCTATGATCGCTTCTCCCCTTCCGCTAGATCCAGGAGCTCCAGCACCCTTTCAAGAAGGGCAATGACTACATGTTTAGAGTTGGCAATCCAGGCAAGGAGGCCTTCTGGAATGTTATCTCCTAGAAAGTCCAGGAGCTTCAGCCACTGCTGGCTCATGTCTGCAACGACAGGATATCCAAGCAGAGGTTTAGCGCAAAGGCCTCTCGACAATGGACAGCCAAATCAAACCATCAAAGCCCAGTAAAACCATGCTTTAAATTACATGAGAGCCACTGTACAGCTCACAAATATAGTTACCACCAGTTTATCAGGTAAAATTTCAGGTAAAAGTTTCCCTAAATTGTAAATGAATACTGAAGTAATCCAGACTATGAAGGAACACACAAAGAATCATTTGTAAAATGATTAAAAATATTAAACAAACAAAATACTCTGAAGCATTTAGGTGCTTCTTTTTTATTGTGATGTTAACTTGCAGTTCCTGAGAGAGGTAACTCCTGTATCTACTGTAACTGTAGATTAACGCTTATTTATACACAGCAATAATCAGCACGAATCTAAGGACAATCCGCCATGCTGATTCTAATTTGTGATGCATGTGCACATGAAGGGGGATTTGTTAAAGTTTGTCAACATCACAACATTCTGCAAACCAATCAGTGTTTAGTATAGGGAGACTCCGCCCACAAAGAAAATGACAAGCTCACTAAACTGCAGTGTAAAACTAAAACTAATCAAACTAAAATGTACAGTACACAATAGGGGTGTGCTGTATCGTAAGCAATAATATTGCCAAGATTTTATACCCTGAAATATTATGCAATATCACCCACCACTTATTGTCAATCAAATCAGGGTACTACTTTTTTGCTGTTTTTAGCAAAAGGAAAAATTCACACTGTTCTTATTTCCAATTATATATCTACTAGAGACCGATTATATCTGTCCAATATTGTTTATATTGCTTTAATCCTGAATATATGGAGATATTTGGAGTGCATTATTAGTATAATGACATTCTGGACCATAGACTTCTGTTACAAATCGGATACAATTCTTGTATTTTTTTAAATCTCATTTAGGGGTGTGACATATCATATCATATGCAATTATACAATTTAATTTACATTTTGTTGCAGTAGTGTATTCTTAAAATATTTTTTCTATTTCAGTGTTTCATCATATGGCCAAAAGTATTGCTAATCGCAAAAATACCATGAAATATCATAATATTATTTTAGGGCCATATAGCCCACCTCTAGTTTACAACTTTCAGCTGTAAAAACGCCCTAAAATCAACTAAATATTTGCTTCTATTACACAGTCTTTCTTATTATTGATATTGTAGCACAATTGCCTTTGTAACAACAGTAATTCTCCTCCAGTAGGCAGGCCTTCCACTGTTCCTAGAGTTGCACGATGCATAGAACATTTTTTCATGCTTTTTTGCAGTTCCATTATCGCTGTTTATTAAAAGATTTTGAGTTAAAGAGGATGAGAAAATATGATCTATTTGGTTATAAAAACTCTGCAAGTTAAAATAGTTCCATTGCTACTCTGTTTGTAGCTGCGCTGTTTGGTTTGTAAGCTCTGCATCAATGCTAGATTACCTGTATGTGGTGGAGTAATACATGGAGAGCTTCAGTTACAGTGCATTACCGGCTGATAACGGTACTCATAGAACACCTCTCAGCCAATCACATTGCAAGATCAGAACCAACTGTGGTATACTAAATAATGCCGCCTATCATTACATAGAAGTGTCCTCTTAGGGTCAAATTAAACAAATTGTAATGCACTTACTGTTAACCGAACAGCCACAAACAGCCAAAACAACTGTGCTGACAGCCTCGCTGTGCTAACTCTACTGGGATAGTAATGTGGATAATGTGACAAAGGAACATAATGTGACAAAACAGATCCAAAGGAAATATTTTTCCCACAAAGCACAACAAAAAAGTCAGCAATGCCAAAGAGTTTTTGTAAACACAATGATCCATGAAGCACTCTTCCTTCCTAGACTCTAAAGACTCTCCTTTTTGTGAGTTTCCTTTGTGGATTCACATTTAAGAGTAGTAGGTATACTGCTTTTTTTAGTCTGAAGATCATCAAACAACAGCACTGGTAAAATTTAGACTATAAATATTATTCTAGAAAATAAAATAATCTAATCAAATGAAACCTTCATACGTTCAAGATCTTTAGAACTCAACAAATGGTTATTTATACAGTGTTAGAGTGTCCACCATACAAAAAAATTATATATTGGAATGACATTTTCGCTCAATCGCATTTGCCATTTGTATCCATACCCCTTGTTTTCAAGTGTAACAAGCAGAAGTGGTGAAATTCTCACCCTTAGAATTGGGAGCACCCGAAACAGATATAGCTATAGCAGTGAAGCGCTAAAGTTCAGCAACCTAGCTGCAGCCTCTGCCATCTGATGCCATCATTTAAGGTGGAATGGGAAAGTTACCAAGCTATTGAGATGAAAAACTAGATTTTTCTTAAGCTTGTTATGAAGAAAATAGCCATAAAACATTGAAACTACACATTAAACTATGGTAATATAATGGTTATTGTCATTTTTAACAAGGAAAATACTTCAATTTGTGGGTTTCTTTGTTCCCTTGTGCCGCTATCTTGCCAGTGATTCACATAAACCTCTGTTTGAAGGGTCATGTAGCCCTAACACCTCCCCCTTTACTCCACCCAAATAAAAACGGACTTCCTACCCCTAGGTGTGAACACGCAAAACAGAGTTGTATAGCTAAGTGGTAGAGCCGATGAGGTGAATGTATTCAATTTCAATATGAAAAATGGAATACACTTATAATACATGTACAAAAAAAAAGGGTATTTACCTCCTTGTTCTCCACCACCTAAAAATAAAGAATGAGAAAACAAATACACACATTAGATACACAAGATTTTTTTAAGTGTAAACTTATTCACTAAATTAATTTAAATTAAATTAAATAAACGGAACTAAGTTAAGTTCAGGCATTATGTTTCACTCTATAATTATTAGCACAATTTTCTGTGTTTGGCCTCACTTTTCCTTTTACAGTCTATGTGATCTAGCACTGCATGCTATTCAGGGAATATTAAATGTTAAATAATTACCGCTGTTGTCGTAGTTAGAGTCACCGGCTCGTGCTGCAGCCACACACACCCACACACACAGGGAGAGAGGAAAAAAACAAACATATTCAATACTAGCGATGCAAAATTGCATGCACAAATTATATTGCAATTTAAAATAAATTACTGAAATTCTAATTCACTGAAAACAGTGATTCCATCCATTTCAATGTAATAATCAAACACTGGGTACCACATGAGTTTAGTTGATTTCATTATCTAATTATATATATATATATATATAATATATATATATATATAATATATATATATATTAGATGTGTATATATATATATATATATATATATATATATATATATATATATATATATATATATATATATACACACACGCTTTTTTTGATGATTATGAGTGTACAAACATGATCTGTACAGAGTTATATTTCATGTTTAATTTTCTTACAAAACATAAATAAGTTATGCAATCAACAAGAAAAAAATCGTCATATTTAACATCTTTTAAACAGACGTTTGAAATGTTTGCATACTGTATAACTTTAAATTTTATAATCTGCTTTGATACAGCGGGGTATATGCAGCAGCACATCTGAAGGAAAAAAGCATCAAGCTGCTCTTTTGAAGGCATTTGTTGCTTTGGCACATTTAAATAGGCTGGATTTGCCTGTGTGGTAAACTGAGACAGACTCCTCCCTGCCTGCAGGAAGGGTTACTGAAGTTCAGCCTGGCAGGGCGGCACCCGAAACGCTATTGGACGATTCACCATGTGGCACTCATTTACTGTGGTAAGCGTGGATTTCCATTATTTTGCTCTTTCCCTTCTTCCAGTTCTCCTAACCTCCTGTAGTACAGAGTGGCCACACATTTGGTTTTGATGATTGCCATAAACATCCAGTTATATTAGGTAACAGCACTTCTGCATTGTACAGTAAGTACTTTTACCCTCCACCATCATCATGTACTGCCTGATTAAGAAAATTCAATACTGATCTGCATTTATTCTGTACAGAAAGGCGGGTGCCTACCTCCCCCACGGCCTCCCTGACCAGGATCAGGCTTGTAGTCACCGTTACCAGCCACATCACCCAGGTCTGAATCATCAAATCCACCACCTACAATAATAAAAACACGTTAATCACGACTGCATTTCACAAATATCAATCTTAAATTATAAACACGATAAACACAAATACATTTTGCACTTTGGAGATACATTTTTTAAGCATGGTAGCGATGATATGTAAAGAAGTGAAGTGTAAATGAAGCTGTATTAACTCGCAAAAAGCAGATTACATAAAATCTTTTTAATTACATATTGTCGCTGTCCCATGAAAAACAAGCTTCTACATTTTTGTCGATTTTCTGGTGCATTCCTGATTAGTGCCAGTTTCATCATACCGTGTTTGATGGTCTTTGCAACTGCACTCGAGGATACTTTTTTTTTTTTTTTTAAGTTCATGACCTTCATTTTTTTTTCTTTACTTTACTAAAGAGTAGTTCTTGCCATATTGTGGATTAAATCATTATTCAAATAGAGCTATTCACTGTATACCTGTAACTCTACCTCTGCACAACTTTACAACTGATGCTCTCACTGATGCTCTCGAACACATAAAGAGGCAAAATATTCAAGTAATTACCTCTTGACAAGGTCAGCACAGCCGTGTGTCCAAACTGGACACTTTGACTGCACGTTTTTCATTGGTCAGCGATGATATGTATTTTTTGCACTTTAAGGCGCACTTAAAATCCTTTCACTTTCTCAAAAATCATCAGTGCGCCTTATAATCTTTCAGGTAATCAGTCAGGTTGTAAAGAGCAGTAAAGCCACTCCGCTGAAGTACAGCATTATAAATACGTTTCAGCTGGAGCAGTGTTAGCATTAGTCGCTAACTGCGCTAAGCGCTAGCTCTTTTGGCTGTTCAGAAATGAGTATATTGGACTGCAGCCTGCTACTATCCCCTGTCCTTAGTGTTGTGTCAAGCAGCCTTTACTTAATAGCCGCTAATGCTAATGCTGCTGCTTCCAGTGCTTTTGTTTAAAACTACAGTTCTGTTTACATAGCTTAGCGTTACTTAAATTAGTTTTAAGTGGAAACATTGGCGACACCTTTGCTGCTTACTAGTGCCGTATAATGCGCCTTATAATTCGCTGCTTATGTATGAAAATAGACCAGAAATGCGCCTTAGTCCTAAAAATAGAGCATAAACATAAAGCATATGGAACACACATATACAGCGGGTGAAATAAGTATTGAACACGTCACCAATTTTCTCAGTAAATATATTTTTAGATGTGCTATTGACATGAAATTTTCACCAGATGCATACCTGTCAAGTTTTAGATTTAAAAATAAGGGATATTTTCCTCTGTCCGCTTAAAGCCGTCCCATCAGCCCAACGAAGGTTCAGTATCTCTTACATTTTAAGGCAGGTTTACAAAAAATCTAAAATAACCACATGTGAACCACCTACACACTACAATTAGATTATCAGAATCTGAAATGTTGTGGACATTCCTACATATGTCATTCTTTTAATACAGCCAAATTAAAAATCCTTTTCTAGATATAAAAAAAAAGTTAAGATTTCATGTCTTTTTTGCCATAATGCACTCTTTTATATTATATAATTATTTATTTAATAGATTTAAAATTGAACAAAAGGTGCACAAATTCCGCAAAATGACTGTAGGTGACCTAAAAATAGCATTATGAGCTTTTACTAAAAGGACATGGATCACATATAATCCATCAAAAAATTAATCCTAAGTGGCCTACACAATTAATATTTTTTAATTAATACTTCTTTCTTTTGATCACTCCTGATCAGTTCAGTTAATTTCGGTCCTCTCCACATTCTAGTTAAACTGAGTCACAAGCTGTAATTTTTTTATTTTAAAAGGTTTAATCTGTGTGTTTATTTCGGTTTATTTTTAAGCCGCTATAAGAAAAATCTCATCACAGTTTACATGATTAGCCTACCGTTACCTTTCTTTAAGAAAAATCGCTGTATATCCAGATATGTTTTAACATCAGCAGCTCCGACTTGCTGCCTGAACTCACAGCGACGGAGGGGGCTTCCCCACACTGACCCTCCTTAGCAAGCTGACTGGATGTTTCTCCTGAAAGGCGGGACTTTCTCCTTGAACCGGCTCCACGATTGGTTAAGAGACACAGAGCGGTCAGTGCCCTGTCTCCTCAATAATATATATTTTTAAATCTTATTAATTAATTAATATAAAACGGGACATTTACAGGAAAATACTAATACGGGAGGACGGCGGGAAAGAGGAGTAAAATACGGTAGTTTCCCGGCCAAAACGGGAGACTTGACAGGTATGCAGATGTCAGATGTCACCCAAGTAATCCATACATACAAAGAAATCAAACCATATATGTCCAGAAATTAAGTTATGTGGAGCAATGTGGAATGGCACAGGGAAAAAGTATTGAACACGTGAAGAAAGGGAGGTGTAAAAAGGCATGGAAAGCCAAGAGACCAGCTGAACTCCCTCAGTAATTAGAGAGCAATCCTGCCCCTTGTCCGTGCAAATTAATATCAGCTGGTTCAGTCCCAAATGATGGCCTGGTATCACACAAGAAACATCTCATGATGGGTAAAAGTAAAGAGCTCTCTCCAGACCTTCGCAACCTTATTGTTGCAAACCATAATGATGCATTTGGATACAGAAGGATTTCTAAACTTCTGAATGTTCCAGTGAGCACTGTTGGGGCCATAATCCGGAAGTGGAAAGAACATCATTTCACCATAAACCGACCTTGACCAGGTGCTCCTCGCAAGATTTCTGACAGAGGAGTGAAAAGAATTATCAGAAGAGTTGTCGAAGAGCCAAGGACCACTTGTGGAAAGCTTCAGAAAGACCTGGAATTAGCAGGTACAATTGTTTCAAAGAAAACAATAAGTAATGCACTCAACAGCCATGGCCTGTATGCACGCTCACCACGCCAGACTCCATTGCTGAAGAAAAAACATGTTGAAGCTTGTTTAAAGTTTGCTGCACAACATTTAGACAAGCCTGTGAAATACTGGGAGAATATAATCTGTTCAGATGAGACCAAAATTTAACTCTTTGGATGCCATAATACACATCATGTTTGGAGGTCAAATGGCACTGCACATCACCCCAAAAACACCATACTAACAGTGAAGTTTGGAGGTGGGAACATCATGGCGTGGGGCTGTTTTTCAGCATGTGGTACTGGCAAACTTCAAATAATTGAAGAAAGGATGAATGGAAAAATGTACAGAGACATTCTTGATAAAAATCTGCTGCCATCTACCAGGATGATGAAGATGAAACGTGGGTGGACATTTCAGCAAGACAATGACCCGAAACACACAGCCAAGGAAACCCTCAATTGGTTTCAGAGAAAGAAAATAAAGCTGCTAGAATGGCCCAGTCAATCACCTGACTTGAATCCAATAGACAATCTATGGAAAGAACTAAAGATCAGAGTTCATAGAAGAGGCCCACGAAACCTTCAAGATTTGAAGACTGTTTGTGTGGAAGAATGGGCCAAAATCACACCTGAGCAATGCATGCGACTAGTTTCTCCATACAGGAGGCGTATTGAAGCTGTCATTGCCAACAAAGGCTTTTGTACAAAGTATTAAATCAATTTCAGTAAGTGTGTTCAATACTTTTTCCCTGTGCCATTCCACATTATTAAAAAAAACTTAATTTCTGGACATCTATGGTTTGATTTCTTTGTATGTATGTATTACTTGGGTTGTTACCAAGATCTGTTGAACATCTTATGTCAACAGCACCTCTAGAAATATATTTACTTAGAAAAATGGAGACGTGTTCAATACTTATTTTACCCGCTGTATTATATACACATATACAGTCAGTCCAAGAAGTATTTGATCCCTTGCTGATTTTCTTCGTTGGCCCACTAATAAAGACATGATCATTCTATACGTTTAATGGTAGATGTATTCTTACATGGAGAGACAGAATATTAAAAAGAAAATCCAGAAAATAAATCTAAGGAATATATATTAATTGATTTGTATTTCATGGAGTGAAATAAGTATTTGATCCCTTAGTATTCATTAGCAGTTCTGGCTTTTACAGACCAGTTAGACACTCCCAATCAACTTGTTACCTGACCTGAAGCCACCTGTTCTCACTAATCACTTGTGTGAAAAACACCTGTCCACAGAATCAGACAGATCACACAGATTTCAAGTCTCCATCATGGGTAAAACCAAAGAGCTGTCACAGGACCTCAGAGTCAGAATTGTTGACCTTCACAAAGCTGGAATGGGCTACAAAAAGATTAGTAAGGTGTTGGATGTGAAAGTAACAACTATTGGTGCAATTATCAGAAAGTTTAAAGAGTATAACATGACAATCAACAGACCTCGGCCCGGTGCTCCAAAGAAGATTTCGCCTCGTGGGGTGGCAATGATGCTGAGAACGGTCAGAAATCGTCCTGCAACCACTCGGCAGGAGTTAGCAAATGACCTGAAGGCAGCTGGGACCACAGTTTGCAAGGAAACAATTGGCAACACTTTGCGCAACAATGGATTCACATCCTGCAGTGCCCGAAAGGTACCCCTGCTGAAGAGAGCACATGTGGAGGCGCGCCTCAAGTATGCCAATGATCATTTGAAAGATGAACCAAGTTATTGGGAGAAAGTTTTGAACTTTTTGGCCTCAACTCCACCCGCCATGTGTGGAGGAAGAAAAATGCTGCCTATGACGCCAAGAACACTGTGCCCACCGTCAAGCATGGAGGTGGAAGCATAATGTTTTGGGGGTGTTTCTCTGCCAAGGGTACAGGGCTACTTCACCGCATCACTGGGAAGATGGATGGAGCCATGTACCGCACAATCCTGAGGGACAACCTCCTCCCCTCTGCCAGGGATCTGAAAATGGGCCGTGGTTGGGTCTTCCAACATGATAACGACCCTAAACATACAGCAAAGGCAACAAAGGATTGGCTCAAGAAAAATCACATTAAGGTCATGGAGTGGCCCAGCCAGTCGCCAGACCTCAATCCGATCGAAAATCTATGGAGGGAGCTGAAGGTCAGAGTTGCCAAGCGACAGCCCACCAACCTTCATGATTTAGAGAGGATCTGCAAAGAAGAGTGGGCCAAAATTCCCCCTGGTGTGTGTGCTAAACTTGTGGTTAACTACAACAAACGTCTCACTGCTGTGCTTGCAAACAAACGCTTTGCCACTAAGTATTGAGTGTGTTTGGCAAGAGGGATCAAATACTTATTTTCCTCATTGAAATACAAATTAATTAAAATATATTCTTTAAAATTATATTCTGGATTTTTGTCTTGATATTCTGTCTCTCCATGTTAGAATATATCTACCATTAAAAGTGCAGAAGGATAGTGTCTTTATTAGTGGGCAAACAAAGAAAATCAGCAAGGGATCAAATACTTCTTGGACTCACTGTATTTTTGCTATATTATATATATATATATATATATATATATATATATATATATACACAAAGCTGTACAGTAATTCTATTCAACTCAGTTAGAACTGAATGGATGACGTATTTTGTGAGGTGTTTCATTAAGGTCATATGATTGTGTTTCCATGCAGTATGGTTTTATTTATTGGCACAGCAACTGTTTGCACCTTTAGGGGACTGTTTATAAATCAGCAACAGATAAAAATATCTTCTGTCAATCATGTATATGTGTGTGTGTGTGTGTTTATTTGTGTGTGTGTGTTTTACCTCCTCCTCCAGAAGGTTTCTTTGGATCTACAAGAAAGATCACAATTTTACATTTAATTATCAATACAAAACAACCGTTCTCTCACGGACACACTCATTCTCAAATCATAAATCAACAAAACTATTCATACCGTTATCAAAAGCATCAGTGATGTCGAAATTACCTGTCAATCAAAACACAAAGTCAGTAAACATTCTGCTACAGTCAGTCTGAACACTCAATAAGATATCAAAACCCACTGGATGTCAAAAAGATAATGAGCACATCAGCCACTGATTTCCTTTTTTCCCTCTCATCAGGTATATGTCAGGAATATGTTATCGTGAGTGTTTTGATTACATTACTTGGGAAATGGCTGAAATAACAAAACATATACAGAGCTTTCAGACCTTAAATAATGCAAAGAAAACAAGTTCATATTCGTAAAGTTTTAAGAGTTCAGAAATCAATATTTGGTGGAATAACCCTGGTTTTTAATCACAGTTTTCATGCATCTTGGCATGTTCTCCTCGACCAGTCTTACACACTGCTTTTGGATAACTTTATGCCTTTACTCCTGGTGCAAAAATTCAAGCAGTTCAGCTTGGTTTGATGGCTTGTGATCACCCATCTTCCTCCTAATTATATTCCGGAGGTTTTTAATTTTATAAAATCAAAGAAAATCTTTTTTAAGCGTGTCTTATTTTGTTTCCAGAGCAAAATGAATGCAAATTGGCACCCCTAGCTACTGGAGCTTTTATTGTAGAGTCACTTAGAGTAGATTTTGAAAAATGTATAGAGGATTATTAACCATTTCTAGTTGGTACTGAATAATGTATAATGCATAATAAAACATTTATAATAGCTAATTGACTTTTTAGTATAGATAGTGAATCACTTATAGTAGGCATTGAATAATGTATAGAGGACAATAATCCATATATCGTAGGCAGTAAATAATGTATAATGCATAATGAACTTTTAGTGTGAATGCTCATAATGATCAGGATTAGGCTTAAGGAGCCTAATAAAGACTGTCTTACTAGAGTCTCCAGTTTTAGATGGGTCTCCTGCAGGCTTCTTAGGCTTTTCTGGTATGTCTAAAAGATGAGAAAACAAACTGTAAGACATGGACACGACACGGTGAACTAACTCTAAATCTTGAAGCTAAGAAAAGCCCTCGTATACTAGTATGTGTGCACAGACTCCGCATATCAGAGCTTCAGAAATAAAGACCGTACCTGGACCAAGGGCATCAGATAGATCGAGCTCAATGTTACCTGTGAGAAGCCAAACATAGAGACATGTCAGAAAACAATAACACTAAGGTATGTAATCTGAATATAGAGACACTGTGTTTAAACGCTGTATTTATCGCACTATAAGGACCATTTAGCTAAGCTAAGTAAACAAAACTGTTATTAAAAAAAGACTTTCTTTTAAAGTCAAATGAGTGCTGGATGGTAATCTACACAGATTTCTCTCCTAATAACGGTTTATTTAGGTGAGTAAAGCACTCCTGTTTATTAACAGTAAGCTTGGATTCACAAATTTCTCCAGCACAAAGGCTGGAGCATTGGCAGCTACACTGAGGAACCCTGAGTGCTTCGGTAAGCCAGGGTGACATTTGCTAGCGGTTCGTCCCACGTAGCTCGTTTTAACACTTTAAACAAACAGACTACACTCCAACATACTCGCCTCTGAGCGACAAAAGAGCTAGCGCAGTTAGCAGCTAATGCTAATGCTACTCCAGCCTCGGTGCTGGAGAACTAAACTAAAACTCCTGTATAAAGCTGTACTTTAGTGGCTTCAGTGGCTTTACTGCTCCTTACAACTTAACTGGTAGAATTTATACATAAGAGGCACTGGATTATAAGGCACACTGACGATTTTTGGGAAAATGAAAGGATTTTAAATGCGAAAAATACAGTACACCCACTTCATAATTGTAAACAATTTGTCTTCAGTTATCTGATTATTCCAGTAAACAACACATTTTTTTTTCTTAGATCAGAATCTGATTAAATAAAACTTGATTTTAAGCTCAGTAATCAGATTTCTCAGTTCATGTAAACTATATTCTGGGATTTCTCAGTCTTGCATAAGTAAAAACAGACCCTGGTGCAGCAAATGAGCGAACAGTGTTTAACACATCAATAATCTTAATTTTAAATAATCATCATCATCTATATGATGATGTTCATGTTCATATTGCGGATTGTTAATAGAAGACACAGCACGAAGTTTGAGTACTGTCTGAATAATGTAAATGTGTTGATTGGACTACTGACAATGTATAAGCATTTATGTGTATTAGTGTATGTATGTATGTATGTGTGGCCTCACCATCTCCTCCAGCTTTAGGAGGTTTTACTGTAGAAATAAAAACAGAACAGACACACAACAATAATGGTTACTTGTGTCACAATATAGCAGGGGTGTCCAAACTTTTTTTGTTGGGGGCCAGAAGGAGAAATATATTTGAAGTAACAGGCCACAGACTCAAATAATGAAATATACCCCTTTAAATAATACATTTTCCTGATTACTTTCATTTACACACCATTTTACTTGACTTACTATCTTTATCTGTAATTAACAGTGTTGTGAAACTAAGATTGGCCCGTTTTTATGCGCTACAACGGCGCACCCTCTCTGCTTTTAGACTCTTTGGCCCGTTTTTTCTGCACTACAACTGAGCACTCTCTCCACTTTTAGACTCTTTGGCCCGTTTTTCTGCGCTACAACTGCGCACTCTCTCCGCTTTTAGATTCTTTGACCCGTTTTCTGCGCTACAACTGCGCACTCTCTCCGCTTTTAGACTCTTTGGCCCGTTTCTGACACCTTGCGCTGAATCTCACATTATAAAAACTTGCTTAACAGCGGGCCAACTTTCATTCTATTTTTAAAATATCTCGAGGGCCGCTCCAAAAAAGAAAACGGGCCGCAAATGGCCCACGGGCCGTAGTTTGGACACTCCTGCAATATAGCAACTGATATAAAAAGCATGAAATACCTATGCAAGCAGGAATAACCATAAACCTAGTGGTAAACGTTTACAGCTTAGGAAAAATACATAACTTGTTCATTTTTTAAGGTAAACTAAACATAAAATATGGAATTGTATTATATTAACAATATTTATGTATACAACAATTCTAGTGTATAACAAACTATAGTTCAAGAGCTTAAAATTAGTATGCTGCAATTTAAGTGTGAATCTCCAGATATCAAATCAGAACCTCTCTAAACACACTGCGAATAAGCCCACCCTTTGTTAGTCTGATTATGACATCACTGCCATAATTAACATCAGATTCAAAGACCCCAGAATAGAACCCTGTGGTACTCCAAAAGATATATATGCTAAATCTAACAGTTACTAAACAATTTACAATAGCTTCTGCTATAGTGTTAAGGCTATGTTCACATTATAAGCCCCATTAACCAATTTTATTTTTTTTACTCAGATTACAATTTTCTATCTTGATGGTTCACAAGTATAAACGTATGTAACACACATGCACACCCTGATACTCAAATGGGAAAAGCCTGGTAAAGAAATATTGTCTGTCTGTTTTAATGCCTGAATGAATGAATAAATGAATGAATGAATGAATGAACTCAATCAATCAAAAAAAAAAAATACAAACTTTACCTGGAGGTGGAGTTGGTTCATCATCATCTTTAAAAGAGAAAGGCAAAATTATAATTTTTTTTTTCATTCCAGCAATTCTTGCCACACATGGACACACACCCATCTATGGACACACTCTCAGTCTTGCTGATGCCTATAACACTATTTTTAAAGTTTTTTTCTACCCTATTTTAGTAGTAGTATTTCAGTAGTTCATTCATCTACTGTTTACATTTCTTTTGCACTGCTAAATTTAAATTTTAATTTATATAACTGTATTTGCACTTTCTGTATGGCTGACATCAGTTATCCTCACTTTATGCACATCAACTGGCGTTCATTACACACACACACACACACACACACAAGACTGTATTTTTGTACTTTTAATTTTATTTTTATTTTATTGTATTTATATGTATAGTTATATCTTATCTTTTTGCAACTTTGTGTATTATACATACTTTCCCCTCGGGGATCAATAAAGTATCTATCTATCTCTCTCTCTATCTATCTCTCTCTCTATCTATCTCTCTCTCTATCTATCTCTCTCTCTCTCTATCTCTCTCTCTATCTCTCTCTCTATCTCTCTCTCTATCTCTCTCTCCATCTACCTCTCCATCTACCTCTCCATCTACCTCTCCATCTACCTCTCCATCTACCTCTCCATCTACCTCTCTATCTACCTCTCTCTATCTATTTTCAAAAATAGCAGCATAACATATTACATACCAATCAACTGTCCTCAACAATTCAATTTCTGTATACTGTAAAAGTAGGCTAATCATCTTAAGAAGAATGTAAATGTAAATGTAGGAAGAAGAATAGTGCACTACAAGCTTCTTACTTACCTAGAGCATCGAAAAGGCTGAGATCTGCAAGAAGATAAACAGTAGATTAGCAAATAATTTTTTCATCCATCATTTTCTGCTTTCCATAAATGTTCTAGGTTAAAAATTCAATAATAAATTGTATTTCGAAGATTCTGGACACCCTGGCAGAAGGCAAAGTGTGGCAGTAAACAGTAAACTAATAATAATAGTAGTAAAAAAAACTCTAATATGAATCATAGTATTTTGTTTGGAATTAGTTCTGAAGCATTCCTTCGTTGCTATGCTGAACAACTCCATAATGCATATTTAAGGAATTTAATAAAACTCACTGTTTCACAACAGCATGACTCAAACACTAGAGAGAATTCTGCTTCTGGGATTGCCAGATGTGCCAACTCGTGATTAAAAAGATTCACCAAGGTTTAGCATAATTATGAATCATGAATAATCCTAACTGATGTCCACATTCATTAGCCCTGCTGTAATGGAAAAGTTACAAATAATGAATAAATCATGACTTAAACAGTTTCTACTTTTCAGTAGACTATTCTTTAAGGAGGAATCCTGACGATTTTTTCCTGTAAATTAAAAAAATATATAATGTTTCTGAGAGGAGAGGGTACAAAATATCACAATAAATTGCATCAATGTGCTTCTGCCAACATCCCAGCAAAACCAAATACAGGTGCACCTTAAAAATATTGCTGAAAAGTTACTTTATTTTAGTAATTCAGTTTAAAATGTGAAATGTTAGGTGAATTTCATATATTATAAAGATATATTACACACGGAGTAGAATCTATTTTAAGTGTTTATTTTATTGTTTATTTTATGATTATGAATTACAGCCAATAAAAAAATTTAAAAAAGCTTTTCTGAGACACTGATATTTTTTTTTTATGGCTGTAAGCCATAATCATCAACAATAAAATAAATGAACGCTTAAAATAGATCACTCTGTGTTTAATACATCTATAGAATATATGAGTTTCACATTTTGAACTAAATTACTGAAAGAAAGTAACTTTTCAATGATATTCTAATTTTTGGAAATGCACCTGTATATTAACCCTATAAACAAGGTGTCTGGTAGGTCTACCCAGGATTTTTTTTCTAGCCGTAAACACTTCTGCTGGTCACCTGAGCTACTATGGATCTGCTCATTCATGCATTGTTTAACTAAATAAACACAGAATTAGAACTAATGAGAGCTGGTAAACTACAAATTCACAACAATGCATGTTTTAAAAATACTTTTCTCCACTAGGGGTGTGCCATATCGAATCGTACACGATAATATCGTCAAAATGTTTAAATATTGTAAACGATATTATACCATAAAATATCGTGCCATATCACCCATCCCATTTCCCATTATATATCTACTAGAGACCGATTGTATCTGTCCAGTATCATTTATTTGACTTTTTAATTCTGGATATATGGAGATATTTGGAGTGCATTATTATTAGCATCAGGACATTTCATTTCATTGGATCATTGACATGTTACAAATCTGATAAAATTCTTGTATTTTTTATTATATCTCACTTAGGGGTGTGCAGTATTATATTATATTAGTATTATATATATATATATATATATATATATTTTTTTTTTTTTTTTTTTTTTTTTTTTTTTTTTCTTGCAGTGTATATTGTATTTTATATTAAATAGTTTTTTTAAAAAGTGTTTTGTCCTATCGCCAAGAGTATTGTTATCGGGAAAATATCATAAAAAATCGTGATATTATTTTAGGGCCATATCGCCCACCCCTATTTTCCACATTTGACGCACATATTCTCACTAGAGAGATCCCCAAACTTACAGACTGTCCTTATAAAAAACTGCTTTAGTATGAAAAGTGAAGTACCTATTCAACCCTGAATTTAAGAGCCTTTTTTTTTTGTAACAAAAAAAAAACAGCATAAAGAATCATAACTTTCTGTACATTCTGTAAAAATTCAAATACCTAATAGAAGAGATCCATCAGCCACAGCTTAGAGCCTAAAAGAAATACAAGACTGGTGCAGAGTTGGCTAAATTCCTCCTGAACAGGTAAGCACTGAGCTTCAGCTAAGGTTAGCTAACCACAGCTAGGTAATCATTCACAGCGACTAGTAGGGATGAGTATTTTAAGAAATATCAACCTTCATATTCAGCTGTCTGTCTGTGTGCTGCTGGGTTATTAATAAAGCCAATATTTTAGAAACCTAGTGCTGGTTAACACTGTCATGCTGAAAAAGGATTTTAGTAGATGATAAAAGAACTTTTATGTGAAGAGTAAAGAACCTATTTAAACCTAAAACCTAAATCTAAAGTAAATTGAGAGACAATGTTGGCCCAATAGAAAAGAACCATTTAGGAACCTTTATTTATTTATTAAGGCTGTAATTTGTTCTAGCAGATGGATAGACCTTTAATATGATTCAAAAGACTCAAATTCATAGCTATTTAAAGAAAAACATGAATTAATTTTTAAGCAGTATTTTTGTAACAAATCAAGCACTGTATTATTAGCATGTAAATCCAATGTAAGTAGTAGGTTATGCAGATACACAGTGTACATGACCGCCTATGTTCAACTGTAATAAGTGTGTCAGGGTTTGAAAGAGTACAGTGGAATCGGCTAAAAACAAACTGCGTCATTGTTTTTCTGCAAGGCCCATAAACCTCAGAGGTTCAATAAACCAAAACCAGATGAGTGAAACTTCTCAATCCAGCACAAAATGTGTCTGTCTCTCTGCGAAGAAATATCCTAACTGTCCTTAACAAACATGCTAAAAACTCTAACATGGCAACAATAAACAGAATTAAGTTACAGGTCTACATAAGGCCCGTCACAATAATTACATTATCGACTTATCGATCAATAAATGGACATAACCTCAAATAATTTTAATAATCATGATATCATCCATTGTGTTTGCACTTACATATATTTTGACTTTCGGCACAGAGAGAAGCACAGAGAGACAGGGAGTGAGTGAACTGAAAACGTACTTTTATTATAAAAAAGCCCTCAATTAACACCCAAAACAAACTTAAAGAAACGTAGTAACGGACCAGTGCTGCTCTAGTCGCTTAACTTTAGTGTCTCTTAGGTTTGTGTTGCCTCAGGCAGGTTCTTTATGCTGGTCCAATGTAGGCCAGCTGGGACAGACCGGGGCTGCACGTCAAGAGACTCAAGGGACTCAAGGGACTTCTAGACAATCTACATTTTTGATGGTCCATCTTTCAAACTGGTCATCAAGGGATTTATATACAATCATTTAATAACCAATCTCTCAAGCTTTTTTTTGTACAACCTGCCCATCAAAATGGTCTTGTGACTACCAGATGATCTACATTTCCGGTAGTCTACCAACAAAACTGGTCCTCAGCCTACCTTTCTTACAGTCCACCAAAAAAAATCAATCTTCAGTAATTCCCAAACAATCTACATTTTTGATGGTTCATTTTTCAAACTGGTCCTCAAGGACTCCCAGTCAATCTTAACGGTTTAGGGTCAGTCTCTCAAACTTTTTGTACAACCTGCCCATCAAAATGGTCTTGTGACTACCAGATGATCTACATTTCCGGTAGTCTACCAACAAAACTGGTCCTCAGCCTACCTTTCTTACAGTCCACCAAAAAAAATCAATCTTCAGTAATTCCCAAACAATCTACATTTTTGATGGTCCATCTTTCAAACTAGACCTTAAGAACTCCCAGTCAATCTAAACGGCTTAGGGTCAGTCTCCCAAACTTTTTGTATAGTCTATCCATCAAAATGGTCTTGTGACTACCAGATGATCTACATTTCCGGTAGTCTACCAACAAAACTGGTCCTCAACCTACCTTTCTTACAGTCTACCGATAAAATCGATCTTCAGTAATTCCCAGGCAATCTACATTGTTGATGGTCCATCTTTCAAACTAGTCCTCAAGGACAATCTACACGTCTTATGTAGGGCTGCCACGATTAGTCGACTAGTCACGATTATGTCGACTATTAAAATAGTCGACGACTAATTTAATAGTCGATTAGTCGTTTTTTTTTTTTTCTTTGTTTTTCTCTCCAAACTGCTGCGACTGCCTTTCTGTCCTGGACGCACATGCGCAGTAGTGGAAACCGGGGTAGGTAGTGGACGACATCTCAGGACATTATACAGACAGGCTCTGGTTTCATGGCTACCCCGCTACAGAACTCAAAAGTGTGGGATCACCAAGAAAATAAAAGTGAAACGCGTGCAATGCAATATCTGCAATGAAGAACTTGCCTTCCTCGGCAGCACAACCGCGATGCACGAGCACCTGAAAAGGAGGCATGTTGTGGCTGATTAAATGACGAAGAAGCGAAATTGCTATTTAGCTGCTAAAATTAGCGTAAACAGAGCGTTAACTTAGTACTTAACTTACTCATCTTGATAGCTTTAAAACAGAGGTCACTAATAGGCGGACCGCGATCCGGATCCGGACCCAGACGTTGTCACAAATGCCGTCCCAAACCGATAAACTACAGAGAAGGATTTCATTCTGACAGTGGCTTCTGTTTTCAGTGCTTTTCGGTGCAGTAAACTCACAGATCAGTCGTGTGGTGTAAAATCACCAAACGCTCTCCTCTGCCAATCAGATCTGTGCAGACCGCTGCCCTGTGTACGGTAATGTACACAATATCTGGACAGAGAGGCATTTTTTATTAATATACTTTTTTTTCATAATAGTTCAAACAACCTCACAGTTGAGATGTTTCATAAATGCCAGTGCCTTATCCTTATTTTACACAGTTGTTTACACTTTATGCTAAACAGTAAAATAATTGTCTGTTACAACAAGCTGCATATTTCATTAAAGGTTTAATGAACTATGATTTTAATTGTTTTTATTTTTAGTTAGCATATAGCTGAAATCTAATGTTGGTTGTATAATAGCAGCTGCATTCTATTGTGATAAACTGTGTTTTATATTCAATTAACGTATGATCCGATTAGTCGACTAATCATAAAAAATAATCGGTGATTAGTCGACTATAAAAATAATCATTTGTGGCAGCCCTAGTCTTATGATCAATACCTCAAACGTTTTGTCTATTTTTAGTCTATGTTCAAAATAGACTTGTGACTGCCAGATGATCTACATTTTTGGTAGTCTACCAATAAAACTGGTCCCCAGAAACTTTAGGAAGACCTGCTTTGCCTAAACTATATCAATACAATTGGTCTTGAGTGATTTTTCCAAACAATCTATATTTTTATGGTCCATCTTTCAAACTAGTCCTCATGGACTCCAAGACTGTATATGTTTTAATGGTCCATCATTAAAACTGGTCCTCAGGGACTTCCTTACATTGATGGCTCTTTATCATGTGTTGTAAGTGAATTTGAAACAATCCTAAACTGTTCAGGGTCCCAAAAGACAAGACATTTGATGCACTGCTTTGAAGCACTTTTAACATTCAGAAATTGTTTTGTATTTTAAAGAGAATACTAAATGCACTAAACCCTGCTAGATATCCTTCATTACTGTCAGCATTATTTGAAGAGGTGTGGCTTCAATTCTTTTAATGATCCCTAAAACTTGTCAGGTCACGTCTAACACATTTCTGCGTAGCTTGTCATCTTGATCATGCTGACTCGGATCATCTGGTGACAAGCATTCCCTGCCTTTTTTTAAGCAAAATTAGGACCAATACGTCCCATTTAAATTCAAACTAAATAAAGGCAACAAAAACCAGTAAAACTGATCTAATGATTCAGGACATTTTCAGTAAAGGTGTGGCATTATTGCCACTTACCTAGCCAGCTTAAGCAGGAATCCAGGTGCTCCACCTAACTTCAAGTATGTATTCACTTAAACACACTCATCACATACACCCCGTATACTTCAAATGCCATTCAAATTCATGTTTACAGTGGATCTGACTTGTATACTCAGACTAGAAGTCGCAGTCTTGTTAGCTTTCATTCACTGAACGCAGACAAGCTTTCCGTTCCCAAAATAAAACTTCGTCCATAATGAGAAAAACAGAAAAAGCTGCCGCTGCCTCAGATCTGCGCTATAAAACCAGCTGCAGATACTTCCCTCATTATCAAACCTCAGTGTTTCTCAGTACTGCGAATACAACTGTGCCACTCACATATGAAACACAAGACCATCATGGCAGTGCACATCCTGTATGATCGGTTGCCAGGGCAGTGTTTTGTTGTTTTTGTGGTCTGCTTGTACCCTGGGGTGACTAAAAGATGAGTCACTACTGAAACTGGAGAATGGTCTTTTTAACTGGGTGGGGCTCGATCATCGGCCTACTTTTCCTCAAAGAGATATTACAGTGTTTTCAGACATAATCTCTAGCTGTTGTATCAAATGCTGCGTCAGCCTGACAGACAAGAAAAATTACTTATTTTCTGGATATTCTGAAGTAATATGCTGAAAACTATGTGTAAAAGAGTCAGATTTTAATCAATCAATCAATCAACCTTTATTTTCAGGATGGATGATGCAACAAAATAGTGACCCAAAACATGGATGTAAATCAACAACCGAATGGCTTCAACAGAAGAAAAACACTTTCTGGAGAGTCCTGACCTCAACCCAATTGAGACCTCAAGAGAGCGATTCAAACCAGACTGTTGTTCAGGTCTGATCTGCAACTACAGGAAACGTTTTGTTGAAGTTATTGTTGCCAAAGGAGGGTCAACCAGTTATTAAATCCAAAGGTTCACATATTTTTTCACCCTGCACTGTTAATGTTAACATGCTGTGTTCAATAAAACCATGCATACATATAATGTTTTATGTGGTGTTAGTTTAAGCAGACTGTGTTTGTCTATTGTTGTGATTTAGATGAAGATCAGAACACATTTAATGACCAATTTATGCAGAAATCTATGTAATCCTAAAGGGTTCACATACTTTTTCTTACAACTGTACCAGCCACATAGTGCTAATTTCCACAGCTATGAACAAACACTGTCTCTGCTCCATGCTGTTCACAAGCACGATATGTGCAGTGTTCACTGCTCACAGCTGCGCGACTGCTACATGTACATCACAGCAGCAAATGTTCAGCATTCTGTGTTAAAGCAGCTTTAAACTGCACAGATATGTGCAATGGAAAGTGCCAGACATTTGGGCCTGTGTGAAACCAAACCAAACATAGGGAAAAACCCTCTAAAAAAACAAACGTATAAACTGATATGACCATAAAAAAAAAAATACTACAGGTGTGAAAAATATCTAAGATGTTATCAAAAAACATAAGTGCTGAAATGTCTATTACATAGCACTGTAGAAAACTAGCACAAGAAAACCTGTTAGACAGGATATTATTATTATTTAGATCAGCCATCTGTGTCAGCAGGAAAACACACAGATGTATTGTTCGGAAATACAGGATGCATGTAGTATTTGGTGTGCATGACTGGTACACACTTTACAATCGGCAGATCACAAAACAGTATAACTGATACAATCTCTTGAGGGGAAATATCTGCTCTATGAGTCCAACAGCTGCTCTACTTGATAAAATACAATGCTGGCACATTACCAAGGACCTCATCAAACAACAGCAGCTTTTTTATCCTGTTGAGTGGAAGTCAATTCATGCACTTTATAACAGGAGACTAAAGCTATGTTCAGAAAATGTTTAACATAGAATTAGCATAGGATTAGCACAGAACACAGATCACCATCAAAAGAAGGGATAAAGCAGACAGTCAGTATTGGATGCGGGTGATCTTCAGGCCCTCAGGGGGCCTGGATTAAAAACAGCATGTACTGATTCTGTACTGGAAATCATTATATGAAGTAATTGTCTGTGAACACAGTTCCAAACACTCCACACTCAAATTTTGATTAATCTGATCACAAACAGTTTTTTATTTACTCACAATTACACTTATATAGTGACATTTTTGCCTTTTTACACACCCAAGGATGCTTACAATTACATTTATTCTACCTGCAATCACGTTCACTCATTAACACACACCGGTGAGAAACCGCAGCCAATCGTGCACAGTGTACTTTCAAACGGAAACAACCGTCCACCTGAAGAACAGCATTGGGACTGACGGATTAACCCAGCCAGTCTATACTTGGCACACACTCGCACGTATATACTTACACCCACAGGGCAATATAGAGAAACAAATTTTTCTGGGCAATTTAGAGTATCCCGTTTACCTGATCTTATTGGTTTGGGATTTGGATGGTTTGGGTTGTATAACAATACACCATGATCGTGATAAAATCTCAATCTCAAACAGAGTGAGATCACTGGGCATTAGCACAGCATGCATGATTAGCATGAATTAGAAGCACATGAATGAGCCAAAGCTGTCATTTTCCATAAGCTGTCTGTGTAAACCCAGCAAATCAGGTTTTACAGAGTAACAGCATGGAGACACCGTGTGTCCATGTGGTAATCGGTGTAGAAGTTTTTTTTTTCTTTCATGCTGATTTAGGAGCTAGGTCTTCCACTGAAATTCCGTCAGTGTTAGCTTAAAGCAACAGACAGGAGGGCTAACTAAATCCACAGAGCCAAGAGAACACAAACAGAGGAAATCCAAACTATTATCAGAAAGAAATCCAGACTGAAAACACTGTTAGCACCACAGTTCACCTGCTCCAAACCAAGCCCAGTCCAGCTGTGTTTGACCTAGCTGTTAGCATCATGGCTAAAACACTTGGTTAGGAGATGTGGTCAGCATGGTCTCTACACATTACAGAATGTGTAGAGCTGGAGGAAAGCAAAACACTTGGCGGCTACAAATTATGAAGCAGTAGCAACCCCAGCTTCTGCAGTAGTGCTAATACTATAGAATTAAATTAAAAAATATGAATCACATAAAAAAAACATTAATTACTTTTTGTGTGACCCACTGTGTGATTTTTGTTGTAGATAAAAGGATACTTCAGTAATATGCATCTAGCATAATTAATGTCTATGGGTGTTGATGCAGTAAGCTTAGACCTGAGTTTACACTACAAGATTGCACCCAAAATTGGAAGCTTCTGTTGATTCTGAAGCTTAAAATCGAGGCTCAGCCCATCATACACTACACAACTTTCACTTTGACAGTTAGATAAGAATGCACTACAGTTTTCAGACTAGCGCCAACTAGCACAGACTCACCACAAATGAAAATGAGGCTAAATGTTGTGTAGTGTAACTCCAGCTTTAGGAGAGTAACAAATTGTGTAGTACAATATTTAGTACCAGAGTGTTTAAAGCATTAATCATAGAGAATTGCAGAACATATTTAAAGATCAGTGCAAAGTTAGTCAGGAAGCCATTTGATACTCTTCTTTTCTGATGGCAGGTACTCAGTTTTGCAAGCATATCTAAGCAGAGAAGCAGGGAAACTTGCTTAAGCGCCAGTCTGTGGGTTCATGGTAGCTGACTGAACATTACAGATGCACAGGTTTTAAAAAACCCTAATGTGGCAGACGACTGCACGCCTGTGGTTTACTGGGTAACGTGAAGCAGTCACGGCATTACAGGAAGTGGAAAGACTGGCAGTCACGAAAACGCAAATACAGAACAGAGTGTGCAGCAGAGATGCCACTTCACTTCTTCACTTCTGAGTCTGAGGATGTGATAAACCGACTGTAGATACTGTAGAGATTGTATAGTGAAACGCGCCCTGCATTCACTACCGAGTAAGTAGCAGTGTATCAGTGCCGGAGGCCCATTCTTTAGTAATAAGCTTGCTGTACATATCTGTGAATAAAGTGGGTGCTTTTAAAGGTGCCACAGAATGCACCTATTTATGGAGTATTTTTAATAACTTGTTCTTTGATTTATAAATAGCAAGAATGTGACTTTGGTCAGAGCATAAAAAAACCCAGACGTGGTTTTCCATTTTCCATTTACAACCCAGTTATTTGGCCTGAGAGTGAAATATGTCCTATTAAGCTTTTTTCCATTTAATGGTCAGTTCATGAACAATTTGATGTGCTCCACTCTGATTGGCTGGTTTACAGCAAGGCAATTGTATGGCTACACAAAAATGCAACAAATCTAAGTTTGTGCCATGTTTGAGCCAATTCAATTCCTTTTTTTTGCTACATACAAAGTAAAAATTCACACTGTTCTCATTTTACATTACTTGACTTCTGGCAAAATGTCCTGTATTTTTAAGTGAAAAGGTATTTAGGTATTTATTAATTTCACAATTTCACATATCGCAGAGAATGAAAATATGTCCCTTTTTCCAATATCATACAGCCCTTGTGCAATCTTCTCTGTTCAAATCTGGGCTCATCTGGAATGCTGCTAGAATACCGATAGATTTTAGCCTGGATACTTAAGCATGGATACTTGCCAGAGAGGTTATGAATGAGGAGACCAACACTGACTCAAATATGACTGGGAGTTCTCGTATCACTCAACCCAGCATCCGTTTTAGGATATAATCCTGCCCTTTAACAATAAGAGTCACTGGCTGATTGTGCAAAAAATGGAGGAGGGTCAGTGTGCCAGTAGGAAAGCCCCCTCGATGTGAAGATCTGTTTAACAATTTAAAATATGTTGTTGAAGCGAGAACTGAACTTAGGTTTTGGGTTTTTTGGTCTATTCATTCATCATTGTTAGTGATGCAAATCCTCTGAATGACTGGCTCACAAAATTGGCTACAAACAAAACAAAAGCACCATATGTTTAGGACACAGCTGCCGCATGTTACTACACAGCCATCTTGGACAAGGGCAAAAATGTTTGCATAAGTAAAGTGTAAGTGTTAATGAGTTAATTTACATAACAGTTTTGGGGTTTTGCAATCGGCTTCTTAAGCTTTTAACAGCAATCATAATATAGATCACTTCTATGTTTTTTTTTTAATTCTAGGCCACCTTTAATGCCAAGCTCACACTACACAACATTTTCCTCTCTCACAATGTTCACTATATCAGATTAAGCACTCATCATCATCCCATAAATGTGTGCCGTGTCTTGTTTCCCTGGCAACAACATGCGTTTGTCATCGGGGAGGGGGGTCGAATAAATGGTCAATCGTGGCTACAGAAGCAAAACTAGAAAAAAAGAAAGAACTGTAAAGAAAGACGACATCATTCTATTCGGTCTATTCTTCACAGCAAACTTAAGGCATCACATAAGTGTAAGTAGGCAGCCACCAGTTTCAGTGTATGTAAACAGATGGTCTCATAGAGGAAGTAATTTAAAAGTTTTAAAAGTAACCTGTCTTCAGTTTTGCTGGTCCACTGAACTGGAAAAGCACCATCCTTCCTCTTTTTTCTTTTTATATTTACTTTTGTGTGCTTCGTCTTACTATTGGTCAGCTCCAAGGAGCACATTACAAAAAATGTTAAACTAGGCGTAGAGGATTTGTCAACTCCGACAAACTGTGACAAAATCAAAGCGAATTCATTGAAGCTGATCAGAGCAGAAAAGGCCTATATACCCTCATTTTTATTTGAGTGTATTTTACTTTTCTTGGTATAATATGTTATCAATTACTGTTATGTGACTGTAAAAATGAAATGGGCTGTTTTGTTTACTGCACATTTAACACTAATTAATTGTTGCTATTTTATTGTTCTTACACCTCTCTGTGATCTTAGACCTGTAATGGCAATGGAAACCTTATAGAGCTAATTTTTTACCCTCTACAAAAACAATGTTTTCCCCCAACCCAAACTCTTTTTTTATAAACACACTGGACATTTTTGGACAGCATCACTATGTAAACACAGTCTGTTGTGACTGGATGTCGTTTATTTTTACCCGTCTCTAAAAGCAGCACAAGCTGATTCATAGCTTCTAACTTAAAAATAAATAATATATAATAATATAAAATGACTGCTGTAGACTGAAAAGGTGAATATATAAAATATATATTAAAATATATTAAAATACAGGTTTTAAATGATAATGTAGTAGTGTTGTAGTTAGCATACTGGGCTGCTGAGGACGATCTCTAAACTTCAACAACTTTAAGAATATCCTGTCTTAATAAGCTGGATAACTACAGGACTGACTACCAGAGGGTGGAACATGACTCAGTCTAAGTCTAAAATGGGTGTATTCACATACCAATCCCCGTAGTAATAAACATTCTGTAATATGCTGCAGCTTTTTCTACATGAGCTGTTATGTAGGGGGCGGGCAACCTGGCCGTATGTTACCAGTGTAGTGATAGATTCCATCCCTGTACATTCCTGTCCACATAAACTGTGGGCAGCTTTAAAACTATTATAACACCCAACAAGTGATTTTAATGTTAAATATACTTTACACATTTTGACCAATTACAAAGGCTCTGTAAACAAAACCAACAACAACCAGTTTGTGATGGACTGCATAATAACAAGCAGCAGATTATGATATACATTAACAGTCAGATTCCTGGAGCCAGATTAATTTTAAGATTTGGATTGAGACACAACAGTGGTGCATCTAGAGATGGACAATACATATAATATTAATATTCATCAATTTCATCAAAACGTTTTTGTATTAAATATTTAACTGTGTATCCCATATTGAAGTAAAATAAATAATACAGGGCAGATCAAAATGAAATATTTTGAGATATTTCATATAGCGTTTCATGTATAATTTAATAAGCCTCATGTGACACTGCATCTCCTGCAATGCTGAGTGCGATCACAGACACAGTAAGTGTACAGCCTAATGCTAGGGTTTACTGGCCTACACTTAGACATGGCAACTTTAGTATCAGAAGAGGAAGCTTCAGAGTGTCCTATTATATTGGCAATGCATTTTTTTCTATAAAGAAAGCTGTAACTAAGCATCTGTACAAGCAGCTAAATTCAAAAGAACATATATGGACTTAATTTTTCTCAAGTTTACTGTAATTATTTGCCTATTGCTCTAGATTGACTAAACCTGGCCAAACATTTCGGCCAAACTTTTCTGCCAACCATGACAGACCATCTTTCAACCAACCGGCTCACGTTACTGTCCCAGCTCACACTTGTGTGTGCACTCATGTGTCGTCTGCCACTGCTATTACATAATCATAATGCAGCTAAAACATTTCACATGGCTAAAAATAAGTCAGAACTCCACCCCTCCCCCAATAAATAGACACACACATACATATGTATACTGTATTAGGAAAAGTATGAATGTTCAGAAGTGGAAGTGTACGTAAGTAGGTCATGAGTGATATAGTTGATGTACTGCGATGATCCTTATTTTTCTTTTTTTAATCCTAGTAAAGAAATGAGTTTCAGCACCAAGTCTAAGAGGCCTGGGCTTAAAATACGTAGTCACATGGTGCCAACACTTTTCAAGCCAATTCGCCCCACTATGAATCAAGCCCGGATGACTCATTCAGTGAGCATGTGAGGTTTTAATAGGGCTGCCCGCTGAATCGTCTACACTGTTGCACGATACTACAAATAAACTGAGCAGAGCATAACATTATGACCAGCTCCTTGTTTCCACACCCAATAATCTTGGTATTAGCTTCACGAAGATATAAGAACAGTGGTTAGTAGTTCTATAATTACAGATTGTAGTTGTGTATCTGTTTCTCTACTTTGTTATTATCCTCCTCTCACCCTGTTCTTCAATAGTCAGGACCTCACAGGATAGACCATCACAGAGCAGGTTTATTTGGTCATTGAGGTGAGTCATTCTCAGCATTGCAGTGACTGCACTGGTGGTGGTTAGTGTGTTAGGCCCAATCCAATTTCTCTTTTGTGCCCCTACCTCTTGTTTTTGAGTGTAACCCTTTCCTTTGGAACAGAGTTACAAGGGGAAGGGGTGAAATCATCTTGATCTGCTGGTTAACTAGTTCACTTTACAACTTAAGTTTTCAGAAAGGTCGAAGATAGTGTAGAAGTATTTGTATTATTTCCCATTCCTTAATTTCTCTGTGATGGGGAGCTCAATTTAATAAATTATACGTCCAGTTTAACTAATGCTGTTTATAAACTAAGAACACATTTACTAAACTGTTTTAAATTTCTGATTTAAACCTTCTTACACAGCAGCTCTTAATTTTATTTGCTGACGTCTATTTATGCAATTAAAACTGTAGATTTCTTTAAATTTGAGACCTGCCTGAAAAATATTCTTGTATTTAGCTAACTTAATGTTATGCACACTAATACTACCAGCAAGCTTATAGGTTATGACTATTATAAGAGCCTGTAAAAAATAATAAGAGCTTGTGTAAAATATTTTAAGGTGTGGCACCCTGAAGCAAGCTCATCTAGCTTAGCTAGTTAGCTACATAGCTAACAAACTAACTAACTAGCTTAGCTAGCTAAAACACTAACAGCTAACTAACTAATTAGCTAATCAAACTAACTAGCTAGCTAACTAACAGACTAGCTAACTAAAAGAATATCTAACTAAAAGACTACCTAACTAACAGACTAGCTAACTACAAGGCTAACTTACTAAAGTGCTAGCTATTTATAAGACTACCTAACTTACAAACTTGCTAACAGTATAGCTAACTAAAATGCTAGCTAACTATAAGACTAGCTAACTATAATACTAGCTATCTAGAAAACTAACCTACCAGTTAAATAAATATCTAGTTAACGAAGTAGTTAACCTAACTAACTACCTAACTAGCAAGCTAATCAGCTAACCCAACTAGCTAGCTAACTAACAGACTAGCTTACTAGCTAACTATTAGCAAACCAACTAGCTTAGATAACTTACTAGCTAGATAACTAAGTTAAACCAGTTAAATAAGTATCTAGTTAACTACCTAACTAACTAGAAAACTATCCAGCTAACCTAAATAACTAGCAAACTAACTAGACTAAATTAATTAACTAGGTAATTTAGATAAAATAAATAAAAACTAGGATAAATAAAATAAATAAAAACAATAGCTAGGTTAGCTAGCTAGCAATCTAATTACCGAGATAGATGGGAGTTAAGTCACTTTAAACAACAGTTCAGTAACTTATTTTTTACTTAAAATTGCTTTATTTTATCATGTTATAGTATCTTCGCAAATATATCGACCTTTTTGCTATCGTAAGTCAGTTAGGCTAAGTAAAATTACACACTAACAAACAGTGGAAAAATGTCTCTTACCATCCTGCGCTCTCGACACCGACAGAGCCGCCAGCACTAAAATCCACAGGTATGAAGTCATGCTGGCGGATAAAAACAGGCTTTAAAACTACTTTCTGAGTTTCCTACTAATTTCTAACGCTAAAACAACACAACAGCGCGGTTTGGGGGTCCTCTCTGTATTATCTGAAGAGCCTGCAGAACCTGGTGAGAAGTTGTGGAGAAGTTTTCTGCAGTAAGTGAAGCTCAGAGAACAGGGAGCTGAGGGTGTGTCCCAGTCTGCAGCCAAAACACACGCCCTGCCCTGCTCGGGGCGTGTCTGTACAACTGTGTGTGTGTGTGTGTGTGTGTGTGTGTGTGTGTGTGTGTGTGTGTTTGGTTTGCTCGGTTCTGAAAAAAGAGCTCAGGCTCTTTTTGAACTCATGCTATTTAAAGCCCACCTAACCCACCGTTGGTACAACGTTGTCTAAATATTAAATTTGCACTGTATATGTATTTTCAATGATATTGAATACTTTCTTACAACATTATCCAAATGTTGCACTGTTTATTTTTTATTAGCAACATTGCATACTTTCTTACAATCAGCCTTTCCACGCAAGGAGAAGGGGAACAAACGAGCGAAACTCGATAAGGGATCATTTTTTTAGCAATTTATTTTTTATTGTGAAGGTAAATGGCTCCAGTTCTGTAGTTTAGGGTATAGCCAAGTTAGCATCTTAGCTCCGTGCTCCCTTAACCTTCTATCATTTAAGCCTTCATAAAACAATGTGTTTATCTTATTGTTAAATAAAGCATGCACTTTATTGTACTATTTTAAGTACCTGCATTATTGTGTCTTATGATTTTGTGTGTTCAGTGTCCAATGTTGTAGATCCTTGTGCTACCGGTGTTCTGTCGAGTTGTGCTACCCATCCATATATGCTTCTTACCGCCAGTGCGCCCGCACGAACCTATTTTTTTTATTATTATTTTCACGTTTTTATGATTTTTCAGTTTATCGTCATCTACAACTCACTGCCATTCTTTGTCTGATTGATACAAAAGTGTAAATAGCAATTAATATCAAAAAATAGCAATAATAAGCAATATAAAATAAAATATACAAATATAAAATATATCTAATCACGTCTCATTACCTTAACTTTACTTTTTGATACAGTGGGTTAGTTAGCTAGCTTATCCAAATATCCTGTTGGAAGTATATTTCTAAAAGTGTGGTTATTCTTACGTTTAAATCTACACTAGGGTAGCACGATTGGACAGGGTAGCACAACCGGTCATAACACCGGTCTGTAAAGAAAAGTTATTTTGGTTATTACAACCTGAGTTTCTGTTGAGTTTTATATACACCAACATACACCTTTTTAATAGCCCCTTGCCGTCATGGATGCCACACGTGGATGAATGGAAAGTCATGTTTTAGAAAAATACACATATAAAGTGCGGGGTTAAGCTAAATAAAGGGAACTTAAAGTGGATGCAGACCAAAGCTGTTGTTTCTAAATGTTTAAGGGTATATTTTACTAGCAGTGTTTTGCAATACTACATCCTTCTTATTAAAGAAAGCTAAGTATCTGTTTTAATAAAACACTTAAACTATGGCACTAAACTACACCCTATGCTTTTCTTCTGCTTCTGGAGTTCTTTCTGGTTTTTTTTTTCTTCACTTCAGCCATAAACATACTATTAATCTTATTCTACTTTAACCTACTAAGGTTAAGGATAGGGTTCCAAGTGTTTGTGACCCACAAACCCAAAAGCAAACGTTAGACATGATTAAACATAAACAGTGCAACACTTGAATAATGTTGTAAGAAAGTAGACGCCGTTTTTGATTAAATGGAATCAGTGCAACATTTTGACAATGTTGTGGCAACATTGCTAATAAATCTTTAAAAGTGCCAAATTTGACCAATGTTGTAGTCACATTAGGAGAACGTAGACAACCTTGGTACAACTTTGTGGTTAAACTATTAACAGTGCAACATTTTGGACAATGTTGTGGCCATATTTATTACTTGGTGTCTTGCTGTTACCTATAGAACTGCCTAAACATGATTAAACATAAACAGTGCAAAAATTAAACAATGTTGTAGAAAGTAGACAATGCTGTTGATGACAACATTGTGGCAGCATTATGAAAACATAGGCAACCTTTGCACAACTTTGTGGATAAAGTATTACCAGTGCAACATTTGGACAATGTTGTAGAAATATTTATCTCTTGGTGTCTTGATGTTATCTGTAGAACTGCCTAGACAAAAACAGTGCAAAACTTGAGTGTTGGAGGGAAGCAGACAATGCTGTTGATAACATGGAACCAGTGCAACATTTTGACAACGTTGTGGTAACATTGTTGATAAACCTTTAACATTCTTTAATTTGCCACAACTTTGTGGATAAATTATTAACAGAGCAACATGTTGTAGAAAAGTATGCAATGTTGCTGACAAACATAAACTGTGCAACATTTGGACAGCATTGTAGCAATATTTATAACTTGGTGTCAAGAACTGCCTGTTACATTGCCATTATTAGCCCACGGTTATGGAGTCGCCCCCCAGATGCCCCCTGTAGTCGTGCCCTCGTGCCCCCCTGCACTGTGTCATCCTGCCCTCTAGTGTTTGCAGTGCGTGGTTGCAGCGCGCGGGAGCTTTTGCGCTTTCAGTGCAGCAGCACCGCGGTGCGCCAAAGAAGACACTGACGGTCGGTCGGTCAGTCAGTCAGACAAGCTCTCTTTCTATCTCTCTCTCTCTTTCTCTCTCTCTCTTTCTCTCTCTCTCACACACACACACCGGCATGCACCGGCTTTTCTAATCAGTCAGTTCAGAGTGTCTGACCATTGGATGGACCACTGCTGGACCCTTTTGGACCACTGTTGGACCCCCCTGGACCCCTGTCTTGTGTTCTGCAGCTCACGCTGCCGCAGCAGAAGATCAAAGAGAAGCGAAGAAAGCGAAACTTTTGATGTTAGACGTCTTTTTGTCTGATCTCTTCCGTTCTTCCTCCTAATCCTCCACTTCTTGCACGCGGATGCCTCCTCGCCGGTTCACCCCGCGCGCCGCCGCCGTTCGGGTCACGATGGTCAGCGTGTGTCCGCGCGCCGCGATCGCCGTGTGACATGCAGTCGCTGATCTCCCCCGTGACCAAGGCGGTCCTGGTCGCGCTCTTCATCTTCGCCATCTTACTCATCCTCTACGTGATCCTGTGGTACATATGCAGGGACGTGGACTGCGACCATGGCATCTGAGCGCGTGCGTGCCCATGGCCGAGGGGTCACCCTGGTGAGTGTCAAGGCGGGATAGGGTGTTTGGGGTTGGGGTGTTGATGAGGGGGGCTTTCTATTGTCTAGCATTAAACCAATGTCCTATAGTCCTAATGATTTGCCTGTCGTTGTTCAGTCATGTTGCCAATATATGAGTCATGTGTCTATAAAGCTTAAGGAACCGACTCCATGCGGCTCTATACCACATGTTGCTGCTGATTTTTAAGCAGTCAATCGGCGAGCTGCCAGCTCAACTGGGAGCAGACTACAGGAGCAGAATAAAGCAGTGCACGTGGATGCAACAGCGCGCGCCGTCGTCGTCCTTCTGCACCCTTATTAAAGCAGCATGCATCAGTTCAAGTTCGCTCGCGCTTTTGCGCACCCATGCACACTGCTATATATTAGGGTGCAATTGTGTAAGGCTTGTCCGTCAGTTGTGTTACTACTCCAACTTTTAAACACTATGTGTCAGAGTATAATGAGAGTGGAATAAGTGTTCATAGTGTGTTTATGGTGACTTCAGTGGTGTTGGAGTAGAGCACTGTTGCATGATGTTTCCCAGCTGGCACACAACCGACCCTCAATGTTGAAATGTGGTTGAAATATGATTAAAGTAATGTCTGAAATTTTAACGACGAATCAACATAATGTCCTCAACCTTCTGCCTTTTGAAATAGCATTTTGAATTATTTCCTCACCATACAATTTCTAAAAGCGGTTGGATGGAGGAATGAAAACGTTTGTTAATTTAACACCAATTCTTCACCATATTTCAACATTGAGATGCCAGCTAGGTTGGTTAATCAATGCATTTGGTGTTGAATCAGTGATAATGCTAAAGAAGCCCAGCTGGCATTTTAACATTGAATCAACGTTGATGTTAAGGTTGAATCACCGTTGGATTTGGTGTGGATTTTCAAAAAGTGAATCATCCTTTAATAAACCATTGCTCACTAAAACTAGTAAAGTGTGAACAATAAACTTACATCATGGCAGTAAAGCTGAGTATAAAGAATGCTACCCACCACTACCAATCTTTTTGATTAAACATTTGATCTTAAAAACACAACAGTAAAACAAAGAGAACATGAACATTTCCTCAGGTATGGTGAAGAATTGGTTCTAAATTAAACAGCAGTTACTGCAAATGAAAAAAAAAACATTTTGTAAAATGCTCATTCAAAAGGCAGAAGGTTGAGGACATTATGTTGATTCAACATTTGCACAACCATTAAGCATTAAATGTTGTTTCATTGTTGTTGAACGTTGTCGCTGCAGAAAGCTTCTACAAGCATTGGTGAAAGAATGGGTCCCTCTCAGGAGGGGTGCAACAAGTCCAGCTGTGAAATTTCCTCACTACTAAATATTCCACAGCCAACTGTCAATGCTATTATAACACAGTGGATTCTGAGGAGCATAGTCCATGGAGGTCACCAACTTTCTGGAAAGTCAATTCCTACAGATCTTCAATTTTCATGTGGCCTTCAAATTAGCTCAATAATAATAATAATAATAATATTTTATTTATATAGCGCCTTTCCTGAAAACTCAAAGCGCTTAACAACACAGCCATAGACAAAAAGCATAGTGAATAAAAACAAGCATGCAAGCACTTACACGTAACAGTGCAAGTATTTATACATAAAAAAGAGACCATTAAAAAAAAACAGACAATAAAAAAAATAAAATAAAGTATGCAGGTAAAAATATATTAACAGCAAGCTTTCCTAAAAAGATTAGTTTTAAGTAAAGAGGAGGAGAAAGCTCGATCGCCCAGAGTTCGCAGGCTGGATTTTGGTACAGTGAGTAAACCAGAGCTCGCTGAGCGCAGTAAAGAACAGTCAAGAACAGTAAAGCATAGGGAGCTTCATGGAATGGGTTTTTATGGCTGAGCAGCTCCATCCAAGCCTTACATCAAGTGCAATACAAGCTACTGCAGGATGCTGATAGTATTCATTTAACAGTCAATGAATGATAGTGTTTCTTGAAGACTGTTAGTGTTCATTCAGTACTGCTCAGTGTGCATTCAGCACTGTAAGAGTTTATGTAGTATACTGCTATGATTCATTCAGCACGATTAGGGTTCATTCAGTGCTTTTATGTAAGTGTTTATTTTACACTGGCAAGTGCCCATTCTGTGTTTATTAAGTGCTGTTTATGTTCAATACTATTGGATTTCATTCAGTTTTTGTTAGTGTTAGTGATGTAGTGTTAGTGTTCAGTGATAGCATTCATTGAACAGTGCGGTTTTTAGTCAACTCTTATCAATTTAGCCATCAATATTTTTATTTTTAACTCTGAGGGCCTTCATTCAACACGGCAGGTGTTTATTCAAACCTAAAAGCATTCAATTAACACTTCAAAATATATGCAGTTTATTCAGTCGAAATTCTGTTGGTTCAAACCTAAAGACATTTATTAAACAGTGCAGGTTTTTGTTCAACACTGACTGCATTTATTCTACCCTGCAGATTTTCTCAGAAGACAGTCACTGCACACTGCAGGTGTTTATTCAAATCCTGATTGATCCTGAAGACAATCACTGCGCACTGCAGGTGTTTATTCAAATCTTGAAGACAATCACTCCACATTGCAGGTGTTTATTTAAACCTGAAGACAATCACTCCACACTGCAGGTGTCTATTCAAATCCTGAAGACAATCACTGCACACTGCAGGTGTTTATTCAAAACTGAAGACAGTCACTCCACACTGCAGGTGTTTATTTAAATCTGAACACAGTCACTGCACACTGCAGGTGTTTATTCAAATCCTGAAGACAATCACTCCACACTGCAGGTGTTTATTCAAATCCTGAAGACAATCACTCCACACTGCAGGTGTTTATTTAAATCTGAACACAGTCACTGCACACTGCAGGTGTTTATTCAAATCCTGAAGACAATCACTCCACACTGCAGGTGTTTATTCAAACCTGAAGACAATCACTCCACACTGCAGGTGTTTATTCAAACCTGAAGACAATCACTCCACACTGCAGGTGTTTATTTAAACCTGAAGACAATCACTCCACACTGCAGGTGTTTATTTAAACCTGAAGAAAATCACTCCACACTGCAGGTGTTTATTTAAATCTGAACACAGTCACTGCACACTGCAGGTGTTTATTCAAACCTGAAGACAGTCACTCACTTCACACTCTAGGAGTTTATATAAACCAAATGCTGTTTATTCCAACATCATTCTGCTTGTTCAAACCCAAGAAAATGTATTAAACAGTGGAGGTTTATGTTAAATACTGATTGTGTTAATTTCATACAGTAGCTTTTTTTATTTAACCCAGACACCCTTCATTCAGTTTTTTCAAAACTAAAGACATTTCTTAAAAAGTGAAGGTTTGTTTTCAACATTGACTGCATTCTGTTTATTATACACTGCAGATGTATGTTCAACACTGATTAGGTTTGCTTCACACTGACTGTTTATTTACTCAATCCTCATTCTTCATTCATCAAAATTCCTTCTTCAAACCTCATAGTGTTCATTGAACACTCCAGTTGCTTGTTCAATAATAACAGTGTTTTTATTCAACACTTATTCAAAGCTTTGTTTAATTCTGACAACATTGATTTTACCCTCAACCTCTTTCCTCAATTTTTGTGGTGTTTGTTTAAACCTGACCTGACCATATTTTCAACACTGCAGATATTTTTTACTCAACCATGACTCGATTGTTCCAACACTTATGCTGTTTATTCAACCTTAATAGTGTTTGTTCAATCCTGACAGCATCAGTTCAACACTGCAGATGTTTGTTCAACACTGACTGTGTTTATTTAACACTAGATGTTTTTTTTTCTATACCAGTTGTTTATTTTAAATTGATTGTGTTTCTTAAACACTGCAATTGCTTGTTTAGCTCTGACAATGGTTTTATTTAACACTGAATGTGTTGAATTTTTGTTTAACACTGATTGCTGTTTATTCAGTGCTTATATTTTGTTTTGTTTGGTATTCATGTGTTCTTTCAGCTCAGTGAAGGTAAATCAGCACTGGGTGATTTTGCAGCAGCAGTCTCTGTGTTTTGCTGGAACTTTGTTGGACCTGTAGCTCTGCACTGTGTCCTCTTTGTACTGTGTTTTGCGGTATTTCTCCCGCATATCTGCGTGAATCCCCTCTCTGCGGACTGCACTGAGTGCTCTGTGGTCAGGCAGTGGGATCAGGGTGGTGTGTTCTGGTTGGTGTCCTGGTTTCTGTGTGTATTTGCTGTGTTTATGATGATTTCTGCTCCTCGCTGCTTTACCGATCTCGCCGGCAGCGCGCGGTGACTCACCGGTTAAACGCTGCTGCTCGAGACGTGCCGCGCATTCCAAAAAACGCGCGCTAAGGCAGAACGCACCGCGGTGAAGCCCACCGTGCGGTGCGCTGTGAAGGACGAATAGAGGACAGGGGGGGAAGGAAGACCCCCCACCTCCCCCAGTACACACCATAAACACACAGGCACACACGCGTTTGCGCGTGCATTTCTGGTTTTGTTTTTTTTAAATGAAAATGAAATTTAAATGGAGCATGGGTTCGTGTTGATTGTTCCATCCCTGCTGAAAAACAAAAACTGCACGGTTAAACTGGTTAAACTGGGTGACCACTGTAGTTCCTGACCCGCATAGGTATATGGTTCTATTTGGTTTTAATGGTTTACAAGCATGACCAAGATTGACCATGATGGTTGACCAGAATTAACAATAAGACCATGCAAAACCAGCTACCAGGAAAAAAGCTGGATTTTTTTGTAGGGTTGTTTAAAAGAGAGAGAGAGAGAGAGAGAGAGAGAAAGATAGGGAAAGGGAGAGATAGACAAATGGAGTGATAGAGAACAGAAGAGATAGAGAGAGAGGGAGAGACAGACATGTAAAGAAAGAGAGTGGAAGAAAGGGAGACATAGACCTATGGAGAGAAATAGATCAGAAAAGAAAGAAAGGGAAAGAGAAAGAAACAAACAGGAAAAGAGAAAATGAGGAGAAAAAAGAGATGTAGAGAAAGAGAGAAAGGCAGAGATAGAGACAGATAGAAAGGAAAAAGGTGGAGGGAGAGAGAGAAATATGAAGAAAAAGTGAGAGATACAGAAAGAGAGACATGGAGAGAAAGCAAGAGAGAAAGATGCAATAAGAGTGAGATATAGAGAGAGGAACGTTGAGAAAGAGTTAAAGAGAGATAGCGTGAGATATGGAGAGAAAGAGAGTGAGATACAGAGAGACACATATTGAGAGAAAGAGACATGGAGAGGAACAGAGAGGATGCGAAGAGATACAACGAGAAAGACATACGGAGAGAAAGAAAGGGAGAGATAAAGAGAGAGAAAAAACAGAAAGGATAGAGTGAGATATGGGGGGAAGTGAGAGACATACAGAGAGAGAATGAGATACAGAGAGAGACATTTTGAATCCTACAGATAGATAGAGAGACAGAGAGAGTGAGATACAGTGAGACACACATGGAGAGAAAAAGGGAGGCAGAGGGAGGTAGAAAGGGAGACATTTGGAGACGAAGACAGAGGATGAGAGCATGAAAAATACAAAGACAGACAGGAAGAGAAAGAAAGATATACAGAAAGAGAAAGTGTGTGTGTGAGAGAGAGACATACACAGAGTGAGAAATATGGAGAGAAAGAGAGAGACATAATGAATAAGAGGGAGAGGGAGAAAGAGAGAGAGGAAGAAAGAGAGAGAGTAGCAGAGAGAGAGACAGGGAGAGAGCGTGGTAGAGTGGACTGGCCTCAAGTGGCCCCCAGTAGTGGATTAATTCAGTCCCCGCTGCTCTCAATGCATCCTGACAGGGAGCCTGTAGATGTAAACCAAGTTTGATAACACAACAGCTGTTTTGCCATCCAGCAACATGCAATTGTAGGAGTGTGTGTAAGTGTGCGGGTGTGTTTGTTTTAGTAGCCTTTCAGGGTGAACATATCTGAGTAACGACAACACCATTTATTAAAAATGTAGATTCTAATTTTAGTCAATTTTCACCCGATTCCTGTTCATATGAGCTACTCCTATTAGTAGGAGGGTGACAATTAAGGCATAGTGCCTTCAAGATCATCTCGGAAGTTTGTTCTTAGGAGCTTGTAACTAAATTCTTCTTATTTTATTGCCCACAATACTGTATCACGGGGAGTAAGGAGGGGGGTCCATTCATATTAGAGAGCACAGCTAGACTGTTTAAAATGAATTTTAAAAAATGAAATGAGACCTTTAAAGAGTTTAGAGTGTCAAAGTTTCAATAAAAAAATTGATCCAATCAAATTGATACAATATATCGAAATATTGATACATTGTCCCACCCCTATTTTTTAAATTGGTCAGCCATCAAGAGCCATCGGTTGCATGATTTTGCCCCAATGTCGGCTATTCTCAAATGTCTGTTGGAAACCCTCCACTGCTGCTCCTTTTGTTTTCTTGCTTGCTGCTTCATATTCTTTATATAGATGACTGGAGTGATGAGTTTTCGAATGTCTAATTAGATTAGTGCTATTGAAAGCCTTTCCCCCTTAGCTGCACATTCATTTGTCGTGAACAGCAATTGTGTTGTTCTCTGCTGAAACCACATTTTCACTCGACACCGGCAAAGCAAGACTTCAGATGCTTCGAAAGATGTGTGAAAAAAAAATTAAAACCAGTGAGCTATCAGTTAAGATTATAAATTTCAGTGTTTTTCAGCCGAAAAATACTGTATGCATATTTGATGTTGAACCAGAGTTTAAAGCAAAAACTTGTATCTTCAAAATTCAATTCAACAGCACAAGAGAAGGAAAAATAAAGTATATGTACCCAGCTAGAAATAGTATGTACCAATACCATTCTGAGATCATCCCCACCGGTGTGAAGGATGTTGCCTTGTAACATTCCTAGAATGTTCCTGGATCGTCATGATGTTGAGCTCCCTAGAAGTTAAGGGGACGTTGTTTAGCAGATTTTCAGGGAACAAATTGAATTCAATTTGTTATGAGAATCACTGGTGAGATGCAACCAAGGAAATCCACAAATGTAAATATTTTCCTTAAAAGTGACAATTAGCACTATATTACCATATTTTAATGTGTAGTTTCAATGTTTTATGGCTGAATTCTTCATAACAACCATAAAAAAGATTGCTTATAGTTTGTCTTAGTAGCAAGCTAGCTAGCTTACTTTCCCGTTCCACCTTTAGTGGTGCAACAAATGGCAGGGGCTGCAGCTTTGTTGGTGGAACGGGAAAATAAAATAAAAGCTACCCATCACAGAGGAATCAAGAGGAATGGACAATAATAATTAATTTCTGCACCACCTGTCCCCTTCCTGACGACATACAAATAAAGCCCTAAAGTTATCTAGTTAACCAGCAGAAGCAGCTAGGTTACTGAAATTTAGCGCTCCTGATGACGTATCGGGTGGTTGAAGGGTTGTCCCAATTCTTAGGGTGAATGAATTCACCCCATCCCCTTCGGTTACACTTCGAAAAGAAGGGGTAGGTGTAAGTGGTAAAACCATCAGGTGAAATGGATTTGGGCCAAAGTAAAGCCAGAGGCAGAAACTCCATAGTTTGTGTTGTTTATTCTTTCGGTTACAAGATGTTGCCCACAGGATGCTGCTGGTGGACTATTCTCAGTCTCAATGTCACTGAGGTGCACTGCTGTATCTGATTTAATCAAGGTACCAGAGCAACACACACTAAAACACATTAACCACTGCAGTGCTTAGAATGAATGACCCGCCACCCAAATAATATTGTTCCTGCTCTAAGGTGGTCTATCCTCTGGGGTCCTGACCTTTGAAGAACAGGGTGGAAAGAGGGCAATAATAAAGTATATAGAGAAACAGATACAGGACTACAACCTAAAAGAACTATGAAGTGTTCTATATGCTCAGTGTAGCTGAAAAAAATTATAATCGGCGTAGAAGCAAGGAGATGGTCATAATTTTGCAATATGGCCCTTACATCCTAACATTGTAGGAGACCAACCTTGGTTGGTGTGTGTGTGTGTGTGTGGGTTTGTCTGGCATGCAGGTATGCCGTTTTGAGAAGCAAGCTCAAGAGCCATGACTAAGGTCAGTCTCAAAAAGACATGCACCCATAGCCAAGGCATGCTGGCCCAGAAAAAGCTAAATCAAGGCTGCCTAAAATGTGGAACACCAGTATGGTGCCAATGTCTGTCAGATTCTGCATCTTTCACATTTACTGACAGCGGATCAGACAGTCCAGGCTGTTCTCCTGTTCTATAGCCAGTAATATCTATGGCACAGATGCAGAACAAGGTGAATCATGGAGCGTGGGTAACATCGCATAGCTAGGACATTTTGTACATTCCAAGAAAAGTAAATGTATAATAATCTTACATTGCGTAACCATTTTATTTGAAGGAAATACCTGATTAAATATTATGACCTGTTTAAAGGGGGGATTTTATACAGAAGTCACTTTTTGCATGTTTTTTTATTTCCACTATAAACCCTCCATCCTTCCGTTTTTGAAAGTCAGATGAAAGAGTTAGAAAATGTCAAGAATCATATCATGCTTCTATGAGCCGTTTGGATAGTTTGTCTCTTATTGTGACATCATAATAAGGAAACCTGCAAAGAACCACCCTGACACCAGCCCTCACCCGTCAACCAATGCTATAGCCCCATCCACTATCTAGATCAGTTGAAGAAACACCATTACAGTCTGCTGGTTAAGTACCTCAGCAGGAGGTCTCTAAGCTAAGAGACTTCTTCTGAAGGTGGGATCTGTACCTACCGTCCGTGGCAAGTCAGCAGAGTTTTGCACTTATATTGTCGTTAATAATGAGGTGTTAATAATGCTTGTTTGTGTTTTGCCATTTAGCACAAGCTAACACTAAAGAGTGGAAAACACTAAGTATATACATAACACTGCCAGCAACAGCTTACGATATTTTCATAAATGTGAAATGACAGAGCCCTTAAACGGCTCATTCTGAAAGGGACTGAAACTGACAAGGATAGAGCTGGTGAGATCTCTTTTTTTTGAGAGTAATTTTATGCAAAATCATTCATGAACATGTTTTGATAGAGCCCATAGATCTATTGTAAATAGGCCTAATATGTCCCCTTTAAGTTCAGGAAAAAAGAAGAGGCCACTTAATGATGATGTTTTTCCTTGATTTTACCAAATTGAAATCCTCTGAAATATAATCAAGAGGAAGATGGATGATCACAAGCCATCAAACCAAGCTGAACTGCTTGAATTTCTGCACCAGGAGTAAAGGCATAAAGTTATCCAAAAGCAGCATGTAAGACTGGTGGAGGAGAACATGATGCCAAGATGCATGGAAACTGTAATTCAAAACCAGGGTTATTTCACCAAATCTTGATTTCTGAACTCTTAAAACTTAAGGAACTCTATCACTAAGCTGTACAACAAAACATGTGACAATAAAACATTAATCTTGGTGCTGAATATCAGTGGTTCATCTTCAGTGGTAAGTCATGCCTTTGTCTTGGTGGAGATGACCAACAAATTGAATCCCAACGTTGCGTTAAAGAGGTCCTGCAACCAGTGGCCCTAACTTTTCTAAACCTACACTCTGATACACTATTCCAACAGGACCATGCTCGCCCACACACTGCTCACGTCTCAAGAGCTTGCCTTTGAAGATACAGATGCTATGTCGTAACACTCCACCCCTACAGAAAAATCTGCAAGAACTGATTTTGCTGTGGATTATCGCAGGACACCATTAGGAACCTCTACAATTCATGTTGTGTTGCAATGTCTGGCATATAGAGTTAAACACTACTTCTATATGTATAGCACAATAATAAGTATTTGCCGCATTTTTATCGTTTAACACTTGTTCATGGGTGCATTTTTTGAGAACAAGTATGTGATCTGCCATCACAGTGATGATCTGCCATGAACAAAATGAATTGAAGTGTTTTTCCTGTTAAATTGGCTGTGTTGAATTACAGTCAGCTGTGAAACAAGAGTTGGAACAAGTGAATGAGGCAAAAACAAAAGAGAGCAAAGCAATCAAACACTACACTCAAAAGGGCACACAAGCAGAATAACCTCAGTTTTACCCCCTGTGTGAACATTATTTTATCCCCACCATATGCTGTTTGAACATATTTGAATGAATATTGAGCTGAATAAACAAGCTCTATCACTGCTCTGAAAATACACTTACATGAATTAAAGCATGAGATTTTTATGATTTTTCCTTGAAAACGGACAATTCTCCTTCTCTGCAGACCGGAGAGCAGTTTCAGATGAATAAAAAGCCTCTTTTCATAACACTAGTTGAACATAAGGGAATCTCACACACCTGCTCGTGCTCCACATGTAGAATAGCAATTGAATTTCAGCCCCATATCCTATGCCTGACTCTCAGTCTCCTCAGGGGCCATTCACAGAGTCGTGAGGAAAGATTGCTTTGCTATTTACACAGTAAAAGCTGAATTCAGTTTTATTTAACAACAGGCATTACCCTAAAGCAGCAGTATAATACTCCAGTTTTAGAGCTCTAATGAGCATTACTGAGGGACGGCTTACAAAACTCTGGAAAAACATGAAATAGAAACCAAAAAAAAGGAAAAGGAAAACTCAGTAAGAAACACTAAGAGGAACAAAGACTTAAATTGAAAGTCTGTGAAATAAACACAGAGGAAAACAAAACTCAAAATTGTTTTTAAGAAGAAACAAATCCCTAAAATAAAGTCCCTAAAAGAAAAACACTGTTAGGAATTACAACTCAAAGAGAAAACTGTATTATGAAACACTGACTGGAATTGGGAAGAAAAACACTGTAGAAAGTGCAGAGAAAAACTGAGAATTACAAGCAAATCTGAACACAGAGAAGAAACACTAGGAAGAACCAAGTCTCAAAAGTCTGCAAGAACACTAAGAAAAAACACTGAGAGAAACCAAGACTGTAAAGAAAAAGTCTGTATAATTATCCAGAAAAAAAACTACCAGAAGCCAAAACACATAAGAATTATACTGTAAATACTTAGAGAAAAACAGTGAGAGGAACCAAGACTCAAATGGAAATTCAGTAACTAGCATTAAGCTAAACCAAGATATAAAAGGAAAACTATGGAAGAAAACAAAAAGAAACACTGAGAGGAACCAAGACTCAAATCAAAATCTGAGTGGGGAAACACTGAGAGGAACCCAGACTCAAGAGGAAAACTACAAGAAACACTGATAGTGCTTTTCCACCAAAAGAACTTCCGTTCGGGTTTATAAGAACCGTGGTGCTTTCAGCGAACCAGCCCACGTTTTCACCAGTGGAACCATCAAAGCGTCCCAATTCACTAGATGGGGCAGCTGTCTGCACAGATCTGATTGGCAGAGGAGAGCCTTCGGTGATTTTACAACACACGTGATTGGTCTGTGAGTTTACTGCGCCGCAAAGCACGTAAACCATAAAGCCAAGAAAAGTTCTGCTGCTTAAAATAAACAGTGTCAAAATTGAATCCTTCTCAATAGTTCATCGGTTTGGGTCCGCCTACTAAGAGAAACCGAGACTCAAGAGGAAAACTACAAGAAACACTGAATGAAACCAGGACTTGAGAAGAGAACTCAGAAAAGTCAGTAGTATAAAGAATAACTGGTGTCAAGAGTCCAGACCACCCAAAACACTGTACGAACGTGGAGAGAAAAAACACTAAGTGGAACCAAGATTGAAAAATAATAAAAATAAGTAACTCTGGGAAAAATATATCTAAGGAAGAGTTTGTAAATACACTTAGAAGTAACACTAAAGGAACCAAGACAGAAAAGGAAAAAGTTTACTAGAGAAGGAAGAAGAAGCACTGAAAAGAACCAAGACTTACCAAGAAGGAAAACTGTATGAGTATAATGGAAAAACACCATCAAGAGCCAAAAATCACAAAACAATACAGTAAGAATGTGAAAAAAACACTGATTGGAACCAAAACTCGAAAAGAAAACCCTCTCTGAAAGCAGGAGGAACAAGCACTTAGAAGAACAACTGTTCCCAAAAGTTAAAAAAATGACCAAGACAGCATTAATCGAAGCACTGTTCCCCTCGTTCCCACTGGTTGTGCGTACATACTGTGCCTATTGGGCCATATTAGCGATAATTACTTAATCAGCATTTTATTGATTAGGTTAAGAAGGCAGATCATTGAAGGTGGAGCTGTTTGCGCTCTGGGAGGCGAGGCGTAGAGACTTTAGATAATGTCCGGCTAACGCTAATGAGGAAAAGGTGCTGACGCTGGTTACTGCGTGTCCTGCTTTGACTTTAGTCTTTGCGTTAAACCTTCAGTGGGTTCATCTCTCCATTGTTACGTTATTGAGTTATTGAGAGGAACACTCAAGGCCAGTGTTTGTGGAGTGCCTTTAGTTGCCAAAGCTCAGTGTCATCTCTGTGAATGTTCCCATGCAGTCTCAAACAGAACATTTGTCCTCAGTCAAGTGATGCAGAAATGCAGCTTATTTCTGTTTTATTTTGAAAATTAACAGTTTATTATAGTCATCATTGAAAAAAATAGACACATCTGGAAGGAATCAACTGACAGAAATGAAACTTGGTGGGTAGTCATGCCAGACTACCATTATGATCTGGCAGCAGATCATCTTCAATAATGAGCCCTACTACGATGCTCTATTTAAGCAGGACAATGCTTGTCCACTTGCTGATGCCATCTCAAGAGCTTGCATTGAATACATGAGAATATTCAAGCTGCATGAGATGGATTATTGCAGGGCACCATTAGGAACCTCTACAACCCTCAAATGCATTACAGATGCATTACACACTACCTCTGAATCTACAGCTTAATCAATTCAGTATGACCAAGTGTTTGCCATATCAGTCTAAGGGCCCTATTTTAGCAATCTATAGGTGAGACGTTAATTACGTATTGCGCAGATTGATTTAGTGCGTCGGTGTGTTTTTGGTATCCTGAGGGCCCAAAAAAACAAGCCTTGTGCAGCTCGAAACACATAAAAGGCATGTACTAGTTCTCCTAATTAATCATGGGTGTGTTTTGGGCGTAACATAAAAAAATAAAACGATCAGCGTTTCACTTGCTTTTGCCTTTAAGAGCCAGGTGCTCTTTGACTTTGGCACCTTCACTCTGTGAAGGAACACCAGAAGCTCATTTAAGGGAACAGCAATGTTATTTTATTCATTTTATTCTTTATTCTGTTCATTGTTGATGTAAAAGCTGGATTTGTGTGCTGCAGTGTGTCTATTTGAGTGTGTAACAAGCAGGGATGAACGTACCTGTGTAGCTAAGAAGACAGGCATGGAAGGGTGACTACTGACTCTTGACTGTTGTCAGGGTTTCAATCAGACAGTGGCGCATCTGTGTTTTCCGCCGCAAAAATAGCAACACACCAGAAATGTTGATTTTTCCTAAACCTCTGATGCTATTTTAAAGGTGCAGGTGCAAGGCATGTAAATAGACTGTTGACAGGGTGTAAGATAGCAAAGAGCATCGCAACGCACCTTGAACAGGGTGTATGATAGGGCCCTATGTGTTTGATCACATATTGTTCTTGGTAACTTTTTTCTTTTTTCTTTCTGCATTAATAGTTCTAACACATATTTCAGTGTCTGTGGTAAATAAATGAAGAACAAAATGGGATCAATCTTGATTTTGTGAAATCTGTCTGTCCTAATGCTTTAGGCCCATCATTTGAACGTTTCCCAATAATGCAGTTAGAGCTGTCGTTTTGGGTAAACTGCAATCTTTCTGCTATTTTGCCTGGCAGTCTCATTACTCTTTGTCTATTCCTTCTGTCTGATTGCGGCGCAAATCAAATTTGTCTGGATAAACAAGGTAAATAGCAGTTTTGCCCAGATAATTGAAAAAATTTACGTCCTAGCCTTCAGAATGATCAGCGGCGTTCATATACGTCCCATCTGCTCCACCAGGCAAAATGCTGCATGGCTAATCTTCTGCTTTTTGCTTAATGGAGAAAGTAACAGCACAGCAAACTGATAAGCTACAACACTGTCAGAGCAAACACAAATACAGTCACCTTCTTAAATTACCTCTTTTCTGCTTATCTCAACAGTTTAGAAAGATGAAAAAGAGATTAGATTGAGATTAGATTTGAGTTGCAAGCATAAATAGCCCTGTTTCTGAATAGGAAAGCCCAGTCTCAGTATAGGAATAAGGAGATAAATCAGTTTAGCATGTCTTTATCGAGTCTCTTGACACAGTAATGGTTCATGTCCCATGACTTTTGCCATGGCCCTTTGAAGACCACTCTGTATTGACCTTTAAAATATGTGTGTGTTTGTAAGGCCTCCCACTCTGAATGTGGTCATGGAATGAGTTGCTTGTCTGTTTGCATGGACAATTCTAGCCAGAAGCCACCGGTCACAATCATAACCACCCACTGCTCAGTCCACTGAGGGTGGTAATATTAGCATTAGCCTGAAATTCCAGCAGCACAGTTTTGGAAAAGGAACAACCCATACATCTGGTACCCACTATCACACCTCGCTCCAACTCTATTGACTCTATCCCTGAAATCAACTTTTGCAACTTGGGATGTCTGTACTTTTACAGGAATAAGTGTTTTAGATACAGTCTAAACTTCACTACTGCTAGTTGTCATCTGTTAGTTAAGAAGGTAAAAAACTTATCTCTGAGTGCATTGTGACATGATAATTTAAAGGTACAGCCTTTTTTCATTTGAATTTTTGTTTTACTATTGACAGTAATATATTGATATATTGATCAAAAATATGTAGTTTCTTGTAATTTTAACTCATTAAAAAACATGTTTCTTTTTTAATTAATTGATTACTGTTGCTGTTATTTTTATACCTGGGCTGGGGAGACCAAAACTTGCAAATTGAAACATGATTTTGATGGATTATGTTTTTATGTTAATATATAAATATAATTAATATTATAATTAAACTAAAATAATAAAGTAAAAATAAACTACAAATTTATTATCTAACAATTAATAAATCAATTAAACAGTGACTCATTTGTGATGGTGAATATTTGTTTGTTTGTTTTTGAGGCACATACTTTTTTAATGTCAGGTTTGGGGAGATTAAAAACAAGTTATTAAAATATTTCCATTTAAAACGTTTTAAATATATTTAATATGATAATTAACCTAAAATAATTTGCTTAAGCCTTCATTTACTATATTGATTATTTGTTTGTTTAGAACATTATTTAATAATGGAAAACATGATTTTGGTGGATAATGTTTGGTAGTGCAATACATATATAGGTATATTTCATACTATAATTAGCATAAAATAATAAAGTGAAACTAATATATTAAATGCTATATCAATCATTTACTATAGTGATTGTTTATTTTTTTGTGATTATTTGTTTGCTTTTTTTTATTTAAAACATTTTAAAGATAGAAAAACATATTTTAGTGGATAATATTTGGTAGTGCAATAAATATATATAAAACATATTTAATATTATATTAAATTTATTTATTTATTTATTTATTTATTTTTGTTTAAAACATTTTTATGGACAACATGATTTTGGTGGATAATGTTTGGTGGTGAAATAAATATATGAGCATATTTAAAATCATAATTAGCCTAAAAAGTAAAAATAATAAATGAATAACTATTTCACTCATTTACTATAGTGATTATGTATGTATTTATTTATTTGTTTGTTTGTTTAAAACATTATTTTTAAATGGAAAACGTTTGGTAGTGCAATGAATATATATTAAAAAAAACATATTTAAAATTATAATTAGCCTAAAATTATAATTTAACAATGAATAAAAATTTTGATTAATTATAATAATATATTTTATTTATTTATTTGTTGGCAGAGGCTCCTCCCCCTCGTCTCGGGCTGTGAGCGGAGCGGAACTGTGGGCAGGGCGCCGCTGAGCTCCGGGCCGGGAGTCGGAGGGTAAACAGGGGTACACGCGGCGGTAGAGATGTGGCGGCTCTTCGCTCTCCTGCTGCCGGTTATCAGACTTTATCTAGCGGGGCTTAAAGTTCTGCTGTATCAGCTGCTCCACAGCGCCTTCACCCTGCCAGGTCAGCCGCGCTGCAGCGCCTTTTACCCCGCTTACTAACTTTATACAGCCTGCGGGGCTGCGTCTTAATCCGCACGTACACACACTCTACCTACACTACTTAGCTACACTACGTAACTACACTAGTTACTGAACTCGTGTTGGTGGAGCGCTGATTTGTGTGAACTTTGTAGGGAGGTAGAGTGCAATTTGGGACGCAGCCAGTGCTTTTTTGTCTCGATTTGAAAGTTTGATGGGTACCTATATAGATAAAAGTTCGGGCTTTAGAGTGAAAAGCTATCATTAATATCGAGTTTCATTAGTTTTACCTTTGTGTTTGAACTATGTCTGTTTTGTTGGAGTAACGTAACGCTAATTCTGAACTTTATCCTGTGGGCTGCTTCTCAATCCTCACACACCTACACTGTACCTACACTAGCTACATTACTGAACTCACATTAATGAAACGCTGTTTAGTTTGCACTTTGTAGGGAATTAGAGTGAAAATTGGGACGCATCCGAGCTTTTTTCTTGTTTCTATCAATTTGACTGACACCTAGATAATAGCTTATGTTTAATATTAAAGTTCAATTTCTATAGTGAAAAACTACCTTTTTCCGACCTTGTTTTATGCATTAATATCATTGTTCTCGTTCTCATTTTTTTTATTGGTTTATTCTTGTGTTAAAAGTTGTGTTTGTGGGAAAAAGGCTAATTATTAAACTTTAGTTTGTGGGCTTTATGTCAATCCGCACACGCTTAACGTTCCATTTTCTTACAATACCTACACTATCTGTGCGCTGATGTGTTTTTTTGTAGGGCATTAGTGTGCAATTTGGGACGTAGATGAATTTTTTTTTTCGTATTTCTAGCGATTTATCAGCTAGGTAGTGTTGTAAACATTATGAACTTTTGTCTACTTTTCTGACCTTGTTTGATAATTAATGTCGATGTTTGTTAGTTTTTAATATTATGTTTTAATGTTGTTTATGTTTATTATAATGTTATATTATGTTTAACATTATGTATAATGTTTTTACTTTAGTATGTCCTCACACGTCTTTAACTACAAGTTTACAGTCTACGTATTTGTGTGTAATTTTGTAGGGCATTAATTTGCACTTTGGGACGCAGCCCAACGCTTTTCTCGTTTCTAGCGATTTGACAGCTATAGTGTCTATAGACAGATATCATTTTTCTGATAAACTTTTAATCATTTGTATTAATTTAGCAGACTTGTGTGGGGGAATTATGGGCTAATCATGAACTTTAGTCTGTAGGCTTTGTCTCAATCCGCACACTTCTGTAACTACACGCTTACAAGACTGAACTGCTGTTGGTGTAGCGCTGATTAGTGTGTGCTTCTTTCTTGTTTCAAGCGATTTGACAGCTTTTAGAGTGAAAACTATTATTAATATATTTTTTTTAAAATTAGTTTTAACTTCGTTTTTGAGGCACATCATTTTTTTATGTCTTAATTATTATGTTTTATATTTTATTAAATGTTGTATTTGGGGCCTTGGGCTTTGTCTCAATCTACAAGCTTACAGTCAAGTTACACTAGGAGAGGGGATTGGTGTGTACTTTGTAGGGCAAATACAGTACGAATTGGGAAACGCTTTTTGTTTTTGTTTTTTCTGTCAATTTCTAGTGACTTTTAGAGCATAAAAACAACTTTTTTGACCTTGTTGGATTATTTGAGGCGATAAGTCGATTTTATGTTTTAAATTTGGGCAAAACGTAGTGTAAACAGGGTTTTTGGAGTTAAAATCAGATTTACTTTGTTTTTCTGCTTTTTACACAGTAAGGACATACACTATATGCCTAAAATTAGCCGTATATCATATGTTGGAAGGGGTGACTTCAGGTACTTTATAGAGCCTCCTAATAAACATCTCATATAGCGGTAATGTAGGTATAAACCAGAATTAAGCCAGTACATCTGCATCCCTAGTATAAGATCCATAGAAAAGCAGGAGACCACTATTCCCAACTTGCAATATGTAAGCCAGGGAGCTATGCAGGTTCTTTGGACTTCTGTTTTTCTGTCAGTATCAACACTTCTTGGTGACGAGTGCCATCAAATACTAAGCATTTCTTATAAGAGTAAAGGCTGTTTCTTCAGTAAAGAAAGAGCAAACCCATTTTTATTATCATCTTTGGTTTCAGAAAAAAAATATTAGATATACAACTGTCTATAAACATTTCGACACACAGAGAGCATGTATGTGAGCTAATAGTGTTGTAATAAGAAGTACTGAAATGTTAACCTCTGACCTAAATTCCTGCATGGGTTTATGGCTAAGGCTTAAAACGTGGAACTCTGAATGGAATAATTGCTTGTGGCTACTTTACTACAGGATTCCCAGAAGCCTGTAAGCACAAAGATGGTAGAACGAGAATCACATTGAGCATTAAAGATAAAGTTAAGATGAAAAAGTTACATATATTCAGACATATGGTAAGTTCTGTTGTTTAAACCCTTAAAATGCCTTCTCCCATATATGGGTGTGGTGATACAGGTGTAGATACAAAACCCTATTTTCTGCAGTAAACTAACTTATTTACGTTCTGAAAATGTGAGGGCTTTAAAATTTAATACAGGACACTTAGAGAAGCTGCTTGATTTCTCTCTACTCCACTTAATAATTCAAGATTAGTAACAGGAATCAACCCAAATTCTGCATGTTTGAAAATAGACATAAAAACTAGACAAACATAAAGACACTAATGGATTGGAGGACATGAACTGTTTGGTTTGTATTCAGGAAAATATTGATTTTAAAATGAAGCTTAGAAAGAGTCAATTTTATGATTTTATTCATTAAATTTTGATATTAGCTTTACTAAAATACTTAAATTACTTAAATTATTAAATTACTAAAATATCTTTTTATATTTTATATTATAATCACTAGTATGCTTTTCACTAATGTTCCTTATCAAACATAAGAAGCCTTTAATGTAATGCTTGAATAGAAATCCTAAAGATTTAGTGGTTAATTACTGTTAATTTATATGATATGTGAATGTTATATTTAGCTACGTTACTCTGATCTTCAGGTGCTATACACTGGTGTTGAATCAGTATGAAGTAGCTAGCAGTTTCTCTACAGTGGTTTATGAAGGCTAGGGATTAAATACGCGACACAATGGATCTCTTGTTCACAGCATTAATGTGGTATTAGTGCAGAACTGCTACCAGGAAAAAAAAGCTAAAAAAAACAAAAAACAAAAACACTCTAAAGAAAGCCATGCACAGAGTTGTGTGACCAGCTGAATGAACCTCACATGGCTATTTAATCATTTAACAGCCTGCTGCACAGTTAGCTAGTTTTATTTGTGTCCATTCTCTTGATGACTTCATATCAGGGTAATTAGACCTTCAGCGGCATAAAGACGTCTGTCCCTGTTTTTACTGTGAAATATCCAATTATCACCAAACTGTGGGATCCACTTTAAATCTAGTTCAGACTGGCCTCTGATCTCTGTGGAACAGCAACACAGTGTTATTTGTACTGAGCTTAAAGGAGAAATCTGGTGTGAAATGGACTTTGGGTGAAGTGAAACATGATAATGAGAATGAGGAACACATTAGCTGAACCAGGAAGATAGCAATTCTCTCAAAATACTGCTTTCTTTTTTTTAAAAGCATGTTCTTGGCATTTTACCAATCAAAAATTGACTGATTACTCCTCACTAAGAGTTTTTGGTTCTTTTATACACTTTATCATATTTTTTTCAATAAACTATCAATCTATTGTGTGGTCTATTTTCATACATAAGGCACACCGGATTATAAGGCACATTATGCAACACTATGCAACTGTTATGTTTTCCTTCTAATCCAACAGGTCTTGCCGCTAAGCGGTGGTGGTTGGGTAAAGCTTAGTTAAGTAAACAAAACTGTAATTCTTAAAAAAAAAACATTTTCTTTTAAAGTCAGCCGTGCACTGGATGTTCATTTACAGAGATTTCTCTTCTGCGTCAGTAAAGCGCTTCAGTTTATTTACAGTAAGCTTAGATTTCCAGATTTCCTCTAAGGATAGATGCAGCAGCATTAGCATTAGCAGCTAACCACATAACCTGTTTTAACGTGGAAAACATGCAGGCAACAGTCCAATATACTCACCTCTGAGCAGCGAAAGAGCTAGCGCAAACTTAGCGTGGTTAGTAGGTGATGCTAATGCTGCTCCAGCATTGCTAGCCAGGGTTAGCAGCAGCAGGCTACAGGCCAATAATGCTCACCTCTGAGCAGTGAAATACCTCTCGCTTTGTGTGTTTGGTGACTAATGCTAATGCTGCTCTAGCAGCGCTACAGGCTGATAGTACTCACCTCTGAACGGTGAAACTAAGCTAGTGCTTAGTGTGGTTAGTGGCTAATGCCAATACTACTCCAGTCTCGGCGCTGGAGAACTACGCTGCACTTTAGCGGAGTGGCTTTACTGCTACTTACAACCTGACTGGTAAAATTCATACCTAAGGCTCACTGATGATTTTTGGGAAAATTAGAGGATTTTAAGTGCACCTTATAGTGCAAAAAATACAGTACCTTATTATGCTCATTTACTCCACCACTATTTTGCCATTGTTTGGTCAGTAGTCAGTAGGTGACCGTAAGGACGCACAATTTTCTAATCCACACAAATCAGCCAAAGCTTCAGAGAGTGATTGCTGTGGGAAGACGACGAGAGAATTGAGTGATTTAACACAGAGTTTTAATCATCCACAATCTGGCGCTAATGGCAAACACGTCCTGGCACTAAATGAAATTAAAGAGAAGTTAAAGTGGGGCAGGATGCGCTGTTATCAGTCTGTTGTGTGTTGGGTGCTGTAGTGGTAGAGGTTATTAGTCAGAGGCAGGCTGAATACTTGCCCTCTGAACCTTCTGCAGGCCTGGGACTGGCCTTTGGGTATCTGCTGAATGATGCAGTGATGTTGGTCAGTGTTTTCATCCATCTCTCTGACTCTCTCTCTCTGTCTTTCTCTCTCTCACACACACACACACACACACACACACATTTCTTCGCCCTCTCTCTTTCAGAAGTCCCAGTGAAACGCAGTACGTGTCCTTGATCAGGAAGGCCGGAGCCAGTTTGAGAAGTAGTATCATCATTATTTTGCTCTAATGCTCCTTTTGTCCTCTTCTCTCCTCCTCCATTTTTCTCTCCCCTGCCCAGTTTTGCCCAGCAAGAGCGGGAGGGTTGCCATAGTGACTGGGGGAGCCAGAGGAATGGGCTATGAAACTTCCAGACACCTGGCGAGCCTGGGCATGCACGTGGTCATCGGTAAAGTGTCAGCTTGTCCTTTTGTGATCTAATCGCTCAAAAACACATTAAGACTCACGCCTGCCAAAAGCCTTAGGATGGGATTGTGCACTCTTCAAAATAACTGAGGTTTAAGTGGTTCTTTGAGGAATTTCCTCGAACCCAGGTCTTCTAGTCAAGCCTAGATTTTGTTAGAAAGTTTGTTAGAAATTAAGGGGGCATGTTACCCCTCGTCTAGGGGATAAGGAACTTTTTTTACGAGCTGTGGAATAATAAATAACGAGTAAATTATTGCTGTTTGCTGTTGTTTTTCTATTTTACTTACATAAAAAACACATATTGCTTACAGGGAACAGCAACAGGTGCTCCTCAGATAAAATGCATACAAGGTTTAATTTCCCCTCTGATAAACAGTACATTATCTATCCAGTAATGTTGGGATGAAATAATAAAAATATTGTTATTTAGAGCATTTATTTGCAGAAAATGGAAAATGGCTGAAATAACAAAAAAGATGCAGAGCTTTCAGACATCAAATAATGCAAAGAAAACAAGTTTATATTAATAAAGGTTTAAGAGTATAGAAATCAATATTTGGTGGAATAACCCTGTTTTTTTATCACAGGTGACATGCATCTTGGCATGTTCTCCTCCACCAGTCTTACACACTGCTTTTGGGTAACTTTATGCCTTTACTCCTGGTGCAAAAAATCAAGGAGTTCGGCTTTGTTTGGTGGCTTGTGATCATCCATCGTCTTGATTATATTCCAGAGGTTTTTAATTATGTAAAATCAAAGAAACTCATCATTTTTAAATGGTCTCTTATGTCTTATGGCTGTATATTGAACTCCAGAACTAAATAATACAGATATCACTATTGATCCATAAACTTCATATTTCATGAAATAACAGCACACCCACTGAAATGCGCAGTCCATTCATTTTCCGAGCTCTTGGTTGATGAATGCAGAATTGTTCCCTGGACGTCTGTGGCCGAGTTGCTCAGTGTTTCAGGGCTTTCTGATTGGAGCTTTGAAGCTTAATCTGGACTCACAAAATCCCAGAATTGATTTACTGCCACTAGTCAGATTTTATGGAGGGACACCTCCATCCTTTCCTTAAGATTTCTGCAGAAGACAGCGTGACCCAAATAGAGTGAGCGCAAATCCCAAAATCCATCAAGATTTCCTTCTGCAGAGTCCAGGCAGTCTTTCTTCAGTCACGTCCAGGGCTTTTCTGCATGCCTGTAGGAATGTGAATGTGCATACATTTCTTATACCTGGTCGTGAGGTTCAGTCCTGTGTAGATTAGTGGTATATATTCCTGAGCAGTTACTATACATATATCAATTCTTTAGTATTTATCTAGTCTGTTTTTATTCCATTAATAGCTGTAAAAAACACTTTTATTTTGGTAGTTTTCCACCTGCAGCGCCCTCACAGGTTCTGCTGTGCTATAGGTGTGGATGATGTGTCCGTGTACTTTGGTACAAAGGCGTATCACAATATGCAGAGCAGTCAATCAGTAATACTGACCCCCCTGCTCTTCCTTTGGCCCCGCCCCTAAACCCATACATCACCCAGTGCCCCTCCCAAACTACCTTTCCAATTTTGATTTTTTAGCCTTTTTAAAAAAAAATCTCAGCAAATTCAGGGTATTTAGTGCTCCTTTTAAAATTCTCAGATACATCAAGGCGTTAATTAGGGCTGGGTCATTTTGGAAACATATTAGATCATGATATTTAAAGACATTTTTAGTAGTGCTGTGCTGAATTCTGCCTTCCTGTGTCACGCGCGGTAAAATAAAAATTTAGAATGGTTAATCTACAGTCACAGTAGATACAGGCCTTTTTCTTTTAGGGGTCTTTTTCGTCTTCTATTGTTTACTGAGTGATTGCAAAAAGACATTAACGAAAAGTATGTGAGTAAATTGATGATTGTAAAACCAATGTCGATTGGTTATTGGCCTATTCCATTGTGCATCCCTACTTTCAGGTTCCATTCCAAAATATTACTGTAAACTATTAGCAAGTTAGCAAAAAGCCAAAAATTACAAGCTTAGCTTAAGCTAATTGGTGTCTGACTATGGCACACAGCATATAAAATAACTTTTACTTGGTCGACTTTAGGAAATACTGACTGTGTTGGCACCTGAAATAAAGCAAATCTGCAGAGAAATGAAAAAATAAAACAATAATGAAGTGCAAAAAATTCTATTTTTATTCATTATTAGTATGTTATGGGAATGTTCTTTAATTTTCTATTTATTAATTAATTGACATATGCAGCTGTATTTTGCAGGATATAAAATTATTAGTTAAAGTATTTTACCAAGGGATAAAAGATGGAAAAAATAAAATTGTATTTATTTTTTAATTGCAATATACTGAACCAATTAAGCTCTACATAGACCTGTTGTGATAACTACTTTATTAATAATTGTAGTTAAAGATATTGTCACTAAAATAAGATTTTATGCCACTAATATAATGGTAATATAATAGCAAAAAAAATACAATCTTTATTTTATTGTTTAAAAAAAAACAAAATATTACTATTACAAAAAGATGTAGTATCAACAACATTTTATTTCAATTTATTTTCTAAATGTTTTTAGTTGTTTACCACCTTCAGTATCATATATATTTTTAAAAAGAGTATATACTGTATATATTACTGTTTTCTTTTACTGTATGATGAATGTATATGTCAAATTCTGTTGTTTCCATATTCTCTGTGTGTATTAATATTTAATAGTTTTTGTAAGCATAAGACCACATATGCATGTTGCTGAATGCACCACTCCACAACAATCAAAAACAGTATAAAAATCTATATTTATATTATCTATATATTTGAGTAGTGAGAGAAGGTGTAAAAAGGCAGTGAGAGCAGGAAGTCAGTGTGCGATTCTCCTGCAGTAGCAGTAATGACGTCGCTCCTCTCCTGACCTGTTCATTTGAATGCAGAGAGACAGGACACTGCGGCTATGTTGCTGTTCATATCATATTCTTAACAACGGGGACCACCACACTCGTCAGCCCCGCGCCCTCAGGATCACGGATTCAAATTCAGCAGCACCTTCTGTTCAAAACTCCAGCTCTGAATCTTACTGGAGCTCCTCAGTTCTGTAATTTCAGAGGAGCACGGGTTCTTCTTATATTGAGATATTTAAAATGGCCAAAATATAGTTTTCCCCCCATTAGATTATTTTTATATATACAGCATATCTTGACATAATCATAAATAATTTATGTCAATTTATCTACTGTCTATCTACTTTATCTACTCTTAAAAGAAATTGTCAGTTTAAGATCATTTTATGCCACTAATATAATGATTATGTAGCTTACTAATAAATAATAATATTAGCATTTTTAGGGGTCCAAACACTAAAAGTACAGGAAGCCTATTTATTTTTTGTATTATTATTATTATTATTATTTATTATTTTTTTTTTTTTAGGATTTAGGGGTCCAAGCACTAAAAGTACAATAACCCTATTGTTTTGTTAGTATTTTAGGGGTTCAAGCACTAAGTACAGGAATTCAATTTTTTTATTTATTTATTTCTTTAGGATTAGAGGTAGTAATGATAGAGAATGTATATTGTATTTTCCATGATTTTAGGGGCCCAGGCACTAAAAGCATAGGATTTTCTTTTTTTTCTTTCTTTTTCTTAGGATTTTAGGTGTCCAAGCACTAATAGTACAGAAACTTTATTATTTTTGTAAGGGTTTTAGGGGTCTAAGCACTAAAAGTACAGAAACCCTATGGTTTTTGTAAGGATTGTAGGGGTCTAAGCACTAATATACATACACCCTATTTTTTGGTAGGACTTTAGTTGTCCAAGCACTGATAATACAGAGACCCTATTTTTAGCACTAACAGTACAGAGACCATAGCAATGATAGAGAAAGTCTATTGTATTCTTCGTAATTTTAGGGTTCCAAGCTCTAAAAGTACAGGAATCCCATGGTTTTTGTTAGGATTTTAAGGGTCCAAGCTCTAAAAGTACAGAAACCCTATTGTTTTTGTAAGGATTTTAGGGGTCCAAGCTCTAAAAGTACAGAAACCCTATTGTTTTTGTAAGGATTTTAGGGGTCCAAGCTCTAAAAGTACAGAAATCCTATGGTTTTTGATAGGATGTTATGGGTCTAAGCACTACAATACAGGAATTCTATGGTTTGTGTTAGGATTTTAGGGGTCCAAGCACTAAAAGTACCATATTTTTTTATTGTTAGGTGCTTTGGCCCCTAACAGACAGAAATGTTAATCATTACATGTATACAGATATTGGAAATGTTTAAATATTCTAAATATAGTGTACCGGCTCATTCATGTCCTGTTTTTCTTTTACACTTTAAAGCTGGAAATGAGGAAGACGAGGGTCTGGTAGCGGTGAAGAAGATTCAGGAGCAGACGGGACAGAGGAAAGGTACAGTGGCACATTTGAACAGTTGGGTTTGAACAGTGCACTCACTGAGGGCAGAACCACATTAAATTTCAGTCTGACTGACAGCTAGAGGCTGCAGGGTAATGCTGCAGGTTCTATTGTTTTATTTAGCAGATTTATTTTTTGGGTCAGATTGTCATTATATATATATGTTTGATTTCTTCTGCCTAATTAATTGCAGACTACTAAACTCATTCAGTCAGAATGATAACACTTCAGCTAGGCTAAGGAGATTAACACTGGAAAAAAAATTAAAAGCTGCAGGGCTGCTATGAAGCAGTTGTGCTTCACATCAATCAAACTGCGTGTCCTTGTGCATCCAGACAAGCGTTCTGGCTCAGAATGGTGTCGTCTCTGCCTAGACTGTGAGGACGACTGTCTGACTGCAGAGCAAAGGTCATTCGTCTGTCTGTCTATGTATTTATATATCTTTTATTCATGATATCAGTTCTGTTGAATTCCTTTTCCAATGCTGATATCAAATGAATGCACTTTCTAAACTGGTTTATAATATAAAGATTATAAACCAGCAATAATGTCTAAATATTTGTCTAATAAAAAGATCAAAAACGGGCAAAAACATTTTCAGTGTTCAAAAAAATGTGAAAATTAAATAATTTATAACCAAATTTATAATACTTTATTTTGAATTATTTATACCCCCTCCTACCCACTAAAGATGCACACTGTACAGGGCTAGGATAGTGATGTTAGCTAATCTAATTAAGCACTACTGAGTTAAAGGTATGACTAAAGTTGCACTGCTGTGGTAAATGTATCTAGCTAGCTAAATGTAGTACATTCACTAGGTAAATATTTAATTAGGATAGCAATGCTGAGGTAAATGTTTATTTAGAACAGCACTGCTGAGGTAAAAGTTTAATTAGAATAGCACTGCTGAGGTAAATGTTTAATTAGAATTTCTCTGCCGAGGAAATTGTTTAATTAGAATAGCACTACTGAGGTAAATGTATTGCGTTAGGAATAATTTTTTGTTAAGTTGTGGTTTAGTAATGTTTTTTTTTTTTTTTATGAAGCAAGACCAAATATATTACAACTATTTAATTTATTCAGTGGTGACAAAAATGGCAAAGTTGATGGTGTTTTGTGTTCGGTATTTTGTGTTGTTCTGTTATGTTAGGTTCAGTTCCACCAAAAAACATTAATTTCAGTATATGCTAGAAAAATGCAATATTTATTTTCTTATAAAACATCTCAAGCTTTAAAGCCTAAATAAAATACTAAAAGTAAAAGTTTAGTTTAGTTTACTGACACATACCACTTCCCACACATTTATTTTCAGTTGTTTTTAAGCCTATGTAAGCAGATTTAAAATTATTTATTTTTTATTTACTTTACAGATTTGACATTTCTGGTTAATTGTGGTCTGAAGTTTTACTACAGATGTAGAATGTGTTTACTGCTCGGATTGCTCCTCTCCTCCAGCAGAGCGGCTTGTGTTGTTTTTCTGTCGTTTCCTGGCTGTTGGTTTGGAGCAGTGCTGAGTGTATTACTGTCATACTGCACAAACAGAGCTGCCACCAGAACAAACACACACAGAGAGAGCAGGTCTGATGAATCTGCCTTCTAGAAAAACTGATGGAAACGAGAGGCAGCGAGCGAGAGAGCGCTGTGTGTGTGTGTGTGTTTGTGTGTGTGTGTGTGTGTGTGTATATATACGTGTGTGTGTGTGTCTGAAGGAAACCGGGAGTAAAATGTTTGATGAATGTGCAGACGCTGAATAACGTTGTCCCTCTGCCAGTCTCATTGTCATGCAGATGTGATATGGAGAGAGGTGCCTCACAGATACAGAAGGAGAGAAAGAGAGAGAGAGAGAAAGAGAGAGAGAAGGATGCAGCCTCCTCTGCTTAATCTCTGTGGAGGGAGCTCGCTCCAGACAAGAAATGAATATGTTTGTGTTTGACACGGCGCAGGCCGAGACAGCTGCTGCTTTTCAGTGTGTGTGTTGGTTTCTCCCCCCTGTGTTCCGTACAATCCATCACGCCGCCACCCGGCTACAGCGCCGGGCTAATGATGTCTCTCAGTCAGGTTAAACCACCTGTAGCGGAAAATCCTGGAGCTTCCAGAGACCCGCCGAGTTCCACTGGACGAGTTTTACAGAATGATTGGGAAGCAGCAAGGGTTGGAAATGTATACCTGTAGATAGATAGATAGATAGATAGATAGACAGACAGACAGACAGACAGAGATAGATAGATAGACAAAGATAGATATTTACATAAATATAGATAGATATTTACATAGATATAGATAGATATTTACATAGATATAGATAGATATTTACATAGATAGATTGATTGATTGGTAGACAGACAGACAGAAAGACAGATAGATAGATAGATAGATAGATAGATAGATAGATAGATAGATAGATATTTACAGATATAGATATTTTTATTTGTAGATTGATTGATTGATTGATTGACAGACAGACAGACAGATAGATAGACAAAGATATATATTTACGTAAATATAGATAGATATTTACGTAAATATATATAGAAATTTACATAGATAGATTGATTGATTGGTAGACAGACAGACAGACAGACAGACAGACAGAATGACAGATAGATAGATAGATAGATAGATATTTACAGATATAGATATTTTTATTTGTAGATTGATTGATTGATTGACAGACAGACAGACAGATAGATAGATAGCTATATAGACATTTATGTATATTGATTGATATTTACAGAGATAGACAGATAGATAGATATTTACATTAATATAGACAGACAGATAAATAGTAGCTAGACAGGCATTCAGACAGATTAACCCATTTGGGGGAAATTATACAAAATATAGATAATAAATAAATAAACAAATAAAAATGTAATCAGTAACATCTATTTGGGGTAAAGATATTTAAAGCAAAACAAATAAAATGATTTAAAAAATATATAAAAATGGCATAAATTTAGGGGAAAAGAAATAAAATTGTTGATCCTTATTAAGTCAATGATTGAAAAAAAAACACTGGAATTGCACCAGAAGTACAAGTTAATAAATAAAAATAGTCTTACTTTGACCTGCTTTGCTTGGCCAGGCTTGACTTTCAACTATAGAAAAGCAGCGTTAATTTTACATAAATTAAATAAAATGTCAAATTCTTTCATTGCATTTTTGTGGCTGTCTTAAAGACATTAAAAAACAGTAATCAATGACAAATCAATCAAGGCTGTTTTTATCTGCGTCACAGACAATTTTAAAACGTTTCTAAAGATTAATGAGAACTTATCAGCCATCAGCAGTGGAGGACCTCCTTGACCTTCCAGTCCCTTTGTGATTAATGAGATCACTTGTTTTATTAAAACAATGTCACAAATACGTGAACCTTAAATCAGACATTTGGTCTGGATTTTAAAGTGTGAAAAAGCCCTTAGCGACTGGAAAAAAAGGTCATCCCCACAGACAGTTTTATATGGTGCGCTTAGACAGTTGTGCCACCCAGGAGCCCCTTGTACAACTCTTTATAGAGACTGCACACCTTTATCATTGCAATACTTCAGGTTTCTGCTGCCAGACCCAACAAGAACTTGACATTCTCTGCTCTTTCCAATACTTTTACAGCTGCCAAGCGTGGTTTTCCATAAAATACTGTGTCTACCACTGCTGTCTCCCTGCGTTTAGTCCAGCTGTCGCTTCTTCTTGTCGCTCCTGTCCTGGTTCTACAACAGGATCAGGTTCTGTTGTATGATCAGACCGTGGTGTTCTGTGACAGAAATAATGTCACGTTGTAAATCTGGTTGCGCATCCAGCCCGCGCTCAGCCGCGGGAGTCTGTTTATGTTAAGCGCGACTGGGCTCAGCGGGTGAGGGCGTTGAGTGACTGAACCAGGGCAGCATGCTGGAGGCGCAGGCATATACACACTGATACGCTCCATCACAGTCCTGGTTTGACGCGGCGCGGGGGACGCCGGAGATATCAGTGTGACACATGGCATTACGTCCCTGTCACTGTGTCACAGACGCAGCACCCACTCCAGACGGGAACATGGCGTATTCTAGGACTGATGGTATACAGTACAGTGGTGTATGGTACGGACGTGAAATGCGATGATCGAAAACGTGGATTGATATTCTGATATTGATTCGAAATGTGATAAATTAATATTGTAAATTAGTTTAAGCTCCACAAACGTGTTACCTGGTTGCACTACTTTTTTCTAGGTTAAGATACAGTTTGGTGTATGCATTCACTGTGGACTCCTACCTCACTCTATCTCACTCTGTCTTACTTCATCTCACTGTACCTCATTCTGCCTTGCACTACCTCACTTTACCTTGCTCTGCCTCACACTACTTCACCTGTATTGATTTACTCCTGATTTATGCCTCACTCCACATCATTTGGCTTAACTTGATTTCTGTCTACCTCACTTGATCTCGCTCTGCCTCGCTTAACCTCATTTTGCTTTACCTGATCTCCCTCAACCTCACTTTATCTCGCTCTGCCTCGCTCAACGTCATTTTGCTTTACTTGATCTCCCTCTACCTCACTTTTCCTCACTTTACCTCGCTCTGCCTCGCTTAATCTCATTTTGCTTTACCTGATCTCCCTCAACCTCACTTTATCTCGCTCTGCCTCGCTCAACCTCATTTTGCTTTACTTTACCTCCCTCTACCTCACTTTACCTCGCTTTGCCTCGCTCAACCCTAATTTTGCTTTACTCTTGACTCTCTCTGCTTTGCTCTACCTCGCTCTGCCTTATTTTACCTTACTCTGCCTCATTCTACCTTACTCTGCCTCATTCTACCAAGCTCTTACTTACTCTACCTCGTTTTGCTTTACTGGATCTCGCTCTACCTCAATTTACCTCACCCTGCCTCGATCAACCTCATTTTTCCTTACTCAATCTCACTCTGCCTCGTTCTGCTTGCTCTACCTCACTTTACTTTACTTCAGTTTACTTCACCTCATTCTTCTAAACTGATACTAAGCGTGATGAGCGGTGCTGAATGATTTAATATATTTAATTATTTTCATGTGAGTATAAAAGTGTAAAAAAAATGCCGTAGTCGTAGCTCCCAAAAGCACAGCAATATCTTTCAGTGATAATCAGGGTCTTTTTCTGCGCACAGTTGATGCTCTTCTCACCGTTTCACCCCGAGCAGACATCTGCTGTGGTTGCAGTCGGGGTGTGTTTTCAGAGTGTGTGTAGCATGTTAGCAGCCAGCTGGACGCTGCTGTGGAGAACAGACCTCCGCACAGTCGGGATCTTTCCACAGAGTGCTCCCTCACGCTGACCGAGCTGGTGATTTGGAAACTGGCGGCCGATGGAAGATCGCTGGGCTATCGGTTCCCAGCGTGCCATGCAATTACTTTGGCGACCCAAAATGAGTCGAGCACACGGTGTGCGTCAAATACTGTGTATGGATGTGCACAGATATGACAGGTCAAATCTGGTGGATTATGCTAATGGCATGCTAATAGCATTGTTTCCCATGACTTTTGCCATGTCTCATGGAAGCATGGACAAAAACAGCCAGATGCCACCACCAACGATGCCAATGATCCTTACCTACCACCCACTGTGCTGCTGTCCACTGTAGGTGGTAATGCCTTATATGATATATTCCCAGTAAATATGTGACACTCTGGATTGAGGAATGGTAAATATGCCCACACTGCTACTGCTTGATATCATTGACGTTTTACTATTTTATCACAGTAGGTGGCAAATTAGGTTATTTCTGACATCATAATGAACAAAACAGGTCAGAGGTGTAGACCTGAGCCTGTCAATCCAGTAGGTAATAATAAAAATAATGAAGTTTAAATTAATTATATTGAAAAGGCCACCGTATCCGCTTTCATTTCTGGGTAATGAATGGGAAACCCTGGCAGGAAGCATAGACTGAGCAGCTTATTAGGAGAAATCCAGCACTCGTCCTCCGAGTCAGAGGCAGAGGTCAGAACTCGTGCTGGCAGATACTCTAAAGAGAGATCTGTAATCACGAATCAGAGAACCAAGCTCGAGTCTAAACAGTAAAATACAGGTAAAAAAAAGAGAGAAGGTGTAGCGTATTCAGTGTTTTCAAAAGGTTTCTATGCATGACTTGTAAAAGCCAACATGGGGTGCTGGAATAAAGAATATATGATAAATTGTATAGAGGAAACATTTTTTAATTTATTTTAAACATCTCAGCTTGGTTGTAAGGATTTTTGAATAAGAACTTAATTTGCTGAGTAAAACAGAGTATTTTTCTTCCATTTTGAGTTTCTATGGTCCGAATCAGTGGATGAGTTCGTTTAATTGGAGCTTTTTTTTTCTCTGTTTGGTTTGGTTTTACAGAGACATAAACATAAATGCACCAAAAATAATACCAAAAACATTTTGAGAAGGTCACAGCTAATTTATTAGCCGAAATAATAAATAACCAAATAGGGGGCGCTGTAGAGTCCTCTAGCTACATATCAAAAAATGACAAAATATTTTTTTTTGTCATTCCATAATTGTCACATAACATAGGTGGCGCTAGAGAGCTGGTAAAACATGAATATAAGAAATTCCAATTTTCAAAGGATCAAAGGACAGTCTAAGCCGAATAGGCCTGTGAAGTTTCATGAGTTTTTAAATATCATATCCCCCTCAAAACCCAACGGGAAACTTTTTATTTTGCCTGACTTCCTGCCAAGATGGCGGGCTTCCTGTTGGGTGGAGTCAAATAAAACCAAGTGATCCTTGTTCTGTATAAGGAGGTCAATAAACGTACAAAAGTTGGTGTACATTGGCCAAACTTTATGTCCAATTTTGCTGCCATTGCTGACGTTTTGGGGCTCTGTGGAGCTCCTGAACCACTCTCAAGCCCATGCTCTATGGCTTTTGAGGCCTGTGCCAAAATGAGTTTTTGAGTGTTGGAAATGCCTCAAAAATGAGCGAAAGTGTCAAGAAATGTAATAATAATAAAAAAAAACGTCCAAAAACAGTAGGGCTTTGCATCTCGGTGCTTGAGCCCTAGTAAACCACACGAGCACATTGTCTCCTCTGATTGGTCAGAGCTGTCTGTCGTGGAAAAGTAAAGAAAGTAAATATAGTGTAAAGAGCCTTCTGTGTTCCAGCAAGTTCTGTGAGTAAACAGCATGGAGCAGCGGAGACAGCGGTTGTTCATAGCACTATATTATCTGGCTAATAAATCAGATTAAACTGCACTTTATCAGCAGTTTAATATGCTACACTGTTTAGCCAAACAAATGCGGACACGTGATTATTGTACCTATATAACATTGGACATGGAGTGTGTGTGTGTGTGTTAGGGGTGTCACGATTTCGATATTTCATTGAAATCGATCGAAATTATGTCATGGTCTGGAGCCTCGAAGTCAAAAAGAGGATCGACAATCCCGCCCTCTAAGCTACGCAAGCATTGCACGCTCTACGCAAATGGCGCAGCACACTGTAGCCGACGCCGCGGACATTTTGACTGCTCAAAGAGCAGCTCTTTCTCCAGAGAATGTGGACATTCTCATCTTCTTAAAGAAAAACTTAAAAAAAAATAACAGTTGTTTTGTCTAGCCTCAAATATGTTAATAGTTTTGGTACCTTAAGGAGCATCTTTCTCTCAGATAAGGTTAATAATGTATCTTTTTTAAAGAAAAAAACTTGTCATTCTCAGGGACGAAAAACTCTTAAAGTCTTATTTTTCATGTTTAACTGTATTGTAGAATAAAGTTCAGTTTGTTAAGGCTCTAATTTTTCTATTATTTTGTACGTGACTGTTCCTGTATTTTTTTATTATTTATTTTATGTTGCACATTGCTGTTCTAATAGTGCACACTGCTGCTACCAAAAAAAAGCCACTAGATGGCATTACATGTATATCTTAATTAAATGATTTAAATTTGACCGTTAGTTACTAATGTGGTGTATTACAGATCACTTGTATCACTTTGCATCCCTTATATTAAGCCCACCTTTTGAAGTAAGATATTGTTAATTTGATGAATTAAACCAATGACTGACCATAGACTAATCTAAAACTGGCATAGGCCTCTCTGCTGTAAAAAAAAAAAAGAAAATCCAGAATTGAATCGAATCGAATCGTGACCCTAAAATCGGAAATCAAATCAAATCGAGGATTTAGAGAATCGTGACACCCCTAGTGTGTGTGTGTGTGTGTGTGTGTCAGTGTGTGTACACTTCTCAATCTGACCTTGAGTATCAGGACAGCTGCTCTTCTTTCTAATGAGATAACACCTATGACACTGCAATCCCTGCATGCTGTGCTGTAAAGAAATTAGAAAGCCCACCACCTCCCTTTCCCTCCATTTATGTTCCTTATTGATTTCCGCTGCAGAGAGACAGATAAATCTTATCGCACTCATCCTTCCTCCGATTTACTGTCCGATCTGTCTCCAAGCCTCTCCTCCTCCTCGAAGAAGGCCAATCTGTCTCTCCTTTGTAAAAGACGGACCACCGTGGCTGCCCTCTGCTAGAGGTGTAGTTGGAACAGTATTTTATCTGGTACAGGCAGGATATTGTTATTTATGGGCTTTTTTTATTATAAATTGGTATTGTCTTAAGTCGACTGTCATCTGTGTCATTTTGAAGATCTGACACTACTGTCTGGAGTGGAAATCATTGTTTTTAGAAGCCTACATTGTTAAATTTTGTTTTAAAGGTACAATAAAAACATCTTTATTGTAGTTTTCTTGAGGATAGGTTGGTTTTAGCTGTGGCTGAGAGTAACTTAATTATTACCGATTTGCAACTAGGCCTGGGCGATTGGTAAAAATACCATATCACAGAATTTACACAATATGTGTGTAGTAAAAAAAAATCAGTAGCCACAGACCTTTTTAAAAACTACAATTCAAACACTCTTCCTTACTGACTACAGTGATTTTTTTAATTGTCCTGTTCATTACCCAATTAAGCTGGTCCAATTAAACTTTTTGTAATGAAATTTGCATTTGGGTTAGTGTTCTGTCGATACCAAGTGAAAATCTATTCAAATATAATAAAATATTGTCATATTTCCCTCCTCTGTTTGTAGCTATTGCTAAAAACTCAGACCCAAGGCTTTCAGGGACTCCATATAAACAAATGGTGTTTGACCTTTTTCACAGCATCTAGTTCCACAATTTGGTGGACTAGTCCTAATAACTGAAATACTCAAGTATTCAGTTCATGTCAAAACCTCAGATTTCTTGGATTTTTGAGAAAATTTCTCAGTTTTAAGTTGTGATAAAAAAATCAGAGATATTAAAACCTTGTAAAAACTTCATGATTATGCAGGCCAGTTGTCAATGTCAAGATAGCCTAATATGATAGCACCTCACAACTTAGGACCCAATATTACATCCTGCACGTTGCAATGCTTGTTGCTATCTTATGCCTTGTGTCTGTGTCTTTAAAATAGCATCATTGCTTGTAAATACATCTGCCAAGGGGTGTGGTGGTCTGGTAGTGAGGTAAGTTCAGGTAAATTTCAGGGACTCCATATAAAAATGGATGTTTTACTTTTTTTAACAGCATCTAGTTCCACAATTTAGTGGATTAGTCCAAATAACTAAAATACTCGAGAATTTGATCTCAAGTTAATATTCAGAACATGATAAAACCTCATATTGCTTGGATCTTTGAGAAAATTGCCAAAATTTAAGTTTTACAGAAAAAGAAAATCATCGTCTTTACCAGTTGACCAGTTGTCAACGTCACGATAGCCTAATATGATGGCACCTCACAACTTAGGCCCCTATATTGCACCCTGCACGTTGCGATGCTCATTGCTATGTAACACCCAATGGACAATCTATTTTCATCCCTTGTGTCTGTGTCTTTTAAATAGCATCAGTGATTGTGAATACATCTATGTCTATGAGTGTGGTGGTCTGGAAGTGAGGTGAGTTCAGGTACATTTCTGGCGTATTGCTATCATGGCAATGGAAAACACAGGTGCGCCACTGACCGATTACAACCTAGACAGAACAGTCAACACTCAGATCTTCATTGTTTTCTTGGCAGTGAATTGTTAACACAGGTTAACCAAAATCAGAACACACCTGGCACTTAAAGGGAATGGCAGGTCACATTCTGATTGTTTCCTTTTTTTAACGTTATGCCCAAAACACACCTATAATTAATTATGAGACTGAATAAATGCCTTTTCCCATGATTATGATAGCAAAGACATATTGACATGGCCTAAATGAAGCTGCACAGTTGACTGCTCACCTATAGATCCCAAGCCGTCCCCTATGGGAACAGCATGTGAGTTTATATTTAAACATATAGTATAAAATAATGTGTAGTATCCAGGAGCTACAATAATTAGAATTTCATTAAAAATGCTTAATATACTTCTGACCACAGGCTGATTAATGAGCATCAAATTGCCTGTGTGCTCTCACTTGTGGACGACCCTACTAGGTTGGTATTAATGTACTGTATGTGTGTTGGCGTCCCTTTTTTGAGGGGGCAGGGGGAAGTCTTTATTGGAGTTGGGTAATGGCAGGGCGCCAGTCATGGTATCCTCCAGCTGGCACATTGGCAGAATGTGGCCTGGATCTTCTCATTACTACAAACTCTGGCACCCACTGCAGGCGGATGTGAGAGAGGGAGATGACGATGAAGATGATGAGATGGAGGTGAAACACGGTCGTGATTGAGCAGCTGACTGAATTTGTGGTCTGGCTGATATATTTACTTTATAACGAGGCGGCCCACCGGTTCATAATGAGGAGAAAACACCACATATGAGGGGCACCACATGGCAAGTCGTTCATTACCAAGGCTACCAAGATCCCCATCGGGAGTGGAACATTTGCAGGGTTCCTCCTCAGTCTGTCCATCTTACTGAGAACTTCTGATCTAATGAGCCTAGGCAATACATCCAGAGATTCATACCACAAGTTTTAGTATTCATATATGTTATATACTGATGATATTGTATTCTTTCTAAACATTCTTTAAGATTAGTTTTATTCTGGTGTAACAGGCAAAATGATAATAAAGGACTATTAAGGATTAGGAAGTATCAGGAAGTATCATCAGATATTAATGAAACATGCTGTGTTATAGCAACAACACCAACAGAATTCTGCAAAGCTTTAGCCAGTATTTTATTACTTGAACTGTGGTGCGACACATCACGGAAATCTGTGTGGGTTGTGGTCTCTGAACCATTCCCCCACAACCATTCCCCCAGTTCAATTTCCACCCCTGGGTTGCCAGGTATAGACAACATAGAAACAGGTGAAATGGTTAACATTTTTTTTCTGCTAAACAGGTAATCACCGAGCTTCAGTAAGGTTTGGTAACCATAGCAAGGTAATTTATCTGCACTGCGCTACCCATAGTGTGGAAAATCTTTTCATTTTGGACATACAGCTCTGAAAAAAAATAAAATCATATTCTCTGATTTTGCTTTTTATAGGTATATGTTTAAGTAAAATGAACATTGTTGTTTTATCCTATAAAAAATATCGTCATTTAGAGCATTTATTTGCAGAAAATGAAATACGGCTGAAATAACACACAAAAAAAGACCCAGAGTTTTCAGACCTTAAATAATGCAAAGAAACAAGTTCATATTTAAGAGTTCAAAAAATAATATTTTATGGAATAACCCTGTTTTCTTAGTTACGGTTTTCATGCATCTTGGCATGTTCTCCTCCACCAGTCTTACACACTGCTTTTGAATAACTTTATGCCTTTACTCCTGGTGCAAAAATTCAAGCAGTTCAGTTTGGTTTGATGGCTTGTGATCATCCATCTTCCTTTTGATTATATTCCAGAGGTTTTCAATTTGGTAAAATCAATATATATATATATATTCAGCTAGAGAGAAAAAAGACTCTCACTCGCCAACTTCTATCAATCTGGCAACCCATGTGAGCTTCTAGGGGAACTGTGCTCCTGAGCCAAGAACCATTTAGCATCCTCTATTTTTAAGCATGTACCCTCCACTCCACTCATCACCTTCACTTCCACACATCACAGAGCAGCGTGGGCTCTGCCAGATGCCCTCGAATTAGAATCTCAATAAGGTAGAATAATAATAATACGTTGCAAAAGTATTAGACTATTAACTTTCATTCTTTTTCCTCTTCTTTTTTTGCCAGAGGTGAGCCAGCACCACTTTCACCTCCACTACCACTACTACTAAAACCCCTACAGCCAAAAAATAATATAAAGATACGCTGATATGAAGCTGTATCGTTGAGGATTTGCTGTAAAAATCCCTCTCCAGAGCTCAGAGCAGCTCATCAGACTGAAGAAGATAAGAAAAGTGTGGAGATGATAGATGGGAAAAAAAGAGTTTGCAGAAAAGAACAAAAAAGCGTTAGCAGGCGATAGGGTCCAAGAAGAGAGGTGCGGGTGTATGTGTTTTGGGATTCCTTGGCAAATCGTAAGAGGATTATACATAAATATCTGAATGAGAGCGACAGGGAGAAAAGCACTTCGGATTTGCTCAGAGAGAGAGAGAATGAGAGAGAGAGAAAGAGAAAACAAATGAGAGACAGAGCAAGAGAGAAAGAAAGCAAACAGGAAACTATAAAGCAAGACAAATAGCTCGTGTTCTCTCTCTCTCTCTCTCCAATGCTGTGAAAATTGAATTTCCTCCAAATGCTAATATGTATCGATTTGATATTTGCTGAACAACAGTAATTTTGTTATTACACTGGGGCTGTGATGAAAGACACAGGTTACACATTAGGCAAGACAGGAGTGTTTGTGTTTGTGTGTGTGTTTGTGTGTGTGTGTGTGTGTCTGTGTTAGAGTTTAGGTTCTCTGCCTGACCCCAAGTCAGACCCAAGATTTCCCACCACTTCCTCGGACTTCCTGAGTTGAATCAATTTTAACATAGGCCTACATTTTGAATATTTTTTTTTGCTCTTTTGTCATACTGATATTTTTCAGATTATCAAACAAACTTTAATTATTAGACAAAGATAACCTTTAAAATTCACTTTTTAAATAATAATTTCATTTATGAAAGAGAAAAAAATATCCAAACCAATCTAGCCCTGTGTGAAAAAGTTTGTCCCCTAAACCTAAAAAAAAAAAAAAACTTTACCGATAACTGGTCATGTCACAGCATCTCAATCAGATTTTTTAGTAGGCCACTCCAAAACCATTCAAAGTTGGAATTTGTGTTTGTGTGCTTTGAGTCATTGTCCTGTTGCAGAACCCAAGTGATTCTAAGTTTGAGATCACAAACAGATAGACAGTCATTCTCCTACAGTCTCTATCTTATGAAAATGAAATCATTAACACTGACCTAACTGAAGCAAGTGAGACCTGCAGTTTTTTTAAATGTTGTTCTGGGTTCTTTTGTGACCTCATGGATGAGTTGTCCATGCCCTTTTGGAATCATTTCCAAATTAGTCAGCTTGTCACTCCTGGGAGGGTCAACCAGTGTTCCACGTTTTCTCCATTAGTGAATAATAGCTCTTAAATGACTTCGTAATCTTTTTCAGACTGATAGAAGATCAATGACTACTGGCAGTAATCAGGCCTGGGTGTGGTTAGTCATGAAATTCAACTCAAGTGTGATTAATCACAGTTCATTTTTTGGGGAGCAAACACTTTTACACAGGGCTAGATTAGTTTGAATAGTTTTTTTCCCTTAGTAAACGAAATCATAATTTAAAAAGTGCCTTTTATATTTACTCAGGTTATATTTGTCTGATAATAAAGTTTGTTTGATAAAATAATAATAAAATAAATCTGTAAGGGGCAAATACTTTTTCACGCCACTGTATAAAAGTTTAATATGGGATTATAATCACAATATATCAAAATAACAAATAATAACAAATTGCACTGTGATTTTAAACTAAATTTGCATCTTTTGACATTTTTATTATTTATTATAGTTTTTATTGTGAATTCTTTGTGTGCTTTGCTATAACACTTTGCTGCTGCTGCAGATTCCTACAGTGTGGGACTAATAAATGATTATCTGTACTGATTTAAATAGTGTATGTAATTGACCTCTATTCATATTGGCTCTCTTGCACTCTACCTCACTTTATGAGCTGAAATGAGTTATGATATATGTGAGATATGTGTGTGTGTATACAAATATGTTTCTGTTTTTGTGAATTAAAAAAAGAAACACAAGACGTTTTTTTTTTTCCTACTTATTTCTAAAAATGGACTGTACTGACTGTAGAAGGAACGGTACATTTTTAAACTTTAACATTGTTTACCATTCTTATTTCAAAAAAGTGAGGAACATTGAGTTTAGCACTTTATGGACTCTTCAAAAGTGAGCCTACCTCTCTTTGAAAACATCCCAAGGTTGTGTTCACACTCGGTTGTTTTTCTAGTCAGCACATATTTCACATATAAACCAAACAGAGGCAGTCTGAGAAGCTTTTGAAGAGTTGCTGTTTGTGTTTTTCCTTCCATTGCTCTGAAAAAGTTAACTTTTTTTTTTTTTTAAAGAAATGTTCTAGGAGATTTCAAACCCTTTTATGCCTAAACCATGGAGTGCTGGCGGAGTCTTGCTAGAATAAATATATGGAATTTTCTGGAATATTTTGTATCAGAAGTTTAGATTCATTTAAAGTGGCAGTCTGTATTATTTTGTTTCTAAACTGAAAACAGAAGCATTTCTAGGTAAAGAAGGGATAAAATATTGTGTTTAATGGTACCAGTGTGCTGGAATGATCATCCCTGCTAAGCCTAATAATATATTCATTCTAAAAACTGGGGTGTCGGGTTGCTTTTCACGGGAGTTCTTCTTCTGGCCACGTCACGCATCTTTACGTACTTACGTCACACGTACAGCCTCTAAAAGAAGATCCGGCTCAGTTTAACTAAATGTGTGCGACTGGTGGAGCAATGGAGACTTCAGAAGGAGAAACTCATTCGGACCTACGGACGTCAGCTTTAAATGAATTTGCAAAATGCGCTGACATAAGCTAGTTGACGAATCGTATCAAACAGCAACCTATAAAAGTTATCTAGGGGTGTAAGAAATTTAGAAGAAATGTTGCATGGAATTACATAATATATTTTACAGCACTGTTGAGATAAAAAAAAATACTGTATCTAAATGGTGCTATCAACCTGTCACACCCTTTTAGAATGAGCCGTTTAAGAGCTCTGTCACTTTTATGCAAATAAGCTGTTGCTGGCCATGCCGCATGTTTACTGAGCATTTACCACACATTATTGTGAGCTTCTGCGAAATGGCAAAGCACGAACAAGGCTGTTAATGAATAACTGTGAGAGAAATACAAAATTGATTATTTAAAAATATCTTCTGTACATCTCCCTCATCTGCTGACTTGCCACATACAGTAGGTACAGATCCCTCATTCGGAAGAAGTCTGCTTACTGTTCCTGCTGTGTATTCTGTGAGATTCTCAACCAAAATGACTAAAATGCTGTTTCTTCAAATGATCTAGTGGGTGAGGCTCTGGTTAGGGGTGATGCCAGGGTGTTTCTATGCAGGTTTTCTTTTATTGTGACATCACAAATAAGGGATAAGCTATCTAAAAGGCTCATATAAGCATACGATTCCTGGCATTTTCAAACTCTTTCAGCTGATTCACAGAAAACAGATGGATTTTATTCTTGCTTGTATTGTTTTAAGGGGTGATTGAGACCCAAGTGGAAATACAAAACATTGCAAAAAGTGAGTCTTTAACTTTTCTAAGTAAACCTTTCATTAAAATATGATCAAATATCTCATAAAAAATGTGCTAAAATGTACATCTCCAGTTAAGACATCTTTGAGTAATCTAGGATTTCCTGAAAATGATATCTATCTATATCACCAATAAATTATTTGTACCGGTAATTGTTGAGAGAATAAATTATTATATTTTGTATCACCAGGTCCTTGTCAATATATAGTACATCCCTATAACAAAAATAGAAATAGTTCTATTTTGTCTAAATTCTACAGCCCTGACACACTCAACCCCACACACACACACTCGCAGATAAACGTACGTCACACCACTGATCTGCACGTCTCGTGAAGTCAATCATTTGTCCATCCTGCTTATTATCCTCCACATTTGGCCCCTTCAATTAAATACCTTAAATAAACCTTATACTTTATATCAGACTAATACAGTCATAATTAAGCCATCTGTTTACACTATTCATTTCTTATTAAGCGTTTAACTGTTTGTGAACTAAACTCTGCTGTGCGTTTGTGAAATAACAGAATCTGTGAGTGTGTATTTGATGCTAATAGAGGGTTGCCAGATTGAAGCCTATCCCACAGTTTGAACAGGGCAATTAGTATAATGTGTCTGCTAATTACAGTGATTGCGTGACTATAATTAGTTTAATTATGCGGTCGAGTAGCTAACTCCAGGAAGGTGCTTGCATTTAAAGCAGAGGCGAGAGTGTGTATATATATTTTAGGAGCGGAGACGAAGTATGGAAACGTGATATAAGGCTCCTGTTTCGTGCACAAAAAAAATGCATCTTCATTTTTAATGTTTTTCTTGTTCCAATTATTTCATTCATTATTATTTCAGTCATTATTTTATTGAGAAAAGTACAGAGACACATAACAAATCACTTATTTTTCTCTTCCTTTAGACCAGGGGTGTCCAAACTACGGCCCGCGGGCCATTTGCGGCCCGTTTCCTTTTTTGGAGCGGCCCGCGAGGTATTTTAGAAATAGAATGAAAGTTGGCCCGCTGTTAAGCAGGTTTTTATAATGTGAGATTCAAAGTTTGAACGCTAGGTGTCAGAAAAACGGGCCGAAGAGTCGGAGAGGGTGCGCATTTCTAGCGCAGAAAAACGGGCCAAAGAGTCTAAAAGCGGAGAGAGTGTGCATTTCTAGCGCAGAAAAACAGACCAAAGAGTCTAAAAATTGCCGTAATTAAGGAGTATAATATTAAGGGACATCATGAAATGAAACATCAATTTGAAAAATCTTAGTTTACACAACACTGTCAAAGATAAAGATAGTTAATCAAGTAAAATGGTGTGTAAATGAAATAATCAGGAAAAATGTATTATTTAAAGTGGTATATTTCATTATTTGTTTTATTACAGAGTGTGTCCCGTGACTTCAAATATATTTCTCCTTCTGGCCCCCAACAAAAAAAGTTTGGACACCCCTGCTTTAGACCAATTAACTCTGATTGCAATGTTATTCAGAAGAAAATAATTTAAGTTGCCAGGAACAATAAATGATTAAAGATTTAGACTAATATGAACACAATTTGTTATTAGTGTGTAATGCATGTCTAATGCAACATGTCAGACGGCTCAGCTCGGAGTTGTAGAGGTTCCTAATGGTGTCCTGTTGTAATCCATTCCATGCAGCTCCAATATGTCCACACTTCCAGCAGATTTTGCAATATAGGGAAGTGTTGAAGTTTTGATATAGTTATCTCTGTCTTTAAGCAGCATGTGGATGAGCCTTGTCCTGTTGGAATTGTGCGTTTGGAAAAGGTAGACACACTGGTTGCAGGACCTCATTCATGCTTTAACCTCAAATTTCTCGATCAGCTTTATATGAGGTAGAGTCACCTGGAATTCAGGCTGTCAGTTAACAGCTGTGCTGAACTCATCAAGAGTTAATAACTTGAATTTCTTGCCTTTTAATGTGTTTGAAAGCATCAGTTGTAAAGTAGTGAAGAGGTAGAGTTACAGGTTTACAGTGAATAGCTCTCAAGTACCATCAAAAATGTCATGATGGAACTGGCTCTCATCAGGACCACCCCAGGAAAGGAAGACCTTCATAGAGTATAGGTGCGTCTCAAAAATTTGAATATCGTTGAAAAGTTACTTTATTTCAGTAATTCATTTCAGAATGTGAAGCTCATGTATTATGTAGATGTATTACACACAGAGTGATCTATTTTAATTTTTTTTATTTTAAGTTGAATACTAAGACTGATTGGTACTTTTTGGCAGTGTGGGCAGTGTGTCAAGTCCTGCTGGAAAATGAAATCCGCATCTCTGTTAAAGTTGTTAGCAAAGGTGGGCATTAACCAAAACAACACCATTAACAAAAAAAAAAAAAAACAGATTTGAGTCTCTCTGCATAAGAGCATCAAACTATTTCCAGAAATAGATTTCATAATGGAGAACTTCAATCAGTTTTACCATTTTTAATATTTTAAGCATGCTTTTTTTTTTCCATCGTTTGCCAGTCATCACCCCCATCTTCCCCTCCGTCAGTGTACGTTTTTTCCTCCTCCTCCTCCTCCTCCTCCTCCTCCCTTTCTCTTTCTCTCTCTCCACCCATGCAGATCAATATTGCTAAGGTCATAGCAGCGAAAGAGCAGGCAGGGAGCGGATCATCCTCCAGGGAAATGGCGGACCCAGAGGAACAGGCTGGATGTAGTAACTTAAGGAAATGCCGCTGTTCGCATTCAGACACAGATTACAGAGTCTGTGACGCATTACTGCTCCCTGGAGGCTTAAACATTTAAGGGCTTAAAAAAAAAAATAATAATAATTTTGCATCATTTTCTCTCCTCAAACGTAAAATAAAAAAAAAAATAAAAAAATCAGCTGAGATATGGACTATTGTCTGAGGTCTGCATCTTTAGTTTTCCAAAAGCGCTATAAGGCTAGTGGAGCTAATATGTAATAGAAAATGTCATTTTTTAAAATGAGTTAAAAATTATCTTTTTTTTTTAAATGGTAAATTTGAGCTTTGATTTTGCATTGCATTGATTTTTGAACACACCTTTCAGTGTTTTTTTCATTATTAAATAAAAAATCCTTCATTGTAGATTAAGGATAAACATCATTCAAACTGTGAAGAAAAACATATGGAAGTATTTAATAAACAAAAAAGTGTTAAACAAACCAGAATATATAGTTTTATATTTTAGATTCTTCAAAGTACTAGATTCCACTTGCTTAGATAGAGACAGCTTTGCACATTTCTGAGCTGAAAGTCAGACTTTCAGTTGTGCTGAACTTCTTAAGAGATAATTACTTGAATTTCTTAATTTCTTAATTCTTGACTCTTTTAATGCATGCTAGTTAATTTAATTTATTGAGGATACATACAAAATTATGATTTAGAAGATTATTGAATCTTATTTTATGGTCATCCAAGACTGCTTAAATTAATGCAGTACTCTTTAAACTCTAAATTTTTAATCAGTTTGCAAACTAGTCTTGTGTTTTTCTAATGATTTTAAACTCGACAAAAGAAGAAAAAGCACCATGCATGTCTGCTAGTTAACTCCAAATTGTTGGTTAATAGGAATTTAAAAACATTTGAATCTTGTTTCATGGTCATTTCAGACTGCTAAAATGAATGCACTACTCTTTCAGCTGGCTTCCAATCAGTTTGAAAACTAGTCTTGTGTTTTTCTAATGTTTTTAAACTCGACACCCAAAAAAGCCCCATGTTGATTAATGTCAGCGACTGAATCCACCCGTAAATTACCATAAATAACCGTTTCCCCCTCACTTCCTATTGCACAGCTTTCGCTAGCATTCCTCCTCCGCATCACTCCATTCGCAGAGGGCCACCGCAGGCCAAGACCAACTATAATCCACTTAGTGTGGAGAGGAGGGCCATTGCACACATTTTGTAATAAGCGACCTCGTTTCACCTCCGCTATTATGCCACGCGAGCGGGGGAAGAAACCCAGCAAATACCAGGATTAGCATAACACAGATACCTAAGTCGACTGAAGTGATGATGTGCACATGAGCGGAAGGGCTGCGGGGCGGTTTTGGGTTTGATAAACTGGCGCCTCAAACAGCTGTTCAGACGCCCTCTGGGTTCTCACTCTTAAACGAGTGATGACCGATATGCACCGTGTGAACAGATTAGGCTGTTGTACCCCTTCTGTTTTACTGCAAAAAAAGTGAGACTTAATTTTTTTTTTAATGAAAAAAGAATCATATATTTTTAATTTAATATTGTAATTCAAGTGCATTTAAATCAGATAAAAATCCAATCACTAAAACAGACCACCTTGTGAAGTGTTTTGAGTGAACAGATTTGTATTTGTTGTAAAAGCGTCTCAGATCACCTCCTGAAGTGTTTAGAATAATCAGATTTGCATCTGTTTTTAAATGTCTCAGACCACCTCCTAAAGTGGTTTGTTTGAGTGATTTGATTTGTATCTGTTTTAAAAGCGTCTCAGTCCACCTCCTAAAGTGGTTTGTTTGAGTGATCGGATATGTATCTGTTTTAAAATGGTCTCAGACCAGCTCCTGAAGTGGTTAGAGTGATCTGATTTGTATCTGTTTTAGACCACCTCCTGAAGTGTTTGGAATAATCAGATTTGCATCTATTTTTAAATGTGTCTTAGACCACCTCCTAAAGTGGTTTGTTTGACTGATTTGATTTGTATCTGTTTTCAAAGCATCTCAGACCACCTTCTGAAGTGTTTAGGAAAATCAAATTTGTATCTGTTTTTAAAGCGTTACAGACCACCTTCTGAAGTGGTTAGAGTGATCGGATTTGTATCTGTTTTAAAAGCGTCTCAGACCACCTTATGAAGAGGTTTGTTTAAGTGATCCGATATGTATCTGTTTTAAAAGAGTCTCAGATCACCTCCTGAAGTGTTTAGAAAAATCAGATTTGTATCTGAGGTTTGTTTAAGTGATCGGATATGTATCTGTTTTAAAGTCATCTCAGACCACCTACTGAAGTGGTTAGAGTGATTGGATTTGTATCTGTTTTAAATTTGTCTCAGACCATCTTTTAAGGTGTTTAGAATAATCAGATTTGTATCTATTTTAAATGTGGTTAGTGTGATTGGATTTGTATCTGTTTTAAATGGGTCTCAGACCACCTCCTGAAGTGGTTTGTTTTAATTAACAGGCCAGAGAACAGGCCAATCAGAATAGTGTCCGTTTTGCATGAGCTTCATAAATATGCACACGAGGGGAGCGCCTTTCTTTCCCTCACCTTCTTTTTCCCACACTCGATTGGGGTCACTCGTTCTAGATTTAAGAAAATTTTATCTGACTTGCGGGCATCAGGGAGCAGTTATTGATATGGGGTAGACTCCCACAACTTCTGGGAGACTTGGAAAGTCTTTGAACAGAATTGTATCCGTTTTAAATGCATCTCAGACCACCTTCTGAAGTGGTTTGTTTGAGTTATCGGGTTTGTCTCGGACCATCCTCTTCAGTGGTTAGTTTGAGTTATTGGGTTTGTCTCGGACCATCTCTTTAAGTGGTTAGTTTGAGTTATTGGGTTTGTCTCAGACCATCCTTTTAAGTGGTTAGTTTGAGTTATTGGGTTTGTCTCAGACCATCCTCTTAAGTGGTTAGTTTGAGTTATCGGGTTTGTCTCAGGCCATCCTCTTAAGTGGTTAGTTTGAGTTATTGGGTTTGTCTCAGACCATCCTTTTAAGTGGTTTGTTTGAGTTATTGGGTTTGTCTAAGACCACCTTCTGAAGTGAATTGTTTGAGTTATAGGATTTGTCTCAGACCACCTTCTGAAGTCGTAGTTATCGGATTTGTATCTGTGGTCTCGGACCACTTTTTGATGTGGTTCATTTGAGTAATCTGATTTGTATCTGTTTTAAATGCGTCTCAGAACACCTTCTAAAGAGGTTTGTTTGAGTGATTGGATTTGTATCCGTTTTAAATGTGTCTTGGTAAGCGTTTATAACAGATATACATCTGAATGCTCAAACCACTTAAGGACATTTATTTAGGTGCATTCCTAAAATGAAACCACTGGAACAATGATGTGATACAATGAAGTAATGCTACGTCTCTATGGGTTAAATCCCTCTGACAACACTGATCTCTTATTCATCCTTACTACCCAAATGCATGTGGTTTCTATCATAAAAATGTTAATTTTCTATATGATTTACAGAGAGATCGAGGGAGAAAGTGCATGTCCTCTGTAATCAAGATATGGCCACTCCAATAATTGTGTAATAACTCTCATCTGCGAGTCGTCATTAGCTCAGAGTTTACTCCAGACTGATGAACTGAACGATACAACTAATTAAACATAAGCAGCAAGTGGAAGAGCAACGACTGAGATAAACCCCAGCTTTCCTCTCTGCTCTGGAGTCTCTGACCTTCCCACACAGAGACGAGGGGAAGGCATCAGATTATAGAAATTAGCTGTTGAGACACTTTTCTAGAAATAGCCGTAGCTTGATCCAGATCTAACGAGCTTCAGAACTTTATTCATAATTCATCAGTGCCAAGAAATTGTTTCACAAGTGATTTCTGGAATGCAAAATTTAGGACAAAAGTTACTGTTTACTGGGTAAAGTAAAACAGTGTAGTAGCCATTCTTTTGGTAAACAAGCTAATGCTAATGCTAAGCTATCATAGCTTTACCTCAACATTACCTCAGCTAACTTTGGTACCTTAAATCTGTATTTCTATGGAAGTAAATGTGGAAAGTTGTGCTGAAACTCTTCATTTCCATTCATTTCATTTACCGTATTTTTCACACTTTAAGGCACACTTAAAATTTTCCCAAAAATCGGTGGTGCATCTTATAATCCATTGTGTCTTATGTATGAATTTTACCAGTCTGGTTGTAAGAAGCAGTAAATCCACACCATTGAAGTACAGCGTTATACAGGAGTTTGAGTGAAGTTTCTCCAGTACCGAGGCTAAAGCAGTATTAGCATTAGCCGCTAACCGCAGTGCTAGCTCTTTCACCGTTCAGAGGTGAGTACATCAGACTGTATGATGCGGGTTTGCTGTGTTAAAACAAGCTGCGTGGGACAAACCGCTACTCAGGGTTCCTCAGTGTAGTGCTGTCCAGTGGCGCTTACTAACGCTAAGCGCTGCTAACTGTGGCTAGCGCTGCTGCTAACCACCGCTAGCGCTATACTCACCCAAATAAACAGTTTTCTGCTGAATTAGAAGGGAAATATGGTGACACCCTTGTTCCTTACTATTTTCGCTTAAAATGTGCCTTATAATCTGATAATCTGATGTGCCTTATGTATGAAATTAGACCAGAAAATAGACATTTATTGATGTCTTATTGTGCGAAAAATACGGTTTGTGAGTAGAGCATAAAAATGAACTTAAACATGTTGTCTTTAATTCAACATAAAAATAAACATGAACACACTGTATTTATGCGGCATACTTGTTATTGTGGTTAACAACAATAAAAGGAAATCTAATAATGTTTTTATTAAAATGGACTGTATGTTCGTATTTTGTTATCATTACTACCAAAAACATATTATTTCCTTTGCTAAATACTTACAGTGTATCAACTAGCTATAATTAATTCTCAGCACTATTTTATTTATTTATTTATATATAGGGTTAATATATAGAGTTAAGCCGCTCTGAATTCTGAAAGAGCTGCCATGCTGCTGCTCTTGTGGGTGTTCAGGCTATAAGTCATTCTGTTTGAGTTCTCTCTAGGCATGTATAATAAATGGCGCCGTATTGATTCAGATGATCGATGTTTGCATGTAGCTGCATTAGTAGTGATGTCACGGTGTGCTTCTGTTTACAGTGGAGTTCATGTACCTGGACTTGGCCTCCTTGAAGTCCGTGCGACAGTTCGTGCAGCGGTTTAAAGCCAGGGGTCTGCCTCTGCATGTCCTCGTCAATAATGGTAGGTGGCTCTAATGCAGTTAACACTATTTACTGATAAACAGCATGAATAAGGATGCATGAGACCTATGATTGCACCACATAATCCAATGTGACTAGAAAATAAACGTTGATTGTGCGCCTCGTAGTCCGTAAAAATGAACTTAAACATGCCCTTTTTTGGCTCTTCTGTCCTGCACCCAAATTAGTGTAGGGCATGAGACCTATGTACTGTGTAATGTGTGTGATTTTAACTGACATAAACCTAAACACCTTCCTGACAAAACCTTCCACTTGTGTCATTTAAATAGCAACGGCACTTATAAATATATGTACGTCAATCTTGGCAATGGAAAACACAGATGCGCCACTGTCTGAAATTAACCTAGGCAATAGTCAACCGGCAGACGTTCATCGCTATCTTGGACATTTCTCACCAGATTTTGCTGATCACGATTATAATGCATATACATAAGGCATTCTATAAAGTATTTGTTTGGATCGAGGAATATTAAATACTGTTTGTCCACACAACTTTGGAAATGGAATGTCCATCCCATTTATCTGGCACCAACCATCAGGCCTCGCTCGAATTTTGATAATTCACATCGGCTTGCTCACAAGATAATACCTCATAGCTCATACAGGTGTAGACCTACCTACACCATGCCATGGTAAAGTAACACTTGATTACGATCAATTTACAAGATATATAACTAAATAACGTTATTTAACTTAAACGTTATAGGTGAAATCATTTTCCAACATTCTGGCTGAAACATTTGGCTACAGTAGTCCACAGGTGCCAAGCTCACTCGGGTTGCCAGACTGAGGACACTGAAACCCACACAAGCATAACTTTATAGCTTTATGACTGTTTTTTTAATTAATTAATATACCTGTCTCTAGTAGGATTTTAAGGCTGTATAGCAGCTAAGATTTGATTACTAGCTTCCATGACTGCAGCACCATCATGGACACTGTCGTGTTTCCTTCCTGTTTTTAAAACCTGGCAACCTCGGGGGTGAAATTAGGGGAATTAGTTGGGGAATGACAGTTTACACACAGACTCACACGGTATACTGTGGCACACTGCACAGTTCTAGTATTAAAATACTGGCCTTAGCTCTGCTAACAAGATGTGACAGTTCTTGAACTTTGCGTGTTTTTGCAAACAGCTCTTTTTTCACAGGGCTTTTTTTGGAGGCTGTGCCAATGTCTGTGTTCGAATTGTAAATTCAAAATTGTCCACTTGCTGCAAAATCAAAATCCCAGGCACTCCTTTTTTTTTCCCTCTCGTTTGTTTGTTTTTTTGGTAAGTGTCTGCTGCATGTCCTCGGGGCCTTGGGGGTCGTTCGTTTTTAACTGGACAGCTCTTATTTAGCAGCTCTCCCCAGGGAGCGTCTCCAAACGACAGGAACAGTCACACTCCGTTCTGTCTCAAACGGGAGAGAATTAATAATTCACGCTCCCTCTCTCTCGCCCTCCCTCACCCCTATCTCCCACTTTCTCTCACTCTCTCTCTCACTCTATCTCTTCCTCTCTCGCTCAGTCTCTCACTCGTTCCCCACGCCGCACGCCCCTTCCTGCTGATAACAGCTGAAGGACAAACGCATTTGTGCCGCCCCATTGAGGGCCTAATGATGCGGAAAGGTCAGCGTTTGACCCCCTTGGCGCCTCGAAAAAAAAAGTGGCACCAAGGCGGTGCGGGTACGCGGCGAGCCCCGGCAGTAAACGCAGGTTCTCTTATCTCCGGAGAATTGCGCTCGTATGCTGATGAATGTTTTGGGTTATTGTACTGTTTTTATTGTTATTGTTCTTATTTACGACTTTGCAGGTCCTCAAGGTCCTCCCGCTGCACTATGTTGTGGTTTTATTTTTGTAATTAAAAACCCTTAACGTTTCATTTTCTTCTTTAGCGCATCGTCAGACTAAACGTTTCGGTAATCCTGATTACCGCACACTCCAGGGGGGGCGAGCAGTAATTCTGTTAAGAGCACAATTATGATGAAACATGTGTTTCCGCAAAAGGCTTATTGGTGCATGGGGAATAGGCAGTGGGCACAGACAATAGGGGGTGCTTGATCTTTGGCAAGGATTTAGCACAGATTATTCCCCTGCCATATTCAAATACCCCCTCTTTCTAAAATTATCCCAGATTTTCTGTCAAAATAGAACCTTGCAGAAGGTGATGATGCCCAAATACCTCGAGCGAAAATAAAATATAAATCCCAAAGTAGGTCAGGGTGATTTGCAGTGATCTCAATCTACTGCTGCACTGTTTATAGCATGTATTTATATCACAGTATTGACTTAAATACGGAAATACTGCAATCTGTGAACTAGTCATGCATTTAATTACATGTTTAATTTCTGTAAAAAACAAACAAAAAAAACAAGAGATACTTGCCATACAACAGTGATTGAAAGAGTATACCTATCACTAGGGCTGCAGCAATTAGTTGAAATAATAGACAATAGCCCTATCTGGATGGGATTAGTGTCTCAGGGGGACTTGTACTCAGTGATAAAACTCTTGCATACAGACTACAATTGAAAAAACAGGAGAAACAGTGAGTTTTTTGGCTTTTGGCTTTCTCAGTCACATGACATCACGTTCAGTAGCTCCTCCATTTCCATTCGCTGCTGTTTTTTTACATGGATCTCCTTGAAAACCTTTTAAGCTCAGTTTAAGCTGAGTCCAGTTTAAGCTGCGAATTGAAATATGGATTAGTAAGTGCATCACTGTACTCGCTCGATATCCGGTACGTTAATTATGTCTATATCCTCCCTGCTGTTTTAATGTAGCTTTTTAGAATTTCAGCATTCATCAGAAAGGGTGTCCACATACATTTGGACATGTAGCATGTACAGGGGTTAAACAATGAAACTGAAACACCTGTCATTTTAGTGTGGGAGGTTTCATCATGGCTAAATTGGAGCAGCCTGGTGGCCAATCTTCATTAATTGCACATTGCACCAGTAAGAGCAGAGTGTGAAGGTTCAATTAGCAGGGTAAGAGCACAGTTTTGCTCAAAATATTGCAATGCACACAACATTATGGGTGACATACCAGAGTTCAAAAGAGGACAAATTGTTGGTGCACGTCTTGCTGGAGCATCTGTGACCAAGACAGCAAGTCTTTGTGATGTATCAAGAGCCACGGTATCCAGGGTATATCACCGAGATACCACCAAATGAACGAACCACATCCAACAGGATTAACTGTGGACGCTGTAAGAGGAAGCTGTCTGAAAGAGATGTTCGGGTGCTAACCCGGATTGTATCCAAAAAACATAAAACCACGGCTGATCAAATCACGACAGAATTCAATGTGCACCTCAACTCTCCTGTTTCCACCAGAACTGTCCGTCACCACAATAAATTATTGTGCTCTAAAACCAGGTGTTTCAGTTTCACTGTCCAACCCCTGTAGTGTCCTTGTCCATATCATTGACTTATGTTACAATCTGTTTTACCTGAGTAAAAGTTAGTTAGTAGTTCTGCATTTTCAGAATTGGTCGCTTTGTGAAGGTGACAAACTTTTGAGTTTTCTTTTTTTTTTTTTTTTTTCTCAGCCAAGTCCACTTTAGCCTTTTAGCTATACTCACTTTACAGCTCGAGTGCCCTTGTGAAAGTGCTAAATGGGTCAGGAAAGGGCACCAGAACCAATCTTCCGGAGATATCCGACCCTCCTCGCCCTTTCCTTCGCTCTGGACTCCCTCTTCGGTATCATCTGATTTTCAGACAAACATTTCCGAAGTCACTGAAACCCTCTCCACTTTAGTCGAGAGCCGCTTTTTCCCAAGTCGAGACTGTCTGACTCAGAATTTCTCCAGCAATTCAGTCTGCCACATTACTCGAACTCGAATTGCATGCCTCAGACTTGTACGTTAACAGCTCCTGCGCCGCAGTGCCTATTACGACTTTCGATTTGGAGAATCCTCCAGCGACTTGCTCTCAATAGAGGCTCAAATTGACCATATAAAAACGCTTTATGAAAAGGAACAAATGGTAAAGAGCCTTTTGCCCTTTCTCTGCAGTCCAATCGTAATGCAATTGACCAATGTGCATCTCTCAGCCGCCCTCACGAGTTATTCTAACAGCTTCTCCACCATTTCCCTCTCCTCTAGCGGGTGTTATGCTCGTCCCAGAGAGGAAGACGGAGGACGGGTTCGAGCTGCACTTCGGACTGAACTACCTGGGACACTTCCTGTTGACCAACCTGCTGCTGGACACCTTGAGGAGTTCGGGCAGGAGCGGCCAGTGCTCTCGCATCGTCACCATCTCTTCAGCCACGCATTATGGAGGACGCCTCAACCTGGACGACCTGCAGCGCAGGTGAAGGAAGCTCGTTTCTCGTTTCTTCTTAAAACTCTTTACTGGTGTACTAGAAGTGATTATCACTTAAAAGTGTAGAAGAGTTATTTTTGCAGTTTTGCTACTTGTAATGTATATTACATTTGCATACTTATTAAATAATTATTTGCATCCATTTGCATTCTTTTACATAATTTAGACAGACAGCCGTAACACAGTAGGTCATATGTTTATTGATGTCTTGATGGAAGTTCACATTAACATTACATTAAATGTGGATCTCTTTTGCCATAATGAAATGTTAAAATCTTAATGCACTTTTTTTGCAGTCCTGTTGAGTCATGGTGGTTTTGGATGGGCCTGTTATAGGAAAACTTAAAGATGCTAGATTTGGCATTTTAAACATTTATGTAGCAGCAAAATTATATTTTTGTAAAGCTGTGGTGGAGTAAAGGCGTCTTGAGCAGAAAATTAAGTTATGCCTTAATGCTAACAGCCAGACTTAGCAGGGATTTGAGTAGGTTTGTCAGCATGCTAACAGCCAGGCTCAGTAGGATTGGAGTAGGTTAGCTGCAGTGCCAACAGCTAGATTCAGCAGGGTTAGAGTCATATATATAGCTCTCCACTTTAAAATGATGAGTTTCTTTGATTTTACCACATTGAAAACCTCTGGAATTTAATCAAGAGGAAGATTGTGATCACAAGCCATCAAACCAAACTGAACTGCTTGAATTTTTCACCATTTTGCACCAGAAGTGGCATGAAGCTATCCAAAAGCAGTGTGTAAGACTGGTGGAGGAGAACATACCGGGATGCATGAAAACTGTGATTAAAAAACAGGGTTATTCCACCAAATATTGATTTCTGAACTCCTAAAACTTTATGAATATGAACTTGTTTTCTTTGCATTATTTGAGGTCTGAAAGCTCTGCATCTTTTTTTTTGTTGTTATTTTAGCCATTTAACATTTACTGCAAATAAAGGCTCTAAAGGACATTTTGTTTTATATTTGGGAGACATGTTGTCAGAGTTTGTAGAATAAAACAACAATGTTCATTTTACTCAAACATAAACCTATAAATAGCAAAATCAGAGAAACTGATTCAGAAACTGAAGTGTTAATTTGTTATAATATATATATATTGAATGAGTGGTGGAACCAAATTCAGTTCCACTTGCTCCCCAGCCCAATGATAGGGGGCTTCATACCCCTCAAGATTCTGTGTTCGCAATAGGCTTTAACTAATTATGTAAAATGACATTAGTAATTTTTAACACCACATTACAATACGCTGTGGCATAAGCACATTTGTCTCTTAGTGAGCTTCCCCCTTTAGAACCGTCACACTGAGCTCAAATGCCCTCAAAAACTAATTTACAGTGGTTATTCATATATCAGATGAAGGCTAGCGTGCTTTATTACTTCCGTGGGTGCATCCTTTGTCACCCTGGACATATTAAAAGCCCCTATCTTTGTAATGGCTTACAGGAGATGACCAGAAAAGAAAAATTCCTCTCTTATCTCCTCCCATCTCTCTGTTGAGCAGCAGTAGGACAGGGAGGCAGACAGGTAAGACCTGCTAAAGAGGCAGATTTATCATGGTCAGCTTATAAAACTGGATGAAAGCCGGTGACATTTTTACAATAGAAGCTGCTGTTTTACAGATACTGGCCTGAGATCTGCCCTTTTTGTCCTTCAGATGTGTATTAAACAATGACTGTGGAAAACATGGAAGCTGTGGTTCGAATTCCTTCTGATTTATATAAATAAAAAGGATATATATAATATATATTTAGATTGTCTGCCATGACGTCAAGTCTGCAAGCAGAATCAGTGAATACTCAATTGGAAGGCCTTTCCTTTTCTCCAGTAGCAAGTGTCTCAGACTGCCTTCATTGAGTTTCAGTGGTTCTTTGAGTTCACAGCACAATATAAAATAGCACCAGAAGCAAATGGAATTTTGTATCCAACAGATTCCCAGTTTGTCCAATGAGTGTAATATTTTAAGGGTAAAAGTGCAGCAAATTTATTTTGTTATGAAACAGTTAACACTTCCATAAAATTGCAAACTTATTTGGTAGGCCCGTTCTTTCTCTAGGAGCAAGTGTCTCAGACTGCCTTCATTGAGTTTCAGTGGTTCTTTGAGTTTACAGTACAATATAAAATAGCACCAGAAGAAAATAAAATTTTCTATCCAACAGATTCCCAGTTTGTTAAATGGGTGTAATATTTTTAAGGGTAAACGTTTAGTAAATGTATTTTATTATTAAACAGTTAACACTTCCATAAAATTGCAAACATTACAAATATTAAATGTACTGTTTGGTCTGTTTGCAGCTAAGATGAACAAAGACAAAGCTACTGTTATTAGTTAAACCCATAAGTTGCTGTAAAAGAGGCAGCTTGCTCCAATATTGTACAAATAAATAAAATAAAAATAATGACTTAAACTAGGGAAATTACTTCTTTTAGACAAAATCAAACTAAAGTGAAACGCTTCTGTGACCAAACTTTTTTTTTTTAGTTTTTTTTTTTTTAGTATTTTTGCCATTTTTTCCCCTACTAAACAAATTAAATAGCCTAAATGTAAATGTACAGCTTAACACATATTGTACACTACATTTGTAACATTACAGCAGATACCACAAAAAAGGAAAATATAATATTATAAATAAGAAGACCGCTTCACTCCATGCTGGTTGCAGTTTTATTATGCCACTAAAAACTAAAAATAATTTTTTGCCATTAATTCTGTATGTTTTACAGCTTTTTAGTTAATATTTATTGTATTCTTTTTTTTTTTGTATAATTATTATTATTTTTTTATCCTCAATTTACACATCCAATTACCCAACCCACTCATTAGGACTCCCCCTATCACTAGTGATGCCCCAACACCAGGAGAGTGAACACTAGCACATGCCTCCTCCCATACATGTGAAGTCAGACTCCACCTTTTTTTGAAGAGCAGCATTGCTGAGTAGCATCACAGCACGCTCGGAGGAAAGCGCAGCAACTCGGTTCAGATACATCAGCTCACAGACGCAGCCTTGTGCTGATCGGCATCACCCTTTGGAGTGATGTGGAGAGAGAGCGCCATCTACCCACCCAGAGAAAGCAAGACCAATTTTGCTCTCTTATCAGGGCTCCGGTAGCCGATGGCAAGCTACATGAACGGGATTCTAATCGGCAAACCCCTGATCATAGTGGCAGCGTCTTAGTCTTAGCCTGTCTCCAAACCATTAATTTAATGTGGCAAGATCTAGTACAGATACGGCCAAGTCCAGCACATCTAACGCTGGATGCTAACGTTAATAAGCTAATAAACTAATAAGCTAAATAGCTAAAAATCATAAGGAATTTCATACAAAGCACACCACCACATGAAAGATGCTAATACTGTTATTAGCGTTAGCATTTCTGGCAGAACTTTGGGATTTTAGCACACAGTCAGGCCTCACTTCCACACAGCTAGCACTGATAGCAGCTTAGCGCTTCAAAACATGCCACTGCTGCTTTCTTCAGGCTCCTTTTTCCCCCCACTGAGTGTCTTCATCCTTTTCTATAAATGCAGACAAGCCAGCAAATGAAATACGGCGAGAGCACGCTGGCATTCGCTGTGTGTACATGTGTGCGAAATAGCATGGCTTGTTGGTGTGTCGGTAAGCATTTTGTCCTCTGAGACTCTCAGAGATGGTGGAAGAAATAGGACCTAAATAATTCACCAGTAAACCAGCAGATGGACAAGGGATGGATCAGGGCAGCGATCAAAAAATAGAATTATTGAAGTGATTACCTGAATATTCTGTGCTGTTATGCTGCATTCCTGACATAAATAAGTGGGAGCTGTGGAGTGACTGACCTCCATGTGGGAAAAAAAATGGAATGTGGGAAAAAAAATGGAATTGGAGTGAGGCTTGCCTATTCGTTTCGTTAGGCTTATTTTCTTCTCCAAGACCAAGTGTCTCAGACTGCCTTCATTGAGTTCAGTTTCTGAATCAGTTTCTCTGATTTTGCTATTTATAGGTTTATGTTTGAGTAAAATGAACATTGTTATTTTATTCTATAAACTACAGAAAACATTTCTCCCAAAATCCAAATAAAATATTGTCATTTAGAGCATTTATTTACAGAAAATGAGAAATGGCTGAAATAACCAAAAAGATGCATAGCTTTCAGACCTTAAATAATGCAAAGAAAACAAGTTCATATTCATAAAATTCAGAAAGAGTTCAGAAATCAATATATTTGGTGGAATAACCCTGGTTTTTAATCACAGTTTTCATGCATCTTTGCATGTTCTCCTCTCCACCAGTCTTACGCACTGCTTTTGGAATAACTTTATGCTTTACTCCTGGTGCAAAAATTCAAGCAGTTCAGCTTGGTGTGATGACTTGTGAAAATCATCATTTTTAAGTGGTCTCTCAGTGTATCCAGTGTAACAGTGTTATATTTAATTTATAGATTTATGTCTTGATTTATATAAATTTCTCTCTCTCTTCTCTCAGGTCGTGCTACAGTTCCCATGGAGCATACGCTCAAAGCAAGCTTGCGCTGGTGCTCTTCACCTACCACCTGCAAGACCGGTTGTGTGCTCAAGGAGATCCGGTAACGGCCAACGCCGTGGATCCAGGCATGGTGGACACAGACCTGTATGAGAACCTCTGCAGCCCTGCCCAACTGGCCAAGAGACCTGTGGCCAAACTGCTGTTTAGGGTGAGAAAATTATTTACCAATATATATGGAGCTACATTAACAGAGTATTATCTTTTAACAAAAAAATACAATAAAGCACCATATCAACCACATAGCAAACCACAGCAGTCTCAAATTGCCATACCAATGGCACTTGGCAACAACATAACCACCCAGCAACAAATCTAACAATGCAACACCATTGCATCCACCTAAAATACTTTAGCAATACTTTAGCAACCCCTCAGAAACCACATCAACCACCCAGGAAGCCACAGCAATCTCATAACAACTCCTTACCAACCACTTAGTGACCCCAATACAATCTCCTAAAATACTTTGACAATACTTTAGCAACCACTTATAAACACTTTTCAACCACCTAGGAAGCCACAGCAATCTCAACAACTCCATAACAACCACCTAGAAGCCAATTAATAATCTAATCTAACTTCTTTGCAGCCACATAAAATACTTTGGCTACACTTTAGCAACCACTTAGAAACCATATCAACCACTAGGAAGCCACAGCAGCATACCAACCACCGAGCAAAAATCTAACAATGTGACACCATAGCAATCACCTACAATACTCTGGCAATACTTTAGCAGCCACTTGAAAACCATATCAACCACCTAGGAAGCCAAAACAATCTCATAACAACTCCATAACAACCACCCAGACGCCATTTAATAATCTAATCTAACATTGTTGCAGCCACCTAAATACTGTGGCGACACTTTAGCAACCACTTAGAAACCATATCAACCACTAGGAAACCACAGCGGCATACCAACCACAGAGCAACAATCTAACAATGTAACACCATAGCAACCACCTACAATACTCTGGCAATACTTTAGCAACCACTTGAAAACCATATCAACCACAGAGCAAGCCAAATCAATCTCATAACAACTATATACCAATCACTTAACAAAAACATAACCACTCTTAAGCAACACCATTACAGCCATCTAAAATACTCTGGCAACACTTTAGCAACCACCTAGAAACCATATCAACCACCTAGGAAGCCACAGCAACACAACAACCATCCAGCAAACAATCTAACAATGTAATAGCAACGCATCCATCTACACTACTCTAGCAATACTTTAGCAACCACTTAGAAACCATATCAACCACCTAGGAAGCCACAGCAATCTCATAACAACCCCATACCAACCACCTAGCAACAATCTAACAAAGTAATACCATTGCATCCACCAGAAATACTCTGGCAATACTTTAGCAACCATTTAAAAAACATATCAACCACCTAAGAAACCAAAGCAATCTCATAACCACTCCTTACCAACCACTTGGCAACAACCTAACAACCACCCAGAGGCAATCTAACAATCTAACATCATTGCATTCACCTACAATACTTTGGCAACACTTTAGCAACCACTTAGAAACCATATCAGCCACCTAGAAAGCCACAGCAATCTCACAACTTGTTCTTCCCGTTCACTCTCATTCATTTTTGCTTCAGGGTAGGTTATCAAATTGTGATCCGCAGCCATATTAAGCGGCACTCATTTATTCCTACTTATTTTTTCATCCCTTGTTTTTACCTATTCTGTTGCACAGCATTTTGTTCTGTTTTCTTCTGGAAATGCGCTTTTTAAGCTAGTTTAAGTTTGGACGTTGTTTGTTTTTGCGGTAGTAAACGTTTCTTCTGATCTACATGTGTACATGATCTCTCCTCCTCCTCCTGTCCTAAATATGACGGCGCATCTAATCTAACGCAGTGTGATCTCAGACCGTCGTGTTCTTGTTCGCTCTGTTTTTCCATTTATTGGCTTGTTTGTTTCCTCGTGGTTATCAACGCGACCAGCTGGTCCCTCGGAATTCATCTCGAAATCTTCCCGAGTCCCGAGCTGTGATGTATGTCAGGCTGAACGATAATTGGGTTTATTTTATCTCCGCACATCAAAAGGGTTTGCGCATGTGTGTGTGTGCGTCTCTGTACGAGTGTGTGAGTGTGAGAAAGTGTGTGTGTTTGCTGGTAATCATCGATGACTCTCTCAACCTTTCAGATGTATCTTGATTCCTCCAGGATTTCAGATCAGAGAGCGAAAAAGAACAAAAGTAAAAAAGAAAGAGCAGAACCAGAAAGGAGGAGGGAAGCAAGCTGCAGCTGCGGTCGATCCCAGAGGTGCAGGGTATGATTAGTTCAAAGTTCGGAGAAAATACTCTCAAAACCCTCCCAGGTCCCTTATGGTGTATACACCATAAAACATAAAATATCTTACTTTTTGTCTTGTTATTTTTTGTCTTATACTGAGTTTAATTTGCTTGGAAATCAGATGTTGAAGCAGGAAATAAAGTCGCATTTGATGCGTCTTGGATCTTGGATTCTGATCTTCAATTTGAGTTGAAACTTTAAATTAATCTGTTTCTTAAACTTTAACATGGTTACATGTTTTTTCACCACAATTCAAATAATAATTTAGGTCCCACACAGCAGCTAGGTTTCCTGACAATTAAATAACGATACCAGTGCTAGGAGGGTTAAGGCTAGCATGTGCTTTTTACTGTACAACCTTTTAAACTGTCACTTAAGCTAGGTATGATCCAGACACAAAATTTATATTTATCAGATTTTATAGTATGAAAATACTCTAATTCATTGTCAAAAACAATAGTTGTTCCTAGAAGAAATCGACTAACAAAAATTAGGCGCGGCAAGTGGTCCAATGGTCTGAAGCTCTGCCACTAATATCGGGAGACTGCTGGAGCCCTGAGAGAGCACTTGCTCTCTCTGGGTGGATAGATGGTGCTCTTTTCTTTCCCCTCATCACTCCTAGGGTGATGTTGATCAGCACAAGGCATCTGTGAGCTGTTGTATATCGGAGTCGCTGTGCTTTTCTCCGAATGCTCTGTGATGCTACTTGTCAGTAGCTACTTATAAGCAGCAGCTTGAAAAAAAGACGGTGGCTGACTATTTTTACACCCATTTCTTTAAAAATAAGTGTATTAGAAATAAGTAAAATTATAAATAAGTTCATCCAGACTTTGGCAGCCTGTGTAGATGCTCTTGAGTTGCTGGGTTTAAAGTCTGGAGCCACTCAGGGATTTAAAAAAAAATGTAATTCTGAGGAAAGTGGGTGACATTATGAAGATTATTCATTTCTCTTGCATATCACAAAGCCCGCTTCCACAACACAGTCACTCACAAGGAGGAGGTTTTCTCCACATGAAAGAACCTCCCGGAGTGGCCGGCAAACTGGCGACCTCTCCAGCTCTCTAGTGCCCTTCATCCCACAAAAGATCACGCTTATCTTCCTCGTCCAGAATTTCATTTCCGTGAAAGCCGTGCTCTTGTGGAGATGAGTGTTGATATTGAATTATTTTGATGTTCATCACCATTGTGATTTTTCTTTTCACAGGTGTGTACATTGGATCCGAGTGGCTTTGATTACAAATTAATCTGATTCTGCTGGCTGAACTAAAGCTTCGCCTGCTTGAATCACGTTATTGTGAGACACAAATATGATTATTCACCTAAGATTATTCAGAACTGAGGGTATTAGCATATGTCGCTGTAATATCTGACCCTTATCATTTTAGACTATTTGAAAAGACTGGCAACCGAGTAGGGGTGGGTTATATAGTCTTAAAATAATATCACAATATTTCAGGGTATTTTGTGATTAATTTATATCAAGAATAATATTAATGTAGCAAAATAAATCATGTAATATAGGAACTGTGACTGAGATACCAATGCAAGCACTGTACTACTACATTTTTTTTTAAATATACAATTGAATACAATATCAAAAATGTAGTATACAGTACCAGTCAAAAGTTTGGGCACACCTTCCCATTCTCCTCATTTTTATTATATTTTTTTCCTACATTTGTAAATGAATACTAAAGTCATCCAGACTATGAAGGAACACATAAGGAATCATGTAGTAAATTAAAAGTGTTTAACAAACCAAAATACTTAGAATTTGTAGTTTTTTTTTTTTTTTTCTGAGGCTGGTAACTCTAATGAACTTGCTCTTCCTTTTCAGGAGCGGTCCTGATAAGAGCCAGTTTCATCATCATGTTTTTGATGCTCTTTAAAAAAAAAGTTATTTAAACTTTATTAGATTTACTTACGTATTTTTTTTCTTTACATACAGCTCTGGAAAAAAAAAATAAGAGACCACTTAAAAATGATGAGTTTCTTTGATTTTACTAAATAAAGCATCCTCTGAAATATAATCAAGAGGAAGATGGATGATCACAAGCCATCAAACCAAGCTGAACTGCTTGAATTTTTGCACCAGGAGTGAGTATCATAAAGTTATCCAAAAGCAGTGTGTAAGACTGGTGGAGGAGGACAAGATGCATAAAACACTGTGATTAAAAACCAGGGTTATTCCACCGAATATGGATTTCTAAACTCTTAAAACTTGTTTTTGTGAACTTGCATTATTTGAGGTCTGAAAGCTCTGCATCATTTTTTGTTATTTCAGCCATTTCTCATTTTCTGCAAATAAATGCTCTAAATGACAATATTTTTATTTGAAATTTGGAAGAAATGTTGTCTGTAGTTTGTAGAATAAAACAACAATGTTCATTTTACTCAAACATAAACCTATAAATAGCAAAAATAAGAGAAACTGATTCAGAAACTGAAGTGGTCTCTTATTTTTTTCCAGAGCTGTTGTTGATGAGATCTTTCCATAATATGAATTAGTATAAGGATAAAAAATAAATAGATAAATAAACTAAAACACCTAAAAATCTGAATGTTGTTACATATTTACAATGGTAAGCTTGTTTATCATTGTCGGAGTAAAATCTTTTCTTAATCTGAAAATGATTAAATTACATTTTTAGACCCTTTTTAGGGGGGTGGCCATATTTTTACTACAGAGCAAGAGACAAAAATACACGTCTTCCCTCTAAATCAGCTGTTTTTTAGTAATGATGTTTTTCCACCAAGCATTTCAAGGATCTCCTCATAAGTTAAGACCACCCACACTAGACGCATGCCCACCCAGCAGTGCAAACATGACCATTTACCACATTTACCTTTAGCTGTATTTTACAGTCTGAGTCCGCGTCAGAGCCGGTGCGACCTTGCAAAACACAATTAAGTGCTCAAACAGCGTATCCTGAATACTGTTGCATTGCAGATGCATATTGATTGCAGACAGGCATTCAGTACACTTGCTGCACACGGCTGAATAAGGAGTCTAACACACCTGTCAATCAGTGGAACGTTTTACCTCTTGAAGAATTTCTGCTCGGATCATTTGCTGTTAAACTGACTGGAAATCCTAAGCAAAAGTGTAAATTTCTGAACTGTAGAAATGATGATGTATTTGAGTGATCAGACTGATATTCTGATTAAAATTTATACGTACTTAATGAGGGAAACTAAAGTATGCCATTGCTTAGTGCATACACTTAACTAACACTTAAACATGCACTCAGTCAATGGATGTATTTCACTCATTTTCGAATGGTGCGCACCAAAATTATAAATGCTGCTATATACAGCTCTGGAAAATTGAAGAGACCACTTCAGTTTCTGAATCAGTTTCTCTGATTTTGTTATTTATAGGTATATATTTGGGTAAATTGAACATTGCTGTTTTTTTTTCTATAAACTACGGACATTTTGTCCAAATTCCAAATAAAAATATTGTAGTTTAGAGCATTTATTTGCAGAAAATGAGAAATGGCTGAAATTTACAAAAAGTTTAATTTAAAGTTCATACAGGATTCATAGAAAAGAATAAAACATTGTTTTATGTTTGTGTACGAACGAATGGGAACTCCCCACGACGTGATGAGTGTTTTTAGCAGCCGCCGCTGGGTTCTTTCAGAGCCTGAAGGCTTTGTGTTGTCCCGGTCCTGACAGTCCCCTCTGAGGAGGCTTTTCTCTCTCTTTGTGTGGAATATCGATTCCACCCGGCCGAGCACAAGTGTGTGCAAAGGCTCGCCGACTTTAATCCAAAGTCTCTCAGATAGGGAAGTGGAAGGGAGGAGAGGGAAAAATATTGCTCAGCCTCGGTCACCGAGGCTCAGGCCCGGCCTTTTGAAGCTCACGCCCGACCGATGGCGTTCCACTAGAGTGGGCTGCCTCCATAATTGATCCGTCTGGGGTCAGAAACTGGCTGACCGTCTGCATAACAATCTTACCCAGTCTGGAGTGGATCAGAGAGTGGCTACTCTACCCAGACAGATTTTAAAAAGATTATGGCGGGATAAAAATATCCTTTAAAGGGAAGATTTGGGAAAATTCCTGAAGTTTCCCCGCTTACTATTTGTAACTCTTGGGTATTACATCTTGGCATACATTTTTTATTTCTCTTTATTTTTCTATTTGGTCTAATTGGCACCTGATTAGTGTAAAAAAAAAAAAATAAATATATATATATATATATATATATATATATATATATATATATATATATTTTTTTTTTTTTTAATTATGTAGTTTCTGAGAAAAGTGGTGTCAACATATGAGGACTTTAGTTTCAGAAATCAATATTTGGTGGAATAACCCTGGTTTTTAATCACAGTGCGTTTCATGCATCTTGGCATGTTCTCCTCCACCAGTCTTACACACTGCTTTTGGATAACTTTATTCCACTCCTGGTGCAAAAATTCAAGCAGTTCAGTTTGGTTTGATGGCTTGTGATCATCCATCTTCCTCTTGATTATATTCCAGAGGTTTTCAATGTGGTAAAATCAAAGAAACTCATCATTTTTAAGTGATATCTAATTTTCTTTTTACCAGAGCTGTACATGGGAGCTGCTGTGATGCCAGATTTGGAGACGTACGAGTGTGCAGGATCTACTACAGTTATGCCCAATTTCATAATTATCATGTATTTATCATGATAAGCACGGTCGCCTGTCAGTGCTGGGGTCCTAGGTTCAAGTCCCTTTCTGGGTGGAGTTTCCATGTAAAGTTTATATATAATCTTTGTTTCATTCCAACAAGGTTTTCTTGTTGAATTATTCATTTTTCCATCAATTAGCGTATAAAATTTAAAAACCCGAAGAATACTGATAAATAAATCGATATTTTGTATTTTATCAGACAAAAAATGCTACATTAGTTCCTGCTATTATTAAACTCAAAAATGTAAATGTGTCAGATCATAAAAGCATTGAAAAAGAGATTGCTCTTTAAATGAAGCACGATCTCGTTTAAATGAATCAGCCTCATTTCTGCTGCCTAAAGCAGCTCCCAGCTCAGTTTTCTGCTGAGTAGAAATAAAGAAGTATTTAAAATCTTGTGTAGACAGCTCTCTCTCTTTTCTCCCTTAAACCTAATTGGATTTGTGTGAATGGAGAAGTTCTCTTTTTGCTGAAGCATCAGTTTGTGAAAACTCTTTTTTTTTCTCTTTTTTTGTTTTTCATGAGATTGGATTGTGTCATGAATAAATAATAAGAATAAATCTATGCGTTTAATAGTTTGACCAACACATTTAAAAAAAAGGCTAAAGTTTTAAAAAATCCTGGAATGCAATGTATAGTCTGTAATTGGAGTTTGATTTGCTTTGACTTGAAGATAAAACAGGTGTTTTTTTGTGTCCCATGACTTCTGCCAATTTCCTACTGAAGCTATAGAGCACTGCACTGACCTGTGGGAACAGCATGTGGGGTTTCCTGCATTGAATAACCGAATGTGGATGTGATTGATTTCTGCTGCAGTTGCTTGTCTGTTTGCATGGACAGTTCTAGCCAGATGCTGCCGGTCCCAATCATTACCACCCACTGTGATCACTGTCCACTGTGGGACGATGATGATGATGATGCTTGCATCTGTCACCCACTACCAGGCCTCTCTCGAACTTATCCGATATTTCAATAACTCCCGTCACCTTGCCATGAGCACACTGGTCAGTGTTTAATCACCTCAATCACAAGATAGCACCTCACAACATACACAGATTTGGGTGTTTCCCTAGCGCCCCCTCAATTTACTCAAATAAGCTTCACAAATATTTTATTAGAGATGTAATGTAATGCGGATTAGAGGTAGGCGATATGACCCTAAAATATTTCAAAGTATTCTTGTGATAACTATATTGTTAACAGTATAGCAAATCTTTGCCATTGTATATAAAATGTCCAAAATATATTGCAAAAAAAACAAAAAAAGTTTAAATACAGCTCTGGAAAAAAAGACCACTTAAAAATTATGAGTTTGATTTTACAAAAAGGCCAGGAGTGGTATAAAGTTATTCAAAAGCAGTGTGTAAGACTGGTGGAGGAGAACATGCCAGGATGCATGAAAACTGTGCTCAGCAACCAGGGTGATTCCACCAAATATTGATTTCTGAATTCTTGAAAATGAATAAACTTGAGGTCTGAATGCTCTGCATCGTTTTTTGTCATTTCAGCCATTTCTCATTTTCTGCAAATTAATGCTCTAAATGACAATATTTGTATTTGAAATTTGGGAGCAATGTTGTCTGTAGTTTATAGAATAAATGAACAATGTTCATTTTACTCAAACATATTCTTATAATAGCAAAATCGGAGAAACTGATTCAGAAACTGAAGTGCTTTCTTATTTTTTTCCAGAGCTGTGTATTATTTAGTTTCATACATTCAGTAGAAACAAAAAGAAATTAGCGTTTTGTAAACATTAACTTATGAAGGCCCTGTTTTTGTATAAAGTAATAATAGAGTAGCAAAAAAAAAGGATTAATTTAGACAAAAAAAAATGGACCAGTGTAGCATATTTAGTGTTTGTAGGTAATTACAGTAAATAGTAAAATATACTGCTTTCAAATATATCCTGATATATCGCAATATGGAGTATTAAATTATTTATTTTTTTATTGTGTAAGAATTTTACGAATTTAGCAATGTTATTACATTCAAAACAATATGGGACACCCCTAATGGGAAGCTTGTGTTTTTTTTATAACTTTTTACCTAAATTGAACAAAAGGAATTCTGTTTTTCTCTAAAAAATAAAAATACGAAAAACACAAATTTTCTTTCATTAAAATCAACATTCCACTCCTGCTTCTGGTCACAATGGAACTGTAAATTTCTATTGCGTCTATTGCTTTAATCAGTCGGGGTTATCGCGTCTTCAGTGAGACTATGAGGGTAATTACGGAACCTTATCGTACCACCCCGTTCCGTGATTGATGTTTGTCTCCGCCTGATCGTATCTCCTGTGTGTTTCTCTCCTTCTTCCGCAGACGCCGGCTGAAGGAGCCTCCACGGCCATCTACGCCGCAGCTGCCTCCGAGCTGGAGGGGGTCGGGGGGCTGTATCTGTACAACGGCCGCAAGACCGAGTCCTCGGTGACCTCCTACGACGAGCAGCTGCAGGGCCGGCTGTGGAAGCAGAGCTGCGCTCTGGTGGGGCTTCAAAAGGCCTGAGGAACCCGGAGAACGGCAGCTGGAGCTTCGCATTCGAGCCGGCGGAAAGCCTGATCTCATGACGCCCACATTTTCATCTTTCATGCCTGATTCAGTGTTAATTTTCGTGGGAGTTTTTTTTTTTTGCGGGAGAAAAGAAGCAGCCGTTGCTCCTTCTTTAATCGTAGACGTACGCACAACGACGTGGGGTGACCACGTCATGGGGTGTCTTGATTGATTGCCTACCTACAAGTGAATGATGAATGATGCCTATAAGTATAGTAGCGAGATTTTAGCAGAACAAAAAAGGTATTTTAAGACTAAGAATGGTAAAATTTAATATATATTAATTGTAACAAGTGACGAATGAGAACTGTGTTAAGCTAGGCGAATCAAACGAATCAAATCGAATTTGACTGTGATTCAGACTGATGATCTGCACTAAGCCAACTTTTTAACCACGATTCTTCGTGATTATTCTTCTTCTTCTTCAGATAGGAACCATATAGGAATCAGAACTAACGCAATAAGTTTCAAGGTTCTACTGATTTGCCAAGCTGGGGCTGAAATCGCTCCAATTTCTATCAAATTCAGATGTCGTCCACTCAACAACGGTAAAGACAATCAACGTGCAAATGGATTGAAGTCATGTACTGCCTCAAATTGTCCAAGATGGACGTCTCTTCACTGTTGATAATTTTTTATTTTATTTTATTTTTTCCGTTTTTTTTCCATCAATGGAAAAATGTTGCTGTTTCGCTTCTTTGCTTATATATATATTTTTTCCCTCTAAGTAGTTCTGCTCTATTTTGTGACTGCTGAAATCAAGCTCAAGCAAATCTTCAAATGTTTCCTTAACAATTACCAACTCTCGTTTCGAACATAAAAACGTGAAAATAAAAAAAGTGTTTTTGGCGGGAAAACAGTACAGCTTTTCCTCCTATGGTTCTTCCATCTTCCATTGGAGTTCAGAATATAGAATCCTCCAGAACAAAAAAAAAGAAAAAAAAACAAGATTGCTTTCGCACCCCAACCCCCTCAAGCCCCCTCTCCATTCAGGTTACCGCCTCATTCCCCGAGGGGGACGTTTTATTACTGCGCCCATCTCCTGGTGACTGTGATGTGTGATGTGATTCTAGTGTCTTAGTAAGCCAATAACAGCATTCTGTTCTTCTTCTTCTTCTTCTTCTACTTCTATGTTGTCGTTTCAATCTTGCTCTTAACCACAGGTCTGGGTGTGATGGAGCGTCTGAAGTATGTGCTCTGTGCAAAGAATTTTCAGAGCGTTTGAGGGTTTGAGGGCTTTGGTTCTCTCTTGAAAAATGGTTTTTAAAAGCTGAGACATGGGATTTTTGATTCCTAAGAGGTTTAGCGAGAAAATCAGGTTCTTAGATTATTTACGACTGATACATTAAGGTCCATAAGTGTTCATACAGTGACAGTTTTCTTTGTGTGTGTGTAATTTGTGCCTCTTTACACCAGCAAACATTGAATTTACCTTTTAGGAATCTTAGCCATTTAAACATTTGCACATTTCCCTCCATTTTTAAAGGCTTAAAAGCAATTGGACGTATAACTGATAAACTGTTCGATCATTAAGTATGTGATAAACTAAAGAAACAGAATGCCTTGAGTTTCAATTTTTAAGTGTCGAATGTTCGCATAGACAGTTTTAGCCAGACGCCAGTCTGTAATTCTGTGATGCTCGATATACAGGGGTTGGACAATGAAACTGAAACACCTGTCATTATAGTGCGAGAGGTTTCATGGCTAAATTGGAGCAGCCTGGTGGTCAGTCTTCATTAATTGCACATTATTGCGCCAGTAAGAGCAGAGTGTGAAGGTTCAATTAGCAGGGTAAGAGCACAGTTCTGCTCTAAATATTGCAATGCACACAAATTGTTGGTGCACGTCTTGCTGGCGCATCTGCGACCAAGACAGTAAGTCTTTGTGATGTATCAAGAGCCACGGTATCCAGGGTAATGTCAGCATACCACCAAGAAGGACCAACCACATCCAACAGGATTAACTGTGGACGCTGTAAGAGGAAGCTGTCTGAAAGGGATGTTCAACTCTCCTGTTTCCACCAGAGCTGTCCATTAGGACAATAAATTATTGTGGTCTAAAACCAGGTGTTTCAGTTTCATTGTCCAAACCCCTGTATATCACACAACAGTTCTCAACGATACTTTATGGCATCTTTGTGACTGAAGAGGATAAAATATGAGCAAAAATAAGCAAATACCAGAAATGATGGATTATGGATTATGGATCATATACATAAATGTATAGCTGAACAAATACTACAGCAAGTATACCTGTAGTCTAATACTTCAAATGCCTTCATCCACCCACACCCAGTGTCTGCTCCGATTGCCCAAACCTGACTGATTCTGTTGGACGAATGAATGACGAGTGCTGCTTAAAGAAGAGACCAATGAGAAGCGAATAGACTCGAGTGATTAAAGGACTGTTGTAGTTTTGTAGAAGAAGAAGCTGCTGCTGCTACTACTGATGATCCACTAACGCTCTCTTCAAAGTGTCTTCTGTCGAATTCCTGGAATGCAGCATCAGACCTCCTTCCTCGAAGTGCTCCTTTGATCTGCAGAGAACAAATTCTCCTGTGTTTGTGTCAGATATTATATTACTGTGTTCTATATGTGTGTATGTGTGTTTATTGTGTTTAAAACAAAAAAAAGTGACCATGTGACAGATTTGACCAAAAACAAGAACAAAACTCATCGTCAAGTAAATAGTTGCACTCAGAGGGAAGATTTGGATTCCAATGCTGTGTAAAAAGAAAGTAAACTGGTGTACTCTAAGGCAGGGGTGGCCACATGCGGCTCTTGCCTGTTCCTTTTTATATATATATATATATATATATATATTTCTAATTTTGCCCATTTTCTCCCTAATTTACACAGCCAATTTCCCAACCCACTCACTAAGACTCCCCCTATCATTAGAGATGCCCCAACACACCAGGAGTGTGAAGACTAGCACACGCCTCCTCCGATACATGTGAAGTCAGCCTCCGCTTCTTTTCGAGCTGCTGCTGATGCAGCATTACTGAGTAGCATCACAGCGCGTTTGGAGGAAAGCGCAGCGACTCGGTTCTGATACATCAGCTCACAGACGCCCTGTGCTGTTCGACATCACCCAAGGAGTGATGTGGGGAGAGAGCGCCATCTACCCACCCGGAGGGAGCAGGGCCCAATTTTGCTCCCTCTGAGCGCCGGCATCTTGATGGCAAAGCTGCATGAGCGGGGGTTGGAACCTGACAGTTTCAGAAGCTAACAAAACAGGTCATAAATGGTCACGCTTGCCTCCTGTCAGATGGCTTGGAATATTGCTCATGCTAAAAAGCCATACAGTGAAGGGGAATTTTTGAAAAGTTGTTCATAACCTGTTGCTCCAGGTAGTAATAATACTCTTCGTGTTCAAAAGTTTGGCCACCCATACTCTAAGGCTATGTTTACATTACCAGGCTAAAGTGATTCAAATCGGATTTTTGCTCAATGTGGCTCAGATCTGATTTTTTATGGCTATGTGAATGGCTATGTCTCTCTATTCTTTGCATGTATCTCTCTTTTTTCTTTTCTTTCTCTTCCCATTTAATTTTGTGTGAATCACTCTCTCTCCTCTTTCTCTTTTTCCATCTTCCTATTTTATCTTTTTGTATATCTCTCTTTGTCATACTGTTCTTCCTTTGCCCCTCATCTCTCTCTCTCTCTCTCTCTCTGTATCTCTTACCTTATCTTTTCCCATCTTTCCCTCTTTTTTATTTATTTTCTTCTTCCTCTTTCGTTTCCTATCCCTGTAATACTCTTAGTAATACATTCTGTACTCTCTTTCTCTTTCCCCCTTATTCTCTAGATCCTGTTCTCTCTCTCTCTCTTTCTCTCTCTCTCTCTCTCTCTCTGTATCTGAGTGGAGTGTTGGTGAAGTGTGTGTAAATCATCTTCAGCTCTTAAATAGAAAATGAAATCGCTGCTGGTTGGATGCTCTGATTGAAATGATTAAAAACAAGAAAAAAAAGGAAGCCAGTGAAACTTGTGTTAATTCGGCTGTTGTGTCTTTTTTTAATGTGTGTGTGTGTGTGTGTTGGAGTGGGGGTTACAGAGGGTGGGCTGGGGACAGAAAAACATGAACATCAGATTAATTTTTTATTGCTCTTAATAACGTGATCTGCTGCCTGCGAGTTATTTTTACGGACGAGCCGAGGAATGAAAAATGAGCCCCATTAAAAAAACGAAGTAAGAAAGTGAAAAAGAGGGATATTTCAGCCATTTGGACACACGCTCATCCTCATGACACTGACTGCTCACAGTCGCTCTTTCAGTTGTTTCAGGACTGATCAAACAGATAGATCTGCTCGGAGCAAATGGTGAACGTAGTCTGGAGGGGAATGCCGTATAGAGGTCGCAAGCTGTGTGTGTGTTTAGCTCTGTGTGGGGACCAAATGTCCCTGGCATAATGGAACAGATTTTGACATTGTGGACGGGGACGTTTGGCGAGTCCATGAGGAAAAAGGCTTTTACCCCAAGCTTTATCTACAGCAACACAAACGGAGATGGAACCATCCATCAAACGTACCAACAATAATGGGCGATTAGCTTATTCAGGCCACAGTGGGGACCACTTGTCCGCAGACTGACTTTGTGGGGACCATAAAGGACCACAATGACAGAAACATACAAATGTGAGACTGTGACTGCATGGGTTTACATAAACTATATAATCCAATTACCTCAGAACAGAACATCACGCACTTTGTCAGTAATGGGATCAACCCATACATCCAAAGCATTCATATTCTTCTCACAACACTAAAAAGATGATAAGGCAGTGAAAATACCAATTTATGAAGAGTTTCAAGTGTTATTTGGTCCCATTCTTCCTCAAACACATCTAAAAAAATGTGCAGCATAATGAGGTTGTTTCTAAATTGGGGACAATTTTCATCACATTTGGGGACAGTCAGTCCTGCAGACAGGAAGGTCTTGAAATGTAATCTGTAATGTGTGCAGGATGTGGTTTTGCATTGTCTTGCTTAAAAAATGCATGGATGTCCCTTGACAAGATGTGACTTCAGTCGTCACTGTCCAATGAAAAACAAGTATCTTTTAACCCTTTTATGACCCTGCGTCCATTGCAATGGACATCACATATTTTCTTTTTTTAACGTTTTGTTGCATATAAAAGTAATTGAGGCAATCTGCTCATCAGAATAGACCATAAACTACCCATTGAAAAAGTTTACCAGCCAGTGAAACAGTAGCTTAGCTCTGCCCACTGCACTGAAAAACACAGTACAGCTCAGACATTAGGGCATGGCAACATTAGAGCTAATTTTTTACTAATTTTATGAGGTTTAGAACACTTTTAAAATGTTCATTTTACTGTTTGGGGATGGTGTGTGAAATTAAAAAGGTAAATAACACATAAAAAATGTAATTGCTAAATAATGCAATGGACATTAACGCTATTTGGATTTAATTAAAAATATAGAGTTTATATTAAAATATTACAGTCCTGTTTTGTGTCCAGCACAGAAAAAAATGCATTCTTATTGTCTTATATTTTCTCATCACTGAGATATAATTCAGGTCTGAAAGGGCTAAACAGCAACTTTACAGGAGAGAGAAAAAAACCTTCTAAATTTGCAATGAAAGTCAATGTAAATACTGTTTATTTTAGGTAATTTTGAAGTATTTCTGTTGGTCTTCATCAAGAAATTTTGACTTAGTGTAAGGAACAGTTTGTGTGTTTAAATTATGTAGTAAATTAAAAATCAACAAAAATGGAGATACTTGTTTTTCATTGGACAGCGACGATCTTGGAGCGATGTTGCAAAAATCAGTCAGTCTATCTGGAAAATAAAATAACTTTTAAAGAATCCTCAAGTGTAGTCGCAAAAAAGACCATCAAAAAATATTAAGATGAAACTGGCACTCATCAGGACTGCCGCAGGAGAGGAAGAGCGAGAGTTTTCTCTGTTGTACAGAAACCGTAAGTTAACAGCACCCCAGATAAGATCCAACTAAATGCTTCACAGAGTATTTTATTTTTTTTTTATGTTACTATATGATTTATTATGTTTTCCTTTATAGTCTGGATGAATTCAGTATTCATTTACAATGTAGGTTAAAAAATAAAATAAAAACTAGGAAGGTGTGTCCAAAAATTTTGACTGGTACTTTATCTTATTTCATACGTTCGTTTTACTCCCTTGTGGGGTCCTTATGATGGAAAAGTTTATTAAATTTACCGTAATGAAAGCATAAGAATACTTGACCTTGTGGGGACGTTGAACTAAAAGTATTTTATTTAAATTATGAGGTGTTTCTATGTTTATATGTTGACTTTGTGGTGTCTAGGGATAAGCCAGCTCCTGTTAATACACAAACTAATGGAAACTGAACCCCACAAAGAGAGGAAAACCAGTATGTGTGTGTGCCTAGGCTCCTCACAGCAGCAGTAGCTGACTCATTTCTGTCACGTATTCCCACAGCAGCCCCACGGATCAAACTGATCCCTCTGAAGTCCTGACATCCACACACTCCCACTATTCCTCACACACACACACACACACACACACATTAGCTAGGCTCAAAGACATACATGACTACTGACACCAGCTCACAGTGCATGTTCATTCACACAACACGCTTCCATTTATAAGTAGATAAACCTTCAAGCTGGACAAACAATCAATAATTTTGTATTAAAATGCTTTATTAGCCCATAAAATTTGCATTCTGTTTATGTAGCTTGCCATTATTTGCCGGAGCCCTGAGAGAACACAATTGGCCTTGCTTTCTCTGGGTGGATACAGTAGATGGCGCTTTTTCCCCCACATCACTCTAAAGGGTGATGTTGATCAGCACAAGGCTGCATCTGTGAGCTGATGTATAGGAACTAGTGCACTGTGATGCTACTCGGCAATGCTGCCGAGTTAAAAAAAAGAGGCAAGCAGTTAAAAAAAAGAGGCAAGGGCTGCAGTACTTCACATGCATCGGAGGAGGCATAGATAGATAGATAGATAGATAGATAGATAGATAGATAGATAGATAGATAGATAGATAGATAGATAGATATAGATATACAACAAATATACAAGATATACAACAAAAAAAGATATACAACAAAAAAAAAATAAAATGAAATTATAAAAGTACAGTCTTTAGTGTGTGTGTGATGTAAAATGGAGGTAGTGCAGTTGAACACAATAGACAGCGAACACCAGTTGATGTGCATAAAGTAAGTATAAGGATAACTGATGTCCACCATACAGAAAGTGCAAATACAGTTATATAATAATTTAAATTTAGCAGTGCAAATGATACGTAAACAGTAGATGAATGAACTAGTGAATGAACTACTAGTGCAAAATAGGGTAGAACTATAAAAATAGTGTTATGGGCATCAGCAAGATAGTGTGACCATAGATGGGGGTATGTCCATGGTGTGGCCAGAATTGCTGGAAAGAAAAGGTGTCACAGAGTCTTCAGTTTGCTGTGCTGAGATGAGTTGAAAAGTCTTATGGCCTGAGGGACAAAAGACTTTCGAAGTCTGTCTGTGGAGCAGGACTGGGACAGCAGTCTGCCGCTGAATGAGCTCCTCTGCCTGGTGATGGTGCTGTGCAGAGGGTGGTGAACATTGTCCATGATGTTCAGCAGCTTGCTGAGGGCTCTCCTCTCTGCCAGTGGTGTTAAGGACTCCAGCTCTAGTCCCAACACAGAACCAGCTTTCCTCACCAGCCTGTTCAGTCGTCCAGCATCCCTCTTGCTGATGCTGCCTCCCCAGCACACTACAGCGTAAAAGAGGACGCTGGCTACCACAGACTGGTAGAACATCAGCAGGAGTTTCTGGCAGATGTTAAAGGACCCAAGCCTTCTGAGGAAGTACCGTCTGCTCTGGGCCTTCCTGTAGAGGGAGTCAGTGTTCACTGACCAGTCCAGCCTATCGTCCAGGTGCACACCAAGGTATCTGTAGGACTTGACCACTTCCACATTGACCCCCTCGATGGAGATTGGCTGCTGAGCAGAGGGCCTGGACCTTCTGAAGTCTATGCACATCTCCTTGGTTTTGGAGATGTTCAGCTGTAGATGGTTCGTTTTGCACCACACCACAAAATCCTCAACCAGGGTTCTGTACTCCCTCTCATCACCAATACGCACACACCCCACGATTGCAGTGTCGTCAGAGAACTTCTGCATGTGGCATGACTCCGAGTGGTATTTGAAGTCTGATGTGTACAGTGTGAACAGGACTGGAGAGAGAACAGTCCCCTGTGGTGCTCCTGTGCTGCTGATCACTGTGTCAGAGGAGCAGTCCCTGATCCTGACATGTTGTGGTCTCCCAGTAAGGTAGTCAGTGATCCAGGTGACCAGGTGACCAGGTGCATGTGCTAGTCTTCACCCTCCTGGTGTGTTGGGACATCACTAGTGATAGAGGGAGTCCTAATGAGTGAGTCGGGTAATTGGCCGTGTAAATTGGGGAGAAAACAGGAAAAAAAAGTTAAATAAAGATTTAGATGTAGTTTTTTGTAACACATCTCAGCAGTTGTAGGAGTTGTAAAGGTTCTTAATGGTGTCTTCCAATATATATTGCAATATATTGCTTCATTAAGCTCCTGCTAGCACAGGGTGCTTTTAACTGGATGACCAGCTTATCAATCGTCGCTTAAACCTGTAAATACTGCAATATATTGCAATGTAACCCCTGTATCATGATACTTATTGTATCACCAAGTATATTTGCAAGTAAATTACCAGCTTTTTATTCATCTTGACCATCAAAGACCAGCTTAAGCCATTCAAAAACTAGCTACCAGCAAAAGCTGGGCTTGAGCTGGACTTCTCGTGAAGGTTGCTTCTTTAACAAGTAGCGTTAGTTAGCTTCCTTCTCTCAGTCTAATCTATCTGACATGTCCACCAGGTGGGCAATTTACTCAACGCCCGTTACAAAAGGCTCACGCCACCTGCTTGTAAAGGATAAGGGTGAGGGTGAAGGTATCTCTGAGGGAGACCAACTGGAGCCGGAGTGTGACAAGGCCGAAGCAGAAGAGTCCCAGCAGGCCTGAGACAGTGATGAATTAGGGAGAGCTTTCCTTGCTCAGGGACACAAACTTGCCACAGAGGTTCAAATCCAGCCCACAAACCAACAAGCATGCATCGGCCAAATTGCTGTCTTAAGTTTGCTCCTTTGGTTCTGCACTAAAGCTGTGAGGCTTATGTTGCTAAGAAGTAATAAAACCTTATGAACACATTGGGTCCTATCATACACCCTGTGCAAGGTGTATCGTGATGCTTGTTGCTATCTTACCCCACATCAACAGTCAATTTTCACACCTTGAGCCCGTGCCCTTAAAAAAATGGCAGCAGAGTTTAGGAATAAATCCACACTGATGGTCTGGTGTGTCGGTCTGGACGTGAGGTGTGTTCAGGTAAATATCTAGTATGTTTCTATCTTGGCGGCGGGAAATACAGGTGCGCCACTGGCTGATTAAAACCCTGACAACTGTCAGCCATACAATTCTATCTTAGAATCCCCTCAAACCTGACTATTCAATTCAACATTACAAACAGAATAAAGAATCACAATATGCAGATCAATCAATCATTAATACAGCCCCCCTGCTGATGTCCAACCATCTGCGTCTCACTGCTATCAAAGGCACCCTGCTCAGCCCAATCAGCTCTCCCTCCTGCCCCGCCTCTAAACCCATACATCACCCAGCGCCCCTCACAAACTACCCCTCCGATTTTTTTTAGCATTTTTCAAATTTGAGCTGAGGGTGGAGTCAGATAAAATCCAAAATAGTTTAGTGGCCCTCTAAGAGCATTAAAATTATAGCTTACGGTAAGAGTTTCTCAGCTTTGTGCCTCTTGAGCATTGTTTTCAGCAGGAGAATATCTTGTTAGAAGAAATTAGGAATTAGCAGGGCTTTAATGGGTTTGGAGAGTACGGGATATAACAGGCTTACCCAGTGTTGTTTGCTTGACTGGTGCCACCGTAAACAAGACCGCTCCGATACTACGGGCGGCAGCTGGTGAGCTTAGTGCCGGGAAGCTGTAATCGCCCCAAAAGCCTGGAGCCCGCCAATCCCTCCTCATTCCTCACAGCCTGAGGATCAGACAGGGATTGGAGGTGTTGGTGGAACTTGTCAGTAGGAGTAGAGCTGTCCCCACTAACAGCAACTCAAAATCGGAAATGGAAATTCACCTTAACTAATCGGTAATAAGTAGGTTTGTAGCGCGTTTTAGAAACTCCAAGCCAGAGCTGAATTTCTCTGAGGAAATTTTATAGGATTTAAAAAAAATTGCCATAAGAGAAAACATTAGACCAAAGACCAAAACCAGTCTAATACTGAGCAGGTGCCCTTTATAAAGAACTGACTGTTCACCTGCTGCCTAACTTGTAGATCACATACTATTTTTTAATAAAGCATGATGCTTTGGTGTGTGACAGAATGGTTAAATAGCTTCTTTTGAACATACTGTATCAAAAAGTCAAAGGTTTAGACACAACATGTTCTCATTCAGTGGTTTTATGTTGTTTCATGTTTTTCATGTATTTTACTACATTATAAATAAATTCTGAAACAGAGGTGATTCTAGCTTTTCCTTTCCTGGGGCGGTCCTCATGAGAGCCAGTTTCATCATAACGTTTTTGATGGTCTTGAAATGTTTCAGATTGACTGACCTTCATTTTTTAAGTTGAGCAGTTCTTGCCATAACATGGATTAGAACATGTACCTAGAACATTACATTGATTTGACATTCCAACATTTTTTAATGGTGTCCAAAAAAAAGGAAAAATTAACATTTTTAAGTTTTTTAGCCACTTTAACAATCCCACAATGCGCCATTAATTTATAGTGTAGGAGATAGTAAATAGGACATGGTTTTGGTTAGCCTGAAGTATCTCATTTAATTAATTTGCAAATTTTTAAAATGCATTTATAAAGCACATTATTATTGCTTATAAGGTACATTATTCGACACTAGTAAGCAACAAGAGTGTTGCCATGTTTTCCTTCTAATTCAGCAGGTCTCACCGCTGGGTGGCCATACCTGTAAAGCTAATCTAAGTTAAGTAAACAAAACTGCAATTCTAAAAAAAAAAAAAAAACATTTTATTTCAAAGTCAAACGAGCACTGGATGTTAATCTACACTTATTTCTCTCCAGAAAACTGATAATTTGGGCATGGAAGACCCTTCCATTTATTTAAGTAAGCTTAGATTTCCAGATTTCCACTAAGGCTGGGTGCAGCAGCATTAGCATTAGCAGCTAACTGCTAGTGCTAGCTTTGATTAGCGGCTAATGCCACCCGACAGCACTACACTGTGGAACCGGTAAGCCAGGAGTGTTCCGGTAAGCCAGGGCACAATCAGCTAGTGGTTTATCCCACATAGCTTGTTTTAACATGGTAAATTAGCAGGTTACAGACCAAGTTAGCACTTAGCGATGTCTTCTCTCAAACAGCACTGCAATTCAATTAATTCAATTAATTCGCTTTCTTTTTGGTTCACCTACTTTTTTTTTTTTTTTTTTTTTTTGAGATAAGACTTAGCATCATGCTAACCTGACCTTAGCCCTGACCTCCTTATCTACATAGACTCGAGGTAAAAGACAGCTGGTTGTGGGAAAGTCTGCGATGCGCAAGCTGTGCTGCGAGCTGTGTGAGTGCTGTCAGTGAACGAGCCCTGACATGCAGCTTTTAGCCCCTCTGAGCCCCGAGAGCGAGCTCCACCGTGAGGCCTTATCTCCAACCAGCAGCAGGCCCTGCTTAAACACTGACAGAGCTGTCTCGATAAGCCTGAAACTCACTTTCTCTCTCTCTCTCTCTCTCTCTCTCTCTCGCGCTCTCTCTCCTCATCTGTCTGTCCCAGGGTGAGGCGTGGAGTACATTCATATTTAACAGGAGTTTATCGCTCCACTCGGCTCCCCTGAGTGCAGATACACAGCGATAGAAGAGCGTCTTTAAATGTGCGCTAAATGCTAAGTATCTATTACACAGGGAGTTAGCGAGGAGGCCTGAAATCACGCCCTGGCTGTCTGTGAGCTCCGTAAGAGCCTTAATTGGTACATAACATCAGGTCAGCTCGTGAATTTTGCCTCATCATGCACTATATGGACCAATAAAAGTGTTGAGACACCTGCTTATTCTGTGCTTCTTCTGAAATCAAGGGTATTAAAAGAGTTTATCCTGCTTCTGTGGGAGTAACTGTCTCTACTGTTCTGGGGAGAAGGCTTCTTGATGAGTTTGGTTAATGCATTGCTGTGAGGATTTGATTGCATTCAGCAATAGATAAATATAAAGATAAAAAGAGGTACATTTTGGACATATTTTTCTTTTGAAAAGCAACAAGCAAGTTGTGTTGCATGCAACAGCAACTCGAAATTGCCAATTGGAAATTTACCTTCTTAATTAATTTGTAATAGGTAGGTTTGTAGCTCTTTTTAGAAACTTCAAAGCTGGATTTTTCTGAGGAAAACTCTAATGAACTCATTCTGTGAAACAGAGGGAACTCTTGCTCTTCCTTTCCTGGGGCGGTCCTGATGAGTGCAAGTTTCATCATAACGTTTTTAATGTTCTTTGCCACTTCATTTAAGGATTTTTTTTATTTAATTTTTTTTTCAAACTTTTCCCCATTTTCTCCCCAATTTTGCTCAGCCAAAGCACTCATTAGGACTCAGCCAAAGCACTCATTAGGACTCCCACTATCACTAGTAATTTCCCAACACACCAGGAAGGTGAAGACTAGCACATGCGTCCTGCGATACAAGTGAAGTCAGCCACTGTCTCTTTTCACATTGCTGATAAAGTAGCATTGCCGAGTAGCAACACAGCGCACTCATAGGAAAGCGCAGTGACTCGGTTCAGATACATCAGCTCACAGATGCTCTGTACTGCGGACATCACCCTTTAGTGATGTGGGGGGAGGGCGCCATCTACTTACCCGGAGGGAGCAAGGCCAATTTTGCTCCCTCCCTCTAACAACAGGTGTGGAGCTCTACAGATATTATCAGTGTTGGTTGATGACTGGTTTGGTTGCTTCTCAGCACTCTTTTAAATGTATGTGAATTTAAACTAAAGCCTGGTAAACACTACAGGAATTTTAAATAAATAAAATATTTCACAGACATACACATCATTGCTGTAGGATTATGAAAACCGTAACCAATATAAAAATCCGACACCTCACATTTAATATTTCAGGTCTCTATATCTTGATATCTAAATGACATAACGCCACAACCTCCTCCCACACGCCAAATGTCATCAGTCAGAAAGATCTTGCATGATTGATTGATTGGAGATAAAATCTGGTGACCAAAGAAATCTGGTGCAATCATGCTTGGAAAACTACGGTGGCCGAGAAAGCCCAGCGCAGTGCAAATTGAAAAGCGCTGCAAAAGCACAAAACACATCTATCAAAATTACAACACAGGCGCAGCAAATAGAAAAACGCGCTGCAAATAGAAAAACGCGCTGCAAATAGAAAAACGCGCTGCAAATAGAACCACAACACAACGGAAGTGAGTCACAACACAACGGAATTTTCCCGGGGGACCTTAAAAGATGCTGTACCAGCTGTATACAAAGGACAATAAGTGGCAAACAAGCTTCTGAAAAGTAAGTAATGTTTATTACCTGTCATTACCACGGTTGTGTGCATATTATTAAAAGTTCTGCTTCACAAAACGCCTTGTTTACCACTTATTGTCCTTTGTACACATAGTGAAGTCCGAGACGTTACTGAAGACGCAGCTTAGCTGGTACAGTATCTTTTAAGGTCCCCCGGGAAAATTCCGTTGTGTTGTGACTCACTTCCGTTGTGTTGTGGTTCTATTTGCAGCGCGTTTTTCTATTTGCAGCGCGTTTTTCTAGTTGCTGCGCCTGTGTTGTAATTTTGATGGATGTGTTTTGTGCTTTTGCAGCGCTTTTCAATTTGCACTGCATTGGGCTTTCTCGGCCACCGTAGAAAACCCTTGGTGAGTGTGGATGAGCATTGGCCTGCTGAAAAATGCCAATTATGGAAGCCCTGCCATTGGAGGCACTCCATGTGGCATTGACATTGCCAAGCTGTTGTTGTGCATGTATCACCACTAGGGTTAACCATTTACTGTTGTGTGCAAGGGGTCCATAGATCCAAGCTCATCACAGCACTTACCATGAGTTCATATAGGTTTCTCCTTCATGACACTAAATATCACCTTAATCTCAAATTTAGGAGATTCTGGGCGCCGAGTGGTCCAGCAGTCTAAAGCGCTGCCACTATGAGCGGGAGGTCGCAGGCTCAGAGGGAGCACAATTGGCCCTGCTCCCTCTGGGTGGGTAGATGGCGCTCTCTCCCCACATCACTGCTACGGTGATGTCTGCAGCACAGGGCGTCTGTGAGCTGATGTACCGGAGCCGAGCCGCTGTGCTTTCCTCCGAGCGCGCTGTGATGCTGCTCGGCAATGTTCAAAAAGAAGCGGTGGCTGACTTCACATGTATCGGAGGAAACATGTATTAGTCTTCACCCTCTTGGTGTTTTGGGGCATCACTAGTGATAGGGGGACTCCTAATGAGTGGGTTGTGTAAATTGGGCAGAAAATGGGAAAAATTAGAAAAAAATAAAATAAAATAAAAAAAAAAAAATTAGGAGATTCTGTCATGCTCAGCGTCCACAAACTTATTATTGTTGGGGTTCTTAAAGGTTTTCTAATGTTGTTTAGGTTGGGTGAATATGTATATTATGTGTTTGCTCATGACTAGTTGTGGCGATTTCACTGATTATTTAGTGTTATTCATTCTTCTGCTGTTGGGTTATGTAACACTCAGACCAGATAGTTGGATGCAAAAGCAGAGTAGATTTAATGGACAAAATCGCAAGACAAAAATCATAGTCAAAACAGGCATAGAAATCAGAAAAACAGGAATTCGAAACACAGGATACAAACGCTCAATAATGACACAGAGTGGCAATATCTCGCAAAGAGGTGGAGACAGAGTCCAGGTACATATAGGGAAGCTAATAAGATAAGGATTCAGTTCAGGTGTGAGTGTGGGCGGAGTCAGCCTCAATAGTCCGGGGAGGCTGATCTCTGAACTGTGGAACGGCGGCCGGGAGTGACAGGTTAGAGGGTGAATAAGGGTCTCTACCAGCAAGCTGCCATGTTACGAGAGAACTACTGTTTTTTGGTGGCCATTACTGTCTCTATCCTTATTAAAATAAAATGACCAAAAAAAGACACCACGCTGACGCTCCATAGACCTCAGTGCAATTTTTTATGCTTTTGAAAAGAGCAACCCATCCCCGCAACGCTCACCACAAATAGCTCTATTGATGTATCAGCCATTATGTGTTTGCTAATTGCCATGAACACAGACGCAGCAGGTTAGCAGCAATTAGCTCGGCATGTAGCCCTTTTCTGAAGGTTATTACATTGGTACAAATGCTCATTGAGCATCTTCAGGTAACTACAGGAGACAAATCACAGGAGAAAAACCGCTAAGATCAAAAGTCGGCGTTAGCTCAGTGGCTACGTTTAATGGCCACTGCTAGGAGCAAGTGTTTTGATCATTTGCTCTAATAAGGAAAAAGGCCTTAGGGATTCATGTTTGCCTTCAGTAGCTTTATTTAGCTTGCCCACTGTTAGTGTCAGTGGGTAAATGCACTACTGGCTCATGCATGCACTAGCGTTAGCATAGCACTACTTACACTCAGTTACTTACAGTTGGGCTGCCTCGAGCCTGGAAGATGAGATCTGACAGAAACATTTTTGGGGAACCTTTGCTGTCTTTCCCAAATATTATTATATAAGATCAATTTGTACTTTCGGCAGTGTGCCAAATCCTGCTGGAAAATGAAATCCATAAAATGTGTTGTCAGCAGAGGGAAGCATAAAGTGCTGTAAGATTCTGTGGGAAAACAAAACTGCACTGACTTTAGACTTGATAATAAAACACAGTGGATCAACACCAGCAGATGACATGTCTCTCCAAACCATCACTGATTGGTGGAAACTTCACACTAGACCTCAAGCAGCTTGGACTCACAATGTGTCTCTCTCCACTCTTCCTCCAGACTCTGGTCTCTTGATTTACAAATAAAATGCTAAATTTACTGATGATCAGTGATGGTTTGGAGAGCCCAGAAAATCTTACAGAACTTCATGCTTCCATCTGCTGAAAACTTTTATGGAGATGCAGATTTCATTTTCCAGCAGGAGTTGGCAAACTGCCCACACTGGCAAAAGTACCAATTGGTCTTATATAATATTCCAAGACACTGATTTTTGGGTTTTCTTTAACTGTAAGCCATAATCATCAACAATAAAAAAAATATCGCTATACAATATATCAGTTTCACATTTTGAAGGGAGTTATTGAAATAAATTAACTTTTTAATGATATTCAATTTTTTTGAGATGCACTACTATACTAAGTATATTATCAATATTATGTTAATACAATAAAATGATGATGATGATGTTGACTACAGTATATTCACTCATATTTGCAGTGATTTGTTCTGTAGTTTTCTATATTGTAGTCATATTTTAATATTACATCTTAAATCCTAATCCTAATCCTAATTTCAGCCAAGAAATGTCCCACTGCTTTGTGTCTCATGATGAAGATGAAATGCTAAAGAAATGTAAGCTTGGAGGCTCTCAAACAATCCTTCACAAAAGTACAGTTCTTGCAATTAAGGAAAAGTGTGGCAGACCTTAAGGCTTCTCGTGAAAATTAACTTCTTTAAAAGGATCACCACAGATGACAAGAAACGTTTTAAAGTGGAATTGTTTTCAAAGTATGACTGAGCCAGCTTCCACTGAGATCCTCAAAGAGCCTTTAAAACAGAGAACATCATCCATGAGCTGCAAATCATTACTGGGTAAATTTAAATGTTGTTACACATTGATCAATAGACTGAAATAACTGAAATAATTATTTCAAAAAATTATGTAATCTTAAAAGATGAGTAGAAAAGTGTATTTCGTAATAAACACTTAATAGTGTTTATTAGAGCTAAATTGGTTATTAGTGCTAAAGGTTTTATGACCAAGTGTTTGCTATACTGTTGATAAGGGATTGCTAGAGTATCCTAAGTGGTTGATATGGTGATGTTATGTTGTTATTATTATAGTGTTGCTAAGTAGTTGCAGTATGGAGCAATGGTATTCTAATTGTCTGTTATATTGTTGCTATTTTGTTACCATGTGGTTGCTATTATGTCGCTATGTGGTTGCTATGGTATTCCAGTCTGCGAATATCAGTTTGAATATAGGCCCAAAATGCTCATCTCACATCTGGGCTGAATGCTGCATGTGCCAAAACCCCGGTTGCCTAGTATAATATGAAATCAGCCCAAGCCAATTGTCCCACTACCCCAGTTGCCAAGTATAATATGGCCAACACACTGGTTGTCGAGTATAATACTGCAGCCAGCTCAGGGCAAATATGCCAAGACCTGCTTGCTGAGTATAATATGGGAATCAGACCAGTGTCGAATGTGCCAACACCCGGGTTGCCTGGTATAATATGGGAATTGTCTCAAGCCAAATGTGCCGACACCCAAGTTGATAAGTATAATACGGGGATTGGCTCAAGCCAAATGTGTCAACTTCACGGTTGCCTAGTATAATATTGCCAACACACTGGTTGCCGAGTATAATATGGCAGCCAGCCCGAGTCGAATGTGGCAAGACCTGGTTGCTGAGTATAAAATGGCAAAGGTCTGAGTGGCTTGTTTCAGCACCCTGGTTGCTGAGTATAACATGGGAATTGGCTCAAGCCAAATGTGCCAACACCCCAGTTGCCTAGTATAATTTGGGAATCGGCCCACTGTTGAATGTGCCAACACCCCGGTTGCCTTGTATAATATGGGGATTGGCTCAAGCCAAATGTGCCTGCACCCCAGTTGCCTAGTATAATATGGGAATCGGCCCACTGTTGAATGTCCCAACACTCCGGTTGCCTAGTATAATATGGGGATTGGCTCAAGCCAAATGTGACAACACCCCAGTTGCCTAGTATAATATGGGAATCGGCCCACTGTTGAATGTGCCAACACCCCGGTTGCCTAGTATAATATGGGAATTGGCTCAAGCCAAATGTGCCAACACCCTGGTTGCCTCGTATAATATGGCCAACACACTGGTTACTGAGTATTATATGGGAATCAGCTCATTGTTAAATGTGCCAACACCCGGTTACTGCGTATAATATGGCAAAGGTCTGAGTGGCTTTTTCCGACACTCTGGTTGCTGAGTATAATATGTGAATCGGCCCATTGTCGAACGTCCCAACACTCTGGTTGCCAAGTATAATATGGTAATTGGTCTGCACCGCTTGGGCCAGCACCCTGGTTGCTGAGCATAAACCACAACAGAAATGGAAACAAATGGAAGTTTCCAGACTTTTCAATTATTTTCTCCAGAAAACACTTTGGGCACATGATCTGTAGACCCCAGAATCTACATCTGCATAAAGTTAATTTAGAGTGACGACATGCAGGACCCATTGTTCAATTGACTTTCGCCAGCTGTCCCACCACTGACCTTTCTCTGTGTCTGTAGGGGCTGTTTATTTGATCGCACCTCTTTGTTCTAAATGAATGAACTTTTTTAACAAGCTGTGAGCGACACACGCTGTGAGCAGAGGGTGTGTCGAGAGCCGCATCGACGCAAACCTTCTCCAAACTGTTCAAAACCAGGAACTCACGAGGCTGCAGCCTGCATTAGCCAGCCTAATGTGATTGACCTTTTAATATAACGAGGCCCTGCCAACATTCATCCCCACTGAGGAGGAGTTACTGTGCTGCCTCAAAAGTTTGAGGAAACTTCTATTAGTAGATTAAAACAATATTCCATGGAACTTTGTTAAATTTAAGATAGGACATTTTAAGGTAGCCCATGATTTTTTAATTTAATTATTTTTTTCTTGGTATAGTGTTTTGTATAAATGGAGGTTATTACAAAATTAAGCATTGCAAAGCCTTTTTATTTATTAAATACTCTGGGTTTGTATTATTTATTAGGACTTCTGTTCCATAATGCAACTGACTGTTCTAACTAGATGTTCTAAGTTATACCAGTGGGGGGAGGCCACATTTTTTCAAGGTAACAGTGATAATACCTTATATTTCCCCAACAACAACAAGATTTTTTTCCTTTGAAAAAAAAAAAAAGCAATTATTCAAGTTTTCTATTCTCTTACATTTGTTTTGCATTCCTTTGCAAAAACAATAATGCTCATTTGCAAATCAATTGCCTCCCTTGTAAAAAGTAATATATGCACTGAAATATTTTGCATTTCGTTACAAAAGGTTTGCAATCCCTTGGAAAAAAATGTTCTCTCTGAAAAATGTACCATTCTCTTGCAAAGGTTTGCATTTTTTTGTGAAAGTTCTGCATTCCTTGTAAAAAAAATTGTTTCCACTGAAATGTAGACTCCAAATGAAATTTAGATTTCTTCCCAAAGTTTGTATTCCATTGCAAAATAATTGCATTCTCTCGCAAATCCGTTTCGCTCTCTCTGAAATGTTTTGCATTCTGCAGCAAAAAAAAAAAAAAAAAACTCTGAATGCTCTTGCCAAATTTGGCATTACCTTAAAAAACATGCATTCCCTTTAAAAAATGTCCCATTTTCTTGCAAAATTTCTTGCAGAATTGTTTGTAAAAGTTTTGCATTCCATGTAAAAAAAAAAAACACTAGCATGTTTTGGATTTCTTTACAAACATTTTGTATTTCTTTGCAAAATAATTGTTTCTTATAAAAAAAGTTTTGCATTCTCCAGCAAAAACAAAAAATCATGCATTCCCTTTGATAAATTTGCAAAAGTTTGCATAATTGTGAGTGAACGTTTTGCATTCTTGACAAATGTTTTGCTTTCAATTGCAACAAAATTGCATTCCATCCAAAAACTCTTTCATTTCTTTGCAAAAGCTTAATTCGTAACCTTTACAAAGCTGACCTGCATCACCAAGTATGACCATATGTAATATACACTATGTTCATCAAGAGCTGGTTGACCAGCAGTGGCGTGCACAGACATTTTCGGGGGCAGGTGCTCAGGGGGGAAAAAGGGCACTTTTTATCAGTACCATATGTACAAATCAAGCCCTGAATATATTTCCGGCTTCAACATGAATATCAACATGCCCACTTAATTTTACTGTCCCCCCCCCCCCCCACCCCCCAAGCAAATCAGTCCAGAACCGGGGCTGTATGTGGTCGTCCTCACGTTATCTATCATTGATTTGGGCTAGAGCGGCTAGTTTATCTGGTGACCAGTCGGCTAAAGATGCTTAGTAGTTTGGTGCTGTATGAGACATTTTACTGCACAGCAAACTGATTTCAGGTTGGGCTTAGAGGGCAAACGGTAGGATTTTACTTGGTGTTTATGTTACCTGGCTGGTGGGACACGGGGGAGAAGAAGCCTATCTGTTGCTGTGCGTGCTGTGCTGAAGACTCGCTGAATTCTGTTTTCACTCGTTTTTAATCGCTCAGGTTTTCAAAAGTTTCAAAAGGGCACTTTGGTTGATAAAGGGCAGAGTTGGTGGTGCTTTAGCCTTGATATGTTATTCACCTTGTTCCTTAAAATCAGTCTTAGAACATCTAAAATCAGTAGTTGGTGTTTATCTGGGTTTTTCAGCAGATCAGTCACTGCAGGGCGAGAGCTGTTAAGAAGCAGCATTAACAGATATTAGAGCCTTTTCTGATCCTTCTCTCTCTCTCTCTCTCTCTCTCTCTCTCTCTCTCTGTGTTTCTGCAGGCAGATGGCTGAAGGATGGGAAGGCATGGCGAGCTGCTGTAGGTCTCAGGGGGTGATTAAAAGCTATTAGCATTTTTAACTCCTGCTTGTTGGCGCATGCCAGCATTAAGATGGTTATTGGGGAAATAAGTGTTTTGGTTGTTGTTCGTTTAATGGAATGAGGAGAGATGATAGAGGAAAACCTCAAGGGGCCGTGTTTCACCTCCGCTGGGAGCTCTTTTATAGGAGGAAAGCAGGAGTGATTGATAGAGAGGAGGAACGGTGTGCTGATTGTGATTTAATAACAATTTGGTAATTTACTAAATGAAGGGCTTATATTCATTGAAACAGATGCTGATTTTAAGGAGCTGTTAGCTGTTTCTTTTTGAATTTCACCTGTTTCTGCTTTTCATCCAATAAAAATCATTTAAAGTCTTATTAGAAGGTTATTAGGTTATTAGGTTATTAGAATTAGGCTGTTCCACCTTAAATGACCCTTTAGTGATGATGCACCCTTAACGCTCCTGCTATCCTTTGCTATCCAATTTATAACACTATTAATTATCTGGGTCAATATGAGCCCAACAATTTAAACCTCCACATAGTTATTATAATTAATGATAATTAAACATGTTAGCAAAGTCAGTTGACTCGTCAGTTTCTTAATGATTATTTGACAGATTTATAGTGGTTCTGCCATTATTATAAGTGTTTTATTAGTATTATATATATATATATATATATATATATATATATATTGTAAGTATTGTGTTGTAGAGTCAGGGCCTAAAGTGAAGGGAAAATTAGAGAAAGATTATAAAACTTAATGTCATAGTGACCTCAACATTATTCCCACAAAAGTGTGTGTAAAGTATTGAGACTTCCTATGTTTTATGCCCATAAAATATCCTTAATAAAACACACAGAGAAGTTGAAACATTAGAAACATCTTCATCAAATTAAGAAAAGACAATAAATATGAATTACAAAACAAATGTCAACCATTTTTTCAGAGACTTTAAACACTGAATAGGGGTCAAATTGACCCCGAAGATAATAGGAGGGTTAAAGAGGCACTCTTAAAGCTCAAATCTGAAAAAGGCTAAAAAATGGGAGGGGTAATTTTGCAGAGGCACTGGGTGATGTATGGGTTTAGGGGTTGTGAGAAGGAGGGAGAGCTGATTGGCTGAGCAGCAGTGTGCCTCTGAAAGCGGTAATATCCAGATGATTGGACATCAGCGGGGGTGGATGGTATTATTCATTGACTGATTTGCATATTGTGATGTATCTGCACACCAAAGTACATGGAAACAACATCCTCACCTATAGCACAGTTCAACCTGAGAGGGTTTCCACTGCAGAGGCAGAAAATACAACAATAAAAGCATTTTTTTTTAATGAGCAGAGGTTTATATACATTTTAAGCAGGATTAGTATGTTTTATTACTTCGAAAGGAACACATTTCAGCTATTAATGGAAAAAAATTATTTAGGGTTTAGTTAGCTCTTTAAAGTTAGTTTTTTTCGTTGTATATATATTCATTTGTAACAGCAGCAGCAATGTTACTATGCCAAGCCCAGCAGCAGTACCATATTGTTAGCCTCACCCAGAACTGCTAATACCACAGCTAATACCACAGCTAATAGCATAGCTGACATACTCTTAACATTTTCGTTAGCATCACCATTAGCAACACTACCTCACCTTTAATTACTGTTCCATTAGCTTTGCTACTGTGTCATTAACATTGCTACCATGCTGCTAGCATTGCTACCGCATTATTAGCATTGCTACATCACTACAGTGATGAAAAACAAGTATCTCTGAAACAGCAACTTTATAGATTTTTTTCTAGTTTTCAAAACTTTTTTTTTTTTTTTCTGGGCCCCTGTGCTCTCAGACTATTTTCTTCCTAAGGAGTGGGCGGAGGCGTTCTAATTATGAAGCCTGTTACGAAGGCTTGAAAGACAGTTCAGTTCCCAGAGTAGCTGCTAAGCAGTTATCAAGGGTAGCCAGTGTCACCTTGGCCACCCATCTGGCTCTGGCACTGATTAGCGTGCAAACTTTTCCCAAACAAAACCAGAAATAACTGTGAATCTGAGGTGCGCAGAAATCCGTCTCCTCCTGGAGAGCTGTAACCCAGTTCTGACACACCTGATTAAGCCAATCAGGGATTAGTATCGGGTTTGGATTGAAGGTCTGAAGAACGGTAGCTGGAGACCCCTGGTCTGGGGTTATTGCAGGCTTTTTCTGGTAGATACTGTATCTGCTCTGAACTTTCTGGAGCTCTCACAAAGTGATAGGGAGTGATAAAGTGGGAGGAGTGTGTGTTTAATGTCACTGAGTTATCTTTTTCTACTCTTCTTCCCTCAGGCATCTGTCTAAGTAGTATCTATCTGAGGTCAGAAGGTCATCAAACATGAACACAGACCAAAGAAGGACACACAAAGATGGCTATGGACACCAGTGTTCATTTTGACAGATTTTGATGTAGTTTTACTTCTAATCCTTTGACTAAAATGTAATAGTGTTAGTCACATTTTAGTCTTTTGCTTATCATTAGTTTTAGTCTAGTTTTAGTCTAATGAATTTTCATCCTATAAAAAGTGTGTATTACGTATTTTTAATGTTTTAATACTGGTAGACTAGTAGCTCTCCAGCCCAGAGGGTTGTTGAACCCAATTGCTGAACAGTTGATCTTTTTATTTTAATTGAATTTAATTGAATGTAAAATTGCAGTAAATGCTGTATGAATTGTCTATCATTGCTCAAGGAAGACGGATGTTTGTAGAAGGTCACAGATACTTTTTAGATATTAAACATTGCTGACACCCAACCAGAGAAATATCAATGTCAATAAATTATGTTTGTTCAGTAAGTGGGAGAGGAAGAACCACTGTGTGAATCAGCTGTGTGGGGTTCAGAGTGAAGGAACCGGTCATAAGGACGTTGTGTGGAGTGGCTGTGTTTCAATCACTGGTCAATAATTTAATATATCACAAATTATTTCCACATTCGTCAGTCTTTGACATTTTGTTTAATTAGTTGGGAATAATTGTGGTTTAAAAACATGTTAGACTATTTCTTAGGTTTACAAAAATTCCTCAGAAGATAATGGTGAGTGAGCTCTAGTGTCATCCCTTCTCCTGTGGACATGTGTGTCCTCTTTTGAGCGATGCACCTGTGTTTCCAGGGCTTTGAAATCCATTTTTAAAAATCCTTCTTGAGGTGCTCTTCTGCTCCAGTGCACTTAAAAGTAGGCCCAAATGGGCTCAAAAGGAATCCATGCCCTGGCTTCCTCTCCGTCTGAACTATCTAAAGCTGCAGGGTTATGGCACAGTGCCTTGTGGGTGAGATTAGGTATCTTAAGACAGATGGGTAGAGGACAGAGAACGCAATACACAATACATTATATGTCTGGACAGTCACTGCTCCTGGCTACCCAGAGACGGTAACAGGAATGTGAGGCATCCAGGCAGAAAGAGAGCTGAGGAGAATGGGTGAGTTTTTTTTTTTTTTTCTTATTTTCTTATTCTCTTTGCTTTCTAGCGTTCTGTCATCTCATAGTCCAAAAATCATCACAAAAGAAAGAAAAACTATTAAATAAAAGGGTGTATTAACCTACATGAGATGATATAGACCTAAACAAAGTGTAGCAATTCTTGTTGCTACACTTTGTTGCTTTCTGGAAGAATATATATATATATATTTACAGCTGTGGAAGAAAATAAGAGAGTACTTAATAAAAGATGAGTCTCTTTGATTTCACCAAATTAAAAACCTCTGGATTATAATCAGGAGGAAGATGGATGATCACAAGCCATCAAACCAAGCTGAACTGCTTGAATTTTTGCACCAGGAGTAAAGGCATAAAGTTATCCCAAAGTAGTGTGTAAGACTGGTGGAGGAGAACATGATGCCAAGATGCATGAAAACTGTAAATAAAAAACAGGATTATTCCACCAAATATTGAGGTCTATTGAGGTCTAATTTGTTTTCTGCAAATAAATGCTCTAAATGACAATATTTGTATTTGGAATTTGGAAAAATACATATATATATTTTTTTTTTTATCTATCATTGCAATACGATTTTAATACAAAAGTAAAAACATAACACAACAGTGATACTATTGTATATGTATTGACAACTTTCTAGCAACAACAATTAGCCACAATTTTCCAACCCAGTTAAGCATGCCTTTCACCTAGCAACTGCAACTCCACTATTTATCAGTCTGTCTGTTTTTATTATTATTTTTAAATATATTCTTTATTATTTTGCTTCTAATGTTTATGTTTTTCTTTATTATTTTATTTATTTTATTATTTTTTTCTTTGCAAGATCCCTGAAGGGCCCTCCATATACGGCCAGCAAATGCGGCTGATGTTAGGAGTGACTTGGGTACCCACAAAATTATATATGAGCCTTTAGAGGTGTTGGCGTATGTTGGCGTAACTTATGTGAGTTAATCAGACTTAAAATTGGTCAGGTGAATAAAATATATTTGTATATAATATTCTTTTTTTGTATTTAATCTGAGTAAAATAAAGATTTGAAATACTCATAGAAAACTAGGTGGAGAGAGAAAATGCAAAAGAGTGAACAGTAAAGCACATGGTCAATACAGAGTTAGCTAGGGCTGTGCGATACTGCAAGTATTGCCAGTATTGCTGATACCGATACCAATACCGATACTTTTTACTACTATCATTTACTACTATAATCTTTTGTATAGGGGAGAGCAATGTATCATCATTTATTAAGTGAATACATTATCAATATGCAAATTTGAATGAAAACTTGAATTTTCATGATTATTTAATTATTTTGTCAGTTTTCCTTTAATTAATCATGTTTTTTAATGATAATAAAACACAGGAGAAAGTTTTCTGGCAAATAAAAATACTTTTATTTATTGTTTATAGAAAACTTAAAACTTAAATTTCCTTTTTGGAATGGTCCTCTTCATTTGCATTTAACAAACTCAAGATTTTTTTCCCCTAATGTTCCTTTAACAGTTAACATAAAATCTTTATTTAGTCATATTCATATTTAAATTTTGAGGCATATCTATATCTTTTTATAGGTAGCATATCTATTTTTCAGTTCCAGTGAAATAACTCATTTAGTTTTAGAAAATGGGAGGGGCTAATTGAGTATGAGTATAGTATGAGAAGATTGATGTTGTTGGTCACTCTGTAAATGGCAGGAATTGTACCGAAGAAACTTAAGAATCGACCTTAAGTATCACACAAGTATCGATAAATACCCAATTCCAACGTTAGTATCGATACTTAATGCTCAATATTTTAAAACCGATCCACCCACCCCTAGAATTATCAGCTTAAAAATGATGCTTTCTTTTATATGGCACATTAATATCATTAGAGCGAGTTCTTAGAGCGGAAAATAAACCCCCGAGAGGAGAAAAATGAAGCTCGAGATTGTGCGAGAAGTTATTTACACATGCAAAACGTTAAAACACACTGGTTAATTTTTTTCACCTGGTATTTTTGCACCCCTGACTTTTGACATTGATGTGACGTCATACTCTTACAACCATAGACTGTGTATAGCTGGACAGAGCATCGTCTCTCAAAAGTGAAGCCACCATAGGTCGGGCGCCCCCTGCTGTTCGGTTTCAGAAAGCTGTGTAACTCCACCCATCCCCATAGGTTTCAATGGCAAAACAGACAACTTTCAATAACGTTTTTTTCTAATATACTGTAATTCTACCTCCATTATTTAAATTCAACAGCTAGTGTAACCTCTGCTTATATTGTACAATTTTTCATATCCCCACAGAATTAGTTTTTTAAAAACGTTATTCAGCTCTATTCAAAAAAGGTGTGGTTATTGTAAAAGGGCTGGTTATGGGCGGGACCAATAACAGACCGTCAGCTGCGCTCCGCTCCGCTTTGCAGCCTGTGACCTCGAGGCAGCCCTCAGGGGCGGGGTTATTTAAATGAGTAGGCTGTCTCTCCACAGTCTTTCTCCCTCCTCTGGTCTCTACTGCGCAGACTCGGGTTTCAGGATCGCCAACATGGCGGAAGATTTTGGCTTCATTTTCATTGAATGAATGGGAACGGCGACACGGCGTCCATCTTTTTTTACAGTCGGTGCTTACAACCTACAACATAGAGACAAGACAGTTATTCAAACACACAGTATGCAGATTGTGCCAAAAGTCTTTAGAAAAGAAGTGTTCAGTGGCAACAGGCTCAATTTAGTTATTATAAAGTGATTAAACTCAAAGATCTTCTTTTGAATGAGACACTAATGTTCGCCTAACTCCAATTTTATGTAAAACAGACATATTGTAGTTTTACGATGTAGAATGGAATGTTTCTGCATTCTGCATTTTAGCCGTTCCGTCATGTGTAGAAATGAATATTTAATACATCGACTCCAACCCCCAACATTTTCAACAGACGTCAGTGGGCAGATGCTTCTATGTAGAGGGAAATGAATCAGAATTGCTGTCTGTGGTAATTGTGAGCATATGCTACAGATGTGGCAGCTCTGAAAAGCGCTGAAGTATTCCCTGAAGCGCTCTCGTCCAGTCTTCATGACGGACTCAACCTTGAACGCAGTGCAGAATTGCTGCATTGCTGCTGTATTCACTCCGAGTGAAACATGGCTGTGTAATCTGGAGGCTATAGCATAATCAGTATGGGGAAAGGTGTGTACCTCAGCGCCTCAAGGACAGACAGAATGAGTTCTGTCAACAGCCATGTTCAGGAAAGAAGAGGGCTGAAGGTCGCTCTGACTGATGACGGAAAGAGGGAAAACATGTCTACGGCTTACTGACCATTATTATAAACGTAGAGAATAACACAATAATACACAGTGCTATAGCAATTTTTTTATTTGAATGTATTTTTTAAAACGAAGCCAGATTAGCTTTAACAAGGCATTCTGGACATGTTAAGAAGAAAACAACCCTAAATTCCAAAAAAAAAAAACAGTGATCAAAAATATTTCAATGTTTCATATACAACTCTAGAAAAAAAAAAAATAAGAGGATGCTTAAAAATGATGAGTTTCTTTGATTTTACCAAATTGAAAACCTCTGGAATATAATCAAGAGAGATAGATGATCAATTTTTTTTTATTTGTGCACCAGGAGTGGCATAAATTGATTCAAAAGCAGTGTGTAAGACTGGTGGAGGAGAACATTCCAAGATGCATGAAAACAGTGATTACTATACCAAATATTAATTTCTGAACTCTTAAACTCATAAAAAAAAATATGAACTTGTTTTCTTTGCATTATTTGAAGTCTGAAAGCTCTGCATCTTTTTTATTTAACTACCGTTATTTCAGCCGTTTGTCATTTTCTGCAAATAAATGCTCTAAATGACAATATTTTTATTTGGAATTTGGGAGAAATGTTGTCTGTAGTTTATAGAATAAAAAATGTTCATTTTACTCAAACAACATATACCTATTGAGTAGAAAAATCTGAGAAACTGATTCAGAAACTGAAGTGGTGTATATTTATAATATTCCTGATTATATATGTGTATATATCGGGACCACTGGGAGGCGGGGCTTGTGAGCCCTCTCTCATTATCTATCTTTTTTGTTTGTCTGTTTTATTTTCTAGTCTGTATTACCTTTTTTCCTCATTTTTAAGTTTTTTTTCACTTTTCATTTGCAAGATCCCTGAAAGACTCTTCATATACAGCCAACAAATGCAGCTGATGTTAAAAATGAGTTCACCGATGCTCAGTGTTATCAGGGCGTTTTAGTTTTGAGGGTTTTGGGGAGGTAACAGATTCATGTTTCTCTGCAGATGAAAGAAAGGACCGTTGGTCATTGGCGAATGGTCATTTCATGCCATAGAGAAGCACCTTGCTGGAGGAGGTTGAGGAGTGGATGGGGGTAGATTCAACAAGGTACTGGAAACATTTCTCAGAGAGTCTGGTCCATATTGACATGATAGATAGCATCATCACGCAGTTGCTGCAGATTTATCAGCTGCTGCACATCCATGATGCGAATCTCCCGTTCCATCACATTCCAAAGGTGCTCTATTGGTTTGGTGGATCTGGTGACTGTGGAGGCCATTCGAGTACAGTACAGAACTCATTGTCGTGTCCAAGAAACCAGTCTGAGATGATTAGCACTTTAAGACATGGAGCATTATCCTGCTGGAAGTAGCATCAGAAGATACAGGTACACTGTGCTCATAAAGGGTTGGACACGGTCAGGTAGGCTGTGGCGTCGACACGATAATCAATTGGTACTAATGGACCCAAAGTGTGTCAGGAAAATATCTCCCACACCATTTCACCACCACCACCACCAGCCTGAACCAGCTGTTGATACAAGGCAGGATGGATCCATCATAGCTTTCATGTTGTTGACGCCAAATTCCGACCCTGCCATCCAAACGTTGCAGCAGAAATCATCAGACCAGACTCGTCAGATCAGGTAAAGTTTTTCCAATCTTCTATTGTCCAGTATTGGTTCTTATCTGACAAAAGTGACACCTGGTGTGATCTTCTGCTGTAGCTCATCATCCACCTCAAAGTTGGACGTGTTGTGCTGATGTTTAGAGATGCTCTTCTCTTCTCTTCTGCAGACCTCGGTTGTAACGAGTCGAGCGGTTATTTGAGTTACTGTTGCTGTTCTATCAGCTGGAATCAGTCTGGCCGTTCTCCTCTGACCTCCTCTGACATCAACAAGGCATTTGTGCCCAGGGAACTGAACTGCACCTCACTGGATATTTTCTCATCATTTTTTCAGATCCTTCTCTATAAACGCTAGAGATGATTGAGCGTGAAAATCCCTGTAGATCAGCAGTTTCTGAAATACTCAGATCAGCCCTTCTGGCACCAACAACCCAACAACCCAACAACCATGCCACGTTCAAATTCACTTAAATCACCTTTCGTCCCCATTCTGATGCTCTGATGGTTTGAACTGCAGCAGATCGTCTTGGCCGCATCTACATGCCTAAATGCATTGAGTTGCTGCCATGTGATTGGCTGATTCGACATTTGCGTTGATGAACCGCCGGACAGGTGTTCCTAATAAAGTGGCCGGTGAATGTATGTCTGTTTATAAGAGAAAGAAGCATTGTTGTTTGTGCACTACAGTTGGCACAACGCCAAGCTTTTAATAAAGACGTGTTCTCAAAATGCTGCTGGCCGCTGCTTCACATTTACACACTGTGATGAATGGCTGCACCTATTTTATGTGAAATGGGCCCGAGCTGCTGATGAAATGGCCCCGCTGATGGATGGCTGACACACTAGTCGTAATATCGGGGTCGTTAATATAATATGGACTCGGTGTTTTCGTGATTTAAAACACTGTGGAGGATTGCAGCTTGCGTCACGCTCTGTGTATTTACCCTGAGGAGGTGTGAGAAATGCTGAAAGAAAAAAAAAATATATATATATATAATAACAGAGACAATAAGAGTGGTTGTGTGTGTTGGGGGGCGGGGGTGTTGTGCTAAATTAGTAAATAGTGTCCTGTGAATAATTAGAGCTTCTTAAAGGAGGAATGACCAGAGTACATTGCTCATTTACGCAGCTCCTCATCAGAAACGCTGAAGTATGATTACCCAAATCCACTCTCATCCATCAACACCAGCAGCCCGTAATTAAAAGCCGTCGCGTATTCTGTCAGCGTACAGCAGTACGCGTACTACTGCAACAGGCTGGGTTATTCCTTATCATCATCAGGGCCTGATTTGCATTTCAAATGCAGTTTGTCGTGCAGGGAAGGCTTTGAGTCTTTCTGTTTTTTTTTTCTTTCTTTCTTTCACCTCCCTACTGTTCGTACTGTTCATACTTGTGTTTCAAGGTTAAACGTGACTGAAGGGGGTGCAGCGGAAAATGAAGCGCTAAGACAATTAGGGGGAAAAAGTTCAACACAGCTCAGCTTATATAAATAATGCATGGAGGACTCGCTCCCGGACACAAAGTAATACAAAGCATTTGATGCAATCACAGACGTTTAGTCTAATCGTATGTCTTATCGAATACGTAAAGCACTAGACACAATCACTTTTTTGTTGGTTTTTTTCCTAATCATTTATGAGTAAGCACACACTAACGATCAAAAGACTATTGTCTAGAAATACTGGTTTATTATTTATTATTTCATCATCTTAGCAATGACTTTATTACTGCTAATCACTTCACCTAATTCTGTAGTCCAGTGTTAAATTGAGCTAAAGGCTAAAGCGGTTGCTATGTGGGTCAGCCAGACGTGACTACTCTACTCATTACTCACTACTACTCACTGCTCAATGGCTCCATCTGTAATTTCTCTAAAGAAAAGACTTATATTTTTAATAGTTTCTGTGTCTTTTTCTAGTAATTATGTTGAAGTGTTAAAAACGCTGCAGTAGGGAATTCAGTAACATAATCTGTTCCAGTATTAATTTACTACAGACAAAAGCTTTGCAAATTGACATTTTTTTAAAATCCATTTTCAAAGCTCAGTTCATTTGCATTGCTACTGTAAGCTCTTAACCAATGGATTGTGTGCTAAAAAGTCACTCATGTTTTTACAACATACATTTACAATATAATTTTTTTTCAGTTTTTAGTTCACTTGTCAGTTTACAGCAAACCATTGGTACATTGAATTCTGTGCCATTTCTGGTTATTGACTGGAAATTAAACTTAAACAGCAAAAATAGGGGGGAAAAATGGGGGTGTTCTACAACTTTTCAGTAATGTATCACATATACGAACTAAACCCTTAAACCAGAATAAAATGGAAAATGCATTTAATTTGCAAATGGTTTATGGCCATAATTACATTTTTTGCTTAGATCACATATGAAATGTCAAATCTAGAGAGTCTGTAATGCAAAAAAAATTGTCCCTGAAACAGCACTGAAATCTGCGCACAAGCAAAAAGATGCATGAGGTAAAGTCTAAACGTTCATATGTACAGTACGTCTCATGACTAAAAATTGGAAACATATCTGACCGTCTCAAATCTGATTAGAAAAGGTCAGATTTCAAATGCCCACATAGCCTATGCAGATTAAAGATCAACGCTGATCAGATCAGTCTGGTAATATGACCATAGCTTGCGTGTACCTAGGTCTACATGCACCCATTAGTCAAAGCACTTCCCACCAGTTTAAAAATGCAAAAAGCATTTTGTAGAGCTCCAAATTCTGTTAAACAAAAAAACACATTGACAGAAGGAGAGCTGAAAATTATCCATTAAAAGTGAATTTAGAACATTTTTTGTATTTCTTTTGGCATGAAAATTCAGATGATCAAAATAACCATTTAATCCTAAAAATAAAGCATCCTACCTATATTGCCTCAATTCTTTAGCAGATCTAAAGCGCCCTAACATCACAACCAAAACACTTGATAACTTCCACTAAAGACTTTTGAAAAACTGAAAATTTGAAAGCCATAGCCAATACACATGCAAGGTATACTGTAGAAACATTGGTCTTAGAGATTTGGGCACCCCTTATCAAGTAATCTAATTTCTAAAAAGGATAAAAGTGCAACACCCACTCAAGAAGTCTGAAGGCTTTAGATTAGCTTGATTAGATCTAATGAGATATGTGAAAGTGTTGCATACCTCATTGCAAGGGCATTTTGACCAACCAAAAAAAAAAAAAAATTGTTTAATTACATTTTACACCTGGTTTACTAAAACTACCTTTTGCAACATGCAGTGAAGACTTAACCCTTTACATTAGGCATGCCTACCTCCCAACAAGTACATTTTTCTACAAAAATGTGTCAAACCAACCCAACGATTGAGAAACATTGACAATTGAGCCTGAAAGTGAACAGCCAAAAAGAATCCATGCAGAGACAAAAATAAAGACAACACATTTATTGATTCGAAAAAACAGACAAGACTGGCAAGCAAACCATTCAGTATTCATTGCTTAAATGAAGAGTCACCGAGGACAGAACCTCTTCAGTAGAGGCCTATAAGGCGGATCAATACCAGTTGAGCTAGGGCTTGCAGAACCACTGTAGAAGCCTGTTGATCCTAAAGCAGATGAGCCACTGGATGTTACCTGTGCCAGTGATCTAGACCTGTCTTGGCTGAAGCTAGGCTGTTCTTGGGTTCCCTGGCTCTGAGGACTACTTCCAGAACCCCCTTGAGGCCACAGATAAGCCCCAGTTGTCTGACTTCCTTGATTATACAGGTCAGGGCTAGCAAGAGAGGGCACATATAGAGCACTTGGAAGTTGGGTAAATGCACTCTGAAAGCCAGGCTGGAAGCTGCCGGATGTCTGCCCTGTGCCTGTAGTTTGAGAAGGTGCACTCAGGAATGGGCTTCCACTTTGTAGAGCGAAGTCACTGGAAGGCCTTAGGCTACTGAACACAATGCCATAATCTTGAGAGGCTCCATACTGACCACTTGGGGCACTAGGTACTTGGGATGATGCACTTTGAAAGCCAGTCTGGAAACTGCTAGAGGTCTGCCTCGTGCTTAATGCTTGAGAAGGTTGTTGGGCAAAGTCACTGGCAGGCCTCGGGCTAATGGATGCAATGCCAGCACCTTGAGGGGCTCCATATTGACCACTTGAGGTACTTGGAAATTGGGATACAGCACCCGGAAAGCCAGTTTGGAAACTGCTAGATGTCTGTTTTGCACTTGCAGCTTGAGAAGGTCCACTCAGGAATGAGTTTCCACTTTGTTGGGCAAAGTCACTGGCAGGTCTAAGGCTGCTGGATGGGGCTCCTTGACTAGGGGCTGTATATTGACCAATTAAGGCACTAGGAAATTGGGATGGGGCAGTCTGAAAGCCAGGCAGGAAGCTGCTAGTGGTCTGGCTTGTGCCTACATATTGAGAAGGTTGTTGGGCAAAGTCACTGGCAGGTCTAAGGCTGCTGGATGGGGCTCCTTGACTAGGGGCTGTATATTGACCAATTAAGGCACTAGGAAATTGGGATGGGGCAGTCTGAAAGCCAGGCAGGAAGCTGCTAGTGGTCTGGCTTGTGCCTACATATTGAGAAGGTTGTTGGGCAAAGTCACTGGCAGGTCTAAGGCTGCTGGATGGGGCTCCTTGACTAGGGGCTGTATATTGACCAATTGAGGCACTAGGAAATTGGGATGGGGCAGTCTGAAAGCCAGGCAGGAAGCTGCTAGTGGTCTGGCTTGTGCCTACATATTGAGAAGGTTGTTGGGCAAAGTCACTGGCAGGTCTAAGGCTGCTGGATGGGGCTCCTTGACTAGGGGCTGTATATTGACCAATTGAGGCACTAGGAAATTGGGATGGGGCAGTCTGAAAGCCAGGCAGGAAGCTGCTAGTGGTCTGGCTTGTGCCTACATATTGAGAAGGTTGTTGGGCAAAGTCACTGGCAGGTCTAAGGCTGCTGGATGGGGCTCCTTGACTAGGGGCTGTATATTGACCAATTAAGGCACTAGGAAATTGGGATGGGGCAGTCTGAAAGCCAGGCAGGAAGCTGCTAGTGGTCTGGCTTGTGCCTACATATTGAGAAGGTTGTTGGGCAAAGTCACTGGCAGGTCTAAGGCTGCTGGATGGGGCTCCTTGACTAGGGGCTGTATATTGACCAATTAAGGCACTAGGAAATTGGGATGGGGCAGTCTGAAAGCCAGGCAGGAAGCTGCTAGTGGTCTGGCTTGTGCCTACATATTGAGAAGGTTGTTGGGCAAAGTCACTGGCAGGTCTAAGGCTGCTGGATGGGGCTCCTTGACTAGGGGCTGTATATTGACCAATTAAGGCACTAGGAAATTGGGATGGGGCAGTCTGAAAGCCAGGCAGGAAGCTGCTAGTGGTCTGGCTTGTGCCTACATATTGAGAAGGTTGTTGGGCAAAGTCACTGGCAGGTCTAAGGCTGCTGGATGGGGCTCCTTGACTAGGGGCTGTATATTGACCAATTAAGGCACTAGGAAATTGGGATGGGGCAGTCTGAAAGCCAGTCTGGAAACTGCTAGCGGTCTGGCCTGTGCTTACAGGTTGAAAGCCAGACTGGGAACTGCTTTGTTGGGCAAAGTCACTGCCAGGTCTAAGGCTGCTGGATGGGGCTTTGTATTGACCAGTTGGGGCACTAGGAAATAAGGCACTCTGAAAGCCAGGCTGGAAACTGCTATAGGTTGGCCCTGTGCTTGAAGCTTGAGAAGGCATGCTCATATATGGGCTTCCACTTTGTTGAGCAAGGTCACTGACAGGCCTTACATTGTTCAATGTGACACTAGCACCTTGACCAGTTAGCAGTCTTGCCCTTAATTGTTGCAGGAAAGCACCTTGGGAAGGAGAAGTCAAGCTACCACCTAAAAGCTGAGGCTGGGAAGAGCTCAATGGCCTAGCCTGGGAAGCATGAACAAGTGGTTCCGGTGACCTTTGAGGTTGAGAAGGCAGAGAAATAGCTTGACTGCCTGAAGATGGTCTAGTCCAGATGATGTCCTGTTGCTGAGAGGTAGGAGTATACTGTCCAGAGAGGCCTTGAGCACTGGGTGCAGACTGAAGACTATCTAAAGAGTCCTGAAGGCGAACAGCATTCTTACTTGCCACAATGCCATTAGAGGAGCCAAGCAGCTGGGGTCGAGGTGCAGAACTACCAGAAGGATTTCCACTGGGTTTGGTTTCAGTGGTAGTGTCTTCTGAGGGTGGGAGAGGTACCCAATCTTTACTATAGACAAGTCCATCCTGTGCAGTGTCTTTAGTCCTGACTAATAGGGGTTGAAAAAGGAGAAACATCAGGAAAGCAAATCCAAAAACTTAAGATATTAAAACTTGATGTAGTCTTCAAACTTACCTACATAGCCGTCAGCACCAGTAAAGGCAAATATAGCAAATGAAAGCACGCAAAGCCTACAGAAAAAAAATAATAAATTCACATTTGCAAGAAAATAGCAGTAAGCTAACACCAGAACAACAAGCACTTTATGTACTAGGATTACCTTTGGCATCGCCAAGTCATGTTTGCCACCACAACTGCGCAGAAACCCTAGGCTCTCCAACACCTTCCTCCCAAGCATCAAACACAAACAGGAATAGCTGAAAGGTCTGCATGCCTGTCTTTTAAACCACCCCAATCAAGCTAGATCATTAACACCACCTGCTAGTGGGTCACATGACTGTTCATGTGACCTAGATTCCCTTCATCTGTGAAACCTTTAATTGGTTGATTCAATCTTACATTAAAACGTGTTTTTAAAACGTTGAGTTCAGTGCACTGAATAATCAGGGCCGCTGCTAAGGTTTTGGAGGCCCTAAGCATAACTGGTCAGGAAGTTTTTAACTTACACAAATATTGCACTGGACAAGTTTTTGTATAGAATGGCCACATACACTTTAAAAATGGTTAAACATGCGCAAGATTTAGCGCCTCCATGCATTTTTTGATTATTTATTTGACTGGAAAATGTCACATCTGGCAACAACCAACAGAGCAAACCAAGCCGTGCCATTTCAGGCAATAGGGGTGGGGGCATTATATTATGCACAAAAATAATAACGTGCCGCTTTTAAGTAGTAGAGTAGGTGCCCCATGCAATGTTTAAAGACAAAAAAGATGAGCGTATCATAAATAATTCACATTGGGTTTTAAATTTAATAATGTCATAATTTCAACACATTTCATTCTCAGTCAATTTGGCTCCCTGCAACTGCAAAATGGTTGAGGCCTAACGCTGGCTGCGTTGTCTGCGTATGCAGAGCAGCGGCCCTGTGAATAATAATCAGATAACTGCATAAAATGAGATCAATGTTTTGTTGGAGTTTGGAGTACTCAGATAACGATAAAATTTCAGCTTTACATGAGGCATAATATTAAAACTTCAAACTTCCTGCTGTGGCTTTTAAGAAACCCACTTTTGTCCCAGTGTCTGTCTTATCTGTGTTTTTTTTTGTGGGCATGCCCAGACCTAGAAAACTTAAAAGCTAGGAAAAAACTGAGTTACTGAGCTAAAATCCAGCTCTCTTTGTTCATTTTTTAAAAGCAGATGTATTATTATCTTAATCTGAAAATGAAAACTCAGAATGAATGCATTATTGTTTTATAATTATTTTTATTTTTGGATTATTATTGAGTCCATGTAAACACACTTAGTGATTTCCAACCTTGGCCCTGGACTATTCCCAGAAGTGACAAAATGACATTTGATTTATCTCCCAAATCTCCCACAAACACATTACCTCAGTCCTAAAACTTAAACCTATTTAAAGCCCCCAAGGCTGGCCACAACAAAAGTGTCCAATTAAAAAAACAAAATAGGGTAATTTTAAGCTAAACCTAAAGGTAATGAACAACCACCTATGGCTAAAATACTTGCATTTGCTGGAAGCTCTTTGTTCACATTACAACAATTGAATTCCAATTTGACCATTTACATATACATATCCGATTTAGGACCAAATGTGAAAGTGACACAAATCTGATTTGAAAAAGATCGGATTTGGCATGTTCACACAGCAAATATCAGTTCTGAGCTACATTGAGCAAAAAATCATATGAGAACACAACCTCTGATAGTCAATGCGACCTATTGGCGTGTGTGCTTCTCCGCCATTTAATCTGAAGAGGACAAGCCCCGACACACATTTAACATAAAGTATTAGTTCACCCAGCTCTGTTTCTATTTCTATTACGTCGTGAAAACTAAAAAAACATTCCACTTGATCGATAGGAGAATACACATAACACTGAAAGTCCACTCCCAGTTTTCCAGGTTGCATAGGACAACTTACCTCAGTGCAATCGATGCACAGACAGTAAAGGTGCAGGCTGTTAGAAACTGGAGGAGGTACCGTCAGCCCCATTGCATCCTTATACTGTCCAGCTTATGCTAAAACCATATTTTTTTTATGCATGCCATCTTAATTAACCCTAGACCATGACTTTTCTTCAAAATTCTTCTGTAACCCTGTTCAAGGCTACAAGTGGTTAAAATGGTCATGTCTTAAAGCTAATGCTCTAATGCTTATGTCTAATTTTGTGCTGGTTCGTTATAATCAGAAATTGATGGCAATTACTATAAAAACAAACAAATATATATATATATATATATATATATATATATATATATATATATATATATATATATATATATATATATATATATATATATATATATAAAGGGTAACTTAGCGATTGCTGTGAAGCTAACAGAGTAATTGTCTGTGTCTTAAACTGGAAGTAGCTACGTGACTTGATGCTATTAGCATTTCCGCCCAATGAAACTGATCTCTATATTATTAAACTTCGATGCAATTAGACTGCCTTAGAATTTCCCAGCATTACTAATGTTTCAGACTCAGCAAACTAAACAGGCTATATTAGCAGCTATGCTATTTTTAGCTTATGCTATAGCTTTTCTGGTGAAAGAAAGCAGCCCTTCATATAGCCATAACATGGTTTGATATTTGATTTTATTTGTTCGTTTTATTGAGTACGTATTTTATATAGGCTATTTCAGCCTCAGCAGCCCATTCATCACACACACAGGGCATGGTTTACTGTTCCACGACTGGGCTAAAAGTGTTTGATAAGAAATTAACCCACTGACTGAATCATAACTCGCTGTTATGAATCACCAATTACAGTGAGGGAAACGAGTACTCATACGCTGGACGTATTTGTAAACGATTCTAAATTGCTCCCATGGCTCCGGTTTGATGCCGAGACGAGTGGGTGTGTTAATGTTGTGTAATATGTCCTCGCCTTTGATATTTTGATATGCAGGGCTAATGCAGCCCATCTGCTCGCTCTCCGCCCAGAAGCAGCCACCTGTAATGACTGGATTCTCAAGGTCATCGGCTGAGAGCTACAGTCATTAATCACACAGCAAACACTGGCCACACACCCTTCCATCCACGTCGTCTTATTACTGACCAGAGCTGCGGCTGGAAATTACAATCGTAATTGTTTCTGAATTGAATTTATTTCAGTTCAGTCAGTAAGAGTAGTATCAATAAAAATATTAATATCCCAATAGCAGGTAAATTAGAGTACAGTAATGTTATTTTTTGGCCTAAATCGAGTATTTGGGACATTCCAGGATTTTGGTACATTTCCTGTCCCACCACTTAATTTTCAAATGTACATATCCAAAATATCTACATGACTATTGTTTGTGAAAAATGTAAAATTTGGTGGAAAAATAAGCTCCTTAGATATTATTCAAAAGACCGAATACCTTTGGACCACCTCAAAAAATGGCCGTTTTCTCTTGTCCCACAAATTGGGTGACCAACTCCTTTGGCAAATTTAACAATTAAAATAAGCTCTAAATAAATGACTTCCTCTCGTATATTGTTGATATGCATCTCCTTTACTTATGAAAAAAACTTATTTGGTCTACATTGTTTTGCATGTTACCGTTTTTATGCTATTAAGTTGTGTCCCACAACATGCGCTCAACCCTGTTACCATAAGGATTTTTACCTTACAGAGAAAGAGTTAAAAATATTTGTCTGTTTTTTTACTGGCACAAAGGAAGTGACATCACAAGGACATTTTCTGCCCACATGGCAAGACCAAGAGTAAGTGCTCTAACAATTTTCAAGTTTTTTTTCCAAATATGTTTGTCCAAGTTGTGTGTGTCACTCAGTGAACGCAACCCTGTTACTCATACTGTAAGACTAATAATGAGTAGAGTCAAAATTTACTTTATATACTTATATAACCATGTTTGTCCTTGATCTTGTAAACATAGCTAAATTTTACAGTTAGCATCTGTTGCTGGGTTAAACCACAACTTAGCCTAGATTTGCAACCCTGTTACTCGCAACCCTGTTACTGTAAGTTACCAAATATATTGCATAATCTAATTAAAAAAACTGCTTTGATACCTGAGCTTGACGAATCAAAATTTTTGATAGTCTATTACCTGTATTTAATAAATATATGACTAAAAATAATCAAATTGAAGATCAAATTTTCAGAAGTGACCACCCCTGAAATGTACCAAAATCCTGTAATGTCCCATTTATTTATAAAATACTTATATTTATGTATTTTTTTTGTAAAAAAAAATACAGCAATTTACAAAAGAACAATATACAATTTTCTTTAACACTGAACATTTTAGCAATTTAACCATGTCATCAAAAATATCATTGTTCTGTATAAATAATTTGTTTTTTTTCTCTAGAATTCTCTAGAACTTTAAAAAAGTGTTGGCAGAAACTGAAAACGACAAAATATAAACATTTGAGTATCAAATATATATTTTCCAGGTTTTCATTTATTTTGCATAAATTAAATAGCCTAAATGTAATTATGTAATCTTTAAGAAAAAATGGCAATTACAAAACTACAACTTAAAACTTAAAAATGTATTGAACACTAAACATTTTAACATTCCCACCATCCATATCAACAAAGCGCACTACAATCTTTCCCAAACATAAATGTTGCAGCAATGGCCCTCAATGCTCTTTCTGACATTCGGTTAAGAAACGTCATGAAATTGCAATTACAATGCTTTGTACAGTGATTTTACTTAAAAAAATGGATGCAAATATAGCACCTAACCTTGCTGGAGTGCTTTAGCTGCAATGCTAACAGACACAGCAGTCAACCTTGTTTAGGTTTTAGTGTATTAGTTAGTTGCAATGTTAACAGCTGGCTGACTGGCAAATGCTGACTGAGCTTTTTCTGAGCTGGATTACTCGCGGATAGTTGATGATAGGCAGGAGTCCTGTGCATGTCTTCACACAGCCCTGTGGTTTTTGCTAGCCCTCTTTTCTGTTGATAGCTTTAAGCTAATATCTTTTTGGCTGTACAGCTGAAACACTGCAATATGACTTCAAATAAGCAAGTTATTGTTTAAAATGATATATACTTTTCACTTATACAGAAAGTGTTTTGTTTTTGGCTGTTTGGCTTGTAAGCGCTGCATTGTTGCTAGGTTACCTGTATGTGGTGGAGTAATACATGGAGAGCTATGAACAATCTAAAATTTTTATTTACCCCTGAACATTTTTGACATTTGCTGGTTGCATTTTAATCGAGTTATCAAACATTTCATTGCTCTGTATAAATTATTTGGTTTTATTTTTTATTTGGAGTTCTCTAGAAATTTAAAAAGTATTGGCAGAACTGAAACTAAAAAAATACAAACATTTGAGTATCAAATACATTTTTTTTTTGGCCACTTTTAGCCAATGTGTTTTGACCATTTTGCATAATGTTTGTTCTATCCCCAAACCAAACAGATCAACTGTATCTTTACCAAATTAAATTCATAACTGTCTCTCCGCCTGTCTCTCTCTCTCTCTTCCCTTGACACACACACATACTGGTACAGTATTCAGCAATCAGGTACTACAGGCACTTCCTCCTGACCTCTGGCTCGCCACATCAAGGTTAACAATTAAATACGAGGACGTTCTCAGTGTAATTACAGATGCATCAGTGGCAGCCGAACAGGCGAGATGGATTTAATTTGACTTTGATTTCTGCACACATTTCCCATTTCCATGCAAATTCCACTGCAGTGCGTTTCACTGTTAGCCACGGGCGTCAATAACCTCAGCCAATTCCCTGATATTGCAGTTGACCGAAATTAGCTTAGATTGTCCTCACTGGAGGGGGCGTACGATAACACACACACTCAATGATATTGAACTCAATTCTATAATTAAACCATATTCTCTTATTGTTGATCTTCTGTCGATTTTGTATTTGCTTTATTTCATGGTTTATTAATTTGACCTATCTACGCAACCTTATATCTGGTATATCTCCCGGTTCAGGCCTGGCATTAGGCATAAGGGTCAAAAGGGGCATGTTTATCTTTTTTTGTCGAATAGATGCAACTCTAAAATAGCTAAATACATTCAGTTGAAGGGGTGAAGGGGTTGAAACAACGTTGAATCAACATAATGTCCTCAACCCTCTGCCTTTTGAATCAGCATTTTACATTTCATCACCAAATAATTTCATTTCTCCATCCAAACGGTTGGATGGAGGAATGAAATAGTGTTTTACTTCTATTTCCAGTAACTGCTTTTTAATTTAACACCAATTTTTCACCATACCTGTGGGTATGTTCATGTTCTATTTGTTTTACTGTTTTAGTGTTTTTGAGATCAGATGTTCAATCAGATATTGGTAAAGGTGGGTATCATCCTTTATACTCAGATTTTCTGCAGTGATATAAGTTTATTATTAACATCTCATTTTAGTGAACTACGGTCTATTAAAGGTTAAACGTATGACGTTGAAACAACGTTGCTATATCAACATTGATTCACTTTTCAAAATCAGCATTGATTCAACCATAACCATCAACGTTAATTCAACGTTGAAACGCCAGCTGGGTTGGGACAGTTTTAGGGCCAAACAAGGATTAGGACTATACAGCCATTTCAATTGAGTCTACAACTAAACTTAATTTGTGTCTGGGAAACAGATTCATAGTGTATATATATCGTTGCTGTCCAATGAAAAACAAGTGTATCCATTTTTGTGGATTTCTAGTTTGCTACATAATTTAAACACACAAACTGCTCTTTAAACTGTGTCAAAAGTTCTTTTTGAATGACCCAATAGAAATTCTTACAAATTATTCTCTCATGTTTTTTTTGTTTTTTTTTTAGTTTTGGCAATGTTAGCTGGGAACATAATGGGAGAAATGTTCTAATAATGTTTTAATGCAAACCAATACTGTGTTACACGTTTTCAGAACATTCTGGGAACATTATTTCTCTAATGTTAAAGCAAGCTTACCTTTTTGAATCTTTTCAAAACATTGTTAAATGTACTCTGTTGGCTGCTTTCTGGTACGGCAGGGGTCGGCAATTAGGTTTGATATTTTTCAAGCCATTCTGTTTTTCAAAAATTTGTTTTGGAAAATGAAGTGTAATGGGATGGAGTGCTACAGACTAGTAGCTCTTTAGCCCAGAGTTGTTGAACCCAACTGCAGAACAGTTGATCTCAAAGCAGGTAAACCGAAGAAGAAAGGATAAATAAATAAATAAATAAACACTCCATTCCACACGCGGGATCAAACCTGTGTCGTCAGGGTCGTGGTATCGTACACTATCGCTGCCCTGGCTAGTGAATTGGGACACAGCCGGGAAAAAACATGCTTATAAGGAGATAGGGAGCCCAAGAACGGGTGGAAAAATGAGAACGGGTGGAAACTAAAGTCACGCACGAACGTGACAGAAAGAGACGGGAGGATTGTAAACAAAAGCTCACCAGAGAAGCATTTTATTTATAACACCCCTGTGTTACGGCCTCACCCTAGATTAGGCTGCAACACTGCAGTCTATGAGATGCTATATACAAGTTTATCATTGTTATTATTATTATTATAGTGCCCACCAGTTTTATCATCCTCACCAGACTGCAGCAGCAGCGAGCACCTGGACGACTCCATCGTTAACGGGCTATTCCGTGAAACGGTGAGGTAGATCACTACTACTTTACGGAACGGGGGAATGAGCTGAGGTGCTTTACTGCTAACATCAAACAAAATTGAACGCCGCTCGAGCAAATAGAGATTTTATTATATGGATGACCTTCCCTTGAGATGTTGTGTTTGGTGATTGTGTGCAGGCCTGCAGGCTCACAAACACACAGATTCACATACTGAAGTAATCAGCTCCCTGCGGTAGCTACTGTAGCAGCCCAGCAAAGATAGCAGCACTCGGACAACACAGCTTTCTTATTTTCTTGTAATCTAGAATCTAAAATTAATGCCTTCTAAGAGTCTTCTGCCTTTTGAGTACACTGTATTCTCCTGAGATGTAATTTTTCATATCTATTGTTTTATCATAGTGACCATGGGGTATTGCTTGGTTAATGAAATTTAGGGTTTATGTAATTGTATTGTCTTCAATTTTTGTGGATATCTGTCAAGATTTGGATTAAGACACCATCATCCATCATTCCAGAGAACACAGTTCCTTGGCTGCTCCACAGATCTCTAAACAAGGCCTGGCAATAGGCGTAAGGATCAAAACGGTCATATTTATCTGCTCTAGAGAGTCTGGATTTAATGGAAATACTTCTATACAGGGAATAGACAAGCTGTGCTTTTGTTGGAGGGGTTTTCAAAAATATTTGCACATATTGGGACACTTTTAGGGCCAAAAAAGTGTTAGGATGAGTCTTGGACTACATAACATTTTGAAAGGTGTCTACAACCAAGCTTTATTCCTGTCTGGGAAACAAATCTATAGTGTATATTGTCACTCTCCAATGAAAAACAAGTATCTCCATTTTTGTCGATTTTTAGTTTACTACATAATTTGAAGACATAAACTGTCATTTAAACTGTGTCAAAATTTCCAGATGAATGGCTCAATAGAAATTCTCCAAAATGACCTGAATTAAACTCTTTTTACATTGAATTCCATTGACTCCAATTCCATTGCTTATATGAGAACTTTACAGCTCTGGAGAAAAATAGGAGACCACTTCAGTTTCTGAATCAGTTTCTCTGATTTTGCTATTTATAGGTTTATGTTTGACTAAAATTAACATTTTTGTTTTATTCTAGAAACTACGAACAACATCTCTCCCAAATTCAAAATAAAAATATTGTCATTTAGAGCATTTATTTGCAGAAAATGAGAAATGTCTGAAATAACAAAAAAGATGCAGAGCTTTCAGACCTCAAATAATACAAAGAAAACAAGTTCATATTAATAAAGTTTTAAGAGTTCAGAAATCAATATTTGGTGGAATAACCCTGGTTTTTAATCACAGTTTTTTTTTCATGCATCTTGGCATCATGTTCTCCTCCACTAGTCTTACACACTGCTTTTGGATAACTTTATGCCTGCACTCCTGGTGCTAAAATTCAAGCAGTTCAGTTTGGTTTGATGGCTTGTGATCATCCATCTTCCTCTTGATTATATTCCAGAGGTTTTCGATTTGGTCAAATCAGAGAAACTCATCTGTTTTAAGTGGTGTCTTATTTTTTTTATTTTTTTCCAGTGCTGTATGTTACTTATATAAGATATAAGATAGATGTAGTGTTGTAGTGATAATGCTAGTTCATTTTCAACTTCATCAAATCAAGACTCCGTGGATTCGTTGCCTCATTGCTTCTTCCATCTTCATCTTCTCTTTTAGCATTTCGCTAACCACGCTTTAGCTTCGAATCCATCGTTCATCCTCCTTCACGCTCCATATCTCGATATGACAATGACACATTATCAGCAGACAGTACTATTAGCGCTAATTGACGCTGTGCCGCAGCTTTGCCTCTGTTGGCTCGAGCCTGGACGCTTTGTACGCGAAGACAATCCAGGAAAATTAGGTTAGCCTAGCCTAGCCATTCAGCAGGCGAGGGACTGTGTGGGCTGCGGCTTATTGAGAGAAAATGGAATGTGTCCGGACACATATCCACAGCAGCCGAGGCCGAGGGGTGAAAATAGGATTTGTCAGTGTCACGGGAATAGACGTATTCATCATCGCTAGCCGACTGTCATCACAGCCTCGCTCGCGCGGGTGCATGCGCCACGGTTTAACGCGAACGGACCAGGCTTTAGCCGTTCCTGCGCTCTGAGGAAATTTGGGATTATCCGTTCCTGGCCTTGTTTCTCTCGGCTGTCAAAGGTCATAAAAATGGGTTTACGTTACCATTGTATTTGCTGCTCAGGCTTGGTTTAACGGGGCTATTTTTGAGGCCCATAATGGAGAACAAATATGAAGCAAAGCCAGCTTAATCAATTTATAAATAAAGAGCAGTTTGAGCCATAACATTCTTTGTTAGGTTGGAAAATGTATTAAATTCAATTCAATTATATCATATTTATATGGCGCTTTTTACAACAGTAGTTGTCACAAAGCAGCTTTACGGAAAGAAAAACAGCACCACAGAGATGCCAGTTATTGTGGTGACCACAGTGGCAAAGAAAAACTCCCTTATATTAAGAGGAAGAAACCTTAGGAGGAACCAAGACTCAGTCAGAGGAACATAAACCACTTGAGTCGACCAGCAAAACAACAGTACAGAGAAACATATTGGTGTAAAGAAGCTCAAAATAAGTAAAATTATCATAGTGTTACTGATAGCCTGCAGGGGTGGCTTCATTTAATGCTAAATAATAATTTGGCCTAATCCAGGTTTTGGTCAGGAACAGAACATTGAATTTCTAAAAAAAATATATATGATTTAATTCACATTCATAACAGCTTTTGAGAGATCTTATATTTAGTAAACCAATTTTAGGTTTTAAGTACTAGTGCCACTAGTGCAGTCTAGATATGGTTGTTTACTATAAGTTATTACAAGTTATTTAGGTTGACTGTTCGAATTTTTCAATGTTTTTCTTTGATTCAGAGAAAGATGCAGAGTTTCAGACCTCAAATATAATGCAAAGAAAACAAGTTCATATTCTTAAAGTTTTAAGAGTTCAGAAATCAATATTTGGTGGAATAAACCTGGTTTTCATGCATCATCATCATAGTTTTTATGCATCTTGACATGTTCTCCTCCATCAGGCTTACACACAGCTTTTGGATAAGTGTATGACTCCTGGTGCAAAAATTCAAGCAGTTCAGTTTGGTTTGATGGCTTTTGATCATCCATCTTCCTCTTGATTATATGTTTTTGTTTGTTTTGGGGGACAGACAAAGTATGAATTGTCAGTAGCTTGTTACACAACTATGCCAAATAACTAAACAAAATCTAATCTAATGCCTAATCATCATTTAAACACATCAGCATACTCTTACATTATGTGACTATTTTTTTTTCATGAATGAACCAAAAGTAAAAGTCTAAAAGTAAAGTCTCTTCTCAGTAAAATCTCATTAGTAGTCCAATCAGCATGTTTATATGCACTTGAGTAATTGGGACACACTACTTTTTTTGCAATAGACCAGCCAGTAGAAGCAGCTCACATAAGCATGTAATGTAGACATTAAACCTTCTGCATGCAATTATATGATCCTAGGATTAAACAAAGTCTAAAATATATCTTAATTAGATGTTTTAAGATTGTATTCCATGTAATTTTGGGACATCCTATTGGTCCATTCAGCACACACCTACTTAAACACAGTCATGTCAACATTTTTCAGTTAGGTGAAGTTTGCCTGCTAGCTATCATGGTATGATGTTCGATTATAGTTTCCTTTTTAATTTGACATCTTATACCTCATTTTACACAAGTTCAGCTTGTGCTAAATGACAAAAACGAGAACATGCTAGTTCATGCTTAACTGTGATAGAAAAACAAAACTCATTATTTGAAAGTTCTTACTTCTCTATCATCTGCTGACTTGCACTGGAGAGTAGGTACAGATCCCTCCCTCAAACGAAGTCTGCTGGCTAATCGTGCAGTGTCCAAACAAGTAACAGAAATGGGGTTTCTTCAACTGATCTAGTGGGTGGGGCTCTGGTGGGGGTTGAGGCTCGGGTGGGGTTGGTGCCAGGGTGGTTCTATGCATGTTTTCTTATTGTGACGTCACTATAAAGGACAAGCCATCCAAATGATTGCTGACATCAAACTCTTTGTTTCATTTTTGGAGGATTTATAGGGGCAGTTTTGTGGAAGCGGAAACATCACATGAGTGGTAGTTCCACAGGCTTCAGCTGTAGGGCCATAAAACTGATGTACTCTACTTATGAGAGTGAAGAACTTAAATACAGCCAGTACTGCAAATAGCTGCTGCAAGGTAATCTGGCATAGTATCACATACCACAGTTCCAGAGAACCACTGAAATATGTAGCTGATTGGCTCTGTGGAAGAGCTGATTGCATGCTGATTGGTGGCTACTAGCTTTCATTCATTAGAAGCAACACCAGCTCATATGGTTAATCTATTATGTCCTTTAACGTCCATACGCTCTTCACCCACGGTGAGTAACAGATCGAAGGTCATTGTGTGTCCAGCCTTTGTGCGACTGGTTATCTCACTGGACACGGTGGACTCCGGCTGACCGTGAGCACCTTGAGCACCCTTTCTGTGGGTAATTGAAACGTGTAGACAAAAGCCAAAGGGCTTCGGGCAGAGAGAGCATCGCCCTACTATTGAGGACCTGAATGGACTTTTGCCACTGAATGAATCCTGCAGATTAATTTCTGCAAGGCGATACAAAGCGTATAGAAGTGCGGGAGAGGAGTGGAACTGATACATGCTGTATGAAGACAGTCGAATCGAGACCTAAAGCGGAACAAAAGCATACAGAATATAGAGAGGAAGAGAGTCAATTACTGCTATTAATTATAACGGGCATGGATCAAATACTGCGCTTCAGATCAAAACCTTTTACTATTCAGACTGTCGACATGAAATAGTTTGAGAAAAGAAGACTAGACTGCAGGCTCCAGAGCATTCACACATCATTTGTTATTTAATTACAGTTTAATTAGAACCAATTTGCAGTCTGTTTGTAGGAATCGTCTTGACACAGATCATTTTATACAAGGAAATTAATCAAATCCCGGAATGGCAAAATACACAAAAATGCAGTCATGGCTTGGTTGCTCAATTTTAATGCTGTGTCAGTCAGATCTATCTCCTAAAAAGAGAGTATTCTGCTTCTTTTTGAGCTGGTTTACCATCTCAGTTTCTTAGAAGTTTGACTATAAGTAGTTTAAGGTGTTGATTATGAAGTTTTACCTCGGGGGATGCTTGGGAATGCCCACTCCTGTAAGGAAGTTGGAGTTGGAGCAAAGCCTAAACATGGGACAGCATTTGATAGACATTCTATTGAAGAAGTTGTGGAAGCATTTATCAGTCCTCGATCCACCAGGACCTCGATCCTCGAGTCACCTGATTATTGGGAACATATATTAGAGGGCATTATAGCCCACAGTAGACAGTGCAGTGGGTTGTAATAATCATGAATCTTGGTGGCTGCCTAGAAATGTCCATGCAAACAGACGAGGGTCCATGGAACATGCATGAAGAATCTGAATCAAAATCATTCTGAATGTCCTTCACTTTGAGTTCTTCAGCTGGTTGGGGATGTTTCAGCCCTGATCTGCTCTCTAGTGGATATATCATTTATAAAACATTTTTGAAAGTTTGGAACATGGAGACTGAAGGCAGGGAAGGGCTGGAATTGGAGGTAGTGTCTGCTTGTGATAGGAAGCCAGTCCCATAGAAGGAGAGATAATGCCAATTAAGAGGTGTTTGCGTGTAGCCACAAAGTTTACACCATAGTCTACGAACCTTGCCAGAATTTACTCAACTATGCATTGTGCAACATGAACAGCAGCAGCTGTGATTGGTCAGCAGAACCGCCAACACAGTCCCACCTGTGCGACACATACACGCAGACACATGGATCCAGAAGTGTAATGACAGACAGCAGCATAGGGAGCTCGAGCAGACTATGAATTTTACCAGTCAGGTATTAAGGAGCAGTAAAGCCACTCTGCTGAAGTACAGCTTTATAGAGGAGTTTCAGTTTAGTTCTCCAGCACCGGGGCTGGAGTAGCATTAGCATTAGCCGCTAAGCACTATTTCCCTGTTGGGAAGGGGGAGTATTATCAGCCTGTAGCCTGCTCCTAACCTCAGCTAGCACTGCGCCGGAGAGAAATTTGTATAGATTAACAGTCAGCGCTCGTTTGACAGTTTGGTTTACTTAGCTTAGCTTTACCTAACTTAGTTAGCTTAGCCACCCACCAAGACCTGCAGAATTAGACGTTCCGTATAGTGTCTTTTAAAATGCACCTTATACCGGTGCGCCTTATGTATGAAAATAGACAAGAAAACAAACGTTTATTGCTGGGGCGCCTTATAATACGATGCAACTTATAATACGGGAAAAATATGGGAATTAAAGTTTTAAGTTTTAAATGTAAAATTTGATAAGAAATTTGACCAGGTTTCTGTCTGGACTGACTGTAAAAACCTTTGACTGGGATTTCTGCCATCCTGTTTTTAATCAATCGAGCAGTTTGTCTAAAAAAACATTTAAAAAATTAATGCATCATGGTGCAGAGGAGCAGAAATGTTTTCTCTGCGTCCTCATATGTCCCCATATGAGGATGTAGGGTCTCAAAAAAAGTTTTTAATCATGCAAATCTAGTAAAGTTCGGGCAAAAGCATTATGGGAAATAATTGCAAAGGGAATCGATAGTTGCAGTTTTGCTAATAGTAACAATTTGAGTTGGGCTCTCAGTCATGTAATGTAGAGTAATGACAAACTGTCTTTAGATATGAGTGTTAGAGAGTTTAGTCTTCAGAGTCTTTTCAATGTCATCTACTGTACGTTTGGCGTAAAAATCAATCATACGAACCTACGACCAGAACTGGATGCAATTCCTTCTTTTTTTTCCTTTCCATATTTCCAAATTTTACGCTTAGTCTGTCAGCCCAATCCCGATTCTGACTGTCCTGTCAAGAGACCAGACCTACTGAACCATCTGCTAACTCTGTTTTTGTTCTGTTCCCTCAGGTGGACTGAGAAGGTTGAGAGACAAGGAGAAAGCAGAAGACAGAAAGACTCTGCCTCCCCCATATGGCCCGGAGCGGCCCGATCTCAGCTGGCCATCTTGACACAGCTGTAGCAGTGCACAAGCAATCACTCTGTGCATATCAATGACGGCTAATCAGATCCGACTAACGAATGACCAGGTGGGGAGGCGGATGGAGAGTGGCCAATAAGCGTGTTTGCTTATGGATTATTGTCCAGATTGGAGGTAGAGTAGATCTTGGACATCTCCGTTCTCCTTCAGCATGTTGACCTACATCTGGATGGACCTGGGAATTGGTATTGGCTTGTGCAAACAGCCAAGAGCTTTGTTGTACTAAGCCTTTCCCTGTATCACATCCGTAGATCTCACTGCAGATCTCACTGCGTCATTCTGCAGTTCATAAGATTGAGCCAGACAGTCCAAACTACATTTTCTGAAGCTGTGCATCCACAGAAAACCCATCTTTTCTTACACTGCCACTCAAATAGATCCACTTATATTGCCACAGTGTCAGAACACACCATTACTATCGAACCTGGGTAATGGCTCATTTGCAGGGCTAATCATTTTGCAGATCAATACAAATTGATGCCGAAGACTCATCATTGATCAGCCCATGGTATGCTAATCTCTATTAGCCATGAATGAGCATTCAAAGCAGCATCTGAATTGAGACTGATCGTAAACGGACAAGGAGGATAGATAATCACCATTGATTTTAGCTTTTTTTTACTGTGACAAAATCAGGACTTATCCTTTTCCCATTACTTCCACTTTAGCTTACAAGGTGATTCTCTACAGGTTTCACAAAACCCTACAGCATACAAAACGAACAGGCCTAACATTATGACCACCTCCTTGTTTCTACGTCCATTATTCACAGGATGCTGCAGGTGGACTTTTCTCCACGAGTCCAGTAGTGACACTAAGGTGTTTAAAAACTCCAGCAGCACTGCTGTGTTTGATCCATTCATACTGCTTGTGCTAAAGTAACTGTGATAGAAGCACAAAACTAATTATTTGAAAGTACTTACATCTCCCTCATCTGCTGACTTCATCAGCTATGGACAGTAGGTACAGATCCCTCAAAGTCTGCTAGCTAATCCTGCTTTGTACTGTCTGAGGTTCTCAAACAAAATGACAGAAATGGGGTTTCTTTAACTAAATCTAGTGGGTGGGGCTCTGGTGTGGGTTGATGGGTAACTGGTGGTGCCAGGGTGGTTTTATGCAGATTTTCTTTATTGTTACATCATGCCATGCAAATGGTGCATAGAACATGGACATGGAAGTGGAAATACCACAGTAGGAGTTCCACAGGCTATATCTATAGGGCCCAAAAAATGGGGGGAAAAAATGAGGTGTTCTGATGCTCTAAGCTGTTTTTATCTTAACTTCAAGTTTGGAAATGTTTATGAAACATAATCGAGTTGTGGTAAAATTTGATGTTTTATGACACACTGAATCAGTTGAGTTATGATTTCTGATGCATTAAATCATTTCTAAATCCCAGCCAAATTATGGTAGAATATGAGATTTTATGAAATGCTGAATCATTCTCAAATTGCAATTGAGTTGTGGGGAAGTTGGAGGTGTTAAAATGGACTGAATCTATCCTGAATCATAATTGAGATGTGCTGATGTTTGAGGTTTTATAATTGACTAAATCAATCCCAAATAATAAATGAGTTGTGGTAAAGTCTGAGGTTTAATAATGGACTAAATCTATCCCAAATCATAATTGAGTTGTGGTGAAGTCCATGGTTTTATAATGGTCTACATGTATCCCAAATCATAATTGAGTTGTAAAGTTTGTGATTTTAAAAGGAACTAAACCATTCCCAAATAACAATTGAGTTATGGTGACATTTAAGGTTCAAAAATGGACTAAACCATTCAGACATAATTGAGTTGGGGTGAAGTTTGAGGTTTTATTAAGGATTATCATTTATGAATCATAATTGAGTTATGGTGAAGTTCAAGGCTTTCTAATTCACTAAATTAATCATTGTGTTGTGGTAATTTTGAGGTTTTATGAATAATTTCTTAAAATAATCAAATATTGGTGGAAGGTCTGATTTTATGAAGCAGCTAATGACTTCATAATCATAATTACAAATTGTAAAATTATATTATATTATAATGCACTGCATTGTGTTTCACAAAAACAATGTAATCGCAGACTGACCTGCTGCAGTACTGCATGGTGTTGTTGCTGCATTGGTTCTTGCGTTGTATCTCCTCTTCTTATCTTAAATGGAATTCCTCCTGGTGCGAGGACTCCCCCCGTTGCCGTGGTTACTCGTGCTGCGGGGGCTTAATGTTGTGTGAGATGCACACATGCAGTGGGCTTCACACACTGTTTGCAGAGCACTGTCGAGGGGCGCAGGGATACAGCGAGCGTGTGCCGGACCAGTTCTTCCATTACCTCTTGGCAGTGCTGAACACACACCTTAAGATCGTGGTCAACTGAGGGGGATAATTGGATTTAGACGTGCTGTAGCTGCGGGTCAAACAAATCATCAGCTTTGGGAGGGGGAGTCTCAAAGCAAGGCTACTTTTTGGTTCACCAGATGGCTGTAATATGGCAAAAAGATGTGGACAACTGGACGCTTCATTCCAGAACCATGAGCATTAGTTTGGAGTCGGTCCCACTTCTCGGCAGCAACCGCCTTTAGTACTTTAGAGGCTAGAATAAAAAAAAACACCTTGAGCTTAGATACTAAAGTGACAGTATTCACCTAGTGCACTTAACCTGAATGTCACTCAGTGATGAGTTCAGTTTTTAATAAGTGTGGAAGAGGTGGATTCTGTCATTTGGACACAGATAGCGATTTTCACCGACGTGGAACCGGTGTTGTGCCAAATTTAGTACATTTGGCTTTAACTTTTTTTTAGAAAATGAAAATACCCAAGATGCTGTTCTAAGCTACACTGACTGCTAAGAAACAATGAAAAATAGTCATGTTACCTGCAGCCTCTCACATGAGGGAGTACTTTTCCTGGCGGGGGTGCTAAATTCAGCACCATAGTAGTGCTGAATCTGCACCCCCACCATGAAAAGCACCCACTCTCGTCTTCAAGATAAAAGCGCTTTTACTTTACTTAAAAATACGTGCAGAGAGAGGGTGCTTTTCCTGGCGGGGGTGCTGATTTTGGCACAACAGGGGCACAATTCTGGTTCTTGAACCAATTCGCCGAAAGTAGGTTCCGGAGCCAGGAGCGTTCAGGGGGATCTGAAGAATACTACGTTCTTCAGCACGAACTGTGACGACATCTGTGGGCATGTCTGTTTGCTTTTGTTCACCACCGCCGTGCAACACCCTCTGACGTTTTGAAGGGTCCACTAAAACTGGTGGAAACGCAAGCTGGTTTGCTAAAAAGCACCACGATTATTATAAGCCCAAACAGAACTGGTTCAAGAACCAGAGCTCTTTTGGTGGAAAAGCACTAACAGTGGGAAATTCGTTTCATCTACTTGGTGCCAGCACAGAGGAAAGCCTGGATGTCTGTCTTCCATGGGTTTTCTTAAAGAATAGTGGGTCAAGCAGAGCTGTACTGGAAGCTCCAACAGCTTTTGGGATAAATCTGTTTTTGACCATACCATTCAAATATGCAAACACAACAAAAAATATATGCATATGCTTTGGATTTCTCATTCCAGAATGTGTGAAGTTATGCTGGGCGGTATACCAGAGGAGAAATTAAAATCGGTATGCATTTTTCACATACCACAACACTGCTATAGGCTAACCCTAGCCAGTTAGCATAACAAGCTAATACACTGGAGTTATCAAAGCTCAGCACTGTGGCATCAACATTTCTTCCTGCCTGGATAAAAATGAGAACGGCACTTTATCTAAGGAGCTCCTGCTGCTGTTTCTCGCTGTATGAATGCTTGATACGTGTAAAATAGAAAAACAACATTTAAAAGCAATTATGTACTCAAAAAGAGATGAATGGAATTGCGCAATCAATCCACAGCTCTGAGAAAAGTTTTTCTCATCCCCTAGCCCAGTGATAAAAGTGATAAGTTATAAAACTCCCTAAAACTCTGGATATGGGGTGGAAAAAAAATCTTTAAGAGCAGTAACTATTATAACGCTTTTAAATATATTAATATTGCAGCTTAAAGGACACTGAACCAAATTATTTCTTAACTGGAAAAAGAAGGTAATTACGGCTGATTCTAATAGAGGTTTGGAGAAATATCTATGTGAATCCTTGCATTTTAAATATTTTTGAAGAATTTATACTGTTTAAGGGACTATTTAAAATATTTAGCTCTGTAACGGAAACCGTGTTAAAGTTGTTGGCTTCTCTCTTTTTAAGGTTTATTGTTTATATTCTTCAGCTGTTTTTCTGCTAATTAAGTCTGATTTCTTAATAGATTTTGTCATTTTTCACCCTCCCCCAAATAAATAAAATAAAACAATAAAAACAGCTAAAAGAAATAACCCAAGAATTCTACTACCAACAAATCAAGGACACACTTGATTAGCAATAATGGCCAAACGTGTAATTTTTGAAGAAAATCTGCTCCAGTAGGCCATTTTCTGTACTGTATTACATACAGGCGACATGTGACAATTAAAAATACAATGTATACACAAAATAAATGAGAAAAAAATCCAAATGATTAAAAAGTAGGATGCATATAATATTGTTACAGATGGCTACATTTCATGGCAGAAGTATAACATAACATGGTGTTTCATTACAGCAAGGAGTTTCAGGTACAAGCCATTTCCATTGTTGCTGATCTAAAATCAGCCCCCTTTTTCATGTAAACACCACACTTCAAAAATTAAAGGAGCTTTAAATGTTTTTTTTTTTGAGAATGGCATAGAAGAACCAGATTCCTACAGTTCCTTTAAAGGTTTTAAAAAAGCCTTGTGGCTAATTCAGAAAAATAACGTGGTTCTTCTATGGTATCGCTCAAAAAAACATTTATAGCACCTTTAATTTCAGCTTTAGGAAGTGTAGCCTTAACCATTACAATACAAACTAAATGTACTGACCCCAAGTTTAGCCAAAAAGGGCAAATGTATACAAGCATTAATGTCGGTTCTGGTCTGGGTTCACAATACATGACTTTTGGAGGAATCAGATCATTGTGCCATTTACACTACAAAATAATATTTCACCAGGAGAAACACACAAATAAGCCTAATTTCTCTCTAAATTCACACTTTGACAAGAAAACATGCAAGAACTGATGCAATGCCATGCTACAGAACATTAGTTTTTCTAACATCCATCAGAAATAAGCAACAGAATTTGCAGAATTTACAGCAAAAAAAGAAAAGAAAAGAAAAAGCAAATTAGCAAATGAAACTACTTTACAAGCATTCATTTTGGAAAGAAAAACTAATTTCAGAAGTTTTAGAAGAGTTCTTGTCTGTGTTTTCCTGACATAGCGGGATGTTTTGAGAGCAGATAGTCAGTGTGTGTGTGTATTTGTGTTCCTCCTGGTGAAAGATCTAGAAATTTGTGATGCCGTGTCACGGATCAGTCGTGAAGTGTGCAAACCACAATTGCCTTAAAGGAAAACTCTGGGTGTAGTAAAACATGATAAAAAGTACTTACCTTTGTTGAATAGCCTTCTCTTCTACAGAGCCTTCGCTTCCTGAGATACAGTAATTAGCAGCCGGCTATGCGGAGTCTATGTATACAGATCTATGTTACTATCAGTACAGTGATGGGGTTCTCGGAGCTGAAGCTAGCGTTATAGGACGTAAAGAGTGGTTTTTAATAAGGTTCTTGTGCACTTTTTAAGTTGTTAATGCCTCGTTTTAAATGTCAGGGCTTCTGGGATTCTACCAAGGAGGTGTGGAGCTACTTTTAAAATGGATAATGGTGTAAAAAGCGAATTATCAGGGCAAAATATGCCTCGGTACGGCTGTTGTACAGAAGTACTGTATCTCAGGAAGCTGTAGAAGAGCGGTGGAGTGCTATTTAACAAAGGTAAATGCTTTTTAACACGTTTTACTACACCAAAAAGTAAATTTTACACCGGGGTTCTCCTTTAAAGATTCAAAATTACATATTCCTCACCCTCTCTTGCACACTAGCTGCCTGTATAGAAGTCACCATTAGGTCCAAATATTTAATCTGCTAGCTAGATATTTGTCTCAGATCGCGTCTTTCAGGTTTTTACACACAGCAACAGGGCGAAAAGTTATTTGCCTCAAATTTTAGGCTTCTTTCAGACCTAAAATCATGTACTGTGAACCCAGCTTTACTAGATTACTGGATTCACGCTTGGTTAGATCATTAAAAAAAGGATACGAACAACCAGCTCTCTGAAAACTGGCATAGATGAATCAATCAAAGGCTGCTGATTTGCTACAGCATGATGCTCCTGGAAAGCTTATTGTCTAGTCTTTTCAGTGCTTTGCAATGGTACATCCAAACCCGCTGAATTCACCAACTGATCAGTGTCGAAGATTTCAGATTGAAATTTGATTGACGTCCTACATTTCATAACAAAAGCAACACTGCTAATTTCGCAAGAGAAAAAAAATAAAAAATTAAAGTAAAAAACAAAATAACAAGGCAGAGGCAGCATGTTAAATGTCAAAATCATGTCAAAACTCATTAATAGAGGCATACATCTTTTTCTCAATAGCAACAGAGCTACAAATTCCTACAAAAAAAAAAAAAATCACCCCGACAAAAACAGGGTTTGAGTGTAACAGAAAAAAGCAATAAAACAACAGCAATGGGCCCGGCTGCTGAAATGCTGATTATGACCCATTCTGAAAATTCCAAATTCCCATGAGTGGATGAATGAATGGAACTGAACTGGATGATCCACATCTCCATTAAAAAGTCATGATTGGTGGAGCTGTGGTGGTCATCCAAACTATCTGATGCCTTGTGGGAGCTTTCGAAAGTGAAAATCACAAAAAAAAAGAGAAATAGCCCAGAAAGAAAAAGCGTGAAGCTCAAATCTGATTAGCTGCATATTTGTTGTATGACTTGAATGATGTAGCGACTCCGTTGTATGTGGTGAATCCGAGGCGAATCCAGGTGTGAGCTTGAGTGCGAGTCCAGTTGCAGCCAGTCTTCCTTCTGAAGGCCAGGTATATATTTGTATATTTGCCCTTACGTCAAACTTCCAATTGTGATCCACCACTCATCCACCTTCTGCTGGGCCTTTAGGAGTTGTGTGTCAAAAGAAAGTCAAATACATAATCTTTTAAAAGTTTGCTTCTCTCATTTCTTTTCACAGGAAACAAAATGAACGAATGAAAGAAAAATGATTAAAGACAATAAAGTTTTCATATCCGCTGTAGTTGTCTGTATCGTCCCCTCACTCATCCTGCAAACCCATAATAATATTTTTGTTGCTTTTTTTTCCTTAAAAAATGTATAGATACATAGAAAACGAGAAGAACGCCACCCAGGCTTCATGTGAAAAGAGTCTCTGTCTCTGAAGAACCTGGAGGGGGGCAGCGACGACGACAGTCTGTCTGGCAGCTGAGACACAGACGTGTGTGTGGTTTTTTGTGTGTGTATGTCTATGTCTGTATGTATGTGTGTATTTGTGAGGATGCAGAGCAGCAGAGTTATTCAGATTTGTGACAGTAAAGGTCTTTAAGTGCTTTGAGCTCCTCGATGAGGGTTTTGTTCTGGTTCTCCAGCACGGCCACGCGGTTCTCCAGACACTTGACGTACTCCTTCTTCTTCCGACGGCACTCCCGCGCTGCCTCCCTGTGGACAAAAGGCAGCATTGCAGTCAATCCAAAACTAAACAAATGAGATGTTTGACTCTGAAAGATTTCATAATTTTGTCATTCTTTAATTTACTAACACCCTTCATCCTAGTGTAAATCAGATGTCAGCGGTATAAAAACATCCACAAATTTACTATAATTAAAGATGAGATCAAGTTTCTGCAGTATTTTGTGTTTTTTCTACTGAAATGCCATTTTTTCTCGATAACTACAAATATGGTGTTAAATTACAGCTTAATGCAGAGGAATAGTTTATTGAAGATTGAATGACATGAAATTGCATATCATAGTGACCTTAATAATATGCAACACACATTTACTGTACGAATAAAATCGCTAATCCATATCCTTTTATTATGTTAATTTGGTGTTTATTAGGAAACATCATTAGATATGAAGATTAAACATACATTTTCAAACTCAATATTTTTTTCCAGAATTGGAACACATTAAATTTGGTCAGAATGATCAAGAAAAATAACATACTTTGTGGACACGTGGGAAGTGGATTGGTGACTGACTATCTAGTTTCAAAATGTAGTTAATTGGATGCAGAGTCCTTAATTGATTTAAAATCCATAAATTAAGCATAAATTAAATTTTAAACATTGACTTGATTAAGGTGAACTTTCTTACATAACAAAACTGTGTTCTAACTTTCTCACAATCTCCCTGTTTTTCAGTTAAAATATTACATAAGACCAATTGGTACTTTTTGGCAGTGTGGGCAGTGTGCCAAGTTCTGCTGGAAAATGAAATCCGCATCTCCATAAAAGTTAGCAGTCAGCAGAGCGAAGATTTAGTGGGAAAACAAAGCTGCACTGACTTGAGAGACACACAGTCCAAACTGCTTGAGGTCTAGTGTGACGTTTCCACCAATCAGTGATGGTTTGGAGAGACATGTCATCTGCTGGTGTGGATTCACTGTTTTATCCAGTTCAAAAACAGTGCAGTTTTGTTTTCCCACAAAGTCTTACAGCACTTCATGCTTCCCTCTGCTACTGACAACATTTATAGAGACGCAGATTTCTTTTCCAGCAGGACTTGGCACACTGCCAAAATATCTAATTGTCTTATATAATATTCTAATTCTGATTTTTGGGTCTCATTGGCTGTAAGTAATAATCATCAACAATAAAATAAATAAACGCTTAAAACAGATCACTGTGTTTAATACATCTATATAATATATGAGTTTCACCTTTTGAACTGAATTGTATTCATTGTTTTTAAGATGCACCTCTATGCTGTTTTAAAAGTAAAACCTTGAGTAGTAAAAACATCAGAAATCCTTTTTCTGGTTCGTACCTGTTCTTCATGAGGCGGACCTCCCTCTTGCGTGTGGCCTCCTCTGCCCCTCCCTGGCCAGACAGAACAGGAGAGGACGCCATAACCACCCCGGGAGCGATGGTGCTGGCAGCTGCAGTACGGATCTGGTATGCCTGGACATCCCCGGAGGCAGCTGAACAATGTGAAGGAGACATGCCATTAGAACTGCAGGCCTTTCTATATCTAGAACAGGGTGTATACACACAGTGCTAGTGTGGAAAAAGTGAATTTCTCTTTGGAGACCATTTAATTTACTAACAAACAGCATAATATTACACCAATAAAACAATTATGATCTTAGTTCTATTATGTAGTCTATAAAACCACCTATATATAACCTGAACTTTGTAACAGTACTCTCACAAAATATATATTTTTTGTTTGTACATCACACATTTAAGTCATTCTACTATGAAATATATAATGTTTTTCATTCCAGCTTACTTACAATATTGACAGGGTTCATACACTTTTAAACCAATAAAACATTTTCATGATTTCTTCACGACTTTTCTATGCCTGTAAGGCAAATTTTCATGACCATACAATTTTTAAAACAGCAGAGCCAAAAATAAACTAAAACTATAATTAAAACTGATTATACTAGGTCTAAAATGAATCAGATAAAAACTTTATTAATAAAATGTGTCAGATCCTGAGAACTCCATTGTGTAGGCTTATAATTACTGAATTAACTCTAAACTGACGTATTTGTTAGCTCAAATTATATTTTCTCCATCGATAAACTGAAATTTGTCGACCAAATTTCCATGACTTTTCCAAACTGTTTTTTTTTTCCCCAAAACTTATCCAGGCCTGGAAATTGGTATTTTCATTTGAATTCCATGCCTTTTCCAGGTTTTTCATGACCGTACCGACCCTGAATATAACTTAAAAGAAATTTCAGCAAATGGTTACATGTTGATAGTCAAACAAAGCACACACAAACACACTCAACAACAGAGACAAATGAACAAAAATCACTCTGAAGATTTCTCTCTCTAGTTCACATCGTGTGGTGAAAAATTCCCCCACAGTCACGCAGCTTGAAGGAAAAAACATGATGTAATCCTTATATAAAAAAAAGGTTCTAGGTTCCTGTTGGGCAATCTTAGTGTTTAATGCCGGGCACGGACCGAACTGGAAAACATGACCTCACAAAATAATCTTCTGAAGGAGAAGGAGGTACAGTACAGCATTCAGTGGTTAGAAGGAAAAAATACTGTTTATTAAAGCAGTTATTAACTAAACAGCTGTTTTTATTGTACTTAATACTATAATATATGTTCTCTGCCGTTTCCTTTCCGGGTTCCAATGACCCTTAATGTTTCTTACTTTTTTTTTTTCACTTTTTTTTAATCTGTGGATAACATGTAAAAATCTATATAGATGCAGTGATCCTTATTATAACTAGAGATGCCTTTCTGTCACCACCTTTGCTGTTTGGATTGTTGGAGGCCAAACTAGACAAACACTCAAGATTTTTTTTTTTTTTTTTTAATAACCGGGTTAAACTGAACCTCCTGAAGTCTGCTGATGCCAGTGTGCACTTGGGTCAGTGTCATGGGTGCTCACCTTGCACAACCACCTGGTTGCTGGGCACGAGGATCTGCTGGCCGTCGCTGGTCTGGGCGTATTGCAGAATTGTGGTGCCTGGCTGGGCGCCCGCCGCGTTGGTCATCGTCAGGGTCTGGAGTCCCTGAACCCCATCTGTTCCGTTATTGGCCAGCTGGATGGCCCCTCCCTGCGTGATGGCGACTGGAAGAGAAGCAGGAGGGGCATTAAGTGGGAATACGTACCTGCTGCAGAGGTTAATTATGCAACTAGTTATGGCTGGTTAAGGTTAAGCTTACAGTTAGTAGTGTGCTTTTCATTGGTTACTGGGTGGTACTTCCATGCATGCCAATACAAACTTTTGGGTACAACACAGACAAACAAATCATATTTAATATGACTTTAAAGTATTACAATGCATAAATTATTGAATTAATCTGACTGTCCTTAAATGTCTTAAAAATAATAAAAATAATTTAAAGACTTAAAATGTATTAAAAATACTGTCAATCATCAAAAAATAAAAAACAATTTCAAATTCACAGACTGGTATCTGCTACAGCAAAAGAGAACAATTTAATGTACCTTGTCTTTTTCTTTTAATTAGATTCAACTGTACAGAACTTTTGGTTAATACATATTATAGACATGAAAAGGTAAAATTGTGTTTTTATTATTAAGTAAGTACACAAAATGATTAAAACTGTACAAATCTTTGTTATTCTTCAAAAGCCTCTCTATATATCTCTAAAGCAGCAACAGAAGAAGAAAAAAAAAGTCTCAATTTCCAATGGAAGTCATTGTAGAAAGAGCAATTTTGGAGCATTTCTATTAGTCCATTCATTATAAAATGTTAAAACAATATAAAGAACAACTGCCACATAAAACAAATGGAGATACAGGGTTTTTGTGGGGCAGTGGCAGAATACTGTATAACATTAGGCATGTCAAGTCAATTTAAGTATTGACTTATAGTACTATATATGCACATAAAATGTACATTTATTAATATTTATTTAATACATTTGACCAGATATTACGATTTTAGGGAATTATCAAAACTTACCATTAGTTGGGGTACTAATCAATTATTAAATATTAATGATCATTTTTAGTTTAATTAATTGATTAGATGTTGCAGTCCTATATTTAGGATGTTTTAGTTTAGGATATTTATGTTCTAATTCCAGGTCTAAATATCCATATCAGAGGCATAAAATGTACTTAAAATGATTATTGCAAATTGTATATTTTCCTTCAGAGAATAAACTCTCATGGCAAAAATGGTTATTGTGACTATTGTGGCCTATATAACAGAGTATAAACAAATTACAATACAAAAAAAATTGATGTAGTATAAATAGAGCAGCTTACATGACCGACAACAACCCACACTGACAGCCTCGTTTGTAAGTGTGTGTATGTGAACAGAACTATGCTGAATTTAATGACTACACACTATTTAACTTGAGCAGAAACTGGGCACTCACTGTACTGGCCGCTGCTCGTCTGATAAATAGGCGTTGGCACCGTGACTGTTGTTATGGCTGGAGCAGAGTCCTCCTCCGATTTCTCTTCCTCTATCCGTGGAACCGCTGGAGCGTCTGATGACAGGTCGTTCAGGATCTTTCTGTACCAGAAACCATTAAACACGCACTACAATTACACTAATGAACAAAAGATTAAAAACACCAGCGACTACAAACCTACAAATCCCACTGCGGATTTAATTATCTATAATAGTCTTAAATGACTTCTGCAATGATTTAGAAAAACTAAAGAACACTGCACTGATCTACGAGGTATGTGTGTGTGCAGGGTCTTAAGTGGGCATTAAATGGGGACGTGACTACCGGCAGTGCCGCCTTGCCATGAGCACACTGGCCAGTTAGCATCCTCACATCTCACAAGAAAACACCTCACAACATATACAGGTAATGTATAGCGGTAACACTTCATGAACAAGTTACAGGCTGGCATCCCTGAACTTTTTGGCACATGGATCTGCAGACAGCATACCTGTAAGACGGTCTTCTGGAGAGGATCTCCCTCCGTTTCTGAGAATCCGTCACGCTGTCCACCGACTCCTGCGAGTCCTCACTCTCAGCGATGGTGGAGATCTGAAAAATTGCACAAATATATGCTATAAAAACTGCATCCCTAGTAGAATGTTTATTATATACTATCATCTTGTATTTTTGACCAAAGGAAACAAAACAATGTTAGAAAAAGTGTTAGAAATTCAGCCTAACACTGAATCAGGAGTCAAATTCAGGGGTCACGAGGCAGGATGTTCAGACTGCGACTATTTTAAGGAGGATGAAAAATTACATAAGAATAAGTAAATAAATGGCCATGTAAATGAATACGAAGGCGTGGAGGAGCCATCCTGGCGCGGAAAATTACAGAAATAAATAAATGAAGAAAATTGGACATAAATACATGAAGAAACATGGAAATAAATGTAGAAATGTTTAAATAAATAAATAAATAATTGTCGAAATAAACAAATAAATAAATGCACAAATACATCAATAAATAACATAATAAATAAATAACTGCAGAACCAGTCCCAAATATATGTTCATGCATGGAAATATGGAAAAAGATTCCTGATGTAATTTTGAGTGTGTAGTTTTTCATGACAAAACATATTTATTTATCTAAACAATTAATTATGTGTATTTATTTATTTGTATATTTATTTATTTATATGTGCATTTATTTATTTATTCTTGTGTCATTTTTCATCCTACATACTATTTATGTGCAGACAAAAAAAATCTAAAAATCATCCATGACATCGGCTTAGTTGATCAGTGTCAACAGTCTGTTGGGTCTCATTCCCGTTTTATCTCTTTTTGTCCATCTGACGGAGACATTCAGGGTTTAAGTGCATGCTGGGGTTAATGGTAAAGAAGAAAAGGGGGGAAAGGGTGAGGTGACAATAATAATGTTATCAGATAAGGGGGGGGAAAGGGGGTTAGGGAGTGACTAAATTAGCATAACAAAAGGGCATTCTACCAGAAACAATTAAAAACCTAAAGAAAGCACCATTTGTTGTAGATAGAATCTTTTAGAAGGAACCACAGGTCCACGCTGACCACGTATTACCCAGACAGCAGGCTGATCTCAACACAGCAGTGACCCTAACAAGTAGTGCACACGGCTCTGGTACAGCAGAGATGCATCAGTCTCAGCAGTGCTGCAACAGATTTTACACACCAACAACACAGCTGTGTTCCACTATTATATCAGAGCCACTGCTGTGCTGAGAATGGTCCTCCATTTAAATAATATCTAGATTGACAGCAGCCCTGTGGCTGCTTTCCAGGAATAGTAGACCGGGTAATGGAGGGCTGATAAACTGTCCAGCAAATGTTAACAGTCAGTAACTGTTTACCTGGAAATGTTACGCAAATGAGAAATTAGCCAATGAGTAAGGGTGGGTTAAACAAAACAAAATATATATATATATATATATATATATTTTCATTTATCATCTATTCATATAAAGCAAAAAAGCATCGCTACTATTGCATTATCATTGCAACAGTGCTGGCTGCACGTCTCACTCAGTATCCCTACTAATATATCAGCATTGCAATCACAGCATTAGCCTTGCAACTATGCTGACTGCTAGCCTCAACCAGCATCACTACTCCAGTGTTGGTCACAAGCCATGTCTAAATACTAATATACAGCTCTGGAAAAATTAAGAGACCACTTCAGTTTCTGAACCAGTTTCTCTGATTTTAGGTATATGTTTGAGTAAAATCAACATTGTTGTTTTGTTCTAAAAACTACGGACAACATTTCTCCCAAATTACAAATAGAAATATTGTCATTTAGAGCATTTATTTGTAGAAAATGAGAAACAGCTGAAATAAAAAAGATGCAGAGCTTTCAGACCTGCAAAGAAAAGTTCATATTCAAAAAGTTTCAGAAATCAATATTTGGTGGAATAATCCTGTTTTTTAATCGCAGTTTTCATTCATCTTGGCGTGTTCTCCTCCACCAGTCTTACACACTGCTTTTGGATAACTTAATGCCTTTACTCCTGCTGCAAAAATCCAAGCAGTTCAGTTTGGTTTGATGGCTTAAGATCATCCATCCTTCTCTTGATTATATTCCAGAGGTTTTCAATTTGGTAAAATCAAAGAACCTCACACATTTTAAGTGGTCTCTTATTTTTCCAGAGCTGTATGTGAATATATGGTCTACATCTTGAGGCTTTATGAGCAAGGCTTAACTAAGGGAGTCCAAATAAAAAGCATCCTTATTGTTGAAATGCTATTGCAAAACTAAGCTTGCTCGTTTCTTTTTGTTTCACACAACAGGATTTGTTGCATGTACAATTTCAACAGCAGTTCTTTAAAGACAACTTTTCTTATCTAACCTAAACCTGTTATAGCAACTGAATTATCCCGAAAAGCATAGATCCTAAAGCAAATCAAATTGGAACCTTTTAAATCAGTTGTGATACTCAGTCCTACTAAATGTATGAATCACTGTTATACAATGAATATCCATACAACACTTTATTTGAAATGGTCAGGAGCTCACCTGTACAGTCTGGACCTGGGGGGACTGGATAACTGAAGGCTGGGCAGCCTGTATGACCCCATGAACCTGAACCGTCTGACCATTGGGCAGCTGCACCAGGGTCACGGTAGGTCCGCTGGCTGAGACCTGCCCTGCTGCCATTGAAACCTGCGGATCAGAAATGGAATAAATAAGGCTACTCTAACAAAGCAGGTAAAAGTAGCCCAAATCTGATTTTTTTTTTTTTTTATCAAATCTGATATTTAGTTTAGGCTGTTCACGCTATATTCTTAAAAGTGTAACATATTTGACAAAACAAAAACAGAGTGATGCTTCACGTTAAGTTTCCCTTTAATCCTTTACTTTTAACTCGCTGAACAGGATACTTCATTCTGCTTCATTCTACTGTCAGGTTTTTATTTTTAATTTTTCTTTGATGCTGCAATGACAATTCATTAAGGACACTGTGTGGCTATGACAATCTTTCTAATGTTATTAGAAGAAACATCAGTTCAATGAGTATCTATGAGGTCTGTTATCTCGTGTCCTCAAATCACTGATGCTGTACATTTTCCCATCTGCTCACTGTCACTTTTCTTTCTCCTTGCATTTTTTTTCCTTCTGTTTGACATAAAAGTCACATTTGCCACATATCGAATATGTATTATATTTCAATAACATATTGATGTGGCACAGAACAGATTTTCAGAGTTTACACAGCCACACAACTTACACATCTGTGTCACATATAACAAAAAAGCTTGGATTCGCCTGCATTTATCTGCAGTGTAAACGTAGTAGAACGTACAAAGTACAGAGCAGTAAAACAAAAAAAATCTAATAAAAGTAAAAGCCAAGCTTTTCATTAAACTTGTTGAATTATTTACGGTGCAGTGATGTGTATTTACAGGGTTACTACAACATTTAGTTTGCATTTCTAAGCAGCCAAAAGTGCTGCATCCCTCCATACTGCCAACCCCCTGTACAAACCATATTCTGATGTTTTTGCGCAGAACGTGGAGATAATAGAAGGATTACTTGTTCAAACATGGGCACATGCTGCTCAGGCTTCTTCTATTTTGCCTGGATTTTGGCAGTTTGGTAGCTCACCTGCGCCAAAGTGGCAATCTGTTGGGTATCGGTCTCAGAGACAGCAGTGTCCCCACCCTGCTGGACGTCTGCTCCTGCCTCCATGGTCATTTAGAAAACCTGTAGAGAAACAGCAGTGAATTATTTAGTGTATTTATATGAATACCATTCATGTTTTCACTATCTGACTATACCAATTACCCATTATTTAAGAGGTCATGTATTATTTTATTTTTTTAAGTTATTATGAGTGGCTGTCTGACATGGACATTTACATTTTATCACAGTAGATGTAGATTATATTAGATGTATATTAATAATCTACAATATCCAGAGTGGAACCCTGAAAACAGTATACACAAGAGACTTAAATTAAAACAACACTGGCAAAATTCTAAATAACAACAGAATATATTTCCCATATTCTTTGTCCAGCAGGACTTTCAATGTGCAACTTTTCCCACACTTTGAGATACTGACACCTTTCCATCTATAGATAAACGTAAATAAATTGGTGCAAAAGTCTTCAAAATGTCAATGATTCATGCAGAAAAACGTCTCATTAAGACACTTTACACCATTGTTAGCTACATTTCTTGTTTCTTGGATTTTACCAAAATTCACACCTCTGGAATTTAATCAAGAGGAAGATGGATGATCACAAGCCATCAAACCAAACTGAACTGCTTGAATTTTTGCACCAGGAGTGGCACAAAGTTATCCAAAAGCAGTGTGTAAGACTGGCGAAGGAGAACATGCCAAGATGCATGAAAACTGTTATTAAAAACCAGGATTATTCCACCAGATATTGGTTTCTGAACTCTTAAAGCTTTATGAATATGAACTTGTTTTAACTATTGCCCATAGTTAATAGAATAAAATAACAATGTTCTTTTTACACAAACATATACTTATAAATAGCAAAAACAGAGACACTGATTCAGAAACTAAAGTGATCTCTATTTTTTCCAGAGCTGTAGCTGTATAAATATATCAATAAAAAGGTCATCTAAAATTAAATACAATCAGCATTCTTTGTCAAATTAAAATAACTCAGGATAAAATGTCATGTAAAGTTAACTTTGGCTTGGATTAAAAAGCAAATCATATTTGCTGGTTTGATTTGTTTAAATATCAGCAGATACTCCCTTCTAATTAATCAGGATGCTCACAACTGCCAAAACACTGCTGTAATTTGCTAGACACCTCATTTGCATTCAGCGGACTGTGCAGCACCAATATGCAACAGATCAGCCAATATATCAAGCAGCATTTTCAGAACGGACAAATCACGCTTTGAGGCATGTGCTCATGGTTTATTGACTCAGTATGTCTTAATCAATGATTCACAGCTTAGACTAAAAGGTTCTTTAATTATGCTCATGAACATGGGGTCAGCAGGCCAGGACTGAAATCAATACAGTATTATATTTAAGACATAAATTCTTAGTCAAAATAAGGCAAATTGGTCAGTTATTAAAGGACAAACTGGAGACTGCCCTCCATATCTGAGCAGCAAAGTGCAGTACATGCTGAAATGAGGCCTAAAAAGCATTACATAATACATTTTAAATGGTTTAGAGTGTTAGTTCATGTGAAGGGCAATGCTTAGTAATGGAACACTGCTTTTGGGGCTGTGTATGCTCATCCGGGACATGGCCGCTGACCCACTTTCATTACCGCTCTGTGGATTCTCACATCCACTCAGATACTGCAATCTGACCTGCTGAACTGCAGGGTTACAGAGGGCAAACTGGCCACTGTTCATATCGACTGATACATGACCAGCAGGAATAAAGGTGCACACACACTCAGAAAGGCCAAGAGGGAAATTTCTAATACATCAGAGTAATGCAAGACTATTAAAGAATGTCCAACAGAAATGGACAGCATGGGCTTTTGATTTGAAGGGGAATCCCACAAATACTGTTAAAAAAAAGAGAGTTTCAGAGTGGTTTATTATAAAATGTGTCCCTACAAAGATGTTTAAAGAATCAAAACTGTTAAAACCCAGATGTGCATAAAAATCGTGCTTTGTGCAATGTCCCTCAGAAAAAGTGTCCAAGTCAATATTGGTGCAATTCTGACTTTATCAGGTCACCAGGGTGTTTAAATTAAAAGGTTATAGGTTATAAGACCATTAATTTTACAGTGGGAAAATTTGCACTGTTACAGCAGCGCAGAGGACAGAACAAAAGAAGAGTGTAGATTAATAATAAATACTTTTAAAAAATGAATCAGGGTGTGCCATTATTATATCAGATGCAATAACATCTCCAAATAAAATCTAATTCCGGTATTTATTTTGTTGCATTTGTGTAGTCTGTAGAATATTATTTTAGGGTTATATGGGCTGTCAGTGAAAACTTTTCTGCTGTTTGTAGCAAAAGAAAAATCCAAAATTTCACACTTGTATAATATCTACTTGAGACAGATTATATCTGTTATATATGTGCAGTATCATGTATTTTACTTCTGGATATATGGAGTGCATTATTAGTATCATTATATGTTGGATGATTTACTTCTGTTACGATCTCAATTAGGGTGCACCAGCACCATATCACATTGTATGCAATAACATCTTCAAATAAAATGTAATCTTTTTCTTGTTGCATTAGTGTTTTCTCCTAACCGCAAAAAATACCCTGAAATATCATGATAGTATTTTGGGCTGTTAGGGTAAACTTTCTGCATTTTTTATGTTTAATCTACACTGATCTTATTTTGCATTAAATCATATCTACTAGAGAGAGATTATATCTGTGCAGTATAATTTATTGTACTTCACTTCTGGATATATGAAGTGTAAGGGTGGGCGATAAGCCCCTAAAAAAAAATCAACATATTTAATGGTATTTTCACAATAACAATACCGTACTCTTGGCGATATGATGAATCACTGAATTTAAAAAATATATATTTTAAGAATACACCACTGCAACAATTTTTTTTTTTATTATTATTGTTGCATACGCTATGAAATGACATACGCCTAACTGAGTTATTAAAAAATAGAAGAATTTTATCAGATTTGTAACAGAAGTCAATGACCAAGAACATCATGATACTAATAATAATGCACTTCAAATATCTCCATATATCCAGGATTAAAGTAAAATAAATGATACTGGACACATATGATCTGTCTCTAGTAGATATATAACGAGAAATGAGAACAGTGTACATTTTTCTTTTGCTAAAAACAGTAAAAAAATAAAAAATAAAAAAAATAAAAAAGTAGTACCCTTATGTGATAATTAGGGGTGGGTGATATGGCACGAATATTTAGGGTATAAAATGTTGCCGATATTATTGTGTACAATACGATATGGCACACTCCTACTGGAGTGTATTATTAGTATCAAGATAACATGGACATTTCTGTTACAATAAGGTAAAAAATATAATCTAAATTAGAAATATGCCATATATATATATATATATATATATATATATATATATATATATATATATATGTATATATATATATATATATATATATATATATATATATATATATATATATATATATATATACACACACGTAGCATCTTTAAACATCTTTAAACAAGCTTTTGTATGCAGTAGTGTGGTCTATGGAATATAGTTAGTAATTGAAAAAAATACCCTGAAATACTGCGTGATTATTTTAGGGGCATAATTGCTCAACCTTAGCAAAATGTAGTAAACTGTTTTATTGCACATAGTAATAGCTAAACAGCCTGCAGTTTGTGTTTATGTTTTTATGTATGAATGTGCTTTGTTTTATAAATAATAGGGAGATAAAACATAAAGAATGAGCCACCATTCATTCACTCAGTCAGTCAGTCACTCAGTACACAACCCATTTTGCCGCCTTTTTTTGCTCCCATACACACACTTCCTCTCATATACAAACCTAAAATAGTGTTTTAAAAAGTGTTCTGGGCCTTTTAGCTTTACTCACAGCCTTCTATGAGCTTTAATGCACTTTAAACAGTGTGAAAACGTCAATTGTGTGATTATATACAGTTTATGGTGTAAAACACGTTAAAACAGGTAGACATGACGAATCCAGATCCAAAGGATAAGAATCCGCGCCGAGATTTTGTTCCAACTTGCCAGGGCGGCACTTTAAGTGAGCTGCTGAAGCAGAGCGGCCCAAGCAGTTGAAACAAAATCCTGGGGCGTATTATTAGCACCTGGACCTGGATCCGGATTTCCCACCTCTATTTACACCGTTGCCTAGGTTGCTGTTAGTTAGCTAACCTAGCATTGTTAGCTAGTTTCTACAGCTAAATTAACGCATTTAAGCGCTTGATTTAGCTAATTTACCAAAGCTAAAACTGCTTAAAAACCGATTAAACCCAGAGTTAGATCCCATTTTAGTTAAATAACTATCTCTGGCCAGCTCTGACTCGTTCTGACTCATTGTCTGGAATGGAGTCGGAGCTCCAGCAGCGAGTGAAACATGCCCGCCGCCGCCATGATCTCTTTGTTAGCCAGCTAACCCCGCTCCAGAACCAGAACCAGCCCCGGCAGCTGCTGCAGCCCGGCCGCTCCCTTCCCTTCCTTACCCGACACGGACCCGCTCTCCCCGTCACTCGCAGGCCTCCGGAGCTCCACTTTTATTCGGTCCGACACGTAAGAGACCGCGTCAGGCTACACCTCCGCCGCGTCACCGAGGACAACAACGCCAGAGAGAAACGAGGGGGACGAAAAAAACCCGCAGCTGCCTCGGATTCACCGCCGCCTTTGCCGCGGAACCAGACGAGCCCGCACGGAAAAGCACGAAGCCGGGCGGAGCAGAACGAGCCACACTCGACAGGAGGGGAGTCGTTTAGAGTCGTTTAAAAGAGTCGATTCAGGGTTTTATAGGAATTCATATAGAACTGATTCATATTAAAATGTTTTTAAATGTAATAGCTAAAAACTCATATAAAGTAAAAAAAAAAAAATACCCATCACATTACTGAGTAAAAAAATCTCATAGCAGACATATCTGCATACAATCACAATTATTGATAAATTGAAGGTAGGGTGCCCATATTCGTTTAAATAAATCTATTGACGAATATAACAAGTATAACAAGTCAGAAACTCCATAGGTGTACACTCTCTTACAATTTTAGGCATTTTTTTAATAGAAGGAACCTGATCACTTATTCAGGACAATAAGAGATTTTTCTTGCTGCATAGGTCAGAATACTATATCATCTTTTTATTATTTTTATTTTTCAGTGTTTCACTTGGAATGCCCAAAAGTAATAAAAGAGGGAAAAAAATCTCATAATACCCACAACCGAGACCCAAAACTGCTGTATTTTAAAACATGACTAGATATAATGGTATAGCCCAAACTGAGAAAAATATATATTATAAAACCACTAATTTTCTCACATTATTGATGAATCAGTGCATTTATACATTTATACATTTTTTTTAAATATTTTTAGGCTTAAAACTTTTTTTTTGGAATTTAGTTTAAGAACAAGCAAAAAAAATGTTTTTTTTTAAACATTGGTTAATAAAATGTCTTTAAAAGTAAGGACATCATTTTTCAGGCTCATTCAGATTTATGTAATTATGTTACATACAAAAACCTATAAACCAAACATTTTATGTACATTGTTTAATAATGTAGTAAAATAGAAAAGATGTGAATAAACCAGTGTTCAATTCATAGACTGTATACAGAATCTGAACTTCGACTCATTTACATAGTTCACAAGAATCACATTAAAGGATCACAAGAATCGGTTCGGTGAACTGAATCACCACGAGGGGACCGGCGATGATGGGAAAGTCCCACAGTGACTGAATACCCGCTTATTTAGGGATAGTTTATCTCCGGCCCACACAAACACTGTCACGCGAGAAGGACACGCAAACGTTTGTAATTACTGGCTGGTAGTTTTGCTGAGTAATTTTACGACCCAGCGTGACGAACTATAATTTGACCTGGTTTGTGTTGGTGGCACTGCGCATGCGTGGTGGAAAACCCCTACGTGATTGGATTGATACCGGTTTTTGCCTTTTTTTTTACATGAACCTTAAAACATATAACGTTACCTAGTTTTTTTGTACGTGTATTTTTTTAAATAAAAAATCAGTATTTTGTGTGCCTGTACATGTAAAAATATATGTATATGAAAAAAGTATAAAAAATAAACCAAGAAAATTGAATGAATAAATAATAAAATAAAATGCAGTAATCTGATTGGATAGCTTTAAAACGTGTCGTTGAATTTGGACCAATTGGAGATAGGAGTTCGCTTGTAGACTTGTTTGACCCGCCCACTAAAGGAGAAGCAGGAAGCAGCTACATATGCGGTCTGGTTAGTCGGTACAGAAGTGAGGAAAATAAAGTGTTTTTTATTAATTTCTCCGGTTTGGCCGCTTGACACGATTTTATTACGATGGCTTCGCTCTTCAAGAAGAAGACGGTAGACGGTAAGTTGCCTGAATGAGGCTGTAAATACGAGTTTTAGTGGGAATGGTATCAAAAACAAACAAGCCAAACATATCCCGTCAATCACCGGTCAGTCTGGCTTCAGGAACTACACCAGCAAGAATACTGACTACTGAGCGTTTATTTAATATATGTACTAGCTTTAAAAGTACAGATATGTCTTTAAAAATCCGTATTAATCATATCTACACAGTGCTGACTCGACATGAGCTAACCTAACGCTAGCTAACTAACTAATGGCTAGCTACTTCTTTAGGCATTGTTATTTTGAATGGTAGGTTTTGGTTACCACTGTTACCACTGTAGCTACAAACTGGTATAAATTAAGAAAACACTTAACTGTCTAACGAGCTAAGTTAGTCAGTCAGCTTGGTCTAGATAGAAAATTATTATATTACAATATTTAAAGTCACTTTCATGTAGGGATCCCACCTGTCACGGAAGTTCATTTTAATACACTGACTTTCTTTCTTTCTTTCTTTCTTTCTTTCTTTCTTTCTTTCTTTCTTTCTTTCTTTCTCTCTTTCTTTCTTTCTTTCTTTCTTTCTTTCTCTCTTTTTGTGTTTCTTTCTTTCTCTCTCTCTCTCTCTCTCTCTCTCTCTCTCTCTCTATCTTTAGATTTCTTTTTGTCTCTCTCTTTGTCTCTTTCTATCTTTCTGTCTCTTTCTCTGTCTCTCTTTCTCTCTCTGTGTCTTTTTTTCTCGCTGCCTCTCTCACACACATTTTCTGTCTCTCTCTCTGTCTCTGTTTCTTTCTTTCTTTCTTTCTTTCTTTGTGTCTCTCCCTCTTTCTCTTTCTATGTCTCTTTCTCGCTCTCTCTCTCTTTAAAATGACTTACATGTCTCTCACTCTCTTTGTCTCCTTCTCTCTCTTTCTGTCTCTTTCTCTGTGTCTATCTCTGTCTTTCTCTTTCTATTATGTCTCTTTCTCTGTCTCTCTCTTTCTCTCTCTGTGTCTTTTTTTTCCTCGCTGCCTCTCTCACACACATTTTCTGTCTCTCTTTGTCTCTCTCTATCTTTCTGTCTCTTTCTCTGTCTCTCTTTCTCTCTGTGTCTTTTTTTCTCGCTGCCTCTCTCACACACATTTTCTGTCTCTCTCTTTGTCTCTCTCTATCTTTCTGTCTCTTTCTCTGTCTCTCTTTCTCTCTCTGTGTCTTTTTTTCTCGCTGCCTCTCACACACATTTTCTGTCTCTCTCTCTGTCTCTGTTTCTTTCTTTCTTTCTTTCTTTGTGTCTCTCCCTCTTTCTCTTTCTATGTCTCTTTCTCTCTCTCTCTCTCTCTTTAAAATGACTTACATGTCTCTCACTCTCTTTCTTTGTCTCCTTCTCTCTCTTTCTGTCTCTTTCTCTGTGTCTATCTCTGTCTTTCTCTTTCTATTATGTCTCTTTCTCTGTCTCTCTCTTTCTCTCTCTGTGTCTTTTTTTTCTCGCTGCCTCTCTCTCACACACATTTTCTGTCTCTCTCTGTCTCTCTCTCGCTACCTTTTAAATATTTTATCTTTGAGGACAGATTTGCACACTCGTGGTATTTTAATCTCAGTGTCTTCATGAGGGAGAGTCACCTGGAATAGTTTTCTCAGCGTCTTGAAGAAAGGAGTTCCTCGAAGTGCTGAACAATGTAGCTCCAGCTCATCCCAAATCACCATCCCAGTTTAGGGGTGTAGGTTAGGGGATTGTGGAGGTTACATCATTTACTAAATAATTCCATATGTGTTTCTTAATTGTTTGTATATATTGTCTTTAATATTAATCTGAAATAATTAAGTAATTAAATCATTGACTGAGACTTTTGACTGGTGCTGTGTGTATATATAATTGTTTTCTTTGGGCCTGGGCCCGGGAAGGTTTAAGGAGAAGGTCAGGGGTCAAAGCCATAATCCTACATCCCTTAAATGACTTTTTATTTCAGGGTTGTGTTTGTTAATGACATACAGAATGTATTATGGTATGTTTTACAAACGTAAAAATCATCGGCAGCAGTATATTCTAAACAACATGAATCAAATACCATTCCTTACTTAATACAGTGGTTTTAATATAATTTTAATATGAATATATTCTTACATTTATCACAATTAAACAGGAATAAGTATACTGTTGTGTCACGTATTTAAGCACTGGTGATATTCACAAGAAGCATATTGTGTAATAACAAAACAATACATTTTCCATGATAAGTTAAAATATTTTCATGGAAGTGTTTTTCTATGGAAATGTAATCCAACTCACACTTAATATTTTCCTTATTTTCAGATGTTATCAAAGAGCAGACCAAAGAGCTGAGAGGAACTCAAAGACAGATAACACGTGACAGAGCCGCACTGGAGAAACAGGAAAAACAGCTGGTGAGAGAAAGAGGGAGGGAGAGAGAGAGAGCGAGGGACACACCTCCCGACAGAAACTACAACACACACCCTCTCAGTCTCTAGTGGCACACTACTCTTTGTAGCGTGCACTAATGCAAAGACTTTAACACCTAAGTAGTGATTTAAACAGTAGGGGGCAGTTTTGCTGGACAGGGATTAAGCCTAGTCATTGATTATATTCTCTCTTTTCAATAGAAAATCTCCATTCAAAAGGCTGTGAAGTTCATGACTAGTTGTAATCCCTGTCTGAAAATACCCCCTGTGAGTTTTCAGGTACCCACAAATTGCACAACCCCAAAGCAAAGAAGTTAAAACTATATAGATAGAATAAATATGAATTAAAAAAACATAGGCTTTATATGAACCTGTAATTTATATTTTATCTGTTAAAACTTTAATACATTTAATTTATTAATATACATTTCTGCCCTGCAACACATTTCAGAAAAAGTTGTGGCTCAGTTAATTTAGGGCTGTATGAGCTTAAACATAATTTTATGTCAAACAATTGGGGACAACAAATGATTGTAATCGTGAATTGGTACAAAAGCAGTTTACATGTATACACAAAAAGCTGAGTGCTTAATGGATTTGCATATTTCTCCCTTTATAGTGCATTATATCAAATTATTTAAGCAATCTGAAGGAATTTCCATGCATTAGGGCTGGGCAATATTGTGTAGGAAAAAAAAAGATTCTCAATTCTTAAAATAGATGAGCGTTTCTTATTTATTTATTTATTTATTTTTTACAATTTTTAGTTCTTACATATTAACTTAATTTTTTTTTTTTTGTAAACGAACAGCACCATTTAAAGTGACGCACAAGCTGTTGGCTCCTTTACTTTTCATATATACTCATATATTAGTTGAAAAGTTACTTTATTTCATTAATTCACTTCAAAAACTCATATTAAAAGATGTATTACATAGAGAGTGATCTATTTTAAGTACTTATTTCTTTTATTGTTGATAATTACGGTTTACAGCCAATGAAAACCCAAAAATCAGAATCTCTGAAAATTAGAATATTGTATAAGACAAATTGGTACTTTTGGCAGTGTGGGCAGTGTGCCAAGTCCTGCTGGAAAATGAAATCCGCATCTCCATAAAAGTTAAATTAAAGACTTTATGGGGTTTATTTTCATGCAGTTCCAACTTTTGTGTTTTGGGGTTGTAATTAGATAATTCATCTACCTAAAGCTGCTGACACAAAGTCTATAAAACAACATTGCCGGGAATGGGACGCTCTGGAATATTTGCATATGAGCCACTGTGTCCAGTGCCAAGCATTGTTACAGTGTGCACACATTGCAACGCACTGAATTCAATCAACCAGGGCTAATTAATGCTCTTTCTTTGTAATAAAATGTAAAAATGTGTTGGCAGTCAGTGTTATAGAAACACTGATGATATCCAGCTTGTGGATACTGGGGGCCTGTCTGTTAGCAATACAGGGACTATAGAGCAACTAAATGTAGCTAATTGCATTTACTATAAGAGGTGTCTTTAAGCATTTTGTATATATGATTTAATTATATATATACCGGTATATTGTTTCCAATGTCTTTCACTACTCTACTCTGTTTACTTTCTATCTCGTTTCCACCACAGGAAATGGAGATCAAGAAAATGGCCAAATCTGGTAACAAAGATGCGTGTAAGATCCTGGCCAAACAGCTTGTGCAGCTGAGGAAGCAGAAGAACCGGACGTACGCCGTCAGCTCCAAAGTCACCTCCATGTCCACCCAGACCAAACTCATGCACTCCCAGATGAAGATGGCAGGAGCTATGGGCACCACAGCTAAGGTATGACTCCTGAAGTTAAATTTTTGTTGTTTATGTAGCTTTTTTGGGGGGGAAATAGGTAGAACTCTATTGTTTTTGCCCAGGTTTTTTCTGTTTCGTAAAAGTGATACTGCAGACTAGACCGTAAGATATAGGTTACGTTCACATTACAAACCACATTGCTTTAAAAGGTTTTTACTCAGAACGGATTTGGCTATCTTGAGGGTTTCCATTCACAGTAAGTGACCTGTATCTGTGTGTAATGTTCTCAAATCTGTCCCTAAAACACCTCACATTCACATATTGATTCGTGTATAACCGTCTCCTTTTTCACCAACAACAACAAAAAAACTCATATTTGAGAGACGACTCGTAGCTTTATAAAGGGAAATAGATGCATTTGCAGCTCATATGTGGAGCATCTTTTGCTGGAGTGGAGAGTAAACAGCTGGTCTGAAGTTCATGCTCAGGTCGAGGAGGTGAAAAAAAAGGTCAGACGGTTTGCTTTTGCTGTTTTTGCAGCTATAGCTGCACAACTGCACCAAGAGACGCAGTGTGGGTACGAGAGAAAAGCACATAGTGCAAAAAAAAAAAAAAAAAAAAAAAGACACATGAATTTCGCATGACTTGACCGTTCACATTCATGTCACATGTCCCTGGATCGGATACGTATCCGATTTAGGACCACATTTAAAAGTGACTCAAATCTGATTTGACAAAAAAAAATCAGTTTTGGCACGTTCACACAGCCATGAAAAAAATCTGATCTGCGCCACATTGAGCAAAAAATCTGATTTGAGTCACTTCAGCCTGGTAGAGACATCAAACTTAGTAGGTAGATGTAGTTTGTGTGTCACTGGTCGGCCAGTGGGGGTCGCTATAGCACACCAATTTACTCTCAATTATTTTATATGTGATTAAAAAAAAACAACAACTTTGAAATTTGGAATATCAAGATAGGCCCACTTCATTTTTAGTTAATTTGCATAATATGAAAAAAAAATACTTTTGTGAACTAGCCTGTGGATTTTTGACCAATCCTGACATGATTGTTGTCCAACGACTCTGCAGAAGTTCCTCAAATGAGGCAAGACAGCAAAAAAAATATGAATGCCTCTTGCAAACCAGTTTTTAGCACTGGTCCTCACTCCGCTAAATGAGCATGAACCTGCATAAATAAACATATTTATGTTTAAACTGCAGTAAGGCAGAACAGTAAGATTAATGGGAATGATCTACTATCATTACTAATGCTAAATCTGAAACTATGCACTATTTTTTGTTCTTTTTGGACATTTTGACACATTTTCTGAAGTTTCTGCAATAGGAGGGATATATCTGGTGCAGTTTTGCAGTCCCACGGTGCACTGCAGTGGGTACAGTACAAATGATATAGCCCTTGAGTACATAGAATACCCATAATGCACTGTATCGTTAAAAATATAATCTGGCTGCAGTTGTGGAACAATGAGCAAACCTGTAAAATGATATTATGCAAAACCGTTTACTTGAACTATGCTTTCCCTCCTCCTGTAATAGAGTTGCTCCCCTATAATAGAGTTTGTGGTTTTTACAGTGTGGGCGATGCTGATTTAGTTTTTTTTTTTATTTGCAGCTAACGAGAATTTGCATGCGTATTTGTTACAGTGGCTCTAATAGAAGCTATAATTTGAAACCCTAATGTAATCCTGTGGATGTTTCATTATAATAGTAACTCATGCATGACTCAGTGGTGGGAGAGTGTTGCCTGTGCAGGCTGAATAGAGAGGTATTTATCCATTGTGTATCTTTCCGTAGACGATGCAGGCGGTCAATAAGAAGATGGATCCACAGAAAACCATGCAGACCATGCAGAACTTCCAGAAGGAGACGGCCAAGATGGAGATGACTGAAGAAATGAGTAAGCTTATTCTGTGTTTATTATTATTATAATACTCCCTTTACTGTCTGTTGTAGCTCTTCTCCAGCTCCAAAACATGTCCCAAAAGTATTGGATGAAGCACCATCATTCCATAAAACAATGTTATCTAGAATCTGGAGGAATGTTCATACATTAGAAGTAGGTGATATTGTAAAAAATATATATTCTTAAAATATAAGTGATTGAGATGATTTTTAATTGTTAGATAACAATTTTAAAAACAAAGAACACTATTTAAAGTATTGCACAAGCTACTGTTTCCATTCCATTTTATAAATACTTGTGCATCTCAAAAAATAGCATATCATTGAAAAGTTACTTTATTTCAGTAATTCAGTTTGAAATGTGAAACTCATATATTATATAGATGTATTAAACACAGAGTGATCTATTTTAAGCGTTTGTTTCTTTTATTACTACCCAAAAATCAGTGTCTCCGAAAATTAGAATATTATATAATTATATATATATATACATATTATATAAAAAAATAGTCAATCCCAAAAGTATTGAATGAAGCACCATCATTCTAAAGAACACTGTTCCTCCACAGCTCAATGCCAAAGAGCTTTTACACAGTACCCCTCTAGCCCCAGCTGGTATTAGCAATGGTCCTAATAAGTGCAGTGATGGTCCTACTCTACTGGAAATACTTATTCTACAGGGAATAGACATGCTGCTTGTCTGCATTTGAGTCGTAACTGTATCAGTAGTGAATTAAACTTAAAATAGTCAAATTTCAGTAGCCGAGTTCATTAGTGACATACATTTCGACAAACAGTATAGTGTATATGAGCTTTTTAAATTAAAATGGTTTTATATATAAATAGTAAATACCTGATTTTGTTTGCAGGTAATGCCAGGTTCACGCTACACAACTTTTTGAGTTGTCAGTCGTTGTGCTGTAATTGTGAGTCCTTCAGTTGTTGAGAACTAGCGATGCCATGCCAGAAAATCTTTTTAGAGGAGAAAACACTTTATGCACTTAAAAAGTGAACCTAAAATGAAGTTCATATGCAGCAACTGAGCAAAATCAGAGTTTATAAATGTCTGATCATTTTTATACTGAAATATGTACTGTATCCACCATTTGCCTCCGAGCAGAACTCTTTTCGGCGATCAACGAAAAACTGTCGGTGACTTAAAATCTGACCCAAAATGCTCAGATGCTGTTTATAGGCCTATTTACAACCCTATTATTTTTCCTCAGGTAAAAAAAAACTCCATTTTTACTTTTGTTTGGGAGCATGTGGGCCGAAAAAAGAGCTCTGCTTTCATTGGCTTGTTTATTGGTCTAAGTCACTGTGACAGCCCACAGCTACGTAGTGTGTAGCATAGCTGTCTGCATCGTGCGATGTATGGGGAGGTGCATGTCCAGTTATTGGTGAAGGCTATAGCGTAGGGTCTGTTTCTTAGGTGTTGGTTTGACAGAGAAGTCTAATTTGTCCCTGCACACTTATGCTCGAGTTGTCTCTCCAGGCATTCGAGGCTATAATGACCTTCAGTCCTTGCAGTAGGTCTAGGAATGTCTTGGTCAATAGAGCCCTTGTGAGGCTGGGCACTAATATTGGATGAGAAGGCCAGGCTAACAATTGACCTTCCAGTTTATACCAAATGTATTTAAAAGGGTAGAAGTCAGGACTCTGATCAGGCCACTGGAGTTTCTCCACACTAAACTCAAAAATGGCCTGTGTCTTTGGGGAACTAGAAAGGACCTTCCTCAAACTGTTGCTGTGAAATTGTCTAAAATGTCTGTGTTAGTTAGTATTCATATTACTAAGCGGCTGAGCTCAGATCACCAAAATGGCCCCAGATCACCATTTTATCCCCACCTCAGTTATTATACAGTCTATTGACACCGAATGTTTATATTCCAATTCAAATGTCTAAATAACTGAATTACTGAAATATAGTAACTTTTTAATGATATTCTAATTTTTTGAGATTCATTAATATAACCTATAGCTGTTCATACAGTGCGGGCATCAGGTTAATTGAATGAATCGCATAAGGAGCATCACTGTGTCATGTGGGCCAGACAAGATGTAGACATGTGCAGAATATTAACATAAAGTTTATTTAAAAAATGATTACATTTGCAAGAGTTATGTGGGACAGGCATGGTAAACACTATATGGGCAGCTAGAATGTAAATGACAAACCAGATTGAGGCAGGCAGGGAGGTCATACAAGAGAGATCCACAACAGTACAAGAGGGCTAGGCAAAAGAGATGTCAGAAATACAAAAATAAGGTCAGTAATGAGAAAACCCAACAGACAATACAGGACTAGACAAAAAAAGTGATCAAAATGTGAAAACAGGTTGGTAACAAAGTAGCAAAACAATAAAGGAAACGCAGGATAGAAGAGCTAAGCATTTTGGTGCAATACTTGGCAAAAGGGAACAGGGAGGTATTTATACAAGGGGAAACAGGAAACGGCAATTAGAAAAGTCAGGTGAGCCAGAACGCCAAAGCGTCACATGATCTTGCTTGTCTGGGAGGTTGGAGACTGATGCATTCTGGGAAATGCAGTCTTTAGAGCAAGAATTAAAGTCCAGGACAGGCAGACAGTCAGCGACAGGACTGACACCCTGTTTAGTATTTATTATTTTTGATGCACGTATTGGGCAACTATCTGATAATTATTTTTGCGATTAGTTGATTAGTCAGAGATTATTTCTGTCGTTTCTGACATTTAATACATTTGACCCCACTAAAAATGGAATGAATAAATAAAAAGTATTACAACTAAAAGTGCAAGTAGTCCTTCAAACGAAGAAAGCCATTAGTCGACAATAAAATTGAGTTGGCAAATAATAACTGGTACAATTCTTCTTTTCTTTTCTTTTTTCCCCAAAAAGTGAATGACACACTGGATGACCTCTTTGAGGATTCAGGAGATGAGGAAGAGTCTCAGGACATTGTGAACCAGGTGCTGGATGAGATCGGCATTGAAATCTCAGGAAAGGTGAGAAAGATAAGCTTTTATTTCCGTCACAAGTTAGCTTAACTGGATAAATGACTCCCAAGCTTCAGGCAGATATTTTTGGCCTAAAATCATTGCATTGAGAGAGACGGATTTATTTATTTATTTATTTATCTCTCATCAGGAAGATCTCCTGCAGCTATGCAGGAAATCCATTTACACTTCCATTTATTCATAATGGCACTGATGCACTTGCCATTAGTGTACAGCAGTGAAAGCATTTTGATAGCGGCATAATTTCCTAGAACAATATGTACGTCACTGTCGTTTCCTATACCCTGCTGATGTGCTAGACTCTCATAGACCTTCAGTGATTTTTAGGGCTCTTTTCCAACGTTTGTGTCCTTCTTGCGTCACGCTATGTTCTGAGCTGTAACGGTCGTCGCATGTCCTCCTGTTTCTTTCGGCAGATGGCCCACGCTCCTTCAGCCGGCAGAAAAACCCCCGCCGCCGCCGCCGCCTCCACCTCCAAAGCAGATGGGATATCAGATGAGGAGATAGAGAGACAGCTAAGAGCTCTCGGAGTGGACTAATGCTTGGACACACAAACACAAACACAAACACACACACACACACACACACACACACACACACATATACATATACACTTGACATCTCCTCTATATTGCCTGACACAACACATATACACACACATACACACACTCATACGGACGGACAGTGCTGCGTACTCAAGTACACCGAGCACACACTACTGTGTACACTACTGGACACTCAGCATCAGAACATACACACACAAACATACATACCGGCCTACTCTGGGAGAAAAAGTGCCACTGCAGGCAAAATCAATCCACCCCCCTCTCCAATGCAAATTCACATAGGGCCACGTTTCCTGATTTAGCGATGTGCATATTAAACATTTATATATGTGCTTTTAAATGCATGCTCACATATCATCCCTTCCTTTACTGCACGTCAAAAAATTGAGAACTCCGCAAAGAAATATGGGATATTGTCGCTGTTGTCACAAAACTTTTATTCGCTTTTTTCTTTATGGTTCTATTTTTATCTTTACGCTGTTAAAAATATATATTGATGTTATTTGAGCGATGCAACAGGATTATGGTCTACTTTCCTCCTCCGGAAGAACCACTTTCCTATAGACTTTGAATCCAGTCTAAATCTAATCCACCTGGTATATATATTTTAATCACTTCAGTCTTTAGAAGTCATTGATTGACTGAATTGAGTATATTAGATCTAGATTTAGATTTGAGTTGGAACCTGTTGGAAAAGGAGATCTTGGTGTGAAGAACCTTTTAAATTAAACCAAATGTAGTTTTTCTGTTAAATCGCTCAAAGAACACTTTGTACAACCCACTTTTTTTCTTCTGTGGTTTTTGATGCCAATACCGATATTGAAATTGATATTGACCGATATTGTTGAAAGTCTTCTTAAGCCCTATCTGTACGGGATTAGTTTCTCAGGGGGTTCTGGTGTAATTTTCTCTTTTATGGGGGGTCCTCTGTGATTTTATTCCTGTCCAGAACGACTATGTACGTGTTTTTCTCAGACGTTCTCTGAGAAAATTACAGGCTGAATTATCTACTGTTTTTCGCTGAACTCCGTGGTCCTTCGCTAAATTTTAGTCCCGTCCGGACACACATCTCTGAGTTTAATAAAATACCTATTGGTCCACTGCTACGCACCATGATTCCACTGAAACACAACAGCGAGTGGAAATGGAGGAGCTACTGAACGCTAAAAAAATCACAGTTTTTTTCCAGACGTCTCCCTGAGAAACTAATCCCATCCAGATAGGGCTTTACAGGTTTCCTAAAATGTTTCAGCTGTAAAATAAGATATTTTGAATTGATTACATACGTTGAGCATCTAAAAGTTGTCAGTCAAGCTCATAAAACACTTAACTCCTACTGGAATTATAATACTAAGAACAGATGTTTACGCCATATGATGAAAATCTGGCCTTTTGGAATAAAGTTTGGTGCAATAAAATAAAAACACAGAATGTAGCGAGTTACATGGTTTTGAGTCACGACAGCGACAATATTCTGATTTATTCTGTTTCAGAGAACTGAGGGATAGTTTCGGGCGTTGCACAGACAATGCGAGACTACTTCAGGACTCTCCTCGCGCTCGCACTCTCCTGAGAGATCTACCTCTATAAGACTCGAAAGCAGTGGCACTGTGCTTTGGGGAGTTGGAACGTATCCTCAGTTTCATCAGCCCCTCCTCGTCTTGTAGTCTTTTCGTCTTTTTGTCTTGTCATCTTGGCCTGAAATGGCCTATTTTCACTCCTGACACATCAGAAGCCTCCTTTTCTTTCTCTTTTTTTATTTTAATTTTTTTATTTTTGAGCGAGTTGTGAATCTCATAAACAAACTCAAACCGCAGTTATAATTTAGCACTTTATTATTCCTATGTCTGCCAGCAGTCTCTCAGCCTGATTTTAGATTTTGTGCTTTGGGACTGACTCAGGCCTTATCCCGTTTCACCCCTTGGCCCTACCACTTACCCCTACCCCTCCTTTTTGAGTGAAATCCACTCTTTAGACAACTCTTTAAGCACCCGATACGTCATCAGGAGTGCTAAAATGTTCAGTAAACTAGCTGCATTAGGGCTAATAGGGCTACATTAGGGCTACTAACATTAGGGCTTTGTTTTATGTCTTCAGAAAGGGGGGGAAATGGTGCAGAAATTAATTATCCATGCATTATGCCTTTGCTTGATTCCTCTGTAAAGGGGAGCTGAAATTAGCTTCGATTATCTTTTATTTTCCTTTTTTTTTTCTATTCCGCCTTAAATGCTGCAGCCCCTGTTGTCTGTTGCACCATTTAAGGTGGAACTGGACAGTTAGCTAGATAAAAAGCTAGCTTCTGAGACAAACTACTAGCGACCTTTTTTAATGCTTGTTATGAAGAATTTAACCATAAAACATTGAAACTACACAGGAAAATATGGTAATATTGTGCTATTTGTCACTTGTAACAAGGAACATACATTATTACATTTACATTACTTGTTCCGCCATCTTACCAGTGATTCTTATACCCCTCATTTTGAAGTGTGCATCTGAAAAATCTGAAGAATCGGGATGCACAAAACAGAGGGGTAGGGGTAAGGGGTAGGGCCAAAGGACGAAATAGGATTGGGCCTCTCTCTGAAGGAACGTGACTTTTTATTTTAAAGAGTTAACGTGGCCAAAAATGTTAAAATGTGCCTGACCTTAATAGAAGCTAAAGCAAGGCCTGAAATGCAGCAAGTTAACAGGACCTTGCTTTGATCGGCTTTGATGCTCTGCTGCTGACTTGCGTTTGTTTGCTGCTTTATTTGGCAGCACTATCTCATAAGATTTCCTGCAACTGCTTATCGCATTGGCCACCAAAGCAGATGAAGCTGCTGGCATTGTCGGGAGTAAACGGATGGTGAGATACGAGCAGCATTGTACCAGTTCCAGCTCCTGTTTTTTTTCTATTTCCATCCTTTTCTCTCTTCCTTTTTTGAAGGAAAGAATGCTCAACCTAATCTGTGCTGTCTGCTGTAGAGGAATTAGTGGGCATTGGTAAACAGAGATTTATAATTGAGCATGTCCTTGACTCTGCAAACACCTACAGTATAATTGTGGCTGGTGGCCAGATGCTAGATACTGAAGATATCTAAATACTGTACAGAATATTATAAAAGTATTCTGAGTCAGCGATTGTTCTGTCCAGGCAGCAACATTATAATTGTCCTGGATAATCCATTGAATGACCTGAATGAATGATCTGGAGTAGGGCTGTACGATTAATCATATTTGTATCAAAATTGCGATGAGTTTTTTTTTTTTTTTTTTGATGGTAAATGCATTAACAGAGCTGTAATTGTAAATAATTGTAAATTAAAAAAGAATTACCTGCACGCAACAACAGGGGGAGCTCTTCTTGTGCAGAATATGCTCACATGACATAACTAGGCTGGATGTAGAGTGAGGTAGAAGTGCACAGTAATCAGACACATCAATCTACTTCTTTCCCATCAAAAAAGGGCAAGTGCTGCCAAGATAAATGCCAAAAAATAAACAAAAATTCTTCTTTCTTTTTGCCATATCGTGCACCCCTACTCTGGAGTATTCTTTTCTTTTAAGCTTCTGACATTCTTTGAATGAAGCCCTGTTCATAAACTCTAAATGTACTCTCTAAATGTGCAAGATTAAGTGATCATCGCTGCCAGCTCATGCCTGTTGGCTGAATATGAATGGACATGAACATTCTTAAAGGAGAAATCTGGTGTGAAATGGATATGGTGTGTAGTCAAACATTATAACGAGTATAAACTTTTGTCAAATAGCCCAACTCCATTCTCCCCCAGAATTCCAAAAAAATACAGCACTTTTAGCCAATTCTTCCAAACCGGCTTACAATGCAAGCAAATGGGGCATAGTGTTGCCAATACAGGAAAAAGGTTTTTTTTACTCCATTAAGAAGCTCAAAGTAGCTCCACACTTCTTCATTGGTAGAATTTTGAGTGTAATTACATTTAAAATAAGCAACTGAGAACTTTGAAAGTGCACAGATAGTTTATTAAAAACATAGTACCTTAATTCGGAATTTCATGAATTCCAGCTGTTACTGAAAATATCTCTATCTCTACTACATTCATGTATTTCTACAGAATTCTACAGAATTAAGTCTGTTCCCCTTACCTATTTGTATCTTACCTATTAGTTCGTGCTCATCAGTCAACTTAAGTCCTTACTTAATTTCAACTACCTGAAGGTACTGTGTTTGTATAAAACAGTGTTTTACGAAGTGTGGAGCTACTCTGAGCATGTTAATGCTGAAGAACAGCAATTCCTTTTAATGGGTAACTCTATGCCCCTATCACTAGCATTGTAAGCCTGTTGGGAGCATCGGCTAAAAGCACTGTATTTAAAAATGCTGGGAGTGAACAAAAAAAGTGTTGTACTCGATACTCAATATCAAGTTTCTGCAACTGCAACCCAACTCTATTTCATATCGGATTTCTCCTTTAAGTTAAGAGCAGCCCCAAATCTTTCCCTCACTTTCAGTTTGTCATTCGGATCCATCTAATTCCTGGACTTTAACATTCAGGGAAGGTTTCTCAGACAAAGATTGAGTTTGTTTTAGAACTGAGATTGACGGATTTTCAATCGAGAGTCACAATCGACAGCAGGATTTAGTTATTTTAGTCTGTGACGTGGTGAAGCTTTCATTTTGAGCCCAGCTTTAACCCAGGCAAGGCAGATTAATCCACGGGGAAACAGCAGAAAGGCAGATTTAACTGCCTTTTTAACAGTGCGCTGCATTGTTTATGCACTGCAATATGCTATAATGACAGTGTAAATAGTACAAATATGTGGATGAGTTGTTTTTTTTTTCTTCTTCATTTGTTTGGTTTTCATAGTCATATATTTATCAAAGTTTTTGGGGAATTGGTAACAGATCTTATTTGTTCCTCATTGTGGGGATATTAAAAATCTTTCTTTAACCACAAATAAAAAAATGCCTTTTTAACTATGCAACCTTTTGTGTGTGCATCTCTCCAGCTTGATTTGTTTGGGTTTCATTGTGAGTGCTGCTGAACATGCATAATTCTCTGTGCAAACAGCACAGTTAATCTCCAGCCACCGGTCTTGTCTCGCACTAGAGGGCAGTGTGTAAGCATGGCACGATCCAACACTCGCGCAGCACTTTACCACTCACTACATTCTGCATTCTGCACTGCTGGAGATGAGAAACTCAAGTAGGTTATACAGCTGGGATTGGAATCCTGGGCTCTTCAAGATTGCATTATGTTGTAGTTTGAGAGTGCTCAGGCTTGGCTGAGCAAATTTACACCCCATGCTTAGTGCTCCACTTTCCCGGGGATATACTATGTACAAGCTGCCCAGCTGGTTTAGGATACATTTTGACCAATATATTATACCAATATATGTACAAAAAAATGAGACCACTTAAAAATAATGAGTTTTTCTTTGATTTTACCAAATTGAAAACCTGGAATATAATCAAGAGGAAGATGGACGATCACAAGCCATCAAACCAAACTGAACTGCTTGGAATATTTGAACCAGGAGTGGAATAAATATATCCAAAAGCAGTGTGTAAGACTGGTGGAGGAAACTGTGATTAAAAAACAGGGTTATTCCACCGAATATTGATTTCTGAACTTTTAAAACTTTATGAATATGAAATTGTTTTATTTGCATTATTTGAGGTCTGAAAGCTCTGCATCTTTTTTGTTATTTCAGCCATTTCTCATTTTCTCCAAATACATGCTCTAAATAACAATATTTTTATTTGGAATTTGGGAGAAATGTTTGTAGTTTATAGAATAAAACAACACTGTACATTTTACTCAAACATAAACCTATAAATAGCAAAATCAGAGAAACCGATTCAGAAACTGAAGTGTTCTCTTATTTTTTTCCAGAGCTGTATATATAAATGAATACAGTTGACTGGACTAAAGCATAACTTTTTTCATGCACAACCGAATGACACTTTAGGAAGGATAAATACCAGACAAAATGTATAAATTAATAAATTTTCAAAATGTGACCTTGTGATGTCAAACCAACAGTAAAATACAAAGATAATTTGAGAAAGTTAAATAAATTTATTCATTACTCTTTTTGTCCTCATTTTTACCTAAGGTCCCTAAATATAATCATATAAAAGTTAACTTTAAAAAGAACTTTAAAGTTAAAGGAGAACTCCAGTGTGGAATTGACTTTGGGTGTAGTAAAACATGACAAGGAGTACTAACCTCTGTTGAAAAGCCCACCTCCACTCTCATGCAGCTTTCCAAGATTCAGCAATTATGTGCAGTTTGTCTAAACAGTCTAGAATGGGTTTTAACGGGGCATATTTTTCCTCTGCAGATAAATAGCTTTTTACACCTCTTTTTTTACATTATCCAGGCTCAGAGTAGCTCCACACCTCATTGGTAGAATCTGGAAAGCTCTGAAATTTAAATCGAGTCATTAATAACTTTTAAAGTGCACAAGAAGCTTATTAAAAACCACAGTTTACTACCCTGTAGCATAAGCTACATCTTCAGGCACCACTATCTTGAAGTAAAGTCATGATCAATACAGCTACGATCACGTAATGTTGATGGAAGTTGGGCTGGGATGTTTGCTGTGCTCGGACTGCGGCTTCAGCCGGCATAACCGAGGAGAAGGCAAAGGAAAAAGAAGACAGAATGGTTCACGTTTGTGGCTTTTCAGGCTGCAACATCACGTGCTTGTCACTCTACTGATGTAAAAAAAAAAGTGTTTTTTAATAAGTTTCTTGTGCACTTTTAAAGTTTTAACTATCAGGGCTCTCCGGATTCTACCAATGAGGTGTGGAGCTTTTTGGAGGCTGGACAATGGTGTAAAAATGATCTGCTAAATTATCTGCAGGGGCAAAATATGCCCCATTAAATCCCATTCTAAAGCGTGTTTGGACAAACTGAGCAAAATTGCTAGATCTCTGAAAGCTGCACGAGAACGGAGGTGTGCTATTCAACAAAGGTAAGTACTCTTTATCATGTTTACTACACTAAAAGTCTCCTTTAACTATTGTAGAATAACAGAGAGGTTCAATAAATATGATGGTGGTTATAGGTTTATTTATCATCATCTCTGAACATAATTTTAACTGCACTTTCAACTGATGAGCTTCAAGAGTTTCAGTCTCATACAGATTGTCATATGAAAGTTAAAGGAGAACTCTGGTATGAAATTGATTTTTGGTGTGGTAAAACATGATAAAGAGTACTAACCTTTGTTGAATAGCTCACCTCCGCTCTCCTGCAGCTTTCTAAGGTCCAGTAATATTTTGCAGATAAATAGCTTTTTACACTACTTTTTTTTTTTTTTTTTTTTTTTTTACATTATCCAGGCTTAAAGTAGCTCCACACCTTATTGTTAGAATCTGGAAAGCCCTGATATTTAAAACAAGGCATTAATAACTTTAAAAATGCCCCTATTTCCACTTCTGCATCATACGTAAGTTTATTTCCCCCAGATACAGTGACTTGAAGAGCAGATCCGTGTGAAATCTGTGCTGCTCAAATGCACCTTGCATACAGAGCCATTAGGGAGACTTGCGTCTCTGACTTGGAAAAGTAACGTTGGATCCGGTCACCATGTGTCACCCTCCATCTGTCTCAGAAGTCCTGCAATCCGGAAGTTATATAAATCTCTGGCTTTGGTTGCAACCGATATCAGCCAAGACGTTGTAAGGTATCAGAATAAGCACTGGTGAAATGGCTCACTGACAACTACAGCCTGATCTGTGCGCAGTTACACAAGTTTTACAGAAAGCATATATACAGTACCAGTCAAGTTGAGTTATGTTTGATTGATTTTTATTATTTTCTACATTAGATTCATGTAGATTCATGTTGATGACTTTAAAACTAGGAAAAAACACATTAACCTGTGTATTAACCAAAATAGGGTAAACAAACCAGAAAAAGTCATGAAGTGATACTTTAGGGGAGGGGGTTGGCTGGGGTTTGAACGCCCACATCTTTATAGGGTGTAATTGTGAGGTGTTATCTTGTGAGTGGGATCGATATCATTTATTTTAAAATGTCTAGTTGTGGCCTCTAGTATGCATGAAAGCAATGTGAGCTGTTTTTTTGTAAAAAAAAAAAAAAAAAAAAAAGCAAAGAAAGTGTTCCGTTGATCCAGTATAACGCTGCTTTAGTCCGGTGGAGGAGTGTGAGAGGGGAAACAATAGGATTTCGGCTCTTGCTCATGAATATTTATACATGCAAACATAATGCCTCTGATTGGCTAACAGCACTAAGAGGCAGCGAGATGAACAACAGTTAGACACGTTTTAAAATAAAGACATTTTTACACTAACAACAGTCTTTTCAATGTTACTTTACAACATGTGTAATGCCCTGCTAAGTGCAGTTCAGCCACTGACCTAGTTTTAGTCTCTCTGTAAAACGCAAAATCCACTGGAGATCCTACGTAAACCTATAGTTACTTACACACAGAGGTGGGTAGTCCAGGTCCAGAAAGTAAAAAATCCACCCCGGGGTTTTGTTGGCTGAGCCGCAGCATTTCTTTTCTTTAAGGGTTCAGGCAGTTTACTGCAAAGCTTTGTACACTGGATTTTGCACCATTTCCGGTTATTGACTGGACCAGAAGACCTTAAATGGCACAAATAAAAAGTAAAAAATGGGGTTGTTCTAAAATAATATCCCACAGGTCAGTGCAACGTTCTTTAGCTGCCATGAAACCTTAAAAAAGTCATGGGACACGTCACTAGTTCCTGTCCTTGAAAATAATTCATCAAAATGATAAAAGAATGGATTGTTTGATATGCAAACTGACCAAACATGTTTGTTTGTTTATTTCAGTTAGAAAAAAAATGTTTTTTTTAAATTACCAATAGGAAATAAACCATCAATGCCACTTTTCTTTCGTTCTTTTTAAAACTATGAAAAGAAACTGTCATTTTTTTTACCCGTGTTTTTCACCTTGAACGTTCCAGAGTACAGAAACACAGCGAACACTAAAGCCAGCAGCATGATAAGCTGTATTTATTAATTTATTTTTATATATGGTCACAAATAACTTAAATTCTTTGATTTTGACTCAAAACAAACATAATTGGAAAAATATACAGTACATAAGCTTCGCTTATAATCCAGAGAATGTTGATTACCTTCAAGTGGGCTGTACTATCGCTTAGGCGCTGTACATAATGGGATTTAGTTATTTTAGTCTGTGACTGTGTTCCATAGGCAAGTCTCCATGGCAAGAACAGGGCTGCTGGAAATCTCATGAGCCCCTTCAAATTTTCTATATTTTAGCATGAACTGGATTTAAGACTAAGACATCAGATTTTCACACCTCAAGTCCTAAAAGTAGATAAGCAAGAACCAAATCAAACTAAGATTATCAAACTAAAAATTAAGACTGAAATATTGTATATATTTAAATAATATGAAATATTTGTGAGTAGCAAAAGTATTTAGTACCTTTATTTTAACTCGGATGTACATTGAGGGCAGCCCTCATTTTCAATGTGGCCGAGCATTTACAAAAACAGGGATTGACATAACAGAGAAAATAAAAGGTAAATTTAATTATTGTAAAATATCAGTAAATAAAATATAAAAATATATAAAAAAATAAATAATAATAACAATAATAATAATAAAATAATAAAAAAAAATAAAATAAATAAAATTAATGATTATAATTAAGTATGGTTTAATTGACAAAAATTAAAATCAAAAGAAAGGAAGACTAATACAACAAAAATGGGTTAAAATTAGCTAAAACTAACTTGTAAATAAATGAACAAAAATAAAAGCAATAATAATAAAAATAGTAATAACAATAAAAGAAAATCAAAATAAGATAAAAAAGCAAAAATACAAAACTATTAAAATAATAAAAATAATAATAATAAATAGTAGTAATAATAGTAAATAATTTAAATTAGCCAGTTATTTAAAGTTAAAATTAATTAAGCAAGTTTTCAATTGAGATGTCAATTAATTTTACATTAGTAAGTTATTGTGCAAGACTAACCAACAGTTATTGATGCGCATGGGGGTCACACCTGATACTATTATGAGTTGCACCAGCAGAAAAATACAGTGACTACAGAGAATGTGGGCCACGCAACAAGACAATGACCCTAAGCATGCAAGTTGTTCAACCAAACAACGTTTAAATAAGAATAAAGTTAATGTTTCAAAATGGCCAGGTCACACCAGATATTAAATTCAATCTAGATCACAGATGTGTAATATTGGATCATTTTCCTAAAAAAAACTAATGTCAAGTCTAATATTTCTGTCTCGTTGTATGATTTGGTTCTTCTTTTTGAAAATTCTATGAAATTTAAGGTTACATTTATGCAGAAATTATAAGTATAAAGTATAAAGTGTGCACAAACATTCAGGCATATATACTGAATTTATGTACAAATGCCACGAGCGTTGTTAATCCTACTTAATTTCCACAGTAATTAAATGTGCTGTCATTTATGTGCTATTTGTGCTTTCCCCTAAACCTTATCTCTTTCAATTTCATTTTGTCACACTGCTGAGATCTTAACACATCGCCGAGGCTAGTTTACACATCGTTGCATGTGATATCAGATGATTGGCTCTCACCTACAGTGAGAAGCAGGGTCTCGGGATGCTCATATGTGCCATCTCAAGGTTTCCTCCCAAATAAGTAACATAGAGGTGCTGCCTGAGATCAGAATATCCAATTTTATTTTCAAGTCCAGCCAGAGGTTCTTTTGATTACAGTTTTATAGAAATTCTTGCAGGTAGTTAAATTTTTTAGGACGGTCAGAGCTTTTAAATGTTGCATCAGTGAGTACAGCTCTGGAAAATGAAGAGACCACTTCAGTTTCTGAATCAGTTTCTCTGATTTTGCTATTTATAGGTATATGTTTGAGTAAAATGTAAAGTGTTGTTTTATTCTATAAACTACAGACAACATTTCTCCCAAATTCCAAGTAAAAATATTGTAATTTAGAGCATTTATTTGCAGAAAATGAGAAATGGCTGAAATAACGAAAAAGATGCAGAACTTTCATATTCAGAAAGTTCATATTCATAACGTTTTCAGAAATCATTATTTGGTGGAATAACCCTGTTATGTTCTCCTCCACCAGTCTTACACACTGCTTTTGGATAACTTTATGCCTTTACTCCTGGTGCAAAAATTCAAGCAGTTCAGCTTGGTTTAATGTCTTGTGATCAACCATCTTCCTCTTAATTATATTCCAGAGGTTTTTAAATTGGTAAAATCAAAGAAACTCATCATTTTTAAGTAGTCTCTTATTTTTTTTTCAGAGCTGTAACTTGATAATAAAGAATCCTGTTTTTATCTATGAGATCACTTAATGATCTTAGGGGAACATTTTGCTCACTGAATTTTGCTGATTGGATTCTAGTTAGCATATTATATCACTGGGTGTTCTTTTGGAATATAATCTATTGAATCATAGTTTTTATTGAATTTTATAGGCCTAATTTAATGCAGAAACTAACTTGAATAGTTTGTTTTTTCATTATTTTAAAGTGTTTTGCATTTTAGATTAATACGAAAGTCATCAAAACTATAAAGAAAAGCATAGGAAATTATTTAGTAAACAAAAAAGTGTCAAACAAACCAGAATATGTTTTATTTTTAAGATTCTTCAAAGCAGCATCTCTTGGCTGGATTTTCTCAGTCAGCTTTATGAGGTAGAGTCACCTGGAATTTAGGCTTTCAGTTAACAGCTGTGCTGAACTTTTCAAGAGTTGTCAAGAGTTCATTATGTGAATTTCTTCTCCTCTTAATGTGTTTGAGAGCATCAGTTGTAAAGTTGTGAAGAGGTAGAGTTACAGGTATACAGTGAATAGCTCTATTAGAGTAATGTTTTGGAGGTCGATCAATCTGAAAAAGTTGAAGAAGGTTGAAAGTATCCTCAAGTGGAGTCGTAAAGACTATTGAAAACATTATGATGAAACTGGCACTCATCAGGGCCACTCTAGAAATACTGGGAGGCTTTATTTGTATATGACCCAGAGAGTCCTATTTGGTCCTATTTTGCAGTATTTCTTCTATTGAGTAACTAGACAAGCTTTTTATGTGTGCATTTTCACATCTGTATCAGGTGTCATTTATTTATTGTGGCCAATGGGATTATGGGAATCCTATGTTTTTCCCAATAAAGTTTCCAGTATAGAAGAAGTCACTTGAAAGTCACTTCAAATGTGTCGCCTTCTTCTCTTTTTTTCCTCGTTCTTTCATGGAGACGGTCAAAAGGCATATGGCTCCACCATATAGGGCCACTTTGCACGTCTTTGGGCATGGTGACAAGCGAGTGGTCTCAGAGGTAATCCTTCCCCCTCACACACACACACACACACACACACACACACACACACAAACACACATATATATATATATATATATATATATATATATATATATATATATATATATAAAGACCCAGACACACACTCTCAGATTCGCCATTCCGGTCACACCTCGCGCACACTGACAGTCCAGCTGTGGAAAAATAACGGAGGGCATTGACTCCAAAGACCTCTCAGAAGTCTCTGAAGCACGGCGTTTTATGACTCATGTCGATCAATTCTGACTTGCAGCTCTGCCCTGCTCTCTTTCACTGTCAGAGTTATAAATGGGTTTAAGAAAGCCTTAAGGAAAGTTTAAGCCATTAAACCAGCGCCTCCGACGAGCCAGCCGTTCAGCCGATAACATTCCCAAAGAAATCCGAGGCTTTATGTTAATGATCCGGCGTTCGATACCGAGCAGAAGAAGCAGCTGACGGAGGAACGCGGGCGGCCCCCTCAAGAAAACCTGCCGATGTTAGCCCCAGGCTAAGCTCAGACTGCAGGCCACGCTGCCTCAGCCCGAACCTTTTCATGTCCGCTCGTTTTTAACCTGATCGGATTAGAGTGTTTAGACATGCCGCTGGCTCGGGATCTCGTTGCTGAAGAGAATACTAAATGTGGGAAGGAGTCGGAATGGAAGCGTGGGCTTATCGAACTCAATGCCTATGGATGGTATAAGATATAAGCCTACGAGATGTTGTAGAGTGTGCACCCATAGACTGTGTATAGCTGGACAGAGCATCGTCTCTCAAAAGTGAAGCCACCACAGGTCGGGCGCCCCCTGCTGTTCGGCTGCAGACAGCTGTGTAACCCCACCCATCCCCATAGGTTTCAATGGCAAAACAGACAACTTTCAATCACGATTTTTTCTAATATACTGTAATTCTACCTCCATTATTTAAATGAACAGCTAGTGTAACCTCTGCTTATATTGTTAAATTGTTTATATCCCCACAGAATTCGTTTTTTAAAGCGTTATTCAGCTCTATTTAAAAAGGTGTGGTTATTGTAAAAGGGCTGGGTTACAATTAGCCGGGGTGGGACCAATGACTGTATGGGTGGGATCATAGACTACATATAGCTCTGTGGAGGCAGCCTTCAGGGGCGGGGTTATTTAAATGAGTAGGCTGTCTCTCCACAGTCTTTCTCCCTCCTCTGGTCTCTACTGCGCAGACTCGGGTTTCAGGATCGCCAACATGGAGGAAGATTTTGGCTGAATGAATGGGAATGGCAACACGGCGTCCATCTTTTTTACAGTCTCTGTGTACACCGATCAGCCATAGCATCATTTTTCGCATAATAAGGCGGACTTATAATCCTTTTATTTTCCCAAAAATCGTCAGTGCGCCTTATAATCCAGTGTGTCTTATTTATTAGAAGCAGTAAAGCCACTTTTCTGAGGTACAGCGTTATACGGTAGTATTTGTTTAGTTCTCCAGCACCGGGGCTGGAGTAGCATTAACATTACCTGCTATTTACCCACTATTTCCCAATTCAGAGTTGAATATTATCGGCCTGTAGCCTTCTGCTAACCCCAGCTAGCACTGCTGGAGCAGCATTGGCTTGACTTTAAAAGAAAGTTTTTTTATTACAGTTTTGTTTACTTAGCTTAGCTTTTTTAGACAAGACCTGCTGCATTAGAAGTTTCTTATAGTGTCTCTTAAAATACTCCTTATAATCTGGAGGATAGTTAATTCTACTGTAGATGAAGATAATCAATGATTTTCACATGTAAATTTCCTTCTGGTGTTAATTTTATAGCTGGTCAATAAACAGTCTAAACCATTATATGTCTTTGCCTCTACCATTTAAGCCTAGATAAAACCTGGCTCAAAAACACTTGATTCAAACTCGGCAGGCTTACTAGATGTGCTTGAGCCTGGAAACCATCAAACCGTGCAGGATTTAACACTCCAGAGGACCCGATTTGGACAGTGATGGTCTACTGAATCTAGATTTTTTGGTACATCATGTTCTTTCTGCACTTGTAGACCCTTGTCTGAGAATGTCCTACCACACAAAGAATTGTGTGTCTTCAAAAAGGGGGGGAGATGGTGCAGAAATGTATTATTATTGTCCATTTCTTATTTTCTCTGTGATTGAAATCCAAAATTAGCTTTGATTAGTTTTATATTTTACTTTATTTTTCCGTTCTGCCTTAAATGCTGCAGCCCCTGCCATTTGTTGCACCATTATGGCTAGCTACTGAGACAAACTACTAGTGATCTTTTTTATGCTTGTTATGAAGAATTTGGCCATAAAAAATTTAAACTACACATTAAACAATGGAAATATAGTACTCGTCACTTTTAACAAGGAAAATTCTTATAATTGTGGATTTCTTACCAGTGATTCTCATGCCCCTTTATTTGAAGTGTGCATCTGAAAAGTCTCCCCTCCCCCTACTCCACCAGCCTAATGAGAATCGAGACACCCCTACCCCTTGGCGTGCATGCACAAAACAGAGGGGTAGGGGTAAGGGGTAGGGCCAAGGGGTGAAATGGGATAGGACCTAACATTATTTTAAGCTGTAAACTTGTTATTAATCCACAAATCGCAGAGAGAACAGAACCAATCCAGGCACTGTTAATGTTTCAGGCTCATTCTGAACAGGCTAAGCTAATGTAAACCAAAAGCATTACATGCGCAGACTTGCTGTGTGACCTCAGCGTTTTCAGAAAGCTCAGTTTTCCCCATCCACATGGCTCTGCTGGTAGTGGAAGGGCATTTTCGAAAAACTCTGTTTTCATTGAATGTAAAGCCGTAGTTGTGTGGACGAAAGGACAAAACGGAATCAAAAAACAAGTTTTTTTCTCAGTGATATGACTGTCCCTCATATCACTACTAGGGGTGACTTATTGTTGTATGCGGTGGCTCCCCAGGTCACCATACTTTGGGTCACTTGGGGAGTTTGTGGATTCGCTGCAAAGGCCTGATTGAAGCTCTCACCATAAGGCCTCCATACCTGGATTTGTTGCCAAAGGCGATTTATCGAAACAACCATCTGGCTTTTCACATTCCAGTCAGCAGTCTCTTACTAAAAGGTACACTAGTATTTGAGCTGGGGAAGCACTTTTATGTCACATTTACACCCAGATATAAGAAGAAGTTTGTGGAGCTTTGCAACTATGGCCTCTATAATGAACTGTTAGGGAACTAAGAAAAAAATTGGACCCCTTTATCCTCATTGAATTTTCCCATAACTATCTTACAATCTATCTCACCATTTCTACAACCCTCAGGCATATTTTCTTGATATTCGCCTCTGCACTCAACAGGTCCACATGTGGTGTGAGTTCACATCCTCACATCTTACTAATAGGTATTTTTATACGTTCCAATTTTAGCATGTAGAAATTACAGCAAGGCACCATAATGGTGTGATTACTCATGTGTGTTTAATTACTTCATTAGTGCAGGTATTAAAGATCTTTCAGAAGAATCTAGCCTGATTCCAGGCTTTTGCTTTGTTTTTGGTTCCTCTCATGTTTTTCTTGAGGTATTTTTCCTTGCCACTGTCACCTTTGGCTTTCTCAAAAGAAGCTCGAACCTTGCTTGCTGTAAAGCTGCTTTATTACTCTGTTATTATATAAAGTGCCATAGAAAAGAATCACTCCTGTTTGTCAACATCAAGGCCGAAGCTGCGGCAATGAGAGCTAAGAAAGTCATTATAGGGAAAATAACATGAATAAAACAGACAGAGAGCATCTGTACAATTTAGGCTTCTTAGAATCTACTGTTCTTAGAATCAACTGTTCTTTTTGACCTCTTTTCTATTGCTGGGTCAAAAGTTCTGTAGTTCTAAACATAAAGGGTTCCATTCTGGTGTCTTTTCCACATAGATACAGTTTGACTTGTAACATTTACTAATCAGGATGAGCCCTGTTTTCTCAGCACAGTTAGATAACCATTCTTGGTGCCAGAGAGCTGTTTGGTTGGAGGATTGATGGCGTAGGCATTCACTGATTGGCTTTATGGTTACAGTATAGAAAATGTAGATACTGTATTTTGATCTGTGGATGACTAGATCTTTTGGCGTCCTTTGTTCAGCATTTACTGTGTGTTGTCTGTGCTATTGATCAAATAACATAGCATGGAGTCTCCTGGTAGAACTTTCCAAAGCTTTCATTTCTCCATTTCATATTTTATTTTAAATTCTGTGAAACAAGACATTGATGATCAACCATTGATAGCAACTGTCATATAATGGGCATAGAATGGCTTTTGGTGAAGATCATATCTTAGTCTGTGGTTGACAAGCTCAAATAATGTAGCATGGTGTCACGTGGTCCCTGTCTGTTCTCGTGTTTCTGTGTTTATTTACCTTTTTCTGTGCCTGTCTCTGCTTGTGCCTGTGAGTGTGTCTCCCACGTGATCCGTGCTCCTCAGTGTTTCTTGCCCTCACCTGTGTATCATTTGTAACTCCGCCCCTTAGCCCCAGGTGTTCTCTGTTTCCCGTGTGTGTTACACTATTTATAGTCCGTGCTCCCTTTCCCTCGTGTCGGTTCTTGTGCTTTGTTAGCCTGTTGTGGTTGCGTCTCTGTGTCTCATGTTTCTTGTTTTCAGTTTAGTTTCCGTTTATTTGTTTATTTTTGTCTTTTGTTATCTGTATAATAAATACACTCGCATTTGCATCCGCTCTCCTCGTCCCTCCTTCACGCACCCTGACAGAAGAACCGACCAAACAATGGATGCAGCGAGTGGCGTCTACCTGGGATCCAGATTGGCGATCCGCCGCTCCTCCCTTTCTCGTGGCGTGCTGGAGGAGCAGCCCTCTCTTAACTCCTCAGCTAGCCGGCGCCGGAGGAGGAAAAGACGGCAGCGGCATTCTCAGCGCTCCCGCTCGCCTGAGGAGGACCCTCTCAAGGAGGGAGCACTTTTTGGGGGGGCGCACCGTGTTGGCAGGGACGCAGGTTGTGAGGAGTCTTATTTCTGGGATTATGTAGACTTCCTCACACCTGCGTCCAGCTCGGAGGAGGAGGAGGGAGATTACCTCCCTACACCAGCCCGTCTGCCGTTGCCTCCAGGGGCAGTCCTGCCTCCCGCATGCCTTTGTCCGCCCTGGTTCCTGACCGGCGACCCAGCGCCCTCCGAGCCGGACTTCACCGGCGACCCAGCGCCCTCCGAGCCGGATTTCACCGGCGACCCAGCGCCCTCCGAGCCGGATTTCACCGGCGACCCAGCGCACTCCGAGCCGGATTTCACCGGCGACCCAGCGCCCTCCGAGCCGGATTTCACCGGCGACCCAGCGCACTCCGAGCCGGACTTTGGCGGCGACCCAGCGCTCTCCGAGCCGGACTTCACCGGCGGACCAGCGCTCTCCGCGCCGGACTTCACCGGCGACCCAGCGCTCCCCGCGCCGGACTTCACCGGCGGACCAGCGCTCCCCGCGCCGGACTTCACCGGCGGACCAGCGCTCCCCGCGCCGGACTTCACCGGCGGACCAGCGCTCCCCGCGCCGGACTTCACCGGCGGACCAGCGCTCCCCGCGCCGGACTTCACCGGCGGACCAGCGCTCCCCGCGCCGGACTTCACCGGCGGACCAGCGCTCCCCGCGCCGGACTTCACCGGCGGACCAGCGCTCCCCGCGCCGGACTTCACCGGCGGACCAGCGCTCCCCGCGCCGGACTTCACCGGCGGACCAGCGCTCTCCGCGCCGGACTTCACCGGCGGACCAGCGCTTCCCGCGCCGGACTTCACCGGCGGACCGGCGGTAAACGCACCTACTCCTGTGCCCGTGGCTCCCGCCGCCACGCCCACTCCCAGGCCCCGCCTTTCCAGGCCTGCTCCGAGGCCCCCTGACTTTGCCCCTTGTGGTGTACCCAGGCTGTCCCCACAGACTTTTTCCAGCCCGGGGTACCCATCTATGTTTCTCGTACCCCTGTCTCTGCCTGTCATGGTTCCCGTCTCTGTCTATGTTCCAGTCTCTGTCACTCGTGGTTTTTCTGTTCCAGTCCCCGTCACCGTGTTTGTTTCTGTCCCCATTACTGTTTTCGTTCCGGTCCCTTTGCCCAGTAATGTCCAGTCCCCGTTTTCTGTTCAGTCTCCTCTCGGGTGTCCTCTGTTCTAGTCTTGTGTTTTGTTTTGTTTTTTTGGTTTCCACCCTCTCCTGACCGGCTCCTGGGGGTTTGTTTTTTCGCGCCCCAGGAGTTGCGCGTTAAGGGGTGGGTTCTGTCACGTGGTCCCTGTCTGTTCTCGTGTTTCTGTGTTTATTTACCTTTTTCTGTGCCTGTCTCTGCTTGTGCCTGTGAGTGTGTCTCCCACGTGATCCGTGCTCCTCAGTGTTTCTTGCCCTCACCTGTGTATCATTTGTAACTCCGCCCCTTAGCCCCAGGTGTTCTCTGTTTCCCGTGTGTGTTACACTATTTATAGTCCGTGCTCCCTTTCCCTCGTGTCGGTTCTTGTGCTTTGTTAGCCTGTTGTGGTTGCGTCTCTGTGTCTCATGTTTCTTGTTTTCAGTTTAGTTTCCGTTTATTTGTTTATTTTTGTCTTTTGTTATCTGTATAATAAATACACTCGCATTTGCATCCGCTCTCCTCGTCCCTCCTTCACGCACCCTGACACATGGAGTCTCCTAGTAGAGCTTTCCCAAGCTTTAATTTCTCCATTTCACATTTCTAACTAAAATAAGGATGAGAGTATAAGTCTGGACAAATTATATGATAGCAACTGCTATATAATGGGTATAGGCTGGCTTTTAGTGGAGATCATATCTTGGTCTGTGGTCGACTAGCTCTTTTTGCTGCCTTTGTTCAGTATTCACTGTGTATTGTCTGTGCTAATGCAGTGAAAATGATGTGAAACAAGGTCCTTTGGATGATAGTGATCAAATGATGTAGCATGTAGTCTCTTGGTAGAACTTTTCCAAGCTTTAATATCTCCATTTCATATTTAGTTACTAACTCTGTAAAATAAGGGTATAACTGTAAACCTGGATGCATCCATTGATAGCAACTGTCATTTAATAGGCATATGATGGCTTTTAGTGGAGATCGCATCTTGATTTATGGTCGAAAAGCTCTTTTTGCTGCCTTTGTTAAGCATTCACAATGTATTGTCTGTGCTTAAATAGCGATGTGGAACGAGGTCTATTGGAGGTTAGGGATCAAATAATGTAGCATGGAGTCTCCTGGTAGAACTTTCCCAAGTTTTCATATCTCCGTTTCATATTAAGTTACTAACTCTGTAAAATAAGAGCATAAATGTAAGCCTAGATACATTCAATGATAGTCATATAATGGGAATAAGATGGCTTTTAGTAGAGATTGTATCTTGGTCTGTGGGAAACAAGCTCTTTTTGCTGCCTTTGTTCAGCATTTACTGTATACTGTCTGTGCTGATGCAGTGAAAGCGATGTGAAACGAGATCCATTTGATGGCTGTGATCAAATAACGTAGCATGGAGTCTCCTAATAGAACTTTTACAAACTTTTATTTCTCTATTTCACGTTTTCTAACTACAATAAGGGCGGAAATGTAAGCCCAAATACATCCAATCATAGGTGGGGTGTGGTAGTTGAGTAGTTGAGTTGGGGGGGGATTATTCAATACATTTAATAAAAGGGCACTTTTGGGGGTAGTGAGGGCACTAAGACCTCAACCCAATTGAGATGCTGTGGCATGACCTCAAGAGAACAATTCATACCAGATATCCTACAAACATTGTTTTGTGAAGAGGAAAAGTACTTTTATGTGGTATTAGTTTAAGCAGACTGTGTTTGTCCATTCTTGTGACTTAGATGAAGATCAGAACACGTTTAATGACCAATTTATGTGAAAAAATCCCAAAGGGTTCACATACTTTTTCTTGCAACTGTATATATAAAAAAACATATTTACCATGTCTTCAATTTATCAATTTATTTTTAACCAATTAAGTGATCTTAGTTTAGTTAACAAATACATATTTAATACAAAAACACATTTAATAAATACTTTTTTAGGGCCGTTGAAGCAGTACAATTTTTGTGGGTTTTTTTTCTTGTCGGAAGCTGGACCATGATACACGCGTGCGTTCAGCTTTGACACGCTTTGACACGCCCACAAGCGACAAACGCAGGACTAAACTTTCCTTCTTAAAGGGTTTTTCTCTCTCAGGACAGGAGCAGGGGCATACTTCTTCATTATGGTGAGAAATCGTTAGTCATCAGCATCAGTGAAGCGCAATTTTAAAAGGAAATTTGCCTTTGTAGGACACCGTAGGTCCATTTCTTTCAATTACTGATTTCTTCACTCTCTTCTGTGACTTTACCCCATCCAGCCCTAGACAGCTACCACCGTACACACACTCAGCTGACCTCATTACTCGGACTTTCTAACTGGGAGACCTCGATCCGTCACGATTGACACCGCCGCCTCCAGGGCCTTGTGCTTATAGCCTCCTGCCGTTCACACTGCTGACTCACAACTGTGCCGCTGCAAAGAGTAGCTTAAATCACATTATCAAGTGTGCTGATGATACTCTATAGCGGTGGCCCACATCAGCAACAATGCCAGAGCAGATTACAGGGAGGAGGTGGAGCTGCTTACAGACTTGTGCTGAGACAACTTTCTGCTTACTGATACCAAACAAACGTATCAGTGCAACCAGAGTTGAGTTCTAGAGAACCCAGACTGATTATTTTCCATTCCAAAACAAAGATGACTGCTTAATCAAAGTGAACATCTTGAGAGATAAAAATGTTGTGTAGTCTGAGCTTGGCATAACCAGTGTTGGGCATGTTACTTTGAAAAAGTAATTAGTTATAGTTACTAGTTACTTCTCCTAAAAAGTAACTGAGTTACTAACGGAGTTACTCCACTATAAAAGTAACTAGTTACCAGTAAAAGTAACTATTGCATTAATTTTGTGTTACTTTGTCTGTATGCGCAAAATAAAAAATAAAAAAGTTAGTTGAGCGGCTACAGTAATGTGCAGTAACGGGGTGTCTGAAATGGTAACGGCGTTATAGTTACAGTCAGAGTAATTAGTTAGATTACTCGTTACTGAAAAAAGTAACGGCGTTAGTAACACCTCTATTCCCATCATAACAAAGTGGAGGACATTGAATGTTTAAAAACTCCAGCAGCACCGCTGTGTCTGGTTAGCTTGCTTTATTGCTTTATGCTTCTTTCTTCTGGACATATATCATGTTTATGCATATATAAACCACCTCCTTTTTCTTTTTGCATAATGCCTCGGAGTCAGGAGTAAGATATCAGAGTATAGTAGAGAAAAGTAGTAGAGATCAAGCAAAAAGACACTCAACATAAAAATACTTGAGTAAAGATACAGATATAAGAAAAAAATTAAAAATAGCAACCAATTACATTAAATTAGATATCACTTTCCACCACTGCTTATATAGAGTGTCCAAAACCTTTTGTTCATGAATTCATTATATTTGCAAAACTACAAAAGATTAGAGCTTTTGTTCTGAACCAGATTGTTCATCACAATGTCATGTTTCACCACTTTATTAAATTGCGAATTTCCATAGCCTATATTAAAAATAAATGAAGCATTACATAGCTCTTTAATTCAAATGTAAATGCTTTTAAGAGCGTCTAATATGCATACTGCAGCCCCGTTCCTGACTTTACACAGCTGACGTGTTATGAATGCTGGGAAATGTTGGGACATTCTGAGCTCCGAGCTGTCATGGGGGTCGCAACAGCCGAATGATTTTTGGTAATTATCATATCAAACCAATAGCCTGCTTCATATATCATGTAGCTCAGAGAGCAGCTCAGCTGAAGGGAGACAGCATGCATCAAGATCAGTGTTAACTTACTGTGTCAGGGATATCGGGTTCAGGACCACTCAGGACCACCACAGAGCAGCTATGGTATGGTATGAGTGGATCAGATACTGCAGCAGTGCTGCTGGAGTTTTTAAACAATGTGTTTTAAACACTCACTGTGTGATGGGCAGTGCTGCGCCACTGGCCACCCGCAGGGGAGCTGGGCAACAGAGTGGAAAAAGAAGTGGAGTTGGGTCCCGAAACTCCAAGTCCCAGAATCCCCAGCGGTAATCAGTGGCAACCAGCCACAACTGTGCACCACTGTATATAAACCCCAGTCAAACCACTCGTTCTCGTCGCACCTTTGAAGAGGGTTGACCGGTAACAGAGGGTGAAAGAAAAGAAAAGAAAAGACAAGAAAAGGAAAGGAAAGGAAAGGAAAGGAAAGAAAAGAACAGAAAGTTGCACAAAAAAAGATATAAAAGATCTCAAAAGAAAGTAAAAGTAGAGGACTGAGCTGCGCACAGTCTGTTTTGAGTTTGATTGTGTTTTGGTTTGAGTTATTTTAAGCTAAAAAGCTGTGTTTCAGCTGTACATGCCATTTTGTGACATTTCCTTTGTTCTTTTTCCCGCCTTTTTTGTGCACCTCTTCAGGGTTTTGTTTTCCAATTATTTTCTCAACACTATTTTCTCCTCTGTGGAAAACCAAACCAAGTTCCACAGGCGCACCCTTTTGACACAAACACTATCAAAACCTATTTATAAATAGCTGAAATAATTGAATAATCAAATGATTATAAATATACCTAAGTAAACATATATAATTGAAGATGTAAATAAATAAATAAATCCAAAAACAAACAACCATTTTGCTCTGCACTTGGATCCAACACCACCCTCTCCCGTAACACACTGTCCACCACTCTATTAGACACTACTACCTACAGCTGCTCCACCTTGTAGATGTAAAATAAAGTCAGAGACTGAAGCTCTGAATCAGTTGCTGTACAGTTTACAGTGTTGATCATCTTCTAGTCCTTCATCAGTGTCACTAGTGTTGTAGTCAAACCAAGTAGTTGAGTCAAGACAAAGACTAGAAAATGTCCAAATCAACATATCGTTGTGTCTTTGGTATTAAGAGCACGCTAAAATTACGCCTTGAGCATCTCAAAACACGCAAAAGGCATGTACTAATTCTCTTAATTAATCATGAGTGTGGTTAATTTTGAGCGTAACGTGAAATAAACCAATCAGTGTGCCAGTTGTCCTTTCCTTTAAGAGCCAGGTGAGCTCTGACTTTGGCACATTCGTATCTTAACAGCATGGCGCTTTGTGCGCCTCAGCAGAGGATACTGACCTGCACGTTCATGCTGTTAAGAAACACCAGCAGCAAAAAAAAATATTTTTTTTATTGTTAAGTTAAAAGTGGAGTTTGTGCTCTGCAACATTCTCCTGTTTATAATATTGATTACTTAAGGTTGGTTTCAGTTTATAATAAATCTTACCTCAGACAGATGCATCGGACACGGCTGGTCTTTCCCTGAGGCCGAGGCAAGACAGATTCCAAATGAGACTCGAGTACTACAACACTAGTGGTCACAGGACGCTGCCTGCAGGACGCTGTTGATGGACTTCTCTCAGTCCAGCAGTAACGGTGAGGTGTTTAAAAACTCCAGCAGCACTGCTGTGTCTGATTTTAGATGGGCTAAAATGTTAAGATTTAGTTACAACTATATTTAAAACATGTCCAAGTTCAAAATCTGCCTTGAATTTCTAGGTTAAATCAAGTTTGATTCACTAATTACTTAAACTCATGACTCATAATGTCTAATGTCTACAAACTGATGGTGAGTGAATGGGAGAGGGAGGCACACCCACTATGCAAATAAATGATTGCAGGAGCCAATGGGAGAGGTGTGAATTATAATTCACAGTTTTAGGTTAATTTAACGCCATTAAACTAAATAAAAACCTGTGTTGAAAGGCTGACATCCTTTAGACTCTAAGACAAATCACAAAGTTTAAGTTTAAGATATCAAAAAATACGTTTTTATAGCACTGTTATTTTTTTCTGTTTATTGAATTGAACAGTTTTCTAGACCTGTTTTGGTTGTACCAGATTGTTTTTGCAGAGAGTAGAGAACATTTATTGCTTTGAGATTCACAATATATCATTTATTTTCATGTTCTAAATTCTCATTATCTAACTATGCCGAGATAAATACAGTTTGACATCCCTGGGCCTCCTTAAGCAAAATGAGCAAGACTAGATCTATCATTTTTGACCCCTTTGCTAATCAGAGTAGCCCGTCGCAGTGAGAGATGCTGATTATTGAGTGCAGCAGACAGACTCTTATGGATGATTGGTAACTGCCCCCATTGGCGCATTTACACCATTAAGCGTAAGCTTTCTCACTGGGCGGGAATGACAGCTTTTCTCTGATGACTGCTTTAGTGGTAATGGCTGTCTGGCACATTTTGTTTAAGTGGAATCAAAAATAGCAGATGATTCTGGGCCAGATGTGGCCGTAAACGTGTCCCATGTGCAACCTGGACAACATGGGACCACCGTAATGGGGAAACGTAAAGGGTCGTCAGTGGTGGACTCAGGCTGTTTGAAGGGCAGGCGCAGATTATAATCGTAAAAAGTAAACTACATACTTCGCTGGCTTTCTTTTATGCTGTTCTTTTATAGGCAAGACTCTAAAGGACGTCCACAGAGCAGGTATTACAGTTAGGCTACAGCTTCTCTGCCCGAACCCAACCCGACCCGACCCAAACTAGAGAGGCCAACAAACCGGGGTCTTCTGAAGTGAGGAGAAAAATGACATCAGGTGAGCTAACTTTGGCCCAATGTGAAGAAAAGTAAGAAGAATGGAGCTACTTCAAGTTACGCCGGCCAGCAAAAAAAATATATTTTGTTTATTGTTAAGTTAAAAGTGGAGTTTGTGCTCTGCAACATTCTCCTGTTTATAATATTGATTACTTAAGGTTGGTTTCAGTTTATAATAAATCTTACCTCAGACAGATGCATCGGACTCGGCTGCTCTTTCCCTGAGGCCGAGGCAAGACAGATTCCAAATGAGTTCAAGACAAGACTGCGGCCGCTCAAGACGGACTCAAGTACTAAAACCAGAGGTGGAAAAAGTACTGAAAAATTGTAATTAAGTAAAAGTGCCTTTACTTTGCTAAAATTCTACTCAAGTAAAAAGTACTCAATTTACAATTTACTTTGAGTAAAAGTTACATAGTTACTTTTAATTATTTGATGTAAAAAAGTAAAAACAAATCATAAATTAAATCGTTTTTAATGAACTATTATTCCACATAATAATTTGGACATTTTAGGCAGTGTTTGTTCAGACCACCCCATAAAACATTTTCAAGAACAAGTGGTATAGGTTTCTATGATCCATTTTTTTTCTTTACTATTAAAAGGTTATGGTCATATAGGTGACTATAAACTGTATTTTTATAGTATTATATTTCATTATTATTTAACTTGCCATTGCTATGATTAAACTGCTATTTACATGTTTTTTTTTTTTGTTTTGTTTTTTACATTTAAGCAGATTGTTTAATGATAATAATGTAGTTTTCCAATGTAGCAAAGTAAATTATTGGTGTCAAAATGTACTTGAGTAAAAGTAAAATGATCTATTTTAAAAACTACTTTAAAAATTACAAATTACTCATAAAATCTACTCAACTGAATAACTTGAATAAATGTAATTCATTACTTTCCACCTCTGACTACAACACTAGTGGTCAAAGGACGCTGCCTGCAGGACGATGTTGACGGACTTCTCTCAGTCCAGCAGAAATGCTGAGGTGTTTAAGAACTCCAGCAGCACTGCTGTGTCTTATTTTAGATGGGCTAAAATGTTTAGATTTAGTTACAACTATATTCAAAATATATCCAAGTTCAAAATCTGCCTTGAATTTCTAGGGTAAATCAAGTTTGATTTTTGAAGAGAAGTCAGAAATATGGAGCTACTTCAAGTTATGCCGGCCTTACACCTAACGATTTTTAAGCGATTTCTAGAGTCGGGATAAAGTCACGAGAGTCTGGCTAGAGTCGAGCTGCAGTTCTCGATCTCGATCGTTAAGGTGGTTAGAATTGAAGGTTTTAGTCAGTCTGGTTCGTGTCCTGTCCAGATAAAATCAATCGTGTTTAATATTAGTCTTGAGACTCGACTCATGCAAATAGTGACGAGAACAATGTCACCATCCAATAGGAGAAGAGCTACAGGAAGAGGCAAGACTATATTTCACGTGACTGTTTAGAAACGGTCTTATATGGTTCTTACTTTAATATGTACAGTATTTTAAACACAGGTAGTACTTTAAAGTCATTATATTTAACGTTGTTTTATTTTGCACTACTTTGTCTTATTGTGCAGTTATTGTTATTTTTAATACAAGCAAGTTCAATAAATACACATTTTGCGAAGATGATGTTCTTTATTGCATTACTTTAAAGTGATTCTGTGCTATACAAGGTTAGAGGAATAAAGGGGGAAAGAAGCTTATAAGACGAGTTGAACACAAAATGTGTTCTAGTAAAAAATATCAAGAACTAACTGCGTGGCAGAAAAATAAACTGTTAATGGGAATAAAAGTTTCTGTTAAATCACTGTATTGATTTCGAATTACATTATTTGTAATTTAATATGTAAAATGTATTGTATGTAAACTCCACCGGAAACATGATGGGAAATAATCTCAGAAAAAATCTATTAGTTGCAGTCTTGCAGTTAGTAATCCCTAGTCTTTATAAAATCTTAGTCTGTGAGTAAAAAGTCTGTGACGAGTCTCTAGTGTGTTAAAAGTCTTTTTAGAGTCTTTTCAAAGTCATGTAGTGTATAGACAGCTTTACTTATTAATCGTAGCAACACATGTCGGCTTTGCTTCCTGCTTCTGTGCCGTTCAGACACTTCTCTGCTTAGCTCTGCTATCTCTGCTATCTTTCATACTTTTCTTTATTTTTAGATATTTTCGAGCTACAGTGTCTGAGCTCATTATTTAGATTAGCACTAGCACTACCATATTTTGTTTCTTATTTTATTTTTTTCTAGTTTCTTTTGGACATTTTATAGTAGAGCCATAGGCACAGGAATCAGAAAAGTTCCTGTAGAGTACTTAAGAAGAAATCTGCAAGATGCCTCCTTGTGTGGGTTCAGAGCACCTGTGCTGCCAGAACTGCTACAATCTTCTACAAAGAATGACTGTTTTGGAAACAAATTTTCGGTCCTTGTTATCAGAGTTTAAGGACTGGCATTTCTGCGCTGTTCGAGGACCAACGGAGTGTGGGAGTGCTGCCAGCGGACAACGGGCAGGGATTTTAACGGAGCAGCGAGCAGTGGAGACGAACAGAACTGGACCAGCAGATCATGTGTACATCCCTAATGTGAGTACAGCTGAAAGATATGGGCAAAACCAGCAATGGGTTCGCATTGGAGCTAAACCCAAACGCCATGCCACATACAGCTCTGTAGTATCCTCCACTCCTGCTAAAATAGCACATCTGGCTAATGCTAATGCTAAAGCTATTGCTCGGAGATCAGAGCACAGAGCCAGAGGAAATCAGTTCCAGTCACTTAGTTTGCAAAATAGATTTGAGCCACTGCAAGACATCAATGACTTTCCTAATACCAGCCAGTATGATACAGAAAGAACCAGAAGATTCAGCCACCCCAGGAGAGCCACAGGGCTCCAGGCTGGGGCCACAGCAGACACCCTTGTTTTGGGGGATGACTCTGTTCATGGCATGAACAATAATCAGAAACTCATTGTTCGATGTGAGCCAAACATCACCGTTTCTGAACTGAATGAGAAGCTTCCAGCACTACTGGCTGAATACAGAACAGTGAAACGGATCATTGTTCATGTTGGAAAGAATGATACAAGGAAAGAGGAGTCTGAGGTGTTAAAAAGGGACTTTAATGATCTTTTTACCACACTGCGCAAGTTCAACATCCAGACATTCATTAGTGGTCCTCTACCTGTAAGAGGCTGCAATATGTTCTCTAGGCTGTTGGCTTTAAACATATGGCTTCAGAAAACCTGCAGGTCAAACGGACTGAACTTCATTGACAATTTCAATCTGTTTTTTGGGAAGAGAGAGTTTTTCAGGAGAGATGGACTGCACACCAACAAGAGGGGAGTCAAATTCCTGTCAGAGAAATTCATTTTTTCTCTGTGCAACTTCTCTGTTCCCACTGGTGAAGACACGTCAGCTTTAACACCCAAGGACACTGTCTGCACTACGGAGACACAACATCCTCCCCCCACAGAGAGTGCGGAGTTATCGGACGGGAGCCACGTTCTGCTGTATCAGCTGCCGGAAACACCGCAACTGCATGAACACTCCACACCATCCTCCATCTCCACCTCATCATCATCATCCTCCATCTCCACCCCATCATCACCCCACCTGAACTTCCCAGCAACCATGGAGAAGCTGGTATCTGCAGGGACAAGACTGACGCTTTCTCTGTCAGCGAGTCCTCAGGTACAGTGGAAAATCAGCACAACTTCTCCTCCACAGTCACCTACTGCCTCACGGACCCAGCAACCCCCATCCTCACCACCACTACACTCCCCAATCAAGGAGTTAGAAAAGGGGACCAAAATGAAGCCCAGTGAACATGAACATGAGGAAGTATTAAACAAACTCCCCCCACAACCCAAAAAGAAGAGACAAGCTCCTAAACCACCGGACAGACAGCTCTGCTCTCGACTTCTTCACCAGCAGGAGCCCCTCCCACCTCCCTCCACCATAAGGGAAGAGGCCGCCACAAGTAATCCAGCAAACTGATATATTTTGAGTCCGTGCTGCTACAATGGTGAAGTCAGCAGTACATGTTTTCAAAACAAGTACGGACCCTGTGTGCCAGTTATCTCCCCCATTCCAGTTCTTATCAGAAGCAGAAAGAACAGAGAGTATAGGTCAGATAATGTGAATTTATCCAACTTGCAGTATGTAAATTGTAACCCACAGTCTTTGGAACAAAATGCACAGGTTATTAAGTTAGCTCTACTAAATATCAGATCTCTTACAAACAAGTCCTATCTAATTAATGATTTTATTACAAATTATGGGCTTGATTTTCTGTTTTTAACAGAGACATGGTTAAATTCTTGTAGTGCTGAAAGTGTATTAATTGAGTCGGCTCCACCAAACTTTTTAAATATCTCACGTACCGGCAAGAAAGGTGGAGGTGTAGCTATGCTGTTTGATGATACTTTCCAATGCAAGCAGTTATCACTTGGTGACTTCACATCTTTTGAATATTTAGGTGCAGTTTTAAAAGGGACACCAAGAATATTACTAATAACTGTCTACAGGCCTCCAAGGTACAATGCTGATTTTATTGATGATTTTACAGATATGCTGTCTTTTATTTCTACTGAATTTGATCATTTTATTATTGCTGGTGATTTTAACATTCATATTGATAATTCCAAGGATAATTATGCCAGAGAACTCTATAATGTATTTGACTCTTTTGAACTCTCTCAGCATGTGACTGGAAGCACACACTGTCATGGTCACACCCTGGATTTGGTTATTTCGAAGGGTCTCAACATATCAGCCTCTATTAAGGATGTTGCACTGTCAGATCACTACTGTGTCTTCTTTGAAATGTGGACTTCAATACACAGTGAAACCAGACAGATTAGGTACAAGAAAAGGCAGATAAATGACATGACAGCTGAACTTTTTGTGAGCAAAGTGTGCTCTGCACCATGCAAACCATCAGACTCTGTAGATACTCTGCTGGATAGTTTTAACTCAAAAACTGCTAGAGTTTTAGATGAGATTGCACCAGTTAGAGTTAAAACCATGCCATGCAAGCAGAAAGCTCCATGGAGAAATGATACTGCAGTTCAGCTCCAAAAGAGAGAATGCAGAAAGGCTGAGCGCAGATGGCGTAAAACCAAGCTTCACATTCACAAAGAAATTTTTAAAGATAGACTGCGTGATTACAATAAAATAATGTGCACATGTAGACAAAACTACTTCTAACATTATTAACAATAATATTAACAATAGCAAAGTTCTTTTCACTGTGGTTGACAGACTAACTAACTCACCTATATATATGACCCCTGAGCTAGTTTCAACTGAGAGATGTAATGAGTTTGCTAAATTTTTTAATACTAAAATCCACAATATCAGACAAGCCATCAGTACATCTCTATCCACCAAGGAGCCCATGTGCTCTCCAAAACCATGCAAAAGCATCATAGTCAACATGTGCCAGTTTAGCACTATTAATGAAGAAGTTTTAATTGATACAGTGAGTCACCTCAAATCATCCACCTGCAGTCTTGATACATTACCAACCAAGTTTTTAAAGAATGTTTTTTACTCAATATCAGAAGACATTCTTCAAATTGTAAATACCTCACTCATGTCAGGTGTTTTCCCAAATGCATTAAAAACAGCCGTTGTGAAGCCTCTCTTAAAAAAGAAAAATTTAGATACAAACTTATTGAACAATTACAGACCAATCTCTAATCTACCATTCATTGGAAAAATAATTGAAAAAATTGTCTTCAAGCAAGTTATGCACTTCCTGTCCATAAATAACTGTCTAGACCAATTTCAGTCAGGTTTCCGGCCCAATCATAGTACTGAGACTGCGCTAATTAAGGTTATCAATGACATTCGCTTAAACACAGACTCAGGAAAAATGTCTATTCTACTACTGCTTGATCTCAGTGCTGCTTTTGATACCATTGACCACAACATTCTCATAGATAGACTTGAGAACCGGGTTGGAATTTCTGGAACTGTCCTAAAATGGTTCAGTTCATACCTTCAAGGAAGGAAATACTTTGTGGAAATGGAAAATAATGTTTCTGAGACTGTGCCAGTGACCTGTGGTGTACCCCAGGGTTCAATTCTTGGGCCACTCTTATTTAATTTATATATGATTCCTCTGGGGGAAATCATGCGTGACTATGGGATATCTTACCACAGCTATGCAGATGACACTCAGATCTACATGGCCCTCTGCCCAAACAACTATGGTCCCATTGACTCACTGTGTAAATGCCTTGAGCAGATAAATAAATGGATGGGACAGAACTTTCTGCAATTAAATAAAGATAAAACAGAGATTATTTTATTTGGGAATAGTAATGAGAGGCACAGACTAGCTGCCTATCTGGATTCAAAAAGCCTGAAATCTAAAGAACTAGTGCGTAATCTTGGTGTACAAATGGACTCTGATCTCACTTTTAACAGTCATGTCAAAGCAGTCACCAAATCAGCATTTTATCACCTCAAGAACATCAATAAGATCAGAGATTTTCTGTCTAAAGCAGACCTGGAGAAACTCATCCACGCCTTTATTTCTAGTAGGATTGATTACTGTAATGGACTCCTAACTGGACTCCCAAAAAAGACCATCAAACAGCTTCAGCTGATTCAGAATGCAGCAGCCAGAGTTTTGACTAGGAGTAAAAGAAGGGAGCACATCACCCCCATCCTTAAATCCCTACACTGGATACCAGTATGTTACAGAATAGACTTTAAGGTTCTGTTACTGGTGTATAAATGTGTTAATGGTGCAGGACCAGCATATTTATCTGATGTGCTCCAGCAGTATGAGCCGAGCAGAACTCTCAGATCATCAGGAACTGGTCAGTTAGAGCCGCCTAAAGTAAAAACTAAACACGGAGAGGCAGCGTTTAGCTGCTACGCTGCTCTTAAATGGAACCAGTTAACAGAGAGCATTAGAAGAGCTCCAACACTAAACATGTTTAAATCCAGACTGAAAACCTACATGTTTGATCAGGCTTTCAGCTCAGCTTAAAACACTGCAGCTCCGCCCACTTTTATTCTGTAATGGCACTTTTATATTATGTTTTATTCATGCTTTATTCTTATTAATTCCTTGTTGTTCTTTTACATGTTTTTAATTTAATCCTCTTTGTTTTAATCATGTTTTAATCAATCATGCTTTATTCTTATTTTAGTTTTTATTTCCATTTTTACTGTTAATCTTTTACATGTTTTTTTTTATTTGATTTCTCTGTGTATTTTCTAACTTGTAAAGCACTTTGAATGACCGTTGTGTATGAAAGGTGCTATATAAATAAACTTGCCTTGCCTTGCCTTGCCTTGTAGAGTGTGTTAATTCAGCATGCTTCTAGTGTTCCACAGAAAAAAGACGGCGAGTAGTTTCTTTGAGTTTTGTACTGAGGCTATATGCTTAAAATAAAATAATATAAAATTATGTATTCAGAAAGTGTTTTAAATTTTTTAACATTTAATTATATTAGAGTAGAAGAAAGTCTTTGTAAATTAATTTATTGTTGTTGGTCTATTTCAGTTTAATGAGTGTGCAGTGCATCCAGAAAGTGTTTTGTATTCTTAAACACTGTTAATTATATTAGAGCAGACAGGTTGATCGATTCTTACTAAACATTGTTTATAAATAACAGGTCTATGCTTCTTCAGTGTTGCAATGTTAATTAACATCATTCTGAACAGATTTCACTGATTCAAACAGTCAGAAAATGTTTTTAAAAAGCTCAGTTTTAACGCTCTACTTATTTAAAAAATGTCAGTTTTAAATTAGCTCAGGCTCACAAAAACAGTTTATGGGGCGGGTCGGATTTGTTGGGCCCGATTTAAACTGTAAGTTTGGCCCATAAATATTTGAAAATTGACAATCTTCATGATTTAAGCTCTGTATGCTATCATATTGGATTTGAAATGAAACAAATTAGATGTAATTAAAGTGTTGTCTGACTTTCAGTGGTCTAATTCAAGGGGCTGAACAAAAATGTCCTATGATTTTTTTTAGGAATATTTCTACAAAGCCTCCTCATTTTAGTCTAATCTGGCCTTTTCATTAAAGATTTTCACCTTGTGTTGGACCCTCTGTAGAAGACTTGCTCCTGTGAAGTCTTCTCGTTATGGTAGACTGGGATATTGATGCACCTCCTTCCTGTAGAGTCTTCTTCACTTGGATGGACATTGTGAAGGGGGTTTTCTTCACTATGAAATGATTGTGTGATCATCCACTGTTGTCTCCTGTGGAAGGCGATGGCTTTTTGGGTTTTCGAGCTCACCACTGCCCCCTTTTTCCAGAATGTAACTGATGATGTGGTCACTGTTAACATATCTGCTATCTCTCTTGATAGATTTCTTCCTTTTTTAGGCTAATGATGGTCTGTTTCTCTTCCAATGAAAGCTTTTTTAACCACATGTTGGTTCAAAGCAACAGATTTCAAATGCAAATGCCACACCTGGAATCAGCTCTTGTAACGAGGTAGCTCACCTAAAGGTGGATTTTAACCACCAACCTTATGGGTGGGGGACTAGAGTAAACTAAGTGAGCTACCAACTGAATTATTTATAGAGAGACCCAAGTGCAGAGTGGAACTGAGATAAGGGTTAACAAGGGATATATGTATTTTAAATAGAAACTGAAAAGTTGCTTTACAGAGGGAAAAACCCAACCTCTGCTTAGTAAAACAAATGAAAATGCACTGCACTGCTGGAGAAGTTAAATAAGTGATTTGGACCAAAGGGACAACTTAGACTGCCAGGGGAAGACTGGCCAGCTCAAATATCACAGAGCAAAGAAAATCCAAGACTAAACTTCCCAAACAATTAAACAAACTCAAAATGCTTAGAGGGAAAACTATTTCTTTCCCTTTCCCTTTTTTTTTTGGAAAGGAGAGTTTCCAGAGAAACCCTGAGAGGAAACCTCAGAAGGGTAGGTCTGGGATACACAATAGCAAAGAGCAAGAGATTCAAGAAGAACACTCGAGAGAGACTTGTGCGTGTCAGGCAAACTCAAGACTGAGCACAGGGCTAGGGGTTGGCTCTCCTTAAATAGGAGAGGACCAGGTGTTGCTAATTGCCTGTAATCAGGGTGCAGTGGTTCTGGGTTTCCCTCTGGTGGCTGGGGGTGGCATAGCAGGTTGCCCAGCCACAGTCTGCACCCTTACAGCTCTAGACTAGTGATGGGTCTGACGACCCTGAAACCTCGATACATGCGCCGAGCTGTCAAGGCGAAACCCCGTGTCGGTGCGCGTATCAAGTTAAGGAAAACCACGTGACCGATACACTTCCTGTATCGTTTGGTAGCGATGGGTCTGACGACACTGAAACTTCAGCGCATGCACCGAGCAAACAAGGCGAACCCCTGTGTCAGACCGCGTATCATTTTAAGGAAAACCACGTGACCGATGCATTTCCTCGCGCAGTTGCTTGCAATGACTTTCTTAGTCCAGCAGATGTCGCCATTAAGTGATACAGCAACACAGTTTCAACACAGTGTCGATACAGTTTGGGAAATGTGCCATACACCCAATGAGGCTTCATCTGCCCATCACTACTCTAGACCTTTCTTAATAAACATTGATTATTTTTAAATAATAGGTCTACGCTTCTTTAGTGTTGCAATTTTAATCAACATCATTCTAAACAGATTTTGCTCATTCAAACAGCCCAAAAATGTTTTTAAAAAGCTCAGTTTTAATGCTCTACTTACTAAAAATGTCGGGTTTAATTCAGCTCTAAGTTTGGACCATAATTTTTTGGACAGTGACACAATCTTTATGATTTAAGCTTCTGCATTCCACCAAATTGGATTTGAATTTAAACAAATAAGAAGTAATTAAAGTGTCTGACTTTCAGATTTAATTTAAGCGGCTGAACAAAAATGTCCCATGCTTAACTGATGATGGAATAACAAGGGAAATGCACATAAAGGTCATAAAATAGATTTTAAACCCGTGAAATGAGGAGGCTTTGTAGAAAAATGGTAAATGGATCAGACACAGCAGTGCTGATGGAGTTTTTAAACATCTCAGTGACACTGCTGGACTGAGAAGAGCCCACCAACCAGAAATATCCTGCGGGCAGTGAGTGTTTAATTTTTTATTATTAATTAATTATTAATTATTTTACTCTTTTACTTTCAATTAAATAAAAAGGCGGCTTATGTAGATTCCCGACAATCCTCCCTGTGTGTGACATTTTCTGATAAAATATGTACAGCACATTTTCATAGCTACTGTATACATTTGAATGGAATACCTTTGATCTTTCAAGACTTTAAAGCTGTAAATAATAAATGTATCAGGTTGCAGGATGTGATGGATGAGTCTGAAACAGGTTACCATGGCTGCGCTGCACTGTGAATGAAAGGTAAGTAAACAGGCGGCACGGCTGTATTGTATGTATAGTGCTGGCGCAGGCTAATTGGCGAGGTATGTTGTTAAGAAACTGGAACTTTCTATGACTCATGCATGTGCAGTTATAGAAACAGTCAGAACATACAGTACATTATATAGGAGGGTGAATGGAGCTAAAAGCTAAAAAAAAAATAATAATAATTAACTACTTATTTTAAAAAGTAGAATAATGTATTTCACTAAAAAAGCAAACAAAGAGTTCCTGTATATTTCAGTTTATCTACAGAAAACAGGGTTTACACTGTAAAGCACTAGCATTGCGGCTACTGTGAGCTGATTGGTTGGCGGGCTGATGCTGGAAATACAGGTAGAGCTGAGATGTTTAAAAGGTTTATAACGATAGACGAGTTTAAAACGATGGTACTGAAACATTTGATATAGTTCTTTGTTGAGGACATAAGTACATATTTTAGTATAAAACTGATCAGACATTTATAAACTCAACTAAACTTTTGCTCAGTTGCTTCATATCGTCGCTGTCTTATGAAAAACACACCTCCTTTTTTTTTTTTTTAATTTATTAAATAATTTGAACAGACAATCTGTCCCTTACACTGTGCCAAAATTTCTTGATGAACAGACCAATAGAAAATCTTCAAAATGACCTGGAATAAACTATTTTTACATTGACTTCCATTGAAAGTTTACAAGGTTTTTTCACTCTACTGTAAAGCTGCTGTTTTGGAGATAAGAGTTTTTCATTGGACAGCGACGATATGAACCCATTTTCATGTTAGACTCACTTTAAGTGCGTAATCTCCTCTATAGAGATTCTCTGGCATGACTTTACTAGTTCTCTTGTGTGTTTAGTTCAGTTATGTTCTTGTGACTAAACGTGTTTCTGGAGAGCAGCCAGGTGATTCTGTGCTTTCCCACAGCAAAAAAAAAATTGTGTAATTTGTGATCCTGTGTTGCTGATCAGTCGTGTAGTGTGAAAGTCTCAACAACTGAAGGACTCACGATTACAGCATTAGTCTTTGCAGGGATGGTTGTGTCAAGACACTGATACATTAAATAGAATATTTATTCACATCCCTACTCAGTATATTCAATATTCAGTCATCTCTTCTTTTCATTCTTTTCATCTTTGTTTCTAGACTTCTAGAAATTTTCCATCCAACACCGCCACCCAAAAACTAGTCAGCAGTGGTATTGTGGTGGATGGACAGTATATAGAATGGCTGACAATATAAAAAAGGGATTCTCTTAATGGGAAAGTGAGGATTTTTAGGAATTTAGTTGTATAAAGAATTATATTATTTATGTGAAGATAAGAACTAAAAAGAAACCTTGAAGAGAGAGAGAGAGAGAGAGAGAGAGAATGACTGAAAGAACAAAAGAAGAGAATGAACAATAGCCAGGCCTCAACTCTAGGCAGTTAACAGCAGTGAAGCAGTTCAATAGTAATAGATTTTAGTCCTGTATCTGTTTCTCTGTATACTTTATTATAATCCTTCAATAGTCAGGACCCCACATGACCACCTCAGAGCAGATACTGTATTATTTGGGTGTACTATTCTCAATCTAGCAGTAAAAATGTCAATAGAAACAAGGATCATGGTCATAATGTTATGTTTGATAAGCATTGATCTGTGGATCCTCTGAATCCCGAGCTTACATCCCAAGTGGCAGTAAAATAGAGAGCAAAGTTGCTGATTTGGAGATACTTTTGGGACCTTGTCCCGTCTGTGAAACATGGTGGTGGTAGTATCATCCTTTAAGCCTGTGTTGAAGAGTTGTGAATGGTGAGGTGAGGTGGGGATGATCTTGAGCTCACATCCTGAGCTCACTAATGCTTTTAGATAGAGGTGCTGATAGACTTTATTTTTTTCTACTGCTTTTACTACTGTTAATTTGCAGGGCAGCCATCTTGGATTCTGAACGTGTGGTTGGTGGGGTTGGTGAGGCTTTGCCAAATTTTGTGAGAGTGTAACATTTAAAAAAAATACTATTTAGAGCTTGTAAATTCCAAAAGATTTTCACAAACATTTGGAAGGTAATAGTCTACAAGGTCACAAAGGGAGCCAAATGTAGCTTTCAAGCAACTAAAGGCCTTACACACATCACATTGGTTACTACTATTTAGAGCTTGTAAATTCCAAAAAAAAAAACTGAAATGAATGCAGCATTAGTCCAGTATAAAATAACAGTGTGGTAAATAGGCTTTAAACATAGCATTTGAGCATTTTGTACTCTAACCAAAGTCACTTTCTTACTATTTCTACATCGAATAACAACTTAAAGTGTCAGTCCGTAAAATTGTGTTTCTAAACTGAAATCAGAAGCAATCAGAAGACGATAATGGATAAAATATTTAGTTTAATGGTACCAGTTTGCAGAAATGACCATCCCTGCTAAGCCTAACAATATATCCATTCTATAAACTGGGGTGTTGGGTAATTTTTCGCAGGGAGTTCTTCTGGCCATGTGACGCGTCTTTACGTACTTACGTTACATGTACAGCCACTAAAAGAGGATCCAGCTCAGTTTTACTGAACGCGAGCGGCTGGTGGAGCAATGGAGACTTCAAAAGAGGAAACTCAGAGCTCAGTATCTCATTCACTCATAGTAAAAACAGTCTCTCCCTGACTGAACATAACCTGGAATTGGATTCATCCGCTCTGAAAGGAGACCGCATCAAACCCGCCCAGTTTAAAATGATTCTTCCGCATGCTCGGTGCAATTACACATTCTCACCAGAGAGGGCCCTAAATCCCCCAAATCTCAAAATTTACAGACATCAGGTATAAACACTCATACCTCTTTTCCACCAAAAAAGTGCTGGTGCTGGAGCCGGAGACGGTTCCTGCGAACCTGCAAACCGGCCCGTGAACCGGCCCGTGTTTCCACTGTTTTAAGGAGTCACTCACTACGTATGTGAATGTGGGTGTCAACAGAAGTCGGGGTCGATTTGAAAACAACATGGCGGAACCCGAACTCCTTTTAAAACTTGTGCTGCTGATCCTCCGTGGACCACTGTTGATTCATTTTCATTAATTTAGCTGCTTCTGCTGCTCTTTGCTGTGAATGGAGGTGAGGTCTGTAAACAGCTTTGCCCCGGAGACGCTTCAGCGCCCCGCCCTTTGGCCGCTCGCATCACAGGTTCGCTGGTTCCAGACCAGCAAGATTGTGGGGCCAGAACGGAACCGGCTTTTCTGGCCCAGAACCTGTAATTTTGCAGTGGAAATGCAAAGAACCTTTCAGGAACCTGGCACCAGCACCATGCCGGTGGAAAAGCACCCTCAGTAAATGTGTTTCCTAGCACCTTTAAAGTTCAGACGTTCCACAGCCAGAGTGTGTAGTGTACCTAATAAACCGGTACACTTCAACTTTCAACAGTAGGTTGAAAGTTGAAAGATTCTCCGGCCAAGATAGAGACTGCCAACTGACAAGCAGCCGTACTCAAAGCACACTTCTAAACAGCGGCGATAGATATCGACTTTACCTCAGGTGTTGGCATTTCGCTTCCATTCTGCCCCGTACAGTTGGCACAGACAATAGAGGCAGCCGTCTATCTCCAATTATATTGAAAGGCCAGGGGGAGAGATGAGAGGGAGGGAGACTGATAGAGAGAAAAAGACCTGTGTGGCTGTAAAAAGCAATGAAAAGTCCTTCATGATTAAGAGATGAGAGTTTGAATGACGTCACGAGGACGGCACCGAGCTCCGCAACTGCTTTTCTGTGTCATTATTCTCTATAATCAGTCCTGGATAGAGTCCAAACGCAAATGCCAAGCCAGAGCGGCCGTCGCAAGTGGCGCCTGAGTTCCCGTTTCTGCGAGGAAGCCTTCTGATTCATAGACCATTCTCTTTCTTATCTACCAGCACATTGTTGAGACTGATCCTCATGCAGCGGGCATGCCATTAGTTATGTAGAACATTTATGCAAAGCGTTGCGTGATGAAGGTCAGGGACGGTGGTTTCTGGCCATCAGCAGCTTTGGCAGGGTTTTGACTGCATTAGAGCTGAGTCTGCAGACGTTACGTGCTTTGACCTGCCACAGAGGGCGACCTGTAACCTTTCTTAACTTCAGCTCGTTAGGAAACTTTGCCGTTGTCATCGACAGGACTGGGAGCAGGAGTGGAATTGTGAGCTTCCCTGATTTAGGAACTGAATATTGGAAAGCGATAACTGTGTCCCACCCAAAAAAAAAAAAAAAATTATTCTATAAACTACAGACAACATTTCTCCCAAGTTCCCAATAAAAATATTGTCATTTAGAGCATTTATTTGCAGAAAATGAGAAGAAATGGCTGAAATAACAAAAAAGAGCTTTTAGATATCAAATAATGAAAAGAAATTCATATTCATAAAGATTTAAGAAACAATAAAGATTTATAATTTAATTAAGGAATAACCCTGGTTTTTAATCACAGTTTTTTATGCATCTTGGCATGTTCTCCTCAAACAGTCTTACACACTGCTTTTGGATAACTTTATGCTACTCCTGGGTTCTGTGTTCTTGAGTCTGCAGATGTTACATGCTTTGACCTGCCACAGAGGGCGACCTGTAACCTTTCTTAACTTCAGCTCGTTAGGAAACTTGGCCGTTGTGATAGACTGGACTGGGAGGAGAAGTGGAATTGTGAGCAGCCCTGATTTAGGAACTGAATATTGGAAAGCGATAACTGTGTCCCACCCAAAAAAAAATAAAAATTGTTTTATTCTATAAACTACAGACAACATTTCTCCGATTTCCCAATAAAAATATTGTCATTTAGAGCATTTATTTGCAGAAAATGAGAAAAGGATGAAATAACAAAAAAGATGCAGAGCTTTCAGACCTCAAATAAAGCAAAGAAAACAAGTTCATATTCATAAAGATTTAAGAGTTCAGAAATCAATATTTGGTGGAATAACCCTGGTTTTTAATCACAGTTTTCATGCATCTTGGCATCATGTTCTCCTCCACCAGTCTTACACACTGCTTTAGAATAACTTTATGCCTTTTATTACTCCTGGTGCAAAAAATCAAGCAGTTCAGTTTGGTTTGATGGCTTGTGATCATCCATCTTCCTCTTGATTATATTCCAGAGGTTTTCAATTTGGTAAAATCAAAGAAACTCATCATTTTTAAGTGGTCCCTTATTTTTTTTTTATTTTTTTTTTGTGAATAGGGCATTTCACATTCACAGTGGCCAATTCACTCCTACACCCTTAGTGGTTATCAATTTGTATGTGTGTGTGTAATAAAGTGTAATGAAGACAGGGAACAAAAACAAATCATTACACTAGAACAAAACACTCTTTAACAATGAACCCGCTAGAGAGGGCGCGGCTACGATGTAATTAATTTCCATTGTATTGCTTCTCTTTCAGAGCGGCTGAGGCTTTTGCTCGCGGGTCAGATGTCCTACAAATATAATGAACGTATTTGGTTACTAAAAACAGGTAAATTGTGCAATTTGAGGGAGTTTCTGAGATTCTGCTAAACTCGAATGCTCTTCCGTTTGTTTGGCATCTCAAAACAGGCAGATGACAAATCAGGATCCATTCATTATCTCTCTGCGCTCATCATTAGCACAGCGGCTTCATTTCATACCTCATCACCACACCATTAGCTGCCTTGTCACTCTTGTTAGCATTGCCGTGCCCTCGCTGGTCATTTACTGGACATGTTCACAATAGTGTCTGATATATATATATATATATATGTATATACTAGCATCAATAGTGTCAACAATAGTGTGCAAAAGGCCCTGATAAGGTCATACTAACAGATACACTCTGTATTCATACAGATACACAAGTCGTAGGAGTTCAAAGGTTTGTAGACACCTGGTCATCCATGGCTTTGCCTTCATTACAGAGCTAACAGCCTCCACTGTCCTCACCAGTTCCTGGAAGGCTTTACATTGGATATTAGAACATTTCCATCAAATATTCTGCGTATTTAGACATGAGAACTCTAATAAGGTCAGATAATGATGGTTAGAATCACAAAAACGTATCCCAAAGAAGGTAAGCAATGGTTACGACACAAGCCACCAAACCAAGCTGAACTGCTTGAATCTTTGCACCAGGAGTAGTATAAAGTCAGACATCCCAAGTTGCAAAAGTTGATTTCAGGGAGGTTATTTTTGTCTTACTAAGCATTGTAACTATAAGATTATTTTGCTTATTTTAGTAATTATTTGTCTTAATCAGCCTTGTTTACAATTTTCACCTTATTATAAGTAATTTAAACCTAAAATAAGCACAGAACATCACTGTTCAGGTTATTGAAAATATTGTGTCTACATTTAAGCTTAGAAATCAGATGATTTAAGTCTTACTTCACTACTTTTAAGACTTTGCCATTGCTTTTTTATTCAATTTTATCGTACTTAGAAAGCTGGCAAAATATTAGTATTGAAAGTAGGAAAATATTAATTTAAAAATAATTTAAAACATTTTATTATTTTTATTTTGGTGTGTTATTTTGTTGTTGGTGCAATAAATATTGTATTTAATTTTTCCCCAATTTACACGGCCAGTTACACAACCCACTCTTTAGGACATCCCCCATCACTAGTAATGCCACAACACAAGGAGGGTGTAGACTAGCACATGCAGACTCCGCCTCTTTTCCAACTGATGCTGATGCAGCATTGCTGAGTAGCATCACAGCGCACTTGAAGGAAAGCGCAGCGACTCAGTTCTGATACATCAGCTCACAGACGGCTCATGCTAATCGACATCCCCCTTTGGAGTAATGAGGGAAAAGAGTGCCATCTACCCACCCAGAGAGAGCAAGACCGATTGTTCTCTCGCAGGGCTCCAGCAGCTGATGGCAAGCTGCATGAACAGGATTCGAACCGGCAATCTCCTGATCATAGTGGCGGCGTTCAGCCCTCTGGGCCACTTGGAGCCCCCTAAAATGATTTTTTATATAAAAGAAACCCAAATTGAAGCCATCAAATTATTGCTTTAAAAATATATATTTTTTATTTTAAACATGGAAGTTTCTGTATAACATTTTTATCATAACTTCAGCACAGGTTTCTCAGTCCTGGTGGAATCACCCACAGCTCTGTTCATCATTCTGAACAGATCTGAGTTTATGGAGGATTATATCAATACCAACATGCTTGTAGTCCTTTGGGGTTGTTAGTCGATGTCTGCTTTGTGCTGTTCTGCAGCTCAAGCTCACATTTCTAACCCTATTGACATCTGCTCTCGGATCAATAAGCAGACCTCATCATTTCATATGTCATCCCAAGCCAATATTAAAGCCTATATATTTTTTTATATATAATTATCTTTGAACTGAAATTGACATCAAGCAGTACCTGCTTCGCTGTTTATCAAACTCCTCTTTAAAGAAGCTTTGAAAGATCAAAGGTCTTTTATCCTCCTATCATTTTTATCAATTCTTTATTCCACCCTGTATGAATCCATATGGTGTTCAGTCTGTGGAGTTCCTGCTGGCTGTTTCAAGGACCAATATGTATAATACATAATATTTTCTGTACGAATAACTCATAAAATGATCATGATTTGTCCTTTAGATGATTTTAGAAAGAAACATGCCAAGTAACAGAGCATTTCCACACACTAGGTTGCCAGGTGTGGAACACAACTGCATGGAAACACAGCCACCTTTACAGTCTTGCCATCCTTGGCATCCTTCTAAACTGCTTCATGATCAGAGCCAGTGAAATGTGAGTAAATATCAGCAATAAAATTGATAGATGCAGACAGCTTAGAACCCAGAAGGACTACAAGACGGATACAGATTTGGCCAATTTTTTGATGCGTCACAACTGTTTATTTCTTTGGCACAATGGAGACCCAGACCCCAGAAGGACTACAAGACAGATACCAAGCTGGCTAGGTTTCTCCTGAACTGGTAAACACTAAACTTTATAGACTATAGATGTGCATTTAAAGTAATTTATTCCATTTAAGTCTTGTATTAATATTCAGTGGTCTAGATGCAGCTGGGTTTTCAAGGCAGCACATGTTTGAGATAGGAAAAAGTGATCCAGACTAGTGCTGGCTAAGGCAGTCATGCATACAATATACAGCTCTGGAAAAAAATAAGAGACCACTTAAAAATTATGAGTTTCTTTGATTTTATCAAATTGAAAACCTCTAAAATATAATCAAGAGGACAAGCCACAATTTTCGCACCAGGAGTGGCATAACGTTATCCAAAAGCAGTGTGTAAGACTGGTGGAGGAGAACATGCCAAGATGCATGAAAACTGTGATTAAAAATCAGGGTTATTCCACCAAATATTGATTTCTGAACTCTTAAAACTTTATGAATAAGAACTTGTTTTCTTTGCTGAAAGCTCTGCTTTTTTTTTCAGCCATTTCTCATTTTCTGCAAATAAATGCTCTTAACGACAATTATTTTTATTTGAATATGGGAGAAATGTTGTCCATAGTTTTTAGAATAAAACAACAATGTTATTTTTACTCAAACATATACCTTTAAATAGCAAAATCAGAGAAACTGATTCAGAAACTGAAGTGGTCTCTTAATTTTTTCCAGAGCTGTATGTAAAAGTCAACCTGGCAACCCGGCTGAGCTTTGCGTCTAGGGCAAGGGGGTGGGCAGACTACTCTCTCCAGTGTTTTAAAATTTGACGGCATGGTAATTTTACACACTTAGTACATATTGTTTTGCACAGTTATTGGTATAATGGTTTTTCAAGTTTATCATTTCTCTACATCTATCCACTTTTCCTTGTTTTGTTTCAGGGTTCGAGTACAGAGAAAAAAAGCTAAGCTTCTATTGGAACACATGGGAGCATGTCTTACATTGTGAGGACGTCTGTTCTTCTGTTATCCTTATCGCCGTTTCCCATGCAAGCTGCACCACAGGGTATTATAAAGCCCTGTCCTGTTGAACCAAGATGTCACACACTGGTAGTGTTCCTTCAGCCCTGCTGAGTGTGTGTGAGAGTGTAAGTGTGAGTGTAAGGAAAAGTAAGACACACTGACAGATGGATGGGGGAACAGACATCACATATAGTGCCCGTTGTATAAAAAAAGAAAAAACGGACATCTTCTAATGGACACTTCTAGCATGAGAATGCAAGTGAAAATTTGTCTACGTCCAAACTGGTTTCATGGGCAGGAGTATGAGTCCAGTATTCTTTAATGGTCTTAGCAGTCACATCTTTCTGATTTAGGAGAACAGGAGATATATAGTATTAAAAGGGACATATTATACCTCTTTTTACACAAGTTATAATACACTCCAAAAAGTTTTTTGTGCAAAATCACATCTTTTACCACACGTTAGTGTTAGCTTGTGCTAAATGGCAAAACTAAAACAAGCTAGTTAATGCTTAACTGTTATTGAAGCACAAAACTCATTATTTGAGAGTACTTACTTATCTTCCTCATCTGCTGACTTGTCACGGACAGTAGGTACAGATCCCTCAGTCAGACGAAGTCCTCCAGCTAATCCTGCTGTGTACTGTCTGAGGTTTTATGCAGGTTTCCTTAATCTTATGTCGCCATCCAAACGGCTCAAAGAAGCATATAATCCCTGACACTTTCAAACTCTTTCAGCTAATTCACAGAAAACGGACGGATGTTGTTATTTTGCGTTTGGAATGGTTAAAGGGGCAGTCGAGTTTTTGTGTAATATGTCTCCTTTTAAGTACTTCTGCAAAATCTCCAGGAACTGGATGGAGACACCAGGTTAACAAGAATCAATGGAATAATTACCTTACGTTCACACATATGAAGTTTTTTTTTTTTTCAGTACATTTTGTATTGAAAATGGCATATGTATTCTACAGGGTCAAAACAGGATTAAAACCGATGGCGTAGGAGATGTTTTGGCTTTGTTGTCTAGGCCAATCTTATATACAGTGTAAAATCAGTTCAAATGCTTCTTACAATTTTAGCGAAAAGGATGTACACATCTCTCAGCTTGTCCAGAAATGCATGTGTAAAGCGTGTCCTTTTCCCAGAACAACAGGTAAGCACTGAGCTTCAGCTAAGGTTCACTAACCTTTACTAAGAAGCTAGCGAGTATTTGAGATATAAGGTGATCCAGACTAGTGCTGGCTATAGCAGTCATGCTGCAACATCCTAACATAAACTGCCAACAGTCAGAATGGAGGAGCAAATGGTCAACAGCTGTTTACTACCTCGGCAGACCTAGTGCCCAGAAGGAATACAAGACAGATGTCAAGCTGGTTAATTTTCTCCTGAACTGGTAAGCACTGAACTTCAGCTAAGATTAGCTGAGAGATTAGATTGTTTTAGATTGAGTGCTAGAAATACCAATATACCAATAGCCCAGGTGCTAGAAATACCAATTCTTATATACTGCTGCTTTTAAGAAATGGGGAAAAAATGGCTTATTTTTACCCTGAACAGGTAAGCACTGAGCTTCAGCTAACGTTCATTAACCCTTACTATAAGGCTAGAGAGTATTTGAGATAGGTGTTTTTTTTTTTTTTGTCCATTTTGTATTGAAAATGGCATTTGTATTCTATAGGGTTTAAACATGGTTAAAACCAGTGGCGTAGGAGATGTTTTGGCTTTGTTGCCTGGATTAATCTTATATACAGTCCACAGTCAGTTCAAATGCTTCTTACAATTTCAGCGATAAGGTTGTACACATCTCTCAGCTTGTCCAGAAATGCATGTTTACTAACCTTTACTAAGAAGCTAGCAAGTATTTGAGATTAGGTGTTTTTTTTTAAGTGCAATCAATTAAAATGCTTCTTATATTTTCAGCGAAAAGGTTGTACACATCTCTCAGCTTGTCCAGAAATGCATGTGTAAAGCGTGTCCTTTTCCATAAACAACAGGTAAGCACTGAGCTTCAGCTAAGGTTCACTAACCTTTACTAAGAAGCTAGCAAGTATTTGAGATAGGTGGGGTTTTTTTCAATACAATCAATTTAAATGCTTCTTATATTTTTATTGATAAGAATGTACACATCTCTCAGCTTGTCCAGAAATGCATGTGTAAAGCATGTCCTTTAGTCGTGGCTCAAAGCACAAACTATACTTAGTTATACTTACTGAAGGGGGATCCCAAGTGCTAGAAATACCAATTCTCTCATAGCGCTTCTTTAAAGAAATGAGGAAAATTTCTTTAAATCTGCAATGCACACAATGGACAGTGCACACAATGGGAATTACATCAGTACACTGGAATATTTTGCATTGCTTTGAAACGGCTTCAGAAAGCCAGGCCTCACAAGTCACAAAGAAAGTCCTTGTAGCACAATGGCAACATGCCATGCAGGTAAGGGTTAATTATTTTCCCAGATTCCACAGAATGAACATCCTTGGCAGGCAGCAAAGCGCTCGTGTGCACTCAGGCCGCCTCCGGACACCAGCGGTAAGCGAGGTTCTGGACCGCAGAGCCGAGTCACTCGCTTTTCTGTCTGCTCTGAACATGTACGTCGTGTCAACGGGGATGAAAGAGGAGCTCAGAGGTTGGGTCCCGTGTACCAGACACACACTCACCCCTCTCCGTGCCCTAGATACACACCGAGCGCTAATACGGCCCTCTGAGAAAACAGACAGAGAAAGAAAAGAAAGACAAGGAGAGAGAGAGAGAGAGTGAAACATTGAAACATTGACACACACCTTCATCCCCGCCATCTCCCACCCACACACACATGACTAAAAGGGGTTCGGGGGGGCCGGGGACGCGGCACGCTGTGGGAAAACAAACGAGCAAAGGGGCGAGCGATAAAACCGTTTGATGATGATCAAATGCACACATGCTGATGCTACAGGGCTACTATCTCCCAAGCTCACCACTCAAAACACGCCGTGTGCTGCAGCACTAGAAACAGCATAGCTACGTGGGATACGAACAGGTTCAAAGCAGGAGAGGGAACTTAAATAGGCCACCTTCATCTCCTACCACCAGCACACATCAAATAGCTGTAAATAATCCAGCAAACAACTTGTTTTTCGATTCCCGAAAATAAAAAAAAAATTATTTAAAGCAACTTTAGGCAGCAGTTTTGCCTTAAAATAACATGCTTCCAAATCACTGCAATGTTCGTCTTAGCATTCTGCTAAATGGGCTATGTAATGCAAAAACAGGGTCTGCGATGCTAGAGAAAACACAGGTAAGGAGAAACACATTGTACATAGATTATCCATCAATACTTAGCACAGGTGAAGTGGAGTGAAGGGTTTATATACTGTAGTCCAGTGAACAGGTGTTTAGAATTCCGGTGATTGACTTCCTGGAGGTGCCGTGTGTAGTGTTATGTGATCGCAAGTGTCAGTGTGTGGTGCACCCTGGGTATCGTAGTTGGAGATTGGAGATTGTAGGCAATGTTCTTCTGACTTGTAACTAATGCGTCTATCATTGTTACAAATGGCTGAATTGTCTTTGTAATGCTCCATTTAAGTTTTCGTGTCGGTTGAATCAGAAAAACTGAGAAGTCTCTTGTGGAAAGGCTTCTAACTTTTCAGCATTTTTCAGCAGGATAATGCTCACACACACACACTGCAGAGGTTTCCACATGATAATGCTACAGCACTACTACCTCCCAAACTCACGACTCAAAACAAAAAAAATAAAACTAGAAACAGCATTGCAAGAGAGGGATTTTAAACAGCCCATCCTCATCTCCTTCCACCAAAAAAACGTCTAATAGCTGGAAATAAAGCAAACAATCTGTTTTTAGATTTGCTTAGTTTGAGAAATGTTCTATGTTTTCTTTCCAGACAATCATTTAAAGCAACTTTATGTAGCATTTTACCTTAAAAGTACAGGCTTCCACATCATTGTGTCATAGGAAGACAGGTCTCAGACAAGCAGCAGTACAAGGGGTAGACAGAACGATCAGGATCAAAACCAGTAAACAGCAGCAAGAGAGAGAAAACATACCATACACGATTAACAGTCAGTCCAGGGGTTGTGCACATGCAAGGCAATATCAGAGATATTGATATTTCAGATAAAACAGAGTCGGCAACGAAAGAGAAACACAGGAAAAACAAAGGAGAGACGCATTGTACGAAGAAAATCCAACAATACTCAGCACAGGTGAAGTTGAGTGAGGGGTTTATATAGGTGTTTAGAATGGTGATTGACTTCCTGGCGGTGCTATGTGCAGTGTTATGTGATCGTGAGTGTCAGTATGTGGAACATCCACTATTTGGCCCATTTTTCTGCGCTAGAAATGTGCACTCTCTCCGCTTTTAGACTCTTTTGCCCCGTTTTTCTGTGCTAGAAATGCGCACTCTCTCCGACTCTTTGGCCCGTTTCTGACACCTAGCGTTCAAACTTTGAATCTCACATTATAAAAACCTGCTTAACAGCGGGCCAACTTTCATTCTATTTCTAAAATACCTTGCGGGCCGCTCCAAAAAAGGAAACGGGCCGCAAATGGCCCACGGGCCGTAGTTTGGACACCCCTGTTCTAACACCTCTAAAGCATGCAAAATCTGTTGGAAATTGAAGCAAAGCATTGAATTCAAGCTGTACTGTATTCGAAGGAACATCATAGGACACCCTTAGGAACCTCTACAACTCTATAATTCTGAGACATCTACAATATTGCAGCGTTACACATGCGTTACATATGCGTTATACATTACTTCTTTACGTGTAGCTTAATAAATATGTCCGAGAGTTCCTATATCAGTCTTAATTTTCATTTCATTTATTGTTAAATAGCACTGCAACCTGACGCTTCCTTCATTTTTTCACAAGCAGGATTTTATAAAGACTTCCTCCTTGTCATTCTTATCCAATTCAAGACACAGTTATATACAATATAGCTTTAAGGGGGTTTATGCAATGCAGTTTATGCATAATCTCCTACACATATTATATGTAGGCCAGTGGAATGTATCCGTATATACTGTATATTCCACCGGATTTCCAGCTTCTATAATGTGGCTCTACCTGTCGGCATCCTCACATTGTTAGTAAGGAGGGGCAGGTCAGTCCGGTATTGATCCTCAAACACACACACACACACACACACACACACACACACACACACACACACACACACACGTACACACACATTCACAAACACACACACACACACACACACACACACACACACACACACACACACACACACACACACATTCACACACACACACACACACACGTTCAAGCAAACGGGCTAAGAAGTGGTGTCAGCGCTGGCAGTTCTGCACCGAATGTCAGGAATATCTTAACAGGTGTCGATGCGCACACCTTGTTAACCGTTATTCGGAGCATTTCCCACAGAAATAGAAGCTTATTTTATTGACAGCTGGAATATTACAGAAAGCAGTCTTAGGAATCTATCAACTTTCTGCAGAGAAGTACGATATTATTATTATTTTTAAATATATATGATTTAAAAAACAATAAATGACATTGTTTGTAGAAGTACTGGATTGTACTGGATTTCTGAGTCCAGTAATTGGACTCAAGCTAAATGGAAGATAATGTAAATTTAAACGTATTCAAGTTTTCAAGTTTTCTTTTCTAAATAGCTGAAATTTGCTTCTGTACTTTGAAACTACAAGGTTATTATAGACTGTGAATTTATTTAAACTCAAATAAGTGAAGCCTGTTTCATAAAAGAATTAAACATTTTCAAGCATTACTCAATTACTCTGAGTTAGGTGAACATTTGTAGCTACATATACATTCAAACAGAGATGCGAACGTATCAAACGTATATTAATTGAGTTTAGTTGCTATTGGTAGCGTTTTTAATTAAGTTCTGACATTATCTACAGTATTCAGTGTACAGTGGGTGTATCCTCAAGTTTCTCCCAGACACAGTAATCAATGTGTGGTAAATCCTCCCAGGCAACCAGAGGTAAACTAATGCTAGGAGATAGGCTAATAGTTAACTAACTAACCCCCATGTTGTAGGCTGTAAGAGCAAGCATCATGATCTGAGCAGCTAAATACAAATCTATAAACATTACGTAAAAAATTAAGGCAAGAGTTTATAGTAATGTATATAGTTTTAAAAATGTACCATTTCATCCCTAGTCAGTACCAGTACCTGGGGTGCTGTTAATTTGCGGTTTCTGAGGCTGGTAACTCTGATGAACTTATCCTTTGCAACAGAGGTGACTCCTGGTCTTTCTTTTCTGGGGCAGTCCTGATGAGAGCCAGTTTCATCATAGCATTTTTGATTGTCTTTGCGACTGCCCTTGTGGATACTTTCTAAGTTTTTGAAATGTTTGACTGGTTCTTGCCTTAATATGGATTAAAACATAATTTAAATATTCACTATTCACTGTATACCAACTCTTTCTCTTCACAACTTTACAACTGATGCTCTCAAACACATTAAGAGACAAGAAATTCAAGTAATTAACTCTTGATGAGTTCAGCACAGCTGTTAACTGAAAGCCTGAATTCCAGGTGACTCTACCTCATAAAGCTGACTGAGAAAACCCAGCCAGGTTTGTTCACTAAATAATTCCATTTGTTTTTCTTCATAGTTTGGATGAGTTTAGTATTAATCTACAGTGCAGAACATTTTAAAATAATGACAAAAAAAAACTGAATTTAAGGTGTGTCCAAAATTTTGACTGGTACTATAAAATATGCAATGTGCATGCAACTACTGTATCTGCTTCTTGTTGTCTCCACTTACTGTCATGCTCCATCCTTGTGGCTGACAGGAAAATAGTGTAGCCTGCCAATGTATTTACACAGGCAAGATGTGAAATGAACTTCACAATTTGCGTAATCCTTTTGGGCTCCTCTGCTAAATTATCCACAAAATGCATGGCTTCATTCTAGCCACGGAGGGCCGGGATCAGCAGGTGAGGGGCTCTGCTTAACTTGCGTAGTTTGTTACAGGAAGAAGCGGCACTGGCGTATTCTGACGTATCCATACATCAGCTTGTAGGAGACTAATCGCTGCTGTCAGCTCACATCCAGAGCTGTATGACCCAACTCATACCCGAGTACAGCGACAGCGACTGGTTTATTTAAAACCCGCACGCATCTTTCTAGCTCTCTCCTGTACGAGGAACAGCAACCGCTGGCAGTTTTCACTTACGATCTTTCATGTTTGAGCGAGTTTCGCCCACAAACACACCTACAAAAAGCTGGCATTGCTTATTATTTCCTTTAAAAAATGACAGATGTGTGGCAATTGGTCCAGGAACACTTGTCTTAATGAGATAAGAATGTGAATATGATTTTTGTGAATTTGGCCTGAATGATTGAATGAATTGAAAACAGCATCATGGCTTTAACTACACTCAGGAAATGTTTTGCACATGCATTTCTGGACAAGCTGAGAGATAAAGTATAGAACCATAATTGAAAGTGAAGATGGAATGTCCACTCATACTGTATCAGTCTATGAAAATAACATGGTCAAGTAACATTGCAACATTACTGGCATCTTTACTGCCTAAAATTCTTTTTTTTCCCATTCTCTCCCCAATTTACATGGCCAATTACCCAACCCACTCATTAGGACTCCCCCTATCAGTAGTGATGCCCCAACACCAGGAGGGTGAAGACGAACACATGCCTTCTCCAACACATGTGAAGTCACCCACCGCCTCTTTTTTAAACTGCATTGCCGAGTAGCATCACAGCACACTCGGAGGAAAGCCCAGCGACTCGGTTCTGATACATCAGCTCACAGATGCCTTGTGCCAATCGACATCACCCTTTGGAGTGATGAGGGGAAAGAGCGCCATCTACTCACCCAAAGAGAACAAGGAAAATTGTGTGTGCTATCTCTGGTCTCCGATGGTAGCCGATGGCAAGCTAAATGAACAGGATTCGAACTGGTGATCTCTTGATCATAGTGGCAGCGCTTATCCCGCTGGACCACTCGGATCCCAAACTCTATTCATCCACATTTATTTTAGACAGGCTACCTTAGGATGGACATAACTGGGAAATAGAAGGAGGTAGTCTCCAAAAATTAGCTCTGGATTAGCATGTGTGTCTTCAGGACCTCTTGGGGGCCCTTTCCATGCTTTTGGGGTCTCTAGCTATGCTTTTGGGCCCCTTAGGAAAATAGATGAGGCGTTGTTGAATTTCTCTGACTTCGACTTCTGGCTATTTGTGGTCCTAGGAAAAAGGGGGCATATTTTAAGAGGGCCTTGGTTATGATGGCTCCTACCAGGGGGCCCTAGAAAAGAGCAGGGCATACCATTAGAAGCCCCTTGATCACGAATGCCCCATGCTATGGGGCCCTTGACTTCCATAGACGTTGTTTACCATGGCTCCTTGACTTTCTTTGACTTACAAATTGCCAGGCAAGCTACCACATTTCAGAACAGATTTTTGTTGCAAATATGCAATTCTGGCCCTTACTTAATGTTTCTGAATTTGTATTGTTTCAAAATTATGATGTTCAATTTCTCTTGAGCGCAGAGACACAAATTAATTTAGCAATTTTGCAATTATTTAAATTTAAGACAAGCAATTTGTCTGATGAATGCTATCGTTGACACCAATTTAATACCAGTCAATCCCACACTTTTTTCTGGGTAAACTATTTTAGGATGATAAGTATTTTTATATATACACTGCTCAAAAAAATAAAGGGAACACTCAAATAACACATCCTAGATCTGAATGAATGAAATATTCTCATTGAATACTTTGTTCTGTACAAAGTTGAATGTGCTGACAACAAAATCACACAAAAATCATCAATGGAAATCAAATTTATTAACCAATGGAGGCCTGGATTTGGAGCCACACACAAAATTAAAGTGAAAGAACACACTACAGGCTGAACCAACTTTAATGTAATGTCCTTAAAACAAGTCAAAATGAGGCTCAGTATTGTGTGTGGCCTCCACGTGCCTGTATGACCTCCCTACAATGCCTGGGCATGCTCCTGATGAGGTGGCGGATGGTCTCCTGAGGGATCTCCTCCCAGACCTGGACTAAAGCATCCGCCAACTCCTGGACAGTCTGTTGTGCAACGTGACGTTGGTGGATGGAGCGAGACATGATGTCCCAGATGTGCTCAATCGGATTCAGGTCTGGGGAACGGGCGGGCCAGTCCATAGCTTCAATGCCTTCATCTTGCAGGAACTGCTGACACACTCCAGCCACATGAGGTCTAGCATTGTCCTGCATTAGGAGGAACCCAGGGCCAACCGCACCAGCATATGGTCTCACAAGGGGTCTGAGGATCTCATCTCGGTACCTAATGGCAGTCAGGCTACCTCTGGTGAGCACATGGAGGACTGTGCGGCCCTCCAAAGAAATGCCACCCTACACCATTACTGACCCACTGCCAAACCGGTCATGCTGAAGGATGTTGCAGGCAGCAGACCGCTCTCCACGGCGTCTCCAGACTCTGTCACGTCTGTCATGTGCTCAGTATGAACCTGCTTTCATCTGTGAAGAGCACAAGGCACCAGTGGCAAATTTGCCAATCCTGGTGTTCTCTGACAAATGCCAAGCGTCCTGTACGGTGTTGGGCTGTGAGCACAACCCCCATCTGTGGACGTCGGGCCCTCATACCATCCTCATGGAGTCGGTTTCTAACCGTTTGTGCAGACACATGCACATTTGTGGCCTGCTGGAGGTCATTTTGCAGGGCTCTGGCAGTGCTCCTCCTGTTCCTTCTTGCACAAAGGCGGAGGTAGCGGTCCTGCTGCTGGGTTGTTGCCCTCCTACGGCCTCCTCCACGTCTCCTGGTGTACTGGCCTGTCTCCTGGTAGCGCCTCCAGCCTCTAGACACTACGCTGACAGACACAGCAAACCTTCTTGCCACAGCTCGCATTGATGTGCCATCCTGGATGAGCTGCACTACCTGAGCCACTTGTGTGGGTTGTAGAGTCCGTCTCATGCTACCACGAGTGTGAAAGCACCACCAACATTCAAAACTGACCAAAACATCAGCCAGACAGCATAGGTTCTGAGAAGTGGTCTGTGGTCCCCACCTGCAGAACCACTCCTTTATTGAGTGTGTCTTGCTAATTGCCAATAATTTCCACCTGTTGTCTATTCCATTTGCACAACAGCAGGTGAAATTGATTGTCAATCAGTGTTGCTTCCTAAGTGGACAATTTAATTTCACAGAAGTTTGATTTACTTGGAGTTTTATTGTGTTATTTGAGTGTTCCCTTTATTTTTTTGAGCAGTGTATATGGAACCCAATTCGAAATCTGGGTGCTCTCCTGCCTAGACCTGGTTCTGATTCAGAAACCGCTACATGAACGGCTGTCATGAACCCTCATTATGATCATCATTCTGCTGACGGGTGGACAACCATTGTTCAAGCCTCTAAGTGTTCTGCTCCTCAGCTTGCATTCATAATTGTGCCTTAAGTACAGCGCATATAGCACATCAGTTTGATTTCTAATCTTCTGACACGTCCCAGAAAATACCAATAATCTTCACTCTAATGTTTAAAATTGCAACTCTGTCTCTGCGGGACAATAGGCCATCAGACATTATGTTACGTCTAATGCTTATAATTGACCTATTCATGCGCCGCTCGCAAATGTGTTTCTTTGTAGCTACTGTTGTCAGACTGAAGAAGCTTCACAGAACATTGGTGGGAATTGCGCTCAACCTAATCAGAAAGTGTATAAGGGGGTGTACTTTCGAAGTTCAGTCGAGTTTCCATGTTAAAATGCTGTAAAACTATTTTCACCTGTGTTGAACTCTGGGGCTATTTTTGATTATTTTAGAACTTGTCATTAAAAAAGTTATAAGATGAATGTTTCAGAAACCATTAGACATTTTTTAACGTTTTAATTTTTGACAAAATTGACAAACAATAATGCAACAAGAGGGTGCTAAAGTTCTTCCCATACTGTTCTATAAAACAGGCTTTCAGATGGTCCTTTTTGGATAGTGTACCTCCTGGTGAAAGACCATTGTTGACTTGCATCCACTACACACTCAAATATACAGTGGTTGGAAAATGAAACTGAAACACCTGGTTTTAGACAACAATAATTTATTGTGGTGACGGATAGTTCTGGTGGAAACAGGAGAGTTGAGATGCACACTGAATTCTGCCGTGATTTGATCAGCCGTGGTTTTATGTTTTGTGGATACAATCCAAGTTAGCACCCGAACATCCCTTTCAGACAGCTTCCTCTTACAGCGTCCACAGTTAATCCTGTTGGATGTGGTTGGTCCTTCTTGTTGGTATCTCGCTGACATTACCCTGGATACCGTGGCTCTTGATACATCACAAAGACTTGCTGTCTTGGTCAAAGATGCTCCAGCAAGACGTGCACCAACAATTTGTCCTCTTTTGAACTCTTATGTCACCCATAATGTTGTGTGCATTTGCAATATTTAAGCAAAACTGTGCTCTTACCCTGCTGATTGAACCTTCACACTCTGCTCTTACTGGTGCAATGTGCAATTAATGGAGATTTGCCACCAGGTTGCTCCAATTTAGCCATGAAACTTCCCACACTAAAATGACAGGGGTTTTAGTTTCATTGTCCAACCCCTGTATTTTTGCCCAGTTGACAGACATCTAGGTAATCCATCATCCAGGCACCGTCATCTTTGTTTGCAGTGATGTCATGAACAAAAAACTTGGACTGCGAAAGACTGGAGGTCCCACTTTATAATAAGTGTCCCTAAGTACTATGTAGTTACACGGTAACAATCCATGTAACTACATTGTAACTACTGATGAAGTACACATTGTTACAGATTAACTACAGAGGAACAGGTTATGTAATTACACATGTGTATTAAGGTTAATTTTGATTGTGTAAGTACACATGTGTACCAGGGGGAGTGTACTTACACAAGTAATAGAGCAAGTGTACTTACACATGTGTAACAATGTGTGTGTACTCAATCAGCCCTAATTACATACTAGACAGTAGCTGTTGGATACGTTTATACTCAACTTATCACACACACTATTACTTGTGTAAGTACACTCCCCCTGGTACACATGTGTACTTACACAAGTCAAAATTAACCTTAATACACATGTGTACTTACATAACCTGTACCACTGTAGTTAATCTGTAACAATGTGTACTTCATCAGTAGTTACACTGTAGTTACACGGATTGTTACCATGTAACTACATAGTACTTACAGACACTTATTATAAAGTGGGACCAGACTGAAATCTTTAACAAGTCCAAATTCCTTATGAGGATCCAACAAGAGTCAAGTTCAAGTATAGAGAGTGTGTGTTGAACATTTCGTCCTGCTATTGGTGTGTAGCAAAACACTGCCATAAATAATAGTGTGATGATCTGCGGAGTCATTTCACACAACAGTCAGTCACTCCTAGTAATGAAATGAGGGACACTATAAGACTCTATCCCATTTTACCCTTTGGTCCTACCACATACCCCTAAGTTACAAGGGGAAGGTGTGAAATCCTCTTCCTAAGAATTGGGACAACCCTTCAAACATCCAATACGTCGTCAGGAGCACTAAAGTTCAGTAACCTACCTGCTGCTGGTTAACTAGATAACTTTAGTGCCTATTTTAATGTGTATGTCTTCAGAAAGGGAGGAGGTGGTGCAGAAATTAATTATTATTGTCTATTCCCTAATTCCTCTGTGATGGGGATCTCAAATTAGCTTTGATTTACCTTTATTTTATTTTTTTGTTCTGCCTTAAATGCTGCAGCTTCTGCCATCTGTTGCACCATTTATGGTGGAACGGGAAAGTTAGCTAGCTACCTAGATTCTGAGACAAACTACTAGCAATCCTTTTTATGCTTGTTATGAAGAATTTGACCATAAAATATTAAAACTACACATTAAACTCTGGTAAAATAGTGCTAAGCGTCACTTTGTGTTGCCATCTTACCAGTGATTCTCATACCCCTTCGTTTGAAGGGCTAACAAGCCCTATCCTTTCCTTTCCAAGGGCCAAGGGATGAAATGGGATTGGGCATTTATGAATGCTGATATCTGCAGGACATCTTGAGGCCACACGTGTAGGGATTGCAACTTGCATTTTTCAGCAGGATAATGCTCACACATTTACATTAATGGTTTCCCAGGCATGTATCCACCTTCTTCAACAATCCAAAAACAAAAACTCTCTGAAAGTTTCAACGATTATTGTCTGATAGAAATCCTGTTGAGTGTGGTTTCTAAAAGATATATAAAAAATCTATCTACCTATCCATCCACTGATTTATCCACTTCTACGATTGGGCACAAAGTAGGAATCCTCTTAGACAGGATACTTAGGTTGGACTACTCTTTGTGGAGTACCCTGAGATCATACCAAACTCATCACAAACAGAGATTGAAGCAAAGGTGAGTTTGTCTTGCCAATTATTTGTATTCCACTCACTCTATGATGGTGTAGAGAGCTTGGGCCCTGATGATTGCCACTTGCTTTGTAATCTGTGGACTGTGACTAGGAACAACAGTCCAGGGAGTTATAAATAAATATATTCAACATCAATTTCAGCCAACAACTCAATGGAAGCTGACCGCTTTTGTTGCTAAGAATGATTGTTTACACACATTAACCTTTTTTCACCCACTATTCTAAAGCTATTGAAGATAGAAGTCTGAATATGAAACCAATTTCACTGCTCGTAAAGTGTGCCTTACTTTTCACGTTGGAGTGATGTATCTTAGTTCTGACTGGCCCATAAAAATGATATAGTGCATCTGTGCGCTGGTTGAATAATGACTGTGATCAGCTGCTGTGCTGGGTTTGGAGGAGAAGAACAATTCTCCAGCAAAAGGTGGAGATGTGAATGGCATGTTCATTCTTCACAATTTCAGTGATTTTTTTTGTGTAAGAGTTACAACAGTTACAACAATAAAAAATGACCATTTGTATTGTGTGTCAAAGGCTGCATTTCTAACTGGATACGATTTGGCACAGAATGCTGACAAACTGGGGGGCCAGTGGCGCTGCCACTATGATCAGGAGATTGCCAGTTCGAATCCTATTCATGTAGCTTGCCATCAGCTACCGGAGTCCTGAGAGAGCACAATTGGCCTTGCTCTCTTTTGGTGGGTAGAAGGGGTTCTTTCCCCACATCACAAAAGCACAAGGCATCTGTGAGCTGATGTATCAGAACCGAGTCGCTGCACTTTCTTTGAGCGCACTGTGATGCTACTCGGCAATGCTACATCAGCAGCAGTTTGAAAATAGGCTGTAGCTTCACATGTATCTGTGGGGGATTCATGTGCTAGTCTTCACCCTCCTGGTGTGTTGGGCATCACTAGAGATAGGGGGAGTCCTAATTAGTGAGTCGGGTAATTAGCTGTGTAAATTGGGGAGAAATGGGAAAATGGGCCACAGAATCGTTCAGGAAGGCTTAACGACTATCGGCTACCAAGGCCCATAGTCAGAATGATAACACCACTGTTGGCCATAGCTAACATAATGTGGTAGCACCACATTAGTGATGTGAGATAAGTCTAGTTGCCAGTGGGCTATTGCAGCAGTATCAGCGCTTCATGAGCCCAGTCTCTGGCCTGCTAAAGCTGTAGTAGCAATTTTTGATGCTTTTGGATGCCTGGTAGCCATCATGTGGGCAGTGGTGGCTCAGTTGTTAGAGCACTGGGCCATCTACAACAAGGTTATGGGTTCAATACCCAATTTTGGTTGGCTGCAGCAATGGCGTGTACACGCTAGTGTGTATGAGTGTGTTCATTGCATGGATGGGTTAAAGGCAGAGGACAAATTCCATCTGTGACTAACATAAGTATAGGTGTATATGGTTGCTTTGTCTTGTTGTGTCTTGTCTTGTCTTGTCTTGTCTTGTCAGCCCACAGTAGCAATGAGGGATAAGGTCAATAGTTGTGGGTGGGACAAGACCAATAACCAGTGTGCTAACATCTCATTAGCGATGTTGAATGAGGCCAATTAAATAAGGCTTAAAAATGTACAGTTTTTCAATTTACAGTTAGTTACAATATTGTTCAAATAGTTTAAATATGACATGTTTTGCAACTTAGCCAGAATGCCATTGGCTAAACATTGTGCACACAAAAGCATCTCAGCAAATGAAAAATACACTGTAAATGAGTTAAATGGTCGAAATTGATGTGGAACACTACTGTGCAAAATCTTTGTGCAGTGAAAAAGAAGACAAATTTCTAAATCTAACATCACATTATTCTCTCTTTATTCACTTTTGTAGGTAAAAAAGTCCAATGAAAAGGAATGAAGTACAGTAGCTTATGCTAATCTTAATCTGTTACATCTGTGTGTTGTTTTAGATTAGCCACATTAGCCCTAGTAAACAGACACACAGGCAGTGCAGAAGACGGGTAAACCTAGTCTTTAAATTAAGACTTTAAAATGTCATACAGTCAACTTTCTGCTCTACTTTAGAACTATATCAGACATTGGTTTGTTTTAATGGTGATATGCTTCACTTATTCATATTAGTTGAACCCTGTTTTTGCTCTACTGTAAAAGTGGTTCCAGCTTGAAATGTACAGTATGTGCAATACCTTGTTTTGTGAAGTTTATTTAAATATAGCCTATAGTTTTCTTTTGCTGTTAGAGCCTGTTTACACCAAATAGAGTATTTTGGGACAAAACAGTGTTGGAACCTTCACATCAAGTCTGATGCAATTTTTGCCTTCTGCTTTCTGTAAACAGGGCTACAAACTTCATAGCAGTCCTACATGTCCATTCTTTACCTGCCCACTTTCACTCTCATTAAATTCCTTCCTCCACATAAGTGCTTATTAGCTTATTTAGTTTGCAGTTGTTTTACGGAAACTGAACACGAACAGACCAGGATGTACTTAGATAAAAATGGCTACATGCACAAACTCACTGACACTCCTCAGCCTTTCAGCTCTGCTTAGCCCTATATTTTCTTTAACCTCCGCATTCTTACAGTCAGCATGATTATAGGCTCCTCATATAAGCTTTTGATGATGATGACAGTGCTCAAATGATGCTTTTGATACTTGGTTACATGGTCTGCAACCATGACAATACAGCTAAGATTGGCAAGTCTGGATTTAACACCTCCATACAATGCAAAAGATAGAAAAGGCTCTGATTGAAAAAATCAATACAGGAGTTCATCTTTTTTTCCACAAATAGAAAACAAGATAGTTGGTAATATCCAAATACAAAGTTGGAGGCAGCAATTATAGCATTCCAGGTTTTTGTGGTGGATCAATGTTGTTAATCGATGACAATTTATCCAAATAAAAGTCCTTGACATTCTTGCTGAGTTTGCGTTTATGTGGTATCCTTACATTTTGCTTCTGTGCTTCTGATTTCAATACTACTGAAGAGCACAAAATCAAAGTAAGTTTGTTGCTTTCACTGCACTTTTTAATGTAATAAAACCTTCAAAACAATGTTTCAGTTATGACACACACTAACACTGATATTAGATATAAGACCATATTAGATTAAAGACCATTTGTAATTACAACTCTAAAAAAACTTTTTTTTTTTTTTTTTGCATTTACTTGGATTTTTATTTGATTGCAGACAGAATAAACCCAAGATTATTTGATGTTTTGTCTAAACAACTTCAACCAAAAAAGTTGGGTTGATAAAGCATTTACCCCATTCCTTCTCTCAGCACTTCGTAGTTAGTTTCAGGTGTTACTTTGTCCTGTTCTTCTGTAAACAGGTCTTAACGTATGCAAAAGTTTCATACAGTGTCAGATTTTTCATTTCAAAACTTCTCCACACCTTCCTTATTGGGGACACATCAGGACTGCAGGCAGGCCAGTCCAGTACCTGTACCCTCTGCTTCTGCAACTATGCCTTTGTAATACATATGCAGCATGTGGTTTTGAATTGTCTTGTTAAAAAATGCATGGATGTCACTAGAAAACATGTTGTCCTTATCGCAGCATTTTTCCCTAAATATCTCTAAATCTAAATAAATTAATGAAGTTACACGTATATAAAAACACATTTTACACTCAACCAGTTACACACACCACTCATACACACACACACACACTGTTGAGAAGCAGAAGCCAATTACACACAGCGTACTCTCAACCGGAAACAACTGTCCACCTAAAGAACTGCATTTGGCTCAGAGGAGTTGACAAACATTTTAGAACATTTAGGGCAATTTAGAGTATCCAACATATTTGATCTCTATGTTTTGGGACTGTGGGAGTGTCCTGAGTAAACCCACACAGACACGGGAAGAACATGGAAACTCCATCCAGATAGGGACCTTGAACCCAAGACATCAGCGCTGGGAGGTGAACGTAAAAGAATTGGAAAACTGATCTGGAAAATTGATCTGGAAAACTGATTCGAGTCTAGCCACAATACACTGTGTTTCCACTGTCTGATGGTCCAGCCCAGAAAACTCAAAGACCAGAGAAGTTGACACAACTTTGGACAACTTCTGGATAAGATAAGGCTTCTGATTTTTGCACATTAAAGTTTTGAATGGTATTAGAGAGTGTAACTCTATATAGTAGAGCTTGATAATGAGTTCTATCCGCTATTGTTGAGTGGATTCTTGATGCAGTGGCATCTAAGGGATCAGAGATTCCGGATGTTCTTAGCTCAGACCTGTGCCCTTACCATTTAATTAGCTGAAGTTACCATCTGTGACCACCCAATTGTTGTGGTGCTGGTATACAAAAGCACTGGAGCGAATAGCCTAACTGGGTTCCACTGCCTCGCTGAAGCGCACTTAAAAATAAAGAAATAAATAAACAATTCAATAAATCTAACAAAAGCAATTAGCTTCCCTGCGTCACACGAGCCACCCTGATCTTCATATCTGCATTTCAGAGAGAAGCTTCAGTGATGAATTTTCTGCTTGAGGGAAGATTGAGTGAGAGAGTGAAAAAAAAAGGAAAGTGTAGCCGACTGACTAAGAGCTTCACCCTGTTGCCAGGACACTGCCACCCTTCTTTCTCTGCTCCTGTGCCAGATCACCTGTTCACAACTGTTTATTTCTCTTGCTCTCGTTGTTTGTCTTCCTGACACACACAGACGGGATTCTCGCCCCCTTTCGCTCCCTTGTTAAATACCCGCCACTCTGACCTCATCAGGCTCCCGCAGTATATTTTACCTCATTAACCACCGGCACCAAAAATTCATAACGCTCCTCCATCTCCTCCCAATCTTCTCTCCCCATCAGTGCTCCGGGCTCACATGCACATACATTAGAATGCATTATCTCGCCTTGCCACACGCACACACGCACTCACACACACTTTCTCCAGCCCCTCCGCTTTGTCAAGTGTTCACAATGGGCCTGGAAATCTAATCGCGCTCCTGCAGAAACGATCGCTGGCAGCTTGTGTATGTTGAGCGTCCAAGGCTGAGGGATAATCTGATGCGTTTGACACCCTCTCGCACGTTACGTAACTAAGAGCCTGCTGAAGGCTCCCCCTGGCCACTCGTTATGAATCATATACTACAGCCTCAGAGCCTCACGGGGGTGTTTGGACAACAGCCCGAAACGTCCAGTCCCGTGCCGCTGGCTTTCAAAGGGAGGATTATCATGTGTTTAAAGAGTATTAGGATGGATAATAAGGTAGGAGACACTTTTAGAAACAACTTAAGCTGATGCAACAACTGTTTGCGCTGTTGGAATTTTAAAGGAACCCTTGGAATTGGTAGGAATCAAACTGAAGGAACACAGGCAGGTATAACACAAGCAAATGGGCAAAACAAGGAAGCCATACAATCTCAAAGAAGGTTTGGAACTCAAAGCTCTAAACTTAGGTGAGCACAGACACATTTCAAGAAGAGGCATTGTGAAGTCCAGTAACTTACGAAACAAACAGGTGTCAGATTCAACAGGTGAGACATTGTGACCCACTCCCCACCGCCTTATCCAATTTTTGTTTAAGTAGGATAATGCTCACCCACACCCAGCAAGAGTTTCACTACTTACTAGGCATGCTTGTAACTTAAGAGGGACACAGAGGAACACAACAATTTTAGAAGAAGCATTACAAAGCATTAGTTCAGTCAAGTCATGTTATGCTACAGTCTGTACAGTATCCGAGAGAAGGAAAACATTGTGACAGACCCCAGCCTTCTAAACATGTGTCCCCCAAAAGGGCAATGTAATGTTAATGAAAATGATTGCAGGTGTGGTCTGATTAGACATTGGACATATTGCCACACGAGGGTGTGCATCTCCTGCTGCCAAGGGCGTAGGAGCGGGCTTGATATTGGGGGGGACACATTTGCCAATATGAACCCAAACCCACCCAATAGTTTCCTATAACAACATTTGTGGAAATTACTTTTAATTAAAAGTAAATTATTATTATAAGGTGATTTTACAACCTAAACATGTTACTCCACATTACAGCTACTGTTGTTAGAAAAATTATGCAAGCAATGTCTGAGTTATCACCTAATATTTAAAATAATATAACAGATTATTATTATTGTTATTATTATTATTATTATTATTATTATTATTATTATTATTATGTATTGGCATGTCAATTCTGTTGTATATTTACATTTTCTCCTGCACTTTTATTTTTTTCTACTGAGAGCTCTTCTTAAGATGGTGTCCTTTTATGTAAAAGAATGTAACTTTACGTTTCATAGAGACTTTTATAAACATCAGGATATGTGGTCTTACTGTGAAATACAAATGAACAGAAGTCACGTTACAGCAGTGTTTCTCAACCCAGTTCTTATATATTCTACTGCATATTAAAACTGTTCTGCATATTCTAGAGCTTCCTCTGGTGGATATACATGATTAATTTAGGCTCCATAGGGGGCTAAAGGATTTTAACAGGTAAACTCAGTAAATTACTGTTTATTAGCTGATCAGGTGGAAAACACTAGTTTAGGGCAGTGATCGGGGTTAAGTAACTGCTTTAAACTACCAACTTAAAGTACTGTACGAAATTCTGGCGATCATCTACATCCAGCTTCTAGATAACTAGTTAGTTAAATCAATTTTCGTTCATTATAGCTCACAGTAAGTCATGTAATCCTAAATGAATAAACAGTTTGAAAATTAAAGTGATTAGCTGATCAGGTACAGGGAAATATTACATATATATTTTATTTTTTTCCTTTAACCCTGACTCCCAATCTAGCTAATTCCAAAGATAAGCTTACACACTAACACAGCTGCAGTTTATTAATCACAGTGTGTTTAATCTGTGGGCTGATTCAGAGACGTGTATTTTTAACCAGCTATCAGAAACATATCATCACAGTTGAAGTGGTTAGCCTATCGTTACCTTTCTTTTAGAAAAATCACCGTATATCCATATCTGTTTTAAAATCAGCTGAAGCTGCTGCGTCCCGATCCCGCTGCTAAATCTCACAGCGAGGGGGCGGGGCTTCCCCAACAGCAAACTGCCTCTGCTCCGCGCGCCGCAAAACCAGCAAGCTGATTGGCTGTTTCTACTGAGAGGCGTGACTTAATACCTGAACCGGCTCCGTGATTGGTCCGGTCTGTCTCCTCATTAATAGTACAGCTGACCTGAGCGAACTGATATCATTTTTGGGGGGGACAAATCCACCTGTTTCTAATATTGGGTGGGACATGTCCCACCCATCCCCCCCGGTTCCTACGCCTATGCCTGCTGCCCTACTTTTTTGTGGTAGTGTACCTTCCGGTGAGAGATTGCTGACTGAGAGACATAGATCTACAGCAAACTTGAAGCTTACAGAGTGAACACACCATTGGACTAAGTGAATTTCAGTGAATTGCCCACTATCCATGCTGTCTATCAGCCAGCCACTGTTTCCTGTCTATGTTTGTAGTGATGTTGTAAACAAGAAACCAATTAACCTATCCTTTCACTTGTACATACATGTTCATTACATTCACATATACACAATTTTATTTATTTCAAAGAATAAACTTCTTGGTGCTTTATTTTATACTACAGTATAATTTATTTTGTCTAAGCGAATTTTTCTTTTTTCATGGGGTTAACTCAGATATTTTTACATCACTGTGGCAAAAGGCTTAGCTGTGACATAAAATGTTATCTACCTAGCTAACAGAAATCAACCCCAAATTCTTACATTTGAAAATAGACCATACATTAATTTACCACATTATTTTGCACTAACAAGATTTTTAAAAGGTTTAAAAATGACTAAAGTAGTGTTTCAAGTAGGGGTATATCTACTTATACCTACTTCTGTTATATATGGAAAGTACAGAGAAAATATGCTATCAGTGTTAAATTAACACTGATATGGTTAAACCAAGAAATGAGAGTGTTACATTTTGATATCCAAAATGTTAATTTAGACCTCGCGACCATTACAATGGACATCACATTGTTTAAAAAATGTTTTGTTGCGCATAATGCTAAACAAAAGCAAAAAGAAGCATGAATTCCGATTTGACCGTTCACATTGATGTCGCATATTCATGAATCAATCAAATATGCATCCGATTTAAGTGGCTCAGATCTGATAAAAAAAAAAAACGGATTTGGCATGTTCTCACAGCCATGAAAAATCAGATATGAGCCACATTGAGCAAAAAAAATCAGATTTGAGTCACTTCAGCCTGGTAATGTGAATGTAATGTAACGTTTTTTACATACAGTCTGTATAAGGATATTAGAGGTTTTTTTGTGCATTACAGACAAAAAAACAGCATTTTTATATTTTCCTATCACTGGATCATAATTCAGATCTGAAAGGGTTTATCAATGCTGAATTAACAAAGATAGCAAATTTAAGGTGTACTTTCCAGAGCAGAAGCTCCTCCCCCTCCTCTCCCTCCTCATCCCCCCTCAGTCCTTTCGCGCCAAATCCTCGCTGTGGCTGCACGCGGATGGAATGCTGCTGCTCCAGGATTCCCGCGCGCAGCTCTTCAGCTTTTCCACTAACGGATTTTTTACCGCTGTAACGGTGAGTCTCTCAGTTTTACCTCAGATTTACCTCAGAAACGGTCCTCAGAGCAGGAAAAGGCGTGGTGTGGTGAGTTTAACTTGGTTATAGAGGCTGTACTTACAGTAAATGTTACATTAAATCATTTCTGACATTAACAAAAGAGTATTTGACATCTGCTCAGGGTTGGTTTTGGGTTTTTTGGATTTTGGACACCTGTAACCGGGCTATCTATCTCAGGTGAAATGCTCTTTTTCTCTCTGGTAGCTAATTAATGAGTGAATCTGCTGCCAGTTTTTGTGTTTAGAGATGAGGAGATGTTGCTGCTGCTGTTGCTTTTTTTCTCTTCAGTATTGACTTACCAGGCTAAGCTCTTGGTCTCAAGGTAACTAACTATTATTTTAGTGGAGCTGACCATCAAACTCTGACGTTTACTACATACAATACCATAAAAAACCCTTAGTGTTCATCATCTCCTGTTACCTCAGGTTTTAGAGTTTTCATTAACATTTTGTCAGATTTGTCCATTTTTTTATGTTTAAATGACAGAATGTCCTGAACAATAGGTTTTTCTTAAGGTAGGTTAGTTAAATATTATTTTCTAGTGGAGCTGACCACCAAACTGCGAAGTTTACTTTATTAAGAGACAGCTTTGTTCCTTTTTTCTGCCTTTCCTGCTAAAAATAATTAGACCTTATTGTTCATCAGCTTCTTCAATTACCTCAGGTTCTAGAGTTTTCAATCACTTTTGGTCAGATATGTCTATTTTTTCTTATGGGTAAATGACTGAATGTCCTCAACAATAGGTTAGGAGGTATCGACTAACCAGGCTAAGCTTTTCATCTCAAGGTTGCTAACTATTATTTTAGTGGAGCTAACCATCAAACTAATAAATGTATGTTTATAACATACAATACCATAAAAAAGCCTTAATGTTCATCAGCTTTTTCAGTTATCTCAGGTTTTGGGGTTTTTATTGACATTTTGGAAAATATGTAAATTGTTCTTATGTGTAAATGACAGAATTACAGAATTGTTTTGGCTGAGCCAGGCTAAGCTCTTCATCTCCAGGTTGCTAACTATTAGTTTCTAGTGAAGCTGACCCTCAAACTGTGACATTTACTACATAAAGAGACAGTTTTGTTCCTTTTTCCTGCCTTTCCTGCTACAGCAGTTAGAACAATTACAAAGACTGACTATGTTGAGACTCTAATGTCAATCAGCTTCTTCAGTTACCTCAGATTTGAGAGTTTTCACTGCCATTTTGGCATCTATGCCTAATTTTTCTTATTCAGAGGTACTGACTTGCCTGGCTAAGTCCTTCATCTCAAGGTTGTTAACTTTTATTATCCTGTGGATCTGACCAGCAAATTATGAAATTAACTACATTAAGACACAGCCCTGACTATAATAAGACCTTAATTTTCCTCAGCTTCTTTAATTACCTCAGGTTTCAGAGTTTCCATTTCTTATGTGTAAATGACAGAATGTCCTGAACATTCGGTTCAGAGGTATTGCTAACAATTATGTTTTAGTGGAATCTGTGAAGTTTACTTTATTTAGAGACAACTTTGTTCCTTGTTTCTGCTTTCCTGCAGTTAAAACAGTGACAAAACTCACCATATTGAGACCTTAATGTCCATGAACGTCTTTGATTACCTCAGATATTAGAGTTTTCAGAGCCATTTTGGCAGATATGTCCAGTTTTTATTATGTGTAAATGACAGAATGTCCTCAACTATAGGTTCAGAGGTACCAACTATCCAGGCTAAGTCCTTCGTCTCAAGGTTGCTAACTGTTATTCTAAAATGAAGCTGACAATCAAACTGTGATGTTTACTTCAATAAGAGACAGCTTTGTTGCTTTTTCCTGCCTTTTCTGCTACAGCAGTTAGAACAATGCCAAAAACTGATTATATTAAGACCTTAATGTTCCTCAGCTTCTTCAATTACCTCAGGTTTTAGAGTTTCCATTGACATTTCAGAAGATATGTCCAGTTTTTATTATGTGTAAATGACAGAATGTCCTGAACAATAGGTTCAGAGGTACTGACCACCCAGGCTAAGTCCTTGGTCTCAAGGTTGCTAACAATTATGTTTTAGTGGAAAACTGTGAAGTTTACTTTATTAAGATACAGCTTTGTTCCATTTTTCTGATTTTCCTGCTACAGCTGTTAGAACAATTACAAAAACTCACCATATTGAGACCTTAATGTCCCTTAGCTTCTTCAATTACCTCAGGTTTTAGAGTTTTCATTGACATTTTTTTGGCAGATATGTCCAATTTTTCTTATGTGTAAATAAAATAATGTCCTGAACAGTAGGTTCAGAGGTTTCTGACTAGCCAAGCTAAGCCCTTCATCTCAAGCTTGTTATTTTCCTGTGGAGCTGGAATCACATTTTTAATATATTTCTACAATTTTAATTGTGTTTGTATGATTTGTTTTACTCCATTGAAAGTAACTGTAAAAAAAACAGTATTTTGCATATTAGATAGTTCTAAATGGTGCTGTCAAATCTCCAAATAATTAATAACTAAATAAAACTAAGAACAAAAAACAGTATGTTGAAAATCTTTATGATGTATAATGTTATGGTATGGAAGTATCAGTATTTACTGGCTCACACCTTAAAAACAAAAACACCTTAAAATACTAAATTAAAGCATTCTTTGCCTCATTTGTTGGAGCTGAAGTAGATTATTTTGTTAAAACCAAAAGGATCTTCTTTCTGTATCCAACCTCTGTATTAAGTATTTTGCTGCCAATTTTGTGAACCTTGCTTAGCTAGATAAGTAGGCAGGCTTGTCAATCATTTAATTTCGTCTAAATGCTCCATTCATTACAAACTAAATGATTGAACCAGGTTTTGCAGTCCTGTGAATTTGAAAGGTAATGATTCATTGCCTTTATATGCATAGAGCATTTGGTTTATTAATTACTGGTGAGATGAAAAGATTTTAAGAAATGTAATAAAATATTCGGTTCTAATATAAATCACCAGGTTTAAAACTTCAGTTTTAAATCTTGAAAAAATGACCACTGTTTTGTCAGCATCTTCCATCTGTCCCTCGCAGTGGTCCAGAGGAGTGGTCCTGGGATTTGGTTTGAATTCCAGGTCATGCTGCTTGACATCAGCAGCCAGAGCCCGAGAGACAGGCACAGTTTGCCCTGATCTCTTAGGGGTGGGTCGATGGCATTTTTTTCCCACATTTTTGATCCCAACATCACTTCTAGTGTGATGTTGTTCAGCACAGTTTGGACAGAAAATGAATCTGCTGTTTGGACATCCAGTGGAAGTGCATTTCATCACTTTAGTGTCAGGACAGAGAAAAGTCTGGATGCCTGACCGTGCATTTTGCATGATGGTGGGTCAAGCCGATCAATACTAGCAGCTTGAAGGAATACTTGGTACAGATCTGGTTTTGACTGTTCCCATTAAGTATGAAGGAGCTGGTCCAATTTTGGCTCTGTAGGCCAATGTCAGGGTTTTGAACCACCTGATGCAGGCAGCTGCAGTAAGGAAGTTTTGGGTTTTCATTGATATTATCAGTTATATATAACTTATAAACTCAAAATAGAATGTCCTATATAGTTCCTTAAAACTTCAGCAAGACAGTTAACAATATTCTTTACTGCAGGTTTACCTTGATTTATTTGATTAGCGCCACCGTGTGGAGGAACGAAGCAGTAAATTCACTAAATTTTGTTTAGTCAATTTGGGGGGAGAGTCTTAGGGAGTTTAGAGGGCCTATGTTTCAATTCACGTATTAATATTTGATGCCACGTCATAATAATGTATTGCAAATGCAAACGATCGTGATATCAATATTTTGTCCCACCCCTACTGTTGAGTGTTATCCCTCTAGAAACCAAATCATTTCCACACAAAGTACCTATTTACATTGTTTCTTTGGATTTCCTTTAATTGATACAGATGGTACCTTGTCTAACAGGTGCGATATTACAATACGATCATTTTTTTGATGTTGTATCAGTTTAGATATGTAGTTATCTAATATATCATACAACATATTGCTCAGTAGAAACTGTGGGGGTTAAGGGTAGCTCATAGTCAGAGTCAGAGTCAGAGAATATTTCCTGAATTCTTAGATATTCCTGATTTAACAGTGTCAGCAGGTTCTCAGCACCCAAGATAAAAGGGAATTATTTAGCTACACTTTCTCTTCCCCGGTAAATTGAGCTTTGGGAGGCTAAAATGTCTCAGAGCCTCTTGGAGCATCTGCACTTCCGAGGCTGCTGGTTATTCATGAGGGAGAATAACTCTCATCATCTCAGCTGTCGAGGAACGTCGCTCGCTCTTACTGCTAGCCAACACCAGCCAGCACGGAGAGAGCCTATTAATCCTAACCTTAGAACCGTATTAAAAGAGTGCACTGTGCCCAAACCTCCTGCCTGTCCTGTCCTGTCTATTGGGTGAGGGATGTGAAGTTTTGTGTTTTGGCTGTACTGGTTTTACTGGAAAGCTAAAAGTAGCAGTGGAATATTGAGGATCTTACTGGAGCACAGGAGTGAATATTTTTGTGAATGTTTGCTGTAGTTATTTTTAGGGTTCAGTTATATTTGGTTCTAGTACAAATCAGGTGATTGACTGTGCTAGAGAGTTTATTGTCTCTTCCAGGATTTTTTTTGCTGTCTTTCATAGATAACTCCATCAGGCATGGTTCCAGTAGATTCATGTCTATCTCTGTATGCTCCAGAGATTCCTATTGTTTTTTGCAGTACTTTTCCCCTTGTAAAAAAAGTGTATTAATTATATTTTTAAAAGTATACTTAACATGGAAAAGGAAATACTTTTACAAAATTAAAATATGCACCTAAATGCATACTAAATATACTATTTTGGAACAACTTATGGCAACTTAAGTATATTTCAGTTGTAATCAAGCTATATATAAACACAACATAAAAGCATTAAATTGTGCTTATGCAGATTTAAGTATATGTGTGCTTTTTAAACACCTTTTTTAATACACTTGCAGTATACTGTAAATGTACTGCTTTGCATATTGATGCACATATTGTGTACACCTTAATGCTACTGGGAAAGAAATGCACATATACTAAAGTGCACTTTAAGCTGTATTTAATGGCACTATATACAGGGGTTGGACAATGAAATGAAAACACCTGGTTTTAGACCACAATAATTTATTGTGGTGACGGACAGTTCTGGTGGAAACAGGAGAGTTGAGGTGCACATTGAATTCTGCCGTGATTTGATTGAACATCCCTTTCAGACAGCTTCCTCTTACAGCGTCCACAGTTAATCCTGTTGGATGTGGTTGGTCCTTCTTGGTGGTATGCTGACATTACCCTGGATACCATGGCTCTTGATACATCACACAGACTTGCTGTCTTGGTCACAGATGCGCCAGCAAGACGTGCTCCAACAATTTGTCCTCTTTTGAACTCTGGAATGTCACTCATAATGTTGTGTGCATTGCAATATTTTGAGGAAAACCTTTGAACCTCTGCTCTTACTGGTGCAATGTGCAATTAATGTAGATTGGCCACCAGGCTGCTCCAATTTAGCCATGAAACCTTCCACACTAAAATGACAGGTGTTTTAGTTTCATTGTCCAATCCCTGTATGTTTTCTATCAACACTACATATAATCTAAAGCATTGCTTAAAAATGCATTTTATGGAAATACAGAGAAAGTATATGTAATGTGTATTTTCATGAAATATATTACATTGAAAATGCACTTTCAGTATTCTTTACCTAATTTTAATATACTTTTAATGCTATTAAGTATACTTTTTCCTTTTCACAAGAGTCTACAAACACTATGCAAGCTGTGTGTGTTCATTCCCTGATATAGTAACATTTTAATGTGCTACAATCCTGGGCCACATCTGGCACTTACTATTGGCCCACATACCACTTGGATTAATGGCCCTGAAGTGGGTTAAATGTGGTTTTGTGGGCCAAATGTAAGGCTCATTCATATTTTTGTATCCCTTTGATTTATAACTAGGGAATAAAAATACAGTTTTGTATACACCAATCAAACATAACATTATGACCACCTACTTGTTTGATCATTTAGGAGCACTTTGTAAGTCTAGAACCATTAAACTGTAGTCCTGTATCTTTTTCCTTAATGGTCAGGACCCTACAGGACCACCACTAAGCAGGTATTACTATTTGAATGATGGGTTTCAGCATTTGTAGCACTACAGGGACTGCACTGATGGTGCAATGATGGTGGTTAGTGTGTTAGTAGTGTGTATTGTGTTGTTGCGATAAGACGTTTTTGTGGACGATATATCACCCCAGAAATTATTGTGATACACAATATTTTTGTCATTTTAAGACTATTAAATGCCACTGACATAATGATAACAGAATAGCAATTAAAAAAAAAAAACAATTACACACTTTTTAAAGACAACAAAATATTTGAATGAATAATTTATTATAATTAGTTTGGGAATTATATCCTTATTTCTTCACATACTTTAGTCCACAATATGTGTATGGAGTCACAGTTATAAAAGCATGACTGGCTAAAATACGGTTCACTGTTATATATGTTAACAAACATACAAATAAACACAATAGACAGTATCATGATTATCAAAAATGATTGAGGTCTTGTTCATTTATTGTTCGATAAATCGATACATTGCAGTTATTGTGACAGGCCTAGTTGTTCTGTGTGGCTGTATGAGTGGATTAGACACTGCAGCAGTGCTGCTGGAGTTCTTAAACACTGTGTTTAACCACTCACTCTCCACTGACTAATATATACTTCTTTTACCTATAGCTGCTCCACCTTGTAGATAGTAAAGTAAAGTCAGAGACAGAAGCTCTGAATCTGTTTCTGTTTTTGAAAGCTTCTATTTAAAGAGTAGCTTTAGTAGCAATGGGTTGAGCATCTCTGGACTCTATATAAACAAGTAGCAGAAATACGTTTTTACCTTGAATTGTTGTGCAAATGCAATTAAATAATTTAGTTTAGTTTAGTTTAGTTTGGTTTTTGAAAAACATAGACAAACTTAAAAAACAGATAATAAAAAGAAACAATCAATAAAAAAACAAAAAGGTATAGGCTGCAGCTTTAGCACATACACATACATATATACGTAAAATATGTTTATTACAAAATGTAGTGACAAAAAACAACACAAAACTAAAAACAAACAAAAAAAAACACAAAAGAGAAAATTAAGAATTAAAAAATCATTAATCATTTGAAAGTTTACAATATATAGACAGCTCATTTATCACTTATTTATTTGTTTATTAATAATAATAATAATAATAATAATAAGCTTTTTAAGCGTTTGTCTCTTGATTCTTCAGAGCGACACCTTTATCCGTGTAAATCTCCAGCCGCAAATGACCCTCTGTGTATTTCTGGTCTGGGTTGAGTGAGGTTTAATTTAGTACAGTAATAGTAGGAGACTGAGTGGCATCCCTGTGGGTGGTAGCGTCCGCCCACCCACCCACCCATCATAGCCACTGTGCATTTGCCCGGAGCCTTAAGAGACCTTTTGTTTTGGCAGAGGAACTGGAGTGTACACTGAATTGCCAGTTTTTTAGGAACATCAGGGACATATTGACTATTTTGTCAGATAAACAGTGTATCCAAAAGTATCCCGTCGCTCTTTCTAATGAGAAAGTCGAGCTACTGTAAGGTACACCTACTGCTGACACAAGCAGTTAATTTTTGCACAGGCACAGCTTGAATAATATCCATAGAAAAGCACTGCCAATAGAATAGGATCAGCGTTTTAGGTTTTGGTTTATTGCACAATATCTCTCACAGCTTAGACACCTGTAATAAACAATTTCACAAATAACAATTAGGCTAACAAATGAAGCTAGAACTGCAGAATTGCTGGACTGCAGCCATAGAGAATCAGGAGTAAAGACTCCTTGGCTTAAGACATCGATTTCCAGTGCCAAAGCCACCCACCCATCCCAAAGCACTGACTGTTCAGGACTGATGAGCAGCACACATAGTAGTACATACATTCTCTGGAGTAATAAAGCACCTTTGATGAGTTGAGTGGGGTCATTGATCAGTGTCTGACATTTCCAGCACTCTAGTGGCTGAATGCAATCAAGTACTCAAAGCAATGTTCCAGCGTCTACTGTAGAAGGCCTTCCCAGAATAGTAGATGAGGCTGTTCCTCCAAACTGTGGACAAACTCTCCATTAATTCACTCCATTTTCCACTCCATTTTTCACAGAAAATCGTTGGATGATTTTCTGAGCGGTTCCCATCTGTTAGTTCTCAATTTATCAGCCCCCTTGTACGCCATCCATCAATGGAGCGGGACCACCACAGGACCCCCGCTGATGAATATTATTATAATTAGTGTGTATTGCCTGGGTATGAGTGTGTCAGTGCTGTGTTTTGAGAGGATTTGATATGTCAAAGTCACTGCCATGTTGAGAATATGGCACTAATCAGACATTTCAAGCCAACAGTGGTACTGTGGCCCAAAACTAACCACTAATGACTAAGAGTATGTTACTCTTGTTACACAAAGCAAAGCTGCTCACATTAATATACCACAGATATTTTGGTGTAAAAGCTGTGATGAGGATCTTGAGCCACAGCCAAGATTGTGTCTGCTCAGTGGTGATCATCTGGTGCTTTCCTATGTTTATTTGGTCTAGCTAATAGGGCTGCAACTCATGATCATTTTTATGATCATGATGATTATTAGCTGTATTTTCAATGAATCGATTGTTCGATTAGTCGCTTATTCAACGATTGTTTCTGCCATGCCTTCAATCAGTTTAAAAAGAACAACTTGAGAATTGGATTAAACCAGACATCCCAAGTTGCAAAAGTTGATTTCAGAAACACAGACTGCTGTTAGGCTCCGCCTTCAAGTGAGTGACATACACTGTGATGACTAATCTAAATAATCATTTAACCAAATGATCTACAGTCTGTTTGGTCCTTTATTTAGCAAAGTATTGCCACTACTTCTCATCAACAAACTGTGTGTTTATATCTCTTGTTCTTGTGTCTTCTCTTTGTTTTTTCTCTGATTATGTTTTTTAACTACATTTATCTTTGCCTTTTCATATTTGGCCTCTTGTTACAGCATTTTCTACTAGACTTTGACCCTTTTTCCTCTGTGTGGGGTGCTTTTGGTGTTTAAGCCCGTTTTTAGCTTTTAACAATGTGCATCTGACTATAATCAGAAGCCTATTGTTACACAAGGGAAATCCATTTATTCATGATAAACCCCTTAAAGTGATTTCAGCCTCTTGTATGGCTGAAGAACAGCATATCACAGTTGCCTACTTATTATATAAGAGAGTCTCTTGAGCCTTAGAGAATGGCATTTTTAATAGCACATATGGTACAGCCCATAATGAACTGGAAAGTGAGACAAATTGTGTTGCTTTGACAGAGTAGTCCAGCCTACTGAACGGGACATTATACAATAGGGAGGTTTAAATGTAGTATTTGCTTTATACTCTAGCATGCCATAAGTCATGGGACTGGAACTAATATGTCTTATGAGACAATTTGCATTGTCTAGTGGAGGCTTAAGCAAGATTCATTGGGAATTCCTCAAATATAAGTATTTTTATTGAAATATTGGGCCTCTTAACTCCCTAAGACAGGGCTGTACAAACTTTTTTTGTTGGGGGCCAAAAGGAGGAATATATTTGAAGTCACAGGCCACAGACTTTGTAATACAACAAATAATAAAATATACCCCTTTAAATAATACATTTTACTGATTACTTTCATTTACACATCATTTTACTTGACTTACAATCTCTATCTTTGACAGTGTTGTGTAAACTAAGATTTTTCAAATTGATGTTTCATTTGATGATGTCTCTTAATATAAAACTCCTTAATTACGGCAAATTTTAGACTCTTTGGCCCGTTTTTCTGCACTAGAACTGCGCACCCTCTCCGCTTTTAGACTCTTTGACCCGTTTTTCTGCACTACAACTGCGCACCCTCTCCGCTTTTAGACTCTTTGGTCTGTTTTTCTGCGCTACAACTGCGCACCCTCTCCGCTTTTAGACTCTTTGACCCATTTTTCTGCGCTACAACTGCGCACTCTCTCCGCTTTTAGACTCTTTGGCCCGTTTTTCTGCGCTACAACTGCGCACCCTCTCCGCCTTTAGACTCTTTGGCTTTTAGACTCTTTGGCCTGTTTTTCTGCGCTACAACTGCGCACCCTCTCCGCTTTTAGACTCTTTGGCCCGTTTTTCTGCGCTACAACTGCACATTCTCGCCGCTTTTAGACTCTTTGGCCCGTTTTTCTGCGCTATAACTGCGCATTCTCACTTCTTTTAGACTCTTTGGCCCGTTTTTCTGCACTACAACTGCGCACTCTGTCCGCTTTTAGACTCTTTGGCCCGTTTTTCTGTGCTACAACTGCGCACCCTCTCCGCTTTTAGACTCTTTGGCCCGTTTTTCTGCGCTACAACTGCACATTCTCGCCGCTTTTAGACTCTTTGGCCCGTTTTTCTGCGCTATAACTGTGCACCCTCTCCGCTTTTAGACTCTTTGGCCCGTTTTTCTGCGCTACAACTGCGCATTCTCACTTCTTTTAGACTCTTTGGCCCGTTTTTCTGCACTACAACTGCGCACCCTCTCCGCTTTTAGACTCTTTGACCCGTTTTTCTGCACTACAACTGCGCACCCTCTCCGTTTTTAGACTCTTTGGCCCGTTTTTCTGCGCTACAACTGCGCACCCTCTCCGCTTTTAGACTCTTTGACCCGTTTTTCTGCGCTTACACTTCGCACCCTCTCTGCTTTTAGACTCTTTGGCCCGTTTTTCTGCGCTACAACTGCGCACCCTCTCCGCTTTTAGACTCTTTGGCCCATTTTTCTGCGCTAACACTTCGCACCCTCTCTGCTTTTAGACTCTTTGGCCCATTTTTCTGCGCTACAACTGCGCACCCTCTCCGCTTTTAGACTCTTTGACCCGTTTTTCTGCACTACAACTGCGCACTCTGTCCGCTTTTAGACTCTTTGGCCCGTTTTTCTGTGCTACAACTGCGCACCCTCTCCGCTTTTAGACTCTTTGGCCCGTTTTTCTGCACTACAACTGCACATTCTCGCCGCTTTTAGACTCTTTGGCCCGTTTTTCTGCGCTATAACTGTGCACCCTCGCCGCTTTTAGACTCTTTGGCCCGTTTTTCTGCGCTACAACTGCGCATTCTCACTTCTTTTAGACTCTTTGGCCCGTTTTTCTGTGCTACAACTGAACACTCTCGCCACTTTCAGGCTCTTTGGCTCGTTTATCTGCGCTACAACTTCACTCTCTCTGCTTTTAGACTTTTTGGCCCGTTTCTGACACCTAGGGTTCAAACTTTGAATCTCACATTATAAAAACCTGCTTAACAGCGGGCCAACTTTCATTCTATTTCTAAAATACCTCGCGGGCCGCTCCAAAAAAGGAAACGGGCCGCAAATAGCCCATAGTTTGGACACCCCGGCCTAAGATTAGCCCCCCAATTTGTTATTGCTTCATTACTCCATATGGTGGCACTAATCAAATGAATAGGGTAAACCTGCAGTGATATATATTGGTTGTCAAATACTGTCAATCAATAATGAATTCATAATTTCTGGTATTTGCTTATTAAGGAGTATTTTATTCTCTTTATTAACATAGATGTCGTAAAGTAGTGTAGAGACTTGTCTTGCGATCTGTTGAGTATCGCAGAATCACAGTATCGTGATAATATCGTATCGTGAGACTCTAAATATGGATGTGATTTCTGTCCACTGTGGATGGTAATGCCTGTGGATCAAGGAATTTTAAATATCCACAAAACAATGTCAGAAAAGGAATTTCGAAATATATACCATCCATCTTTCACTGATTATCAGGCCTCACACTAACTCCAAAAATGTACGTCTTCTTGCCATCAGAGCATGTCTCCTGGCCAGTGTACAGCCTCACTCACAAGATATCACCTCAGAACATATACAGGTGTGGCCTCATCCAATGTACCACTCCATGGTGACATGTTGCTTTACATACTGCTGCTGCTTCCATGACTTTTGGCACATCAGTGTAGAAACACAAGAAAAACGTCAATCAGATATGAGCCCAGTTTATTCCAGGACTTATCAGGACCCCGATGAAGCTAATGCAGTCGGAGATGGAGAGCTCGATTTAAGCATGGCCCAATCTGCCATGGTAACGGGAAACTGCAGACTTAAGGCAGGCTCTAATCTTCCGCTGATAAAGTTGCAGGCAGTGCTGCCAAAAAGCGTTGGCAGTGAACTCGGTGTCGCGGTTTATTTGAATGAAGAAGTTCAGCAAAAAAGCACATTAAAAGAAGATGCGCATTAAGCGCACATGGCTCTGTTACTGATGACAGATAACAGCCTTGAGGTGTGCACCAGATGATGAATTAGATTTCTGCTACCCACCTCAGAAAAGTGCTGGCAATACTTTTCCATATTTCATCTCCCAAGGCTAGAGTCAAACAAAACGACTGGAGAGAAAGCAAATGTTTGATGCCCTTTTAAAAAAAAAAACATGGCTGTGGCAGTGATGCATTCAACAGGATGTAGTCTATTTATTTGTGTCTGTTTCTTCGTGTGCTGGGTGTTTGCCCGGTGGCACATACACTCATTGACAAAAAAGAACAATAGTGCACAAAGAAGGAGTTGTTGGAACTGATGAAACTTATTTATGTACACGTGTAAAAACAGTGGTAATGGTATATAAGTGATTATACAACAGTTAGTTCCGACCTCACAATCTGATTGGTTGAGAAGTGTTTTAGCCGTGCTGATATTTGTGATAACATCACGGCCTTCTCACGCTAAACTTGTATCACTCCGCTGACGCGTTGCCGAGTAACGGTGTGTATACACCGTACAGTTTTGAAAAATCACCTCCAGCGGCACCAGCAGCAGCGTTAGCTTAGCACAGGCTAGCACTCAGCCACGGCACGCTCACCCGCAGTGCTGGCTGGTCTTTTGTGGAAAAAAGGGAAGGAAAATCGCTCGGCTAATGCCGTCTGACAGCCAGAACAGTAACTTAACCAGCCAGGCTAGGCTAAGCTAAGCTAATGCTGAGCTAAAGCAAGCTACGCTAACCTAACCACAGTCCAGCCGGCTAGCTAAAACCAACACCACCCAGAAAAACAAGCAGAAGTGCTCAAAAAATACGCAGCTTTCACCTGAAGACGACTCCACTGAGCAGGAGAGGAGAATATTAGCGTTATTTCACAATCCTAACGTTACCATCTTGTCTTATTTCCAATTTTGCTTTCAAGCTAACTTTCGTGGTGTTAGTCTGTATAAACCGTACACCATTTTGTAGTTAAGTTTCAGTTCTGTTACAGTTGTGGTGGAGATACTTTTTGGCGGAAGGCACAGTCCATATTAAAGCATATTCTTTCAGAATTTCTTAAAGTTCTTTGATTCATTTTCTTTATTCATTTTGTAAAAAAATCTCGCCTACGTGCCTTAATTACAATGCAAGTGCTAAGATTTTTGAGAAGAACAACTGTATGACTGGAAGGAGGCTTTAGCACCCTGTTGGGCCACCTTTAAGCTGGATACAAGAGGAGATAAACAGTTGGGCGGTTGAAAGAATACAGGTTCTGTATTGCATTTTGTGGAACATTTGCCCAGAGATGTTGCAACTAGGTCTGTAGATCCTGCACACCCTAAGCTGTCCATTTTCCACACAAGCCAGCAAAGTGTTGCAAGTGTTGGTGGATACATTCCTGGGAACCTCTTGCTGTGTGTGGGCGAGCATTATCCTGCTGAAAAATGCCCGTTGGAGGCCGTTAAGTGAGCCGCAAGATGTTCTGCACATATTTCTGAGATGTTAGTGTTCCTTGCATCACTACTGTGAGTGACTTACTGTCGTATGTGATGGCTACCCAGATCATCACACGAGCAGTTAGGGCAGGTAGTCGCTGCACAGCAAAGGCTGGATTCAAACCTGACTGTCTTCAGAAATGGTTTTAATTCACATCATAATGCAGGGTTTTCTGTAACAGTATTTGAGGCAAGACAACAACAATTAGTGATGGGCAGTATGACCAAAAATGCATATCACTGGGCTTTTATATAGGTATTGTTAGGAGTACATATAATATAAAACAGTAGGGCTTTAAATTAAGGCTTTGATTACTATTGGGTTTACTTTGTCCCACAAAATATATAACACAATATATGAAGAAATCTTTAGTGTTCTTGTTCGGCGGAGCTGTCCTACACAGCGCTCTGCAGCGCCTCTAGTGGTATGGTGGAAGGTGAAAAATAGGGCTGCAACTAATGATTATTTTGGTAGTCGACTAATCTAGTGACTATTTTTCCGATTAGTCGACGATTATTTTTGCCATGTTCTCAATCTCTACTAGCTGTGGGTATAGCTGCTGTTGATTCTAGCCTTCTCTGTCTTCGCTTCACATTGATAGAAACGGCTGAACAAGGGATATAAATGCACTTCAAATATCCAGAACATTGCCCTTTAAATGTGGAAAGTGCTGATATTTAGTAAAGTAATGTGTAATCTGTCATGTTTGGGCAATTTTAGAGACTTTTTGGAGGCCAAGCTGAGTGTAAACTGTTTTTCTTTCCCCAGTACTTTTTGTAGTGCTGCAAATGAACGAATACATTTGGGGACGACACATTTTTATAATCGACATTGTCAATTATATCGACTAATCGTTGCAGCCCTAGTGAAAAATGCATCTGAATTCCTCTCCACCCAGCATTTCAGACAGTTTAATTTACCCACTGTTCTTCTCTCAGTCCAACTATGTACCCTTCTCACAGTCTGTGAACTGGCAAAAATGTCTTGGAGTCTAGCAGTCAGTGATCTCTCACCAGGAGGTACACTACCCGAGAGTAGCCTCTTTTTAAAGGGCAGTGGGAGATGCCTAATTAGACCACCCCTGAATCATGCACATATCTGCCTGAGACATAACTACATGCTGAGTTTTGCAGCATCCCTGGGTGCGTTATTTTTCTTTTTCTCAACAAGTGTATATCCAGACACTCACTCACCCACCCATCTTTCCGAACTGTGTTTATTAGTCCCCTAAAGAATCTCTAGCGTCGTGTTCCACAGTAAAAAGATACTTTACTGCTCAAATATTTTTATTCACTGCCATCGGTGGGTGTCTGGGAACAATTTCTAAAACGATGCATGGAGATAAGGCAATAGCTTTTCATTCTTGGTCTTTCATCTTTGATTGGCAGATCTGCTCCACTCGCTCCCTCCCTACCTCCGCTCTCTTCAGACAATCATCTCTCCCACCCAGCCACTCAGTGTGAGCATGTGTGTGTGTGTGTGAGAGAATGTGTGTGTCTGTGTGAGTGAGTATGTTCAGTGAAGACTGTACCGTATGATCTGTGCAGCCCTCGTTAGCTCCTTTTTACACACATCTCCTATATAGGGACTGCAGTTATAAACATTCCTTGCAGGCAAACGTCGTTATGTAACAGAAGAATACGTAAAAAAATGACTTGGATAAACAGTGATTTAACTGTCTTGCAGCGTGTATTTTTACGAGAAACTTTTTTAGTTTTATCCTTGTTTTTAGAAACGTTCCAATTCTGATTTTTCGTTTCAAGTACCTCATCTCATTAAATCCTGTAAATAGCATTTTACGACACAATATAACAATACATTGCCCATGATAACGTTAATATCACAATACTGTGATATTCTGAGATACACGAGAAATTACAAGACATCTCTCTACGATACTTAAAGGAGAACTCTGGTGTAAAATGGACTTTTGTTGTAGTAAAACATGATAAAAGTACTTACCTTTGATGAACAGCACACCTCCACCCTCCCACTGCATTCCCGAGATACAGAAATTTTAACAGTTTGTCCAAACACCCTTCAGACTGGGTGACACGGGGCATAATTTGCTCTGATAAATTGCCTTTTCCACCGTTATCCAGCTCAAAGTAGCTCCGCACTTCCTTGCTAGAAGCCTTAATGACTTAAAAAGTGCACAAGAAGCTTATTAAAAAACACTGTTTACATCCTATAATGCTAGCTCCGCTCCGTGCGCCGACATTACTAAACTGGAAATAACATAGACATATATATCCATGGACTCCGTATAGCGTAGCAGCTGGTGCCAGGAGGCAGCTAAAACAAAAGTAATGGCGTTTGTCTAACTGAAGAGGATAAAATACTCCTAAATAAGCAAATACCAGGAATTATGGATTTATTGGTGTCACAGAGAGACACAGAAATTATCAACCAATATTCATTACTGCAGGTTTACTCTATTCATTTGACTATAGCGCCACCGCAAGGAGTAATGAAGCATTTTTTTTTAGTAAGTCAAATTGGGGGGCGAGTCATAGGGAGTTTACAGCACCTATGTTTCAATATAAATGTCTAAAATTATATTTGACGACAGGTAACGATAATTTATCACAAACAAAAACGATACAGTACATTGCAGTATCAATAATATGGTTCCACCCCTAGTAAAGAGGAACACAATTCAGTTCTTCTCAGGCCCTAAAATAGAACCTTGTGGAACTCCACAAGGTTTGTGAAACTAAATACTTACTAAATAAGTAATAAAAGCTTGGTCATTAACTTAAATTAATAACTGAGGAATAAACATATGGTTTAACGGGTTAATGATGAGGTTTGGCTAAAACCAATCTGATCCAGTCATTGTATTTCTTCTGTATTGGTTAAATATTACAGCCTTGCAATTGAAGCAAAAATGTGCTGTTACTTAATACTGCAGTACAATCACGTCACCTGACATCTTGGGAATGCCCACACTTCTATAAGTTGTAAGGTGTTATCTTGTGAGGATTGAAGTTGAACACTGGAGTTTAACAAGGCCTGATAGTGGGTACCAGATGGATGGGACATAATATTTCCAAAGTTGTCCAAATTGGACATTTACCATTCTTTGATCAAGAGTGTCATGTGCATTCCAGGAAATCATGGGATATGACACTTGGAAGACTTGGCTTTAAAACATGGATGGGCCATTCCAGTCCAGTACGATAAATGAACATAATGTTGATACATTTTGCTTCTCTGGAAGTTGGCTGTTGTGTTTTCTTTCGTGTATTTAGCAGATGTTGATTTTAGCCAGTCATGCTGTTCTGTACTGTTCTTTCGTCAGACACACAGTATAGTTTTACTGCTGCTGTAGTCTTTCACACTGTTCTATTAAATGATACATAGACTGTATGGTGCAAGGTGAACTGAACCTGCTTTTGCTTTACTGTGTGCTCTGTGTCTGACTATATGCGTGCCAAGAGTTCTCTACAGATTTTGCTCTGTCCACCTGTTTCAACTTGTCCAATAATTGGCAGGTTTAAGGTCTGCTAAAGCATGGAAATCAGTAAATCAGTTGCGCTGCACTCAATCCAGTGCCATTTAACTGTATCAAATCAGGACATCCCTATTTGTTGTCATGATCTTTATACTTAACTTTCTACTCAAGTGTTTTTCAGTCAAGGTTCTTCCTGTGCATTTGGCTTCGTTATGCTTAGTCATACTCAAACTCTTAATAGTGACTGATATATGCAAGCTGTGACCATGAAATGTAATAAATGCTCTGTCACAAATCAAATTAAGTGTTGAACTTACTTCTGGCTGATTGAACAGCGTGGAGATCCTTCAGATTCTGAAGGTGAAGGGCAAAGGCCCATTTGATCCGCTTCCAGCTTTATTAGTGAGGAGGAGGTGATTGATAATTAAGGGCAGAGTGTGTTTAAAAACAAGTCGTAAAGCTTAGTGTGGGTCAAACCTATAAAACACTCGGTCAGCAGTGAGAGTGGACACAGTGTGCAGTGTGGTGACTTTCAGTTTGGAACTAACTTACTAAATTAAGTCCATTTATGAAGTCAAATTTATAAACAAGGTGCTCTGCGAAACATTCTTTCATTACTGTTTCCTTTTTGCCATATAGTCCCTGTTCACATCTGGCATTATAACATAATGAATCCTTCCAGCTAACAGAGGTTACAGGAAGGTTAACATGTAACGTTTAAGAAATAATGTTCCAGGAAAGTTCTGAAAACGTGACATAATAATGATCTGCATCACAATGTTAATAGATTATTTCTCACATAATGTTTCCAGCTATATGACTACCAACATTATGGAAATGTTAAAAGTAACACTTCTGAAAATAAAATTTAAAATATTGACAGAATAGTGACGTTGACTGTAGCGTTTAAAAGCATTAAATAAAACAGTTCTTAGAACGTTGTCAGGCCGAGGCAAGGGGGAGACGTAGAGAGGGGACGCAAATGCGAGGATTTATGAAAAATAGAAAACAAATAAACAAACAAGGAACTAAAATAAAAGAGAAACATGAACAGGAGCAAAAATAAAACACGGAACATGAAACACGGACAATACTGAGAGGAATAATCAAAACAAAGGAAACATGAGACCTGACTGATGTGAAAACGTACAACACTGGATGAGAAAGACAGGAACAGGGGGACTATTTAAACACACAGACTAACAGGAAACACCTGTGGAAGGTAACGAGGGGGCAGAGCTACAATTAAACACAGACAGGGGCACGTGGCTGAAGTAAAAAAAAAAAGAGAGAGCACATGAGACACAGAGACAGATAGGGAACAGGGCAAGAACGTGACAAACGTCCAGAAATCTTGAAAGATTGAACATTATAAGAACGTTTTTAATTATAAGTGGCCAACACAAAGTACAGATATGGAAAGGATACAGCATGTCATGTGGATAGGGATGGTACAATTTATTGATACCATTATATATTGTATGGTTTTGGTTGTGTCGTATTTTATCGATACATGGCATCAAATATATATTATATTATATATCGTTAAAAAAATTTACCAGTATCAAGGTCAGGACTTTAACTTTAGTCTTCTTTAGCCATTCTTTGGTAGAACAACATGTGTGCTTAGGGTCACTGTCTTGTTACATGGCCCCACATTCTCTGGAGATTCAGATCACAAGCAGATCCAGATGAATTTTTTTTATTCTTGATTGAATTTGCTTGTAAAATAAAGAAATCTTTGGCAAGCCTTACTGAAGCAGATGCAGTAAAAAAGCATGCCCTAATCATGATACTGCCACCACCATGTTTCCAAGATGGGAAAAAGGTGTTTTTTTTATGCTGGAATTCAGTGTTTTCCTTTTTCCAAATAGGATGCTTCTCATTTAAAATAAAAAAAAATCTGTTTTGGTCTTTTCTGTCCACAAAACATTGGTTCAATAGCCTATTGGCTTGTCCATGTTAGCTTTAGCAAACTAGAGAAAGGGCAGAAATGTTCTTTTTGGAGAGCAGCAGCTTTTTTCTTGCAAACCTGCAATGCACACTATTGTTGTTCAGTGTTTTTTCCTGGTGTGCAGAAATGTAGAAATTTATAAAGGGTTCACCAACTTTCAAGCTCCAGTGTAGATGCATGCTAATATCACTTTCTTCACTCTGCTGAAGAAGACGTGAGTGAGTTACAAGCTAGGCCAGTGTATTTCACTTCTAATAAAAACCAGCACACAGGAAAATGCATAAGGGTTAGCTTAAGGGTTAGGGATGGTAAATGCACAATTACCAGTTCCAGTTGTGGCATCTGAAAGGGCTGCCCTGCAATTCTGTAGGTATGAGAAGGAGGAATGCCTTTCTTTCATCGTGGTTTTCTTCTCATCTTCTCCTCTATTCAGTTTTAGTCAGTGTGTTTTTCATTTATGCTACTGATGCTTTATAAAGCCTGATAGCACAAGTGCCTCATAATGTTAGGTGGTAACTTTGGCGGTGCTGGTGATGAAACTTTTTTTTTTTTTTTCGAATAATTAGCATGTATCTGGAAGGCGCATTAACAAATTTAATCAACAGATGCCACTATACAATAGGGATGTGTCATATCGTATCATACGCAATAACATCAGCAATATGTTTGTATACCGTGAACAATTTTATAATAATTTATTTATTGTGGCGACGGACAGTTCTGGTGGAAACAGGAGAGTTGAGGTGCACATTGAATTCTGCCGTGATTTGTTCAGCCGTGGTTTTATGTTTTTTTGGATACAATCCGGGTTAGCATCCCTTTCAGACAGCTTCCTCTTACAGCGTCCACAGTTAATCCTGTTGGATGTGGTTGGTCCTTCTTGGTGGTATGTTGACATTACCCTGGATACCGTGGCTCTTGATAGATCACAAAGACTTGCTGTCTTGATCACAGATGCTCCAGCAAGACGTGCACCAACAATTTGTCCTCTTTTGAACTCTGGTATGTCACCCATAATGTTGTGTGCATTGCAATATTTTGAGCAGAACTGTGCTCTTACCCTGCTAATTGAACCTTCACACTCTGCTCTTACTGGTGCAATGTGCAATTAATGAAGATTGGACACCAGGCTGCTCCAATTTAGCCATGAAACCTCCCACACTAAAATGACAAGTGTTTCAGTTTCATTGTCCAACCCCTGTATTTACTAGAGACAGACTATATCTGTCCAGTATTATTTATTGTACTTTAATCCTGGATATATGGAGATATTTGGAGTGCATTATTAGGATTATGACATTCTGGATCATTGACGTCTGTTACAAGTCTGATAAAATTCTTGTATTTTTTAAATATCTCAGTTAGGGGTGTGCCATGTCATATCATATGCAAAAATAATAGTATAAGTTTCATTTTCATTTTGTTGCAGTTGTGTATTCTTGAAAAAAATTTTTTAATTGAGTGTTTTATCATATTGCCAAAAGTATAGTTACCGTGAAAATACTATGAAATATCATGATATTTTTTTGGGACCATGTCGCCCACCCCTACTATTCGGCCTTATTGTAATGCAGGCGGACGTAGTTCGAGGTGGGGGGCATTTGTTATCAAGGCCCTGCCCTAACTATAAAGCGCTGTGGAAAACACTGGTATAAGGCTTGTCTCGAGAACAGTTTTTAATGGACGATATTTGTTTGATTAAAATGACTTTATCGTAAGTCAGGATCAGGTCAGGTGTTTATAGCTGACTGAATGACCACATATTTTCAGTTGTAACAGTCTATCAAACATGGCACACGACACGGGATCAGATGTGGTGGTCAAATGTGGTGCGAGTGGGGAACCGCCACTATTTCCCAAGGAAATCGTGGGAGGCAAATGTTATTGACAGAGGTGTCAAGTAACAAAGTAAAAATCTTTACTTTACTGGAGTAATTATGTTTCAGGGAGCCTAGTGCATCCCAAATTTATCAACATTAATATTTTAATATAACATTATAGTCATTATGGCTTTCAGAAAAATGTGTTTTGGAGAGGGGGGGTAGTGCACTATTGGACCCTATAGCGCGGCCTAATATTTTGTGCTTAATGGGCTTATTTCCCCGTTACGTTTAAGCAGGGCTCTCAAGTTTTGAAGTTTGGTGTTGAGGGGTTGGGGGGTTGTGGTGGAAGTGAATGCGCACAGTCCTTTTTTAGTTGTACAAAGGGCGGGGGGGTGGGGGTGGGGGGGTTGGATGCACGCCGCTCTTCGGTTGTTAAACTCTGACACTCCACTGCTGAAACTCCACCCTCTTTGACTAGGTCTGCCTAACAACAGAGCGATCTATATTCTGATTGGCTCTACAAGAGTACATTATAATATACATCCGATGGATTGGCAAGCGTGAGAAATACCATGTGTGGCATGTGAGCGTGTGAACTCGCTGAGGTGCGTGTGTGACTTGAGAACACTGGTTTAAGCTTGAGTTAGTACTTCAACTTATACAGAAGTATTTTAAACCCTAGTATCTGTACTAGTACCTGAGTAAAAATATCAATACTTTTGACACCATGACTATTGACACCATGTCCATTTATTGTACGATAAGTCAATAATGTCAATATCTCGACTGATTTAAGGGCCTCGTTTTTGAAAACCTACCCATTGAATACAACTCAATGAAGTTGCGTCATTTGGAATAAATTGAACGCACCTGCCTGTGCCCAGAGTTAAGTATTTTCATGTGTTGTAAACATCACCATATTCTGTAGACACTGCAGACATCTGCATCAGGGAACTGAACTGGCCCTCTTTTTTCCAGCATGTCAGGATTCTGGATGCCTGCAGAGCTCCATCTGTTTAGTCCCGTCGGACTCAGGAGCAGATAAGAGTAAGCATGTGTTTATGGAACTGCTCAAACATCGCAGTCCCAGCCATTAGTTTGATGTGTCCCTTTCTGTAGTCATACAGCCTAAAGAACTTCCAGCCGTTTCTCACAGAGAGACTGGGATTTGAGTAATAGAAACTGGTCCTGGATCAGCCGGTAAGGGCACGTTCACTTCACTGCTGCCAAACTCCTGACAGCCGGGGGCTTTGCCACCAGCTCAACACCCCAAAGGGCCTTTTGGCTCAGTTTGCTCTGGCAGCCCCAGTGTGACAGATCCTTAGTCACTCGCGCATCTGGTGGCGGAGTGCTTCTGAAAACTCTCCTTTTTCATTTCCCTGTTTTCCTTCCCTGACAGTAATCGCTAAAGAATAGCATGACCTTCCCCAGTTGGTTATATAAGGTGTGTGTTTGTTTGAAGATGTAGCATCCTTTAATTCGAGGGGGGAAGTGGGGAAAAAGTCACATCGAAGTTGAAAAAATGAAAGAAAAAAGTGTGCAGCATTAAGAGCAGGCGTTGAGACTTTTCCACCTCGTATATTGGATTGGATTTGGTTTTCATTTCGCAGGGATGGGAAAATGAGGCCAACCGTCAAGAGGGAACGCTCACTTCCGAGAAGACTGGAAGCGAAGAGTCAGTGCATCATTTATTTCAGTCACTCACTGTCAGACAAACATAGTAATGATCGATTAATTCAACCTCTAAATGAGAGTGACGCATCGTATTTCGTATTGTAGGGGTTGTGGGTGGGAGGTTGGGTTTGGCAAATTGGCGTATTCCCGATAGCGCAGTAACATATTTAACCAAAGATGCCACAATTTGGGCGCTTCGTGATGTAGGGGAGGATGGGGGGAGTAGTCAAGGCGGGGGCATTTGTTGTCAAGGCGGCTGCCCTAAGTATAAAGCGCTGTGGGAAATAACTTTTTTAATGGACGATGTAGTATCCCAGGAATTATCACTTGCAGTTCTGAAAAACTGGAAGCAAATATTTAATGCATCATTTTTTTTCAGTCTCTCACTGTTTAAAACACTCATAATATAATAATAAATTCAACTACTAAATGAGGGTGACGCATCATATTTTTGTCTGGTTTGTGCCCACTCTTAAAAAAAAAGATGCTCCAAAGTTTTCTACAAGGAAAAAAACAGTTGTGAAATATGAAAAATAATTAATATACACTTTGATGTAAAGCTTTAGTGGAAGTATAAAAGGTACCACTGTAAAATAAGACTACCTTTATAAAGGGTTTATAAATGGTTAACAATTAGTTTATTAATGGTTACTAATTAGGTTGTAAATGCCTTAAAAATCATTAATAATCAGTTTTAACACATATGTAGAAAGGGCAACAATGACCTGTTTATTGCCAAATAGTGAACCCACAGCCTTCTATATTGTTGCCCTATTTATGTATGTGTTATAACTGATTATTAATGTTTTTTAAGGCATTTACAACTTTATTAGTAACCATTAATAAACTAATTGTAAACCATTTATAAACTCTTTATAAAGGTATTCTTATTTTAAAGTGGTACTGTATAAAAAAGGCAGTATTTGACTTTTTGTAATGTTCAGGTCATTTTGGCTGTGTTCACATTACCAATTTAAGTTTTTTTCCCTTAATGTGACCCTGATCTGAATTTTTCAGGGCGGTGTGGATGTGTCAAATCAGATTTGAGTCACTTTCATATTTGTTGTCCCACAGCAGATACAAGTGATCTTTTTGGGCATGCTGCATGACCAGGATGCATGCGTTTAGTGCTGTTGGTGATGAAGCTAAAAGTTCTCATAGGAAAGAGGTAGCCATCTTCACAGTGTCATCAGGCAGCTGCGCGTCTTCTCCACAGAGATGTGACCTTCAGTTTGGAGTATTTTGGTCTCTTCTTGTCCACAGAGGTCAGAGCCTGGTCTTGTGTGACTGGAAATAACTGCTCAATAATACAGCAAAGAGGAGCCAAGTGAAGAGGCTTTCTTATAAGGTCAATTCTAGTCATTTTACGCTGGCAGAGCGAGTTTCTTCGTTCCCAGTTGACTGCGGAATATTTAGTAGCATTGCCATGGAAGTGATTGGAGCAAATGATCTGATGTTGCTGCAGTTGGTCTGCGGGTTTAGGTTCAGCAACAGTATGTGTTGAAAGAATGAGGTCAGCTGACTACCTGAATATACTAAATATAGACCAGGTTATTCCATCAATGGATTTTTTCTTCCCTGATGGCACGGGCATATTCCAAGATAATAATGTCAGGATTCATGGTGGTGGAATTGTGAAAGAGTGCAGAGTTCAGGGAACATGAGATCATTATTTTCACACATGGATTGAGAGAGTTCACCACAGAGTCCAGACATTAACCTCATTGAGAATCTTTGGGATGTGCTGGATGGAGAAGAGCTGCTTTGTGCAGTGGTTGGTCAGACTCTACCATCATCAATGCTGCTGCAAGATCTTGGTGAAAAATTAATGCAACACTGGATTGAAATAAATCTTGTGACATTGCAGTAGCTTATCGAAACAATGCCACAGAGAATGTGTGTCACAATTAAAACTAAAGGCGGTCCAATGAAATATTAGAATGTGCGACTTTTATTTTTTGGCCAGGCAGTGTAGTTTTGGCAATATAGTGTATATCTTGCACAATAGTAAAATAGTTATTTACTAAACCAAACATTTTTCAAGTCCGAAATTTAAAATCCATAAGGCTTTTTTCCCTCTACGTTCCTCTATTTCAGTCCTTTTTGCTATTATTTAGCCTTAATTTGTTTTAGGATGAAGGCCAAAATCGATTTACCCACTCTGTGTGTTTGGAGACCACTCATGCAAGCTGACAAAATCAGAAATGAATGCAACACTCTGCATAAGTACTCTCTGATTAAACAAAGCGAAAAAAAGAAGAAAAAAAACAGCATCTTCAAAAAGTGCAGAATTTATTTATTCATTCACAGCGACTCTTTGCAATTACTTTCAATCTTGTGGCCTTCCTCGAGGAGATGAATCAGTGTCTGGCAGGATATAGGCCAGGGATTTTAAAAGTCTTGGAATCAAACGGTGTATGAGGATGTGCCTATTAAACGCGGGGATAAAGGAACATATTGTTGAGAGATGCACGGTCCCACCTCGGCGTGAGGAGCTAGAATGAGGGAATCAGCAACGTAATACTAAAACATCTGCTATTTTTATGAGCTGGGAGAATGCTTCTCATGCAGCGTTTTGTGGCAGCGTTTATCAAAGCCTCTAGCAGAATATTGAGATTGAAAATTCCACTTGTTCTTCAGGGACCTTGAGAGTTCTTGCACAGATAAAGAACCTTGCGTCCTCCAAGTCCACGTGGACTTCAAGGTCGGTGACACATCACTTTTTCCTCTTTCTTTCTGAAGCTTTTCAGTGTTTCCAGAACCGGTGAAACGTTAGCGTCTAACCTCGGTGTCATCTGAGATAAGCTTGGTTTATTCTTCAGATTCGTCTGTTTCGCTCTCAGACTTACCTACCTACGTCAGCAAACACAAATTAACGGAAGTTAAGAGGAAATAAAGAAAAAGATGAAAAATACTGAAAGAGTAATCTTAATGAGACGTGTGATGATGATTAGAGCAGTGTGATCCGACTCTCTGAGGCACAGGAAGTTAGAGGACTGATTGGCAGGAGGGAGAGCTAGCGGATGGTGATCTCAGTAGCTGCCGTGGTTTGGCATCGCGAGCGACAGCTCTCTCCATCCATCCCTGCTGCTTCTCTGCTGCTTCTCCGCTTCAGCTCATCTCGTCGTTGGGGTTTTGTTTGCAGTATTGCACAGAATGAGTCTCTAAACTTGGGAACCATTTTTGATTGACAGCAGCGTTGGTAACTGTAGCGTCCGTGTTTATTTTTTATTAATGTCCCAAAGACTGCTGCTCTAAAACATCAATAAACGACGAATGCACTGAATGAAAACTTTTGGCCAAAAATGAAACCAAAAAAAGGCAGGATATAAACAAGTTTTTTTGTTAATTTTGCCACTTTTTTATCTTTAAAATCTTCAGCATAGTTGTTTTAGTCACACACTTACCTTCGCAGTACAATTTTAACCATGAACACACTTTAGGAGCACTATTCTAATTGTGAATTTACCTCAGCATAGTTGTTTTACTTACACATTTCAAAGTCAAAGTGTTTTTTATTTTCATTTCAGCTATATACAGAGTACACAGTGAAACGAAACAACGTTCCTCCAGGGACCATGGTGCACATAAACACAGTGTAGACAGAACGAAAGTGCAACAGTACAAAAGTGCAGACAGACAATACAACACAATACAGACAAGAATAATAAATAACAAGACAGTGTGCAAATTATGCAGTGTGCAATTAATGTTGAGACGAGTGAGGTAGTAATTACCTCTATTACGCAGTGTGCAATAGTCCAGTGAGGTAGTAGTGTTTTTAGTGCAAATGATTTCCATTTTCTGGGGTAAGTGGGGTAAGAGTGACAGTGTGTGCATGTACAGAAAAACCATCAGTTCAGTCTCTGCAGTTGAGGAGTCTGATGGCTTGGGGGTAGAAGCTGTTGCAGAATCTGGTCGTGCTGGACCGGATGCTGCGGTACCTTCTTCCCGAAGGCAGGAGGGAGAATAGTTCGTGTGAGGGATGAGTGGGGTCATTCACAATGCTGGTTGCTTTGCGGATGCTGCAGGTGGTGTAAATGTCCGTGATGGAGGGGAGAGAGACGCCGATGATCCTCTCAGCTGTCCTCACAATTTGCTGGAGGGTCTTGCGGTCAGAGGCGGTGCAGGTCCTAAACCAGGTAAACTAACATTTACCTAAGCAGTGCTATTCTCTTCGTGAATTTACTTCAGCATTGTTGTTTTATTCCCACATTTACCTCAGCAGTGCTATTCTATTTGTGAAATTACTCCCACATTGTTGTTCTAGTCACACATTTACCTCAGCAGTGCAGTTTTTACCATGAATTTACTTCAGGAGCGATATTTTAATCATGAATCTACTTTAGCACTGTTGTTCTAGTCACACATTTACCTAAGCAGTGCCATTTTGGTCAGGTGGAATATACACATCATAATGTATCTAATATTTTGGTAAACAAACAAATGCTAAAGCTAGATAGC